>NC_092822.1:53190000-54390000 GCF_023375885.2 Dermacentor andersoni
TAACTTTGGGGTTAGAAAGAAACAGATTAGGCGGCTAAAGATCGTATAAGTGATGGAACGAAGTGATGGGCGGATCGAATAAGTGAAGGGCGTGAAGCTGACGCTGTTCTGACCGAACATTCTGAGACAGCATTCTCAACAGGAAAGCAGCGGGTGCTTAATTTTTAAGGAAAGAAACGCAAGCAAGACAGATGACGATTGCTTTGGCGGTACAAGATAAGCCCCAATGGGTACAAACTTTAAGAGTGTATGCTGTGGAGGGTCATTGCTGGGCTCTCTGTCAAATGCTGCGACTGCTTGTAGGGGGACGGGCCTTCTCTCCATTTTGTCCTTGCCCTTCTCCTAAAATGTACCTGTACAACTGTTACGCTTTGAATAATTCATACTTCCCGTCACTTCACTGTCAGAAGAGCGTGTTGAGGAAAGGCTCGCTTTTGTATTTTGTTTTCTTCAATAGTGGGCTTGGCTTTTCGCCACTGTGGCAGTGCACGAATGCTCGCGCACCCACGCGTAGGCCAGATAAATTCGTCTGGAAACATGACATACGGAGCGGCTATCTAAATCCCACGACGTTAACGAAAAATGCCGGGCTTCATCAAGGCGCCACTCTCTCGCCTACGCTATTGGATCTAATATCGCGAGGTATGGCTGCCTGTGTCTGACGGATTCGCGATGCCTGATTAACCACGTATGTGTACAACGTGACATTGTGCACGGAAATTGGCAGCCCTCTCAAGACAACATTAGTGACTATGGCAGTGCAGAAGGCGTTTGTTGCGCTTGCAAGCAGACTGTCTGCAAGAGGAAGGCATATAGCCATACCCATAGAAGACAATGCGTCCTGCCTTGTGGCCGGACACAAGAAAAGGGAAAACAAATGTGGCCGGAACATTGAAGAGGGCTCTAGAGGGCCACGTCGAAATACGATATCGCGACTCACGAGGACTGAGGGGCAGCTACCTGACTGAACCGACTGGAACCTAGGTAGAAGCAACTCCTGCATCTCTTCAAATACATCGCCGAAACGAGCAGGAACTGGCACAAGTGAGAGTCGCACTTTGGCGTCAGCGGTAATTACGTCAAGGGCTTGTTACGGTGCTGTGTGCAATTAAGCGGGATAAAAAAAAGGACACCGGTAGTGTCGTCACAGAAAAACGTGTCTATCACAGCATGCACGCGAAAAAGATCTGTTTCACAACCCCGGCCTTCCCTTACTTTTCGACCGCATATCGAAACGCTCAGGGGAAACATCACCGCTGTTGTACGCGGTATGAGCTTCAATCAGAATAGCATCGCATAAAATCGTCTTGAGTTGGACGTAGAGCGCCCATTGGAGAAAGTGAAAGTGCTCCCTGCTGCCGTTCCTTGCGAAGACGTGCAGGTTCGAGTCACCAAATCGGTCATGCGCCGGCTGACGACACGACGCTTCTAGAATCAACTTTACCGAATGGGTTCAATTGCAGGATAATGCCACATTCACAGACGCGGCCTTAAATCCCGACAACTTCCGGGTGACCTAGGCAGTCGTTAGAGGTGAGAGGGAGGGTGTCCATACCAAACAACACAAGTACGACCCGACCGTCAAGGTACTTGAACTGCAGGCCAACCTAGTAGCCGCAAAGGCCGACCGAAGAAGCCAGAAATATTCCGAAAGACGCAAGATGAAGGGGTTGACCATATTGAACGACTTCTTGCACGCCCTAAAAGCATTGACGGGGACAGTGTAGACCCGTGAAGACATGGTATCAAAATGTGGAGGACGCTAAAGATTCGCCTTTAATAGTGGAACGCGACAGCATTCAAAGATCCCTGACTGCTTCTCACGCTTTTCGACAACTGCAGCTTGTGTAACTGTAATGTTTACCAGGAAACGCTGGCTGCGAACACTATGCCCGAAGGCGAATGGGCGAGGTTTCTGGTATAAACGCGGCCTCTTGCGCGGGCCGCTGTTGCGCGGAGGCGAGCGCCATCTGGATGGCGTTGTTCCAACGAACCGAGCCCAGTGCTCCACTCTATGATTAGTAGAAGAGCTGGAACAGGAGTGTATGTTTGAGTTTCCGTGTAAAATAATTATGTGTTCTGGTATATTGAAATTGCACTTGGAAGCTATCATGTCTGTAGGTTGTGTTCAGGCTGAACTTTACGATTTTTCTGACGCATCTTACTTAGAGGAATTCAATTAGTTCAGTAACGCACCTGCGCCACGCGGAGGGGCTGCGTGGTTGTGGTTCGGAATGATTTTTCGAGCAACGACTTCAAATGCAAGACTCCGACACCAGATGTTATGCGACATGGCGCCCTTAACGCTTACGTTTTAGACACACATGTGCATTCCTTCTATACGATTATAGCCTGGTGGTCCGGCGGACGAGGTCCCAGATCACTGGGGTAGTGTCGGTATCGGTGCGGCCTATAGTTCTGTGAGCGAGCTGTTACTTTACCGCTCATCGCTCATGGACTCTGTAGCTTTTGCTACCGTGCGTCTGGACCCCAAACAGGAGTGCGTGTGGCTCAAACGGCAAGCAGAACTGGAGCTGAATGCGAAAGTGTCACACAGTGCCCACACTTTAGAGCACTGCAAAGGCCTGATTTTCCGGCCCTCGCATTATGAAGCTCGAGTACAGCCCGGGCCCGGGCGTTTATTACTAAGCTTATTGCCAGGGCTCGCGTGTGCATAATTAAGTCCACATGTGTGTAAAATTTTTTTTTACTTGCCTAGGCCCAGCCGACTAAACTGCTGATGCTCATTAAAATTCACTCTCTCTCTCTCTCTACTTACACATTGTACCTTATGTGTCGGCCTAACCTTTTCAGGGTATAATCAGTCGCAGTGTATAAGCAATGAAGGATAGAAATCTTGTTTTTCCAATGGGAACATCAGTGATATGTCTGTGACAGCCCTTATGTTAGTGCTAAAATATTGTAACAGTATCGAAAGTTGTAATAGTGCAATGCCAAAAGCGGTAGCAGGCATATTGTTTGAAGAGGTGTCTTTATGCGTAATTTACTTTTTTTTTGCGTGGAAACAATGTTCGTTTCTTTGTGAAAAAAAAATAGAGTATATCTTTTTTTCTATTACACGTGTCATTCCACCTTGGCAGAGAATGCCTTGGACCATGCAATGCACAATGTTCGCGTGTGCTCGAAGCCACGACTGAGGCACCTTAGTGAGCGGGCCCGAGTCCGGCCCATGCCCGTAGCTCTAAGCCCGAGCCCTATCCGGGCCCCTGCACTGCTCTACCACGCTTTGCCCGTAAGGCTTCCTTGATTGACGCAATTCTTCGTGCCCAAGGCCAGGACGTATTAAGCCCTTACTGAAGACTCTTGGCCAGGTCGTGTGCGCGCGCCGCTTCTAAAGCCGCGAGGCCACCCTCGAAGGCAACGCCTCGACAACGAGGACGAGGAGAAAGAGACTGCGCAATGAGATGTCATCGCGAGTGACTTGCAGCACGACGACCAGAGACCTACAAGAGACTGCGACGACACCGAAGTTTCAGAGGAAAGATGAATTGCGTATTACCCATGGAAGAACAGAACATTTTTTGAGAGCATGAATACGAAGGTACGAAAAATATGCGCCCGATATTTCTCCGGCTATTCGCTTCAAATATGGCGCAGATCGCACGCAATGTAGGAATCGGTCCAAGCGAAGTTGTGAGCCGGCAGGACGAAACGTCGTGTGTTGCGAAGAGACACGCAGTGGACTGCGATTGGTTCCCTTTTTCAGAGTAGAGGCGTGGTAAGGAAGAAAAGACAAAAAGAAAGAGAAACAAAGAGACGATGTATGGGTGATGACGCCATACTCAAATCGTCGCGCTGGCAGCTCGCGACGTCACATGTTTTCGTTTCCACCCATCGGCGGTAATTATTTGCTTTTGAATAAGGAAAAATGTGCACACTACACCCAAAAGTAAGCAGAGTTTCAAAGTTAGGAACGTTTGTGGACTTTTCTATAGCGTGATGATGGCCTAGACGCTGATACTTAGCAGTACATGTTACGAGACACTGACGTCATCAGTAGCCCAAACATTCGAGCGAAATTCAACAAAGCAACGCAGCAAATATAATCAGTAATATACGTTTGAACTCGAAAAAAAGTTTATGCAAGGCAATGAGAATAGTGCAGCAGTTAAGGCTGTTTGCGTGGACCTCGTTAGTCTCTAAATAGTTACTGTCTGGCCATTTCTTACGACTAGGTGACATATCCGATTTTGAAGTCCGTGCGTAAAAACTGATACGTAACATATGTGACCATCAATTTCTCAACCGTCCCTCCCAACATTGCTGTTTACCTGGCCTTTTCAAACTCCTTGACCCTGCCAAGCCCATTGTTAAGTAAATTTCTTTCTAGGTGCGTTCACAAAATTTATAACATGTTCGGTTTGCAATACAATCCTCAATTCGAAGTGACATCCATAGGCTGCGAATAACATAAGCTCTATCATGGCATTTCTGGTTCGTATGGTTTTTCTCACGAGCGTGTGCGTGTGTGTGCGCGTGTTCGCGTGCGCTTGCGCGTGTGCGTGTGCGTGTGCGTGTGCGGTGTGTGTGTGTGTGTGTGTGTGTGTGTGTGTGTGTGTGTGTGTGTGTGTGTGTGTGTGTGTGTGTGTGTGTGTGTGTGTGTGTGTGTGTGTGTGTGTGTGTGTGTGTGTGTGTGTGTGTGTGTGTGTGTGTGTGTGTGTGTGTGTGTGTGTGTGTGTGTGTGTGTGTGTGTGTGTGTGTGTGTGTGTGTGTGTGTGTGTGTGTGTGTGTGTGTGTGTGTGTGTGTGTGTGTGTGTGTGTGTGTGTGTGTGTGTGTGTGTGTGTGTGTGTGTGTGTGTGTGTGTGTGTGTGTGTGTGTGTGTGTGTGTGTGTGTGTGTGTGTGTGTGTGTGTGTGTGTGTGTGTGTGTGTGTGTGTGTGTGTGTGTGTGTGTGTGTGTGTGTGTGTGTGTGTGTGTGTGTGTGTGTGTGTGTGTGTGTGTGTGTGTGTGTGTGTGTGTGTGTGTGTGTGTGTGTGTGTGTGTGTGTGTGTGTGTGTGTGTGTGTGTGTGTGTGTGTGTGTGTGTGTGTGTGTGTGTGTGTGTGTGTGTGTGTGTGTGTGTGTGTGTGTGTGTGTGTGTGTGTGTGTGTGTGTGTGTGTGTGTGTGTGTGTGTGTGTGTGTGTGTGTGTGTGTGTGTGTGTGTGTGTGTGTGTGTGTGTGTGTGTGTGTGTGTGTGTGTGTGTGTGTGTGTGTGTGTGTGTGTGTGTGTGTGTGTGTGTGTGTGTGTGTGTGTGTCAGTGCCGTAGCCAGAAATTTCGCTCGGGGGGGGGTGCTCACGTTGCAGCTCGGCCTCCTCCTTAAGAGGAAGCTTTAGCTCTAGTGTTCCTATCTAAATACATGTAAAAGGCGAATTCATTTTTCTCGGCAACCACGGCACCAAATTTGGCGAAGTTTGCTGCATTTAAAAGAACAACTTAAATTCTAGTGAATACTGGTTTCGAATTTTTTATTTAGGCTGTCAATTCTTTATTAAAAATTGGCCAACATTGCAAATTTTCAGAAAGCGAAACTATCAAGTTTAACAGTCTGTAACTCAACTATGAAAAATGATATCCCAATTCTGTGAATAGCACCTAATAGTACATCTACAGCGGACAAAATTGATATGTTACACATGAATCTCAAAAAGTTAAGTATTATGGAAATCCGGCTTTTGCAGAACCCTTGTACACAACTTAACCAATTCACGTAAGATACAAAATGACACACCAAGTTTGTCCGCTTTGACTGTTATAATAGTTACCGTTTACAGTTCTGCGGTATCTGTTCTTGATGGAGAACTATTAGTTTGCAAACATCGTGCTTCTATTTTTTTCGAACGTTCGAATTTTTCAAAATATTTTAAACAACATTCAAACCCTAAATCAATATTCCGCTTCCAACAGACACTAGAATTTAACTTTCTCTCTCAAATGCAACAAATTTAACTAAAAGCGATCCTGGGGTTATCTCAGAAAAACGTTTATGCGTTTTACATGAATTTGAATAGGCCGCGTCGGAGTTGGGCTCGAGCTAAAGCTTCCTCTTAAACAATTTGTCAAGGCATCAAATAGATGAATAACTGCATTGCCGTTGCAAAGATGCTGCAAACGAATTCTTGAACGCTGTGCAATGTCAGGAAAGTTAAATATGTATTTTTCATAAAATAATATACTCATATGTGCCAAACATTGTGCCCAAAACAATTGATATCAATGCTTCCACGTTTTTTGTCTATTTAATAGGTACAGAAAATATTACACGAGCGTTAGAACTATATCATTTCGAAACCAGCAAAGCAGTGCATGCAGCTGATATGAAGAATGTAAAGATCATGAAATGAACAAGTTGAGGACAAATATGTTAACGAAACTGTCATTCAAGAACGGTGTTTACATTCTTGTACATATGCAACGGCCAGTGAAAAATCTCAATGAAGCTGTCATTTGTTACAATGTATTACGCAGGAGTAGCTGTCACAGGTCGGATATCATGAGTAATTGCACCGAAATTGTTGTCGCAACTGAGAGCACGGACAAAAAGCAGGAGTTCTGCAAAATATACGGGGGTGAGTCAAATGAAACTGAGCCAATGAGAATATATGACAAACGGGGTGCTTTATTTAAAAGTAGTCTCTATGAGCATTTAGAGATTTGTCCCATTGACTAACGAGTTGCGTGATTCCGGTCTCAGAAAACTCCTTGGGTTGCTGCTTCAAAAAGTCTGAAACTGACTCTTTCACGTCATCATCCAACACGAATCTGGTTCCCTTGAGCTGTTTTTTCGGTTGCCCCATAATGTGGAAGTCTCAAGGCGACAGGTCTGAGCTGTATGTCGGATGTTGCAGCGTTTACCACTTGAATTTTGCCAGTTTTGTATTACCCATATCAGCGACGTGGGGACGGGCATTGTCGTGGAAGAAGATGACCGCATTCGTCAATTTTCCACGTCGTTTGTTTTTGATTGCGACACGCAGCCGTTCCGGTGTTTCACAATATCGGAAACAATTGTTAGTCTCTCAAGATTCAACGAATTCTATCAGTAATGGCCCCTGACGATCTAAAAATAAAAAGTCAACAATACTTTTCCGCGGAAATGACGGCCTTTGCTTTCTTTGGGTGTGGTGAATTCGAATGTTTCCCCTGTAGGCTTCGCCGTCGTGTTTCAGGCTCTTACTAGTGGCATGATGGCTCGTCCCCGATCACGATTGCAGACAAGAAGTCGTCACCCTTATTGTGATACCGGATTAGATGAGTCAAGGCAGCGTCGAACTGCTCCGTTTTCTGGTGGTGGTTCAAAATCTTGGGCATTCATTGCGCCCACAAGAGCCGATAACCGAGATGTTCATGATTTATGGCGTGAACTGAACCGTGACTGATGTTCACACGCTCTGCCAGTTCATCGATGCTTAGCCTCTGTTCTTGTTTCATCAGCTTATCAACATTTGCTGTTTTGTTAGGGGTGACGGCACGATGGCTTTGGCGCGGTCTTGGATCGTCTTTGCTACTTTCACGTCCTTCTTTGAACCGTTTGCTCCAACGCTTCACAGTGGCCAATGAAATGCAATGTTCAACGTACACGGCAGCCATACTGCATCTAATTTCTTTTTGGGAAATACCTTCAGCTGTCATAAACTTAACGGCATCAATCTGTTCAACTTTTTGAGTGTCCATTATGTCACGCAACCATGTTCAACCCAGTGTATGAGAGCACCAAAGAACGTTCATCCGGTCACCGGCATGTCACTTCTGTAAATCAGAGATGCCTCTCTGCCACGCGCATGCCTCGAAGATAATGAACCGAGCCATACTGCGCGGGGTGGGCTGGCTCACTTTCATTTGACTCGCTTCCGTACATTAGAAATGCGAAGATACAATGCGATATACAAACGCGAACATACAGCTTGATAAAGGACAAAAAAGTGCCCTTGGAAACAAAGTTCGCTGCACGTATGCACAAAAGCTCGCAACGATATATTTAAATATACGTATAAGTATCCAATAAATCTACGTATCTAAGAAGATGTCACTGTATATAATGCGTCAAACAATGCAAATAAACATGTTGCGCAATCACAGATTCGCAGATCACAAAATTACAACGCCCGTGCCCCTCCCTCCACTCTTCCGATGTATCGCGCGCGATGGAAGCGGATTGCTTGCTCCCCGCTTTTCTCCTTTGCGCGCGAAAGACTGAGTCACCATCATCGGCTCGCCCACCACACCTACGCTTTCACTCGCACATACAGCATGGGCCTCTCGGTCACGATGTTATCGCCCTTGGCCTTTATACGAAACATGAGGGCGACGGCGATGGCAGGAATGCGCCTGGAGTGTCCATCTAATTGCTATCGCAATAATATAATAACAGTATCCGGCAACTGAAGCGTCCCGTGGCCCATCACTTTCCGCAAGAGAAGTAACAAAATCGAACTTTCACCATGCGGCAATTCACTGCGCCGCAACGATGTATCTTTTTTTCTTTTGTGGGGCGGCGGCACCGAAATGAAAAAAAAAAAAACGCAAAGGAAAGTATGTTGACCACAATAGAATGCCTAGTTTGGGCACCTATTGTGGCTACCGAAGGAATATCGAAAAAAACGTGAGATGTTTGGTCCACCGAGAACCATACGCATACTGCTAGGTATCCTACACCGGTGAGACGAAACTTTCCGGAGAGGCAACGTTGCGCTCAAGCGAACGCGGTGCAACCCGTTGAGTCCCCGCAGTCATCGCGCCGAGCAACCATTGTTTCCGTTTCTCGTCTGCTAGCTAGGAAGCGTCCAAAACCCTGCCACGCGAAAATCCACTCGGCCAGAGAAAACCGAACGCGCACCGAAATGCGCCGCCTGGTGGTCGTGGCAACACGAGAAAAACGTATGCGCTCTGGCTGGGTCTGGCAGCCCGCGGGTAGGGTAGCGAGAACAAAAAAATTGAAGAGGCTCAATGTGTCCTCGCGAATAAAAACCAAAGTAGAAAACATAAATAAGAACGTAGTTACCTTGGCTGGCTTTAGTGTCTTGACATAGATGCTACGGCGTAGGTGAAAAAAAAAGTTAATATTTTTTTATGTGATGTGACGGCACAAATGAACCACGACAACGCTTCGTCTCATTGGACCTTGCTGCGGGCTTTGTCAACACTTCTGATAGTGTGTTGATTTGGCTTCTCTCCTTGTATAGTCTGATGTACGACTTTAGAAAGTCAATGCACCTTTGGCATCAAATCTTTATAACAGCATTAAACTCACAAGGTTCCGCAATTGAAAATCTAAAGCACAACTTTGGAAATGTCAATGCACCTTTCACATCAAAAGTTTGAGATTTATACGCATAAAGTTTCCGAATTGACATCCATGCGCTCCGTAGATTGCGCGGCCTTCGCGAGATGCCGCGACGAGCTTGGTCGCCATCAGAACGCCCTTGAAACTTTGTGCTCGGATGGGGCTGCTCGGGCGGCATGATATGACTCCCGGTACGTAGGCGTTGGCGCGAAAGCCAGCCCGAGCTCTAAATGGTCACGGTGCAATGTCTTTTCGAGCGTGAAAAGTTCATTTCAGACAAAATTCAGAATGATTTCCGGGGCCGGGGGTTGTTTTGGTCGGCGGTGCATGGACAGGACCAATAGTTTCGGGGGGGGGGGGGGGCTGAAGCCCCATAAGCCCCCCCCATGGCTACGCCCCTGGTGTGTGTGTGTGTGTGTGTGTGTGTGTGTGTGTGTGTGTGTGTGTGTGTGTGTGTGTGTGTGTGTGTGTGTGTGTGTGTGTGTGCGTGCGCGTGTGTGTGTGCGTGTGTGTGTGTGTGCGTGTGTGTGCGTGTGTGTGTGTGTGTGTGTGTGTGTGTGTGTGTGTGTGTGTGTGTGTGTGTGTGTGTGTGTGTGTGTGTGTGTGTGTGTGTGTGTGCCTGTGTGTGCCTGTGTGTGTTGAGGGCTAATGCCTTTACCATCTTTACTATAGACCGTTTCATCGGGCGAGTAGGATAGGGCGCGCGGAGAGCCTTTCCTCCTCTCTGGCTTGGGCGATCCGGCGCGGCGCTGCTTGAAAGTATTGCTGTCGCGTGCTGCGGAACGATTTCGAGATGTTTTAGATCTTACTTTGTGAAATTTACGCGATGTTCGTTCATATAAGGTCGTCAGGGAAGCCTTTCGGTGCATCGGTAACTACTGTAGGCAGAAATATTTCTTGGGGGCGCAAAAATGTGACGTGCATAATCAGCCGCGGTGTACGCACATTATCAGTCGCGGTGTGTGTATGTGTTGTGAAATATTTTGCTTATATCGGTTTCAATTCAACAAAGAAAACCGGTGTCTCTGTATTAGCAGCATGAAATGGTAAATCTGCTCACTATCTGATCGCTTGGCGTAGGAAGTAAAACATAAAGCATAAGAGCGCATGCTCGTGCACGGACAACCTAAGGTAACCACGAAACACCCAAGCGGCAGGCGCTATCAAATATTTGTGATGCACCGGCATCGTTCTCGCGCATTTCAAGTCTAGTAGGCTTCAAATTACCATATGTCTGCGCTAGCCTTCCTGCATGAGGCTGATGGCGCTGCTCAACACAGCGATCACTGCGTTTGGTGAACCAGTACGATACATATGTAAGCTGTGCGCTTCGGCATTGCCTTTTTGGCCTGCATACAGCCATAATATATGACATGGATCACATAAAAAGAATGCAATGCCTATTTTTGAGGACAAAATTTCCGCAATACGTGTGAGTGCGTCGTAGAGAACGGAATGAACACAACCGAAAAAAAATTCGGTTGTCATCCTCTTTCTCGAAAAAGCAAGAGACAACGGGTTAACACCGCAATAGGACCTCGCATAGTCACGCCGCACAACGTTTATAAATATATAACCGCTGATGCAGTATGCTTGGACCGTGCGGTATATAGAACAAAGATATATCTAATCCAGCACCTACCACTGCTTAGGACGCTCGCGCAGTTCGTAAACAGTCCATTTGCTGGACAAGCTTAATTCAGACTGTAAGGTATGCTGCTGTTACTTGCCAAAACTATTTTATTCAGGGGCGGAAACCTCATCCATCGAACCAAGTAGTCACGCAATGTAACCTGCAGCGAACAGTTTGAACGCTTGTCAAAGTATAACATCACAGCTCCTACCGTAGCAGAACGGTACCCACGCTGTTACGATCGTCGCGTATGTTTCATGGCTCCTAAACCGCAGCTTAAAAATAGAGGATAATACTGCAATAAGGTCACATTAGTGAATGGAACATTCAGAAATACATAACTGATCTCGGAAGCTGATTGTATACGCAAAAATATGCGCGCACACATCGGGCCGCGTGTTCCGTCCACCTCAACGCCAGCAGAAATTCCGGCCATGACGCCTTTAACCACTTCAGCACGTCTCACAGAACCGTTTACCACGTAGAGGGCGCACGTCATACCAAAGAGACCACACGACCGCGAAAACAAACGCCAGAACCTACCGCCGAGCGTATACCTGCCATGCAAAAGACCGCTGTCACCCAAGCCAGTATGGCGCTGCTCATAGGCGGCGCCACTGCGCTCACAATATGGCGGCGCCTACGAAAAAACGGTCTATACTCTGTGGAAATTGTCCTTTTGGATATTGCTGACGAGTCCTACATGATCTTGCCAAACTTTATGCAATGTGCCCCTGAGCGTCATCGAGAATGTGGCGCGCGATAAAGTGCATGCACATCAGGCTGTACTTAGCGCCGCCTCAGAAGGACGCCGCCACCGCAGTTTCAGGTACTCACGTCCTGTGCATGTTCCTCCAGCCGTTGTTATCCGTGTAGAAGCCATCGCTCTGCAGGTCGCTCTGGAACTTGCTGATGACGTCGCAGCCCGTGGCCCTGTTGTGTCCCATATCCTGCATTCTGACAAACAAAGCGCAGTCGTAACGCCTGGTTTAGGGACATTGTCACAACTAGTACAACCACCAATCGGACAGAAATGCGCGCTATAACTTTGCACCAGAAATTCTACCCTATATAATCCTTTCTTACACCTTCCGGCTCTTGAGCCCCATAAGAATCACGTATCCGTCGGGACAGACGTTCCTTAATGTCCCTTTGTGTCTGCTCCGATACTCGTAATCGTCTTCTGGTGGTGCAAGCCTCTGGGTGTTTTCCCAGCTCTGGCTAGCATGGGAGACAATCTACTTTGGCAGCTAAGAGAGCTTCGAGCCCGAGCAATGGAACGCGTCTGGAATCGCTTAGAATACGTCTCTGCCATGTGAGGCCACGTAGCGCCCGCAAGAGATAGCTAAGAAGAGCTTGTTGCTATATTTTACAACTTTGCGTGTGCGAATCTATGCAACAAAAACAACAACGTCGCTTACGTTAAACGCGTAACAAAGGGTGACATAATCTGAGGCACCTTATCCCTGTTTATAACCATTGCACCATAGTGCGCTACTCCGACTGTCAACCCCCATCCTGATTTTAGGCTTTCCTGTCGGCAGATGACCTTCTCGTCGAGTTTACAGTTCTTCTGTTCCGTTGCCGTCTAGCTCGGACAACAAAGTGGCCTGCACCGCTTTCGATTTCGATCGTGTCTTCGCGAAGCCGTATCTTTTGCCGGCTTCTTCGGAACTCGAAAAGAGACTCAAGATGGCCGCTGTCAGCTTAACTATCTGTTTAGCCATCTACGGGGAGTATTGGAACACAGCCTCTATTAGGAGACGGCGGTTCTGGGAGGGCAGGTTACGTATTCCGTCAGTTGGGCCTGAGTTCGGACACCCCAAGACCCTGTGGCCTGACCGAAGTTGGCTGCTCCAGCATACCCAACGGACACTCACCATACTGTTGTTCGCGTTGCCGCACGGGCGACTGCATTGCTAAGCCGCTACTGAAATTCCTCCGTCAGCAGGGCCTCGAAGCTTTTGTTTAAGTACCTAAGCCGCATGCAGGAAAAGCTTCTAGAAATAAAATGGCGGACCTATAGAGGCCAGTGAACGTCTATCAGACAAGTAGAGAGTTGGAGGGACATCGGATCTTCGAAAGAAATGCCTATTAATCCATGCAGTGACTTAGAAAGATAAGCGGGGTAGTACCACCTATGTCTCAGCATCAGGCTGGCACAAAATAACAAAACATACAGACAAAAACATAAAAACTACAAGATAGTGCACTCGAAATTCATTGAGCATATTAGGAATCGAGTACCTAGATATTCAATAAGTGCGATAAAAAATAATATCTAGTAGCCGATTAGCAATTGGATCCACTTATAGGGTATGGTTCAAATAAATAAATTTGGGGAATTTAGGTACCAGAATTGGATCTCATTATGAGGTACGTCACATCGGGGGACTCCGGATTAAGTGTGACCGTCTGAGGCTTTTTATCGTCTTTATCGTCTTTATCACATTTAATGCACGACGCACAAGCGTTTTTGCATTTCGCCCCCATCGAAATGCGGCAGCCGCGGCCGGGATTCGATCCCGCGACCTGGTGGTTAGAAGCGCAACGCCATAGCCGGTAAGCCACCACGGCGGGTGCCAGGACTGTTTAAAGAGGATGCTCCTAGTGCACCGTGACAGACGTAGGGACGCCAGGAATTAGTCTTCTACTTGGAATTTGAAGAACATGTTCCGTCTTACAGCTGCGTCAAGGGTCCCACAGTCCAGGTGAACTCGATGAATGGGCTGTCCTTGTGCAGGGATATCACTTGTGAGACGTAACCAGTGAAGCTCTGGTGGATTTCTTGCACCAGGTGTCCCTTGCGAAGAAAAAAAATGAATGAATCTCTCAGAAGAAATGTCATGTAAGTGGCGCCAGCGCCATTGCAGTTCCATCTTCCGTGCGTGAATTCAGCCACCCTTCCTGACAAATAAAATTTTCACGAGCTGCTTTCGGACCTACAATCCTGCTCACCATGATGGCCAAAAAGCAGTTTTCCCATTTCGCATTTCCTGTCTTTTTTCGGAGATTTATCCTTCCCACTTTTTTGGCTGGCGGACTTGCCTTTAACGCAACAAAAATCTCCGAAGAGTGCATCTTCGAAGTCGTGCAGAGGAAAGAGAAAGTGAAAATGAAAACTCCCCGCATTTGACGTTTCTGGCCAGTTCCTCGACTCATCTACTGCAACAGCACATAAAACTAAACTGATTCCAATGCTGTCGTAATGAGCATCAATTTAATTTATTTCCACTGCCGAAAGAATCGGCTTCCAAAATTTATCGCTGCGTCGAATCATCTGGCTCGATCTTATGCCGTCACATATCCTGCCTCATCACTTGACATAAACCTATGCCATCCTCGGCTGTGCTGCTCTAATAATAGACCCCCGGTTATTTGATCTGTTCTGTCATACATAGCTTGTCGTGGAGAAATTAAAATAGAGGTGTTTCGGCTACTCTATTTGTGTGCGTGTATGTGGGCGGGCGGACGGGTGGGTTGGTCTGTGTGCCATGCATTTGAGTGGGTCACTTCATGTATCGCAGATCTCACTTGCAGTAGCATGCCATAAATATGGCAAGAAAAACATCTCCAGTACTCATTAAGAAATCTTTATTTCGCTCTCCTCTCAATTTCTATGTTATAGAACAAGGAAACTGAGGAGTAAGTGTTAGCACTAAGATGAACAACAGCAACAACAAAAAGAACAAGTCTAGATGATCGCATGTGACTTCATATCTTTAAGGAAAAAACAATAGTTACAATTACTTAGAAGTGGTTCAAGAAAAGAATAAAACACGTTGGTCATCACTTAGGTATCCTGCCCAGTGGAAACAAAGAAAAGAAAATCAGTAAGGATTGGGGTTAACTGAAGAAGAGGATTCTTAGTAACAGGTACTACGTACGATGTGATAAGCTTAGTTTCTCACATTTTTTTAAAGGTCACCTGCTGCAGATAACACAATTGTAGTCCTTGAAATGAACAGTTCAGAGAGATGGACATTAGATGCACGAGAAAACAAAACACACATTCAAGTAATTTACAAATTCACAAATTAACTTATTGATTATTTACTTTACGGCACACATTGCAATTTACGATTTGCTACCGGTGAATGTGCAAGGCTTAACCAGTTGGAATGAATTTCCATAATGCACCAGTTTGGAGATATGCGCCGTCAAACTATCAGTAAAAAACCTTTTTTAAACAAAAACGCTCTTTTATTTAATGAAATAGAAAAGTAACTCAAACACCCTATCTTTAATCTGGCGCCATCCTGGATGTTAATTTCAAGTCAATACGTCTTGCAAACTCATCGGCTGCATTTCGTAAATTTCAATATGTGCCATGAAGTAATTAAATATAGAGTTAATGAGTGAATACTTGTTTAATTAGTTGAGTATGTGTTTCGATTTTTCGCGCTAGTAATGTCCGCCTCTTCGAATGATCCAGCTCAGGGGCAAGAATTACGCTATCTGCCACAGATTTTTTTAAAATGTGGAGAACTGAAAATTGATCAACATGTGTAACAGCTCAGGTGATAGAACATGTAATCTCTACGCGATTTATGTTTACTTTCTATTTCTGATACATCCCTGTAATCTAGCTGTAAAATAATACTAATACTAATACTAATAATAATAATAATAATAATAATAATAATAATAGGTCGCAGTTCCGCCCGAAAGGCAAATCATCGATTGCGATAGCAAATTAGTGTACAACTAGCTATGCGAATTAATATCAGCCATATAAACTTGAGAACATAGGCATACTAACTAAACAAACATGGTGTCACGCACGCACAAACACAAACACATTTGGCTCGATGGCCGCGGAAACTCATTGTCAAAATGCTAGAGTGAAGAAGAGCGGCAGCAGTAGCGAGCGAGGTGACCTTCGTGCTCCCTCTCGCATCAACGCCAACTAAGCCGTGAAAACAACGCGCGCGGTGGTCTCTGTCCCCGTCGCAGATGACTTTCAACATGCAGCGGCATGGACCGGCGAGCGCGGCCGCCCAAGCCGCCAGGGTAAAATGCCCCCCACCCCCTCGGGTCCATGCGCGTGACAGAAGATGGCGCGCTTCCTCCCCGCTTTCCTCGATGGCGTGCGCGATAATGAGGCGCGATCGCCTGCTTACCCTCGCATGCTCTCCCCCGCACATACAGCACACGACGCCCGACGACGATTTTCTCGCCCTTGATCTTTATACCGAACCTCATGACGACGGCAGAAATGCGCCTGGAGTGACCATGTAATTGTTATCGCTATAATAATAATAATAATAATAATAATAATAATAATAATAATAATAATAATAATAATAATAATAATAATAATAATAATAATAATGAATGGTTTCGTTTCATCACAAAAGGAAATCAAAACGAAAGAAAACTCGGCGATCTACCTTCACAACTTTAATGTTGGGATTTCTGATCTCCCGAGCGTCGCTGTATCCGCTGAACGTGTAGTGTCCAGGACGGTGCTGCGTGTCCTTCAGCTGTTCTGGCTCGATCAGGTAGGCGGCGAATTCCTGCCGGAGTTTCACCGCCGAGCCTGGCCCTTTCAACACGACGGCGGAGACGAGGCCCGTCTGTGGGTTCCACTCGACGCGGTAGCGCTGCGCAAGGTCCGCAGTAGACGCGACTCGGTCAGAGCATCTGCCTCAAAGCCACACCAAGGGGCAACAATAAATATATTTACACAGGTAATATGTTCATTAAGAAGTACATATTACTTCATTTCTCGAACGGAGATTGATTACTGATAAAGTTCAGGTGAAACGTTCCTCCCTTTTTCTTTTTTTTCTAACTTCGCGCCGATACGTCACCGTGGTTTTCGCAGTGTAACGTTACGAAACGCGAAGTATTTCTTCGTTTAGTACTCGATGCTCGCTAGGCTGTGCATCTTATTTGTTTAGAACTAAACGTAGTTTTTTTTTCATCGATGAAGAAAAACCCAGACTCCAGCGGACGCGGTCGAAGTATTTGACGTTACGGCTATACGTATGGTATACGTATGGTACAGAAACCTCAGCGTGAAACGATCACCAGCTATTTGTTTCTTTTTTGCGATCTTTCTGGCTTAATATACCGCCCCTCATGATGGCAATGACCACTTTGTTATTGCACGAGAGCATGAAAGGGAATTATGGCTTGCATTCGACTCTACCAAGGAAGAAATAGATAAGAGATGAGAGGGAGATACGTTAACCAGTGTAACTGTCCGGTTGGCTACTTTTCATTGGGGATAGGGGGGGCGGACGCAAGGGAAAGGGGAAGGGGTAGAAAAGATAAGATGACAAAATAACAGAGGATATGAAGATAACCTGCCCACAAAATGGATACAATTTTTCATACAGTTACACACACACACACACACACACACACACACACACACACACACGCACACGCACACGCACACGCACACGCGCACACGCACGCACGCATGCATGCACGCGCACGCGCAGTATTACGGTATTTCGCAGTATCACGCAGTATCACGCAATTACGGTATGGAGAAACTCGCGCTTTCTTTGGCTGGCAGGAAGCTCATCGTCATCACCACCATCATCACCATCAGCTTGTTTCATGTCCACGGCCAGGACGAAGGCCTCTCCCTGCGATCCACAATTACCTCTGTCCTGCGCCAACCGATTCCGACTAGCGCCCGCGAATTTCCTCATTTCATCGCTCCACCTAGTGTTTTGTCGTCCTCGATTGCGTGTCGCTTCTCTTGGTACCCATTCTGTAACCCTAATGGTCCAACGGTTATCTAACCGGCGCATTACATGACCTGCCCATCTCGATTTCTATTTCCAGATGGAAATGGAGCTAGGCAGGTGGGAAGCTACAATGCATCCGTATACGAGCCTATCATAAACCGCATGGACATCGTTTGTAGCTGTGTTCCACAGTCGGAAAACTGCTGTTGTCCCTTTCACAAACCTTGCCCCACCCGGCAGGCTTCTGCAGAATCGCATGCACGAGTGTGGTTTACTATATAGGTTGACTTAATATTAATTTTTCGTGTCCGCTCAATCACTTTTAAGCGGGGGAGGGGCACTAAATTGAACTACGTGTGAAGCCGACCAGCACTTTTCGCTTAGCCTTTCCTGAAGGCAAGTATGTTCGCCTTTCCGGAGAGTGGATGCTTGTTAGAAAAGCCGAAAACGGAAAGACAAGAAAACAAAAAGAAGAAAGAAAGGTGGGCGGTGATGCCACCTACAATTCATCGCACTAGCAGCCCATGACGTCATCAACTTTCTATAATCCCCTCGGCGCTAATTAATAGCTTTGAATAAGAAAACACGAGTTCTTTAGTGTTTGCATAGAGTTATAGTTTGGAGTTTTCTTGAAGCAGTAGACATTTTATCGGTTTTTCAATCTTGAGTGTAGAAAGGTGGTGCCATGACGTTATACCTCTCCTTCAGTTTCTTAACGGATTCCGCCACACGATTTGCTGTGCATTCGCCTTTTTACGCTCCTCGACCACAATATTGTCACGTGGTAGTGACGGCGAAGAAAGAAGCAGTACGGTGGAATACAAAACTAGCCTTTTATTGGGCGAACCTGTGCCCACAAAACAGGCTACACTTATAGCACAACGAAAGCGGCAAACACAGTCGGCGATCGTCGAAAATCTGATCAGCGGGTCAAGCGCGTCGGCTTTTATACAGCAATCATCGAATGTTCCAGATTAAACGTTGGGACCCGCATGCCTTCTAAAATGTTCTACACCATTCGTGTCAAGCGATGAAATCAGATAACACAACGTTCGGCGACAACAGACAGCGGGTAGAAGCATCGATAACTTTCCAGAAACTTCGGATACATACAGGCGCGTCCCGCGCTGTGCGATAACATTTGTTCGGCGGCAAAACTTGTCGCCTGATAGAGACAAGTACACGTGTCAATACCCCCCTCTTAAAAAGCATCGACCCGATGCTGCAAACAAATCAAAGTAATAAGTAAGCACTCATAGCAAAGAATAAAGCAAAATAAGGAAAGTTCGTTAGCGTCCGTAAAATGGTTTCAGACGCACCACGTGGACCACTTCAGGTCGTGCGCGACGTCGCTGTGAATGCGAAATGCCGTCTGGCACGACCTCATAGTCCAGTGCGCCAATACGTCGGATGACCTTGTAGGGTCCGAAATAGCGTCGCAATAGTTTCTCACTCAGTCCCCGTCGGCGTATCGGGGTCCATACCCAAACACGGTCGCCGGGCTGGTACTCGACGAAGCGTCGTCGGAGATTGTAGTGTCGGCTGTCGGTCCTCTGCTGGTTCTTGATTCGCAGGCGGGCGAGCTGTCGGGCTTCTTCGGCGCGCTGGAGATAGGCAGCGACGTCAAGATTCTCTTCGTCCGTTACGTGCGGCAGCATGGCGTCGAGCGTCGTCGTCGGGTCCCTGCCGTAAACCAACTTGAACGGCGTGATCTGTGTTGTTTCTTGCACCGCCGTGTTATAAGCGAATGTTACGTACGGCAGGACGGCATCCCAGGTCTTGTGTTCGACGTCGACGTACATCGCTAGCATGTCGGCGAGGGTCTTATTCAGCCGCTCCGTAAGACCATTCGTCTGCGGGTGGTAAGCCGTTGTCCTCCTGTGCCTTGTCTGATTGTATTTCAGAATGGCTTGGGTGAGCTCCGCTGTAAAGGCCGTTCCTCGGTCGGTGATGAGGACTTCTGGGGCGCCATGTCGCAGCAGCATGTTTTCGACAAAGAATTTCGCCACTTCGGCTGCGCTACCTTTCGGCAGTGCTTTTGTTTCAGCGAAGCGGATGAGGTAGTCCGTCGCCACGACGATCCACTTATTTCCGGTTATTGACGTCGGAAAGGGTCCCAGCAAGTCCATCCCGATCTGCTGGAATGGTCGGCAAGGAGGCTCGATTGGCTGTAGTAATCCGGCTGGCCTTGTCGGCGGTGTCTTGCGTCGCTGACAGTCTCGGCATGTTCTGACATAACGGGTGACGTCGGCGGTCAGGCGCGGCCAATAATACTTTTCTTGTATCCTCGATAGTGTCCGGGAAAATCCGAGGAGTCCTGACGGGACAACAAGAAGGTAATTTGCGCGGACTGGCGAGAAGTTCTTCTTCACGAGTAGACTGTCTTGAAGCGTGAAGGAAGATAATCCGCGCTTAAATGCCCTGGGGACAACGTCCGTGTGCCCTTCCAAATAATCGACGAGGCCTTTAAGTTCCGGGTCCGCTCGTTGTTGTTCAGCGAAGTCTTCCGCGCTTATTATTCCAAGGAAGGCGTCGTCATCCTCGTCATCTTGCGGCGGCGGGTCAATGGGGGCGCGTGATAGGCAATCGGCGTCTGAGTGTTTTCGTCCGGACTTGTATGTTACAGTGATGTCGTATTCTTGTAGTCTGAGGCTCCACCGTGCCAGCCGTCCTGAGGGATCCTTTAAATTCGCTAGCCAACACAAGGCGTGGTGGTCGCTGACGACTTTGAATGGCCTGCCATATAGGTAAGGGCGAAATTTCGCTGTAGCCCAAACGATGGCGAGGCATTCCTTTTCGGTTGTAGAATAATTGCCTTCCGCTTTTGACAACGATCGGCTAGCGTAAGCTATCGCGTGTTCATGTCCATCTTTTCTCTGGACCAGGACGGCGCCGAGGCCTAGGCTACTGGCGTCAGTGTGGATTTCGGTATCGGCGTGCTCGTCGAAGTGCGCAAGTACGGGCGGCGACTGCATGCGTCGTTTGAGTTCTTGAAATGCCTCGGCCTGCGGCGTTTCCCACTTGAACTCAACATCACATTTAGTTAGACGTGTCAACGGCTCGGCGATGCGTGAAAAGTCCTTGACAAAGCGCCTGTAGTAGGCACACATGCCAAGGAATCTACGCACTGCCTTCTTGTCGGTGGGCTGCGGGAACTTTGCGATGGCAGCTGTTTTCTGGGGGTCGGGGCGTACTCCGGATTTACTGATGACGTGGCCTAGGAACAAAAGCTCGTCGTAAGCGAAGCGGCATTTTTCTGGCTTCAGAGTGAGCCCTGATGACTTGATGGCCTCTAGTACTGTGGCAAGCCGCCTAAGGTGATCGTCGAAATTTCCGGCGAATACAACGACGTCATCCAAGTATACGAGACAGGTCTGCCACTTCAATCCTGCTAAAACCGTGTCCATCACGCGCTGGAACGTTGCAGGCGCCGAGCACAGTCCGAATGGCATAACCTTGAACTCGTAGAGGCCGTCTGGGGTGATGAAGGCGGTCTTTTCGCGATCTCTTTCGTCGACTTCTATTTGCCAATAGCCAGACTTTAGGTCCATGGACGAGAAGTATTTAGCGTTGCAGAGCCGATCCAATGCGTCGTCTATCCGTGGGAGGGGGTATACGTCCTTCTTCGTGATCTTGTTCAGGCGACGATAATCGACGCAGAAACGTAGGGTTCCGTCCTTTTTCTTTACCAGAACAACAGGAGATGCCCACGGGCTTTTCGACGGCTGGATGATGTCGTCGCGCAGCATTTCGTCGACTTGTTCTCTTATAGCTTCACGTTCTCGCGCCGAAACTCGGTAAGGGCTCTGACGGAGTGGGCGAGCGCATTCCTCGGTGATTATGCGATGCTTGGCGACTGGTGTTTGTCGAAGCCTCGATGACGTCGAAAAGCAGCTTTTGTATCGTCGGAGCAGACTTCTGAGCTGCTGTTGCTTAATCATAGGGAGATTTGGATTAATGTCGTAGTCTGGTTCGGGAACCATGGTCGTCGGGGTAGATGCGGCGGAATCCGAGAGGACAAACGCATTACTTGTTTCCAGAATTTCCTCGATGTACGCGATCGTCGTGCCCTTGTTGATGTGCTTGAACTCCTGGCTGAAGTTTGTCAGCAACACCAGTTTTCCCTCCATGCAGTCGAGCGATCCCTCTTGCGACGCAAATTTCATGGTCTAGCAGTAGACGTTGGTCGCCTTCGATGACGCCTTCTACGTCAGCGGGTGTTTCGGTGCTGACCGAAATAACGATGCTGCAGCGAGGCGGGACGCTCACTTGATCTTCGAGCACACTCAAGGCGTGGTGACTACGAGGGTTCTCCGGCGGCATTCCTTTATCTTCCGACAGCGTTACTGACTTCGACTTCAGGTTGATGATTGCGCCGTGTTGGTCCAGGAAGTCCATACCGAGAATGACGTCTCGTGAACACTGTTGGAGGATAACGAAGGTGGCAGGGTAAGTCCGGTCATGAATGGTTATTCTTGCCGTGCGGATCCCAGTCGGCGTGATGAGGTGTCCTCCAGCGGTGCGAATCTGAGGGCCTTCCCATGCGGTCTTAACTTTCTTCAACTGGGCGGCGATGTGTCCACTCATTACGGAGTAATCGGCCCCTGTGTCGACTAAGGCAGTGACTGCGTGGCCGTCGAGAAGCACGTCGAGGTCGGTGGTTCTTTGTGTGGCGTTGCAGTTGGGTCTTGGCGTCGGATCACGGCTGCGTCGTGTTGAACTGAAGCGGGAACGTCGCGTCGTCAAGTCGTCTTTCGTCGGTGTAGTCTTGGCTTCCCGACTTCTTCGGGACGGCGGCGTGTCGTCTTTAGGTCGTCGAGATGGTTTCTTCGTCGTCTTCGTCGGCGGCGGAGGATCTTCGTCAGTTCGACGAACAGCAACCGCACCTCCATCGGTTGCTGCTTTTAGTTTTCCGGGTATGGGCTCGCAGAGCGGCCCCGGGCTGGGCCAGTGTATGGGCGGCGCTGTGGCGACAGGTAGCGGCCTGGTGACGGCGAACGGGACGGTCGTCGAGAGTTCCACTGAGTGGCGGCTAGGTAATCGGCAATGTCACGTGGGCGCTCCCCAAGCTGTGGACGCGGCGCGTTGACGGCGAACCCTCTCAGTCCCATGTCGCGGTATGGGCATCGGCGGTACACATGGCCGGCTTCTCCGCAGTGATAGCAGAGCGGGCGGTGGTCGGGGGCTCGCCAAATGTCCGTCTTCCTCGCATAGGTGCGCTGGGCGACGGGTGGACGCGCTGGCGGCGGCGGCGGTGGACGACGGAATTGCGGTGTTGCAGGACCTTGGCGCGGTCGCGCAGGGGGGCCTTGACGGCGGGCGACGGCGGCGGCGTAGGTCATTGCTTCCGGCTGCGGTGGTTCTGGTTGCACCTCAGGAACTCCAAGGGATCGGTGCACCTCTTCCTTCACGATGTCGGTGATAGAGGCCACTTGAGGCTGCGATGAAGGCAAGACCTTGCGCAGTTCTTCGCGCACAATGGCCCTGATGGTCTCGCGCAGATCGTCCGTGGCCAGTGATTGAATTCCTGCGTAGTGGGTAGAGCTTGTGCGGCGGTTGAATTGCCGGTTCCGCATTTCGAGTGTCTTCTCAATGCCGGTGGCCTCGCGAAGGAACTCTGCTACGGTCGTCGGTGGGCTTCGTACCATTGCGCCGAAAAGTTCTTCCTTCACACCACGCATGAGTAGGCGTACTTTCTTTTCCTCGGCCATATCCGGGTCGGCGTGGCGGAACAGACGGCTCATTTCTTCCGTAAAGATGGCAACGTTCTCATTTGGTAGCTGCACTCGGGCGTCCAGCATAGCTTCGGCCCTTTCCTTGCGCACGACACTTGTAAAGGTGCGCAGGAAGCCGCTACGGAACAGGTCCCACGTTGTCAAGGTCGACTCCCTGTTCTCAAACCAAGTTCTGGCGGCGTCTTCTAAGGCGAAGTAGACATGCCGCAGCTTGTCGTCGGAGTCCCAGTTGTTGAATGTCGCGATCCGTTCGTAGGTTTCCAGCCATGATTCCGGGTCTTCGAATGTTGAACCGCGGAACGTTGGAGGCTCCCTGGGCTGCTGCAGCACGATGGGGGACGCTTGGGCTGCCATTGGGGTTTCCGTGGCCACAATCTTCTTGGTCTTCTCAGATAGAAGTCCGTGCTCCGGGGGCAGCTGTTGAATACGGCGGCTTGCTCGATGTTCCGGAACGGCGCTGGTGTTGTCTTTGCGGTCCGGGCTTGTATTACGGCTTGTCGGGGGCGTCCGGTACATGGACGTAAAGCACCTCCACCAGATGTCACGTGGTAGTGACGGCGAAGAAAGAAGCAGTATGGTGGAATACAAAACTAGCCTTTTATTGGGCGAACCTGTGCCCACAAAACAGGCTACACTTATAGCACAACGAAAGCGGCAAACACAGTCGGCGATCGTCGAAAATCTGATCAGCGGGTCAAGCGCGTCGGCTTTTATACAGCAATCATCGAATGTTCCAGATTAAACATTGGGACCCGCATGCCTTCTAAAATGTTCTACACCATTCGTGTCAAGCGATGAAATCAGATAACACAACGTTCGGCGACAACAGACAGCGGGTAGAAGCATCGATAACTTTCCAGAAACTTCGGATACATACAGGCGCGTCCCGCGCTGTGCGATAACATTTGTTCGGCGGCAAAACTTGTCGCCCGATAGAGACAAGTACACGTGTCAATATATATGCCTCTTTCTAGCAATTTTTTCTACTTGCATACACACATTTTATATAGTCACACGAGTATACTTCAAAATACAACAGGTGGCATAAACTTCTGTAATGGGCACTATAACATCAAATCATTCAAAGCAGGCACTATATGGTTTGCGTCGATCGACTCGTATGCCTTTTACATTGAAGCTACACGAAACAGAAGTTCAAATACGAAAAATCTATTTGTTCGGTTCACGTTACCGGACAGCACTGACGCTCGATTCAAACGCTAGGAATGTGGACGCATATTTCGCGCTTGTCTGTCTCGCAAGAAAAGTGTGCGAGGCCAAGGGCGTGTCGTTTTACTTCGTTTTCGATGAAGCTGCTCTTGACGTCAGGGTTGAGGAAGTACGGCTTAGACGCCGCAGTTTCGACCGGAGCTTCGTACTGCACGCTGTACAGGCTGGCACCCAGGGGTTCGATGTTCGCCCGGAACACCAGCGACGTTGTGGCTTGGCCCTTGCGCTCCGGGATCCCGTGGCCGTGCGAGGCCAGAGGCAAAACCTGCGAGCGGGATTTCGACGGTGCCCACTGCTCACGGACGCGCGATCACAAGGCGTTTTTTTTTTTTTTGCAAGAACTGTCACGTGTGTCCTGATCACGCTCGATTTACGTGGGACCACTTGGAATGAATAGGTATATATGTTTTTTTTTACTGGACCACTTAAAATTATATTCTTAAAATGAAGCTTTCTGAGCGGACTCTTCCGGAGTAGATTCCTGATGGATCCTTAAAAATTAGTATCTTATTAGTAAAACATTCTTAGAAAACCCTTCCGGACTACTTCGCTGACCGTGGCTGCTGGGTGATGCTGCTGCTGTTTAGCTGAAGTGCTTGCACTTAAAACAATAAATTACGTGCTAGATGGAGAGATCGAGCTTCCATAGAGTACAGTACGTTACCGTACTCTGACGAAGGCTGGTCCACCAGCCGAAAACGTGTAGTAAATAAGTCTTCCAAAAAGTTCGTCGCCTCTTTCCTGCGTATGTTACGCCGGGTCCTGCGTGCTGAACTTTGAAGAAACCCCCTATACATACATACGTATATATATATATATATATATATATATATATATATATATATATATATATATATATATATACCGTTTTCTTGGGCAGTATATAGAACTTATCTAGCCGTAACGACAAGCTTAAGAAGATCAGCGTAGTCTAGAAGTATATTACAGAACCCCTACAGATTTCCGAGTTAACGTTAACGAGGGTGTACTGAATAATTTAATGGTGGAACAGGTTCCACAGCTTGATTGAATGACGGTCCTTTAGGTGTTTTTCGGAGTTCCTCGCGTACCTGGGAATCCGTCCTCGCACCGTCGGGCCCAGAGACGGTTACGCCGGACCGGTCGCTGGTCCCTAGCGGCAGTCGCACGTATGGCGACACCGGCACGCTGGCGGGGTTGTAGACGATCACGGTGAACTGCAACAGCGAGACAGACCCGTCGTTGGGAATTCCGATTCGAGTTTTACGAACTCACGGTGCACAGAAATACTGAAGTTATAATGCGGCCAAATTTATTCGTCTTAACGAAGAGCGCCATCACGAGAATGAATCTCTCCAATTGAAGGGATGGCGTCCACGTACCGGACGACTATGTCCGCGGTACGTTTGCCTGAAAGACGTTTTTCACACTTGGGCTTTTACTTGGAAAACAATGTGCTTCTCTGCAGAAAAAAAAAGAATGGCGTGCTATAGAAGGAAGAGGAAGATATACAAATAAAGCGCCATTGAATTCATCTGCTGAGCCAAGTGAAATGACGCCAAGACAATTTAATACAGCTAACTGAAGTGACGACTACCGTAGAAGTATTCTCTGCATTTGTGTGCGATCTCAAAACGGCGTGGAACCACTATATTCTTTTCTTTCTTTTTGAATACGACTGTCCACTGCCTCGGTTTGGTGTAGAACACTGTTTCGTGCAGTCCCTGCATCAGACTATGCCGCGAGCGCTGTATTTTTGTTTGTGTTGCTCGTTCATTAACAGCAACTGACAGCACCACGGTTGGAAGCGAACTCCTTAATAAATATAAGAATTCACGTCACTCAATAGCATCCCGTGAAGCTGGAAATACATCGTTGCTAACCTTTTCATTACCATAATAAACAAACGAATTCAGACAGGACCAAGCGCTGCCGTATACCCGCCTTCTTTCGTAATATTTGTTGCTGTTGTAGTTTCGAACTCTTACCAAGTCGCCAAGTTTACAGCACTGATATTCTCTGAATTTCCCACTTCACTATACAAAATATGTTCTATGTTTCCTCGAATAGCCTGCAACTTTGCAACTATCACATCATGCCGGCTAAGTATTCTTTTCTTCTCCTTTTTTTGCCGGGAGTAGTGTACGGATTGTACCCCATCCATGATTATAACCCGGGCACTGCAAGACAGGAATTAACCCCCCCCCCTTCCCCCCTTCCCAAGACGGCGGCCTGTGACACTCCACAAGTGCACTAGAAGTCGCTCATTGTGAAGTTGGTTGTAGCGCAAATATATGTAGGTGGCGCCTTGATCCACGACCCAGTGAGGTTTTCCCTGTGTAACAGAAACAGATCTCGAAGGCTATGCTTTTGCAACTAGCACGCAGCGGAAGTGCTTGCGAAACCGGAAGCGCGTCATCACCACTATGCTTTATACGGCACTTATAGCCACTCGCACCTCCTTGAGTGTTTCGGTGAGCTGACATTCGCTCTGGTTTAGGAGATGGCAGAAGTGCAGCTGATGCCCGTTTACGCCGGCGTCGGACGCACCCAGGTTCAGCAGCGATGCCAAGCTGGTGCTGATCACCCCCTGCGTGGACGAAGACAGCATGCCGTTGGTAGGTCTGAGACACTATGTGTCGCCTGTGTGCACTGCAGTCAACCACTTGATGCGAAAGGAGCGTACCGTTCGTAGTTATTGTAAAAGACAGCGTCGGCTTTTTTGAAAACGTTACCCATTCGTCATTAATTGTTATTGAAGATTGCGGTAACTTTCTGGGCGATGTTTCAGCAGCTCGTTTTTTTTATTTGTTTTCATCCCTCCTACCGCTCATACTTGGTTCATGTGCACGGCCCACATTCCTGCTGTAATCAGTACTCTCCCGTAATACTTAATTGTACGGGAACGGGTCTGTTCATTTATTATTATTTCATTTAAGTTTCATTTATTGCTTTAGTTCATTAACGAATGTTACTAATACTAGTCTCACCTCCACATTCCCTTAACTAGGCCTCGGCAGGAGTGCATGTCCTATTAGGCGGTATTTCGTATCAACCGTGTAAAAAACAAAGTAAGTAGAAGGCAAGGAGAAATACGAAAAGCGAGCAGCGTGATGAGCAGCGACTGACGCGCGTATTCAAGAGGAACTGAGCTAGGCGCCGCAGATGCCCGCTTAGCGCGCGCCTCACCACATACTCCCTAACACTCCCTAACGTTCCTTCGCACTACACCTTCGCCAGCTGTAGGGTCAGGGCCTTGGTGCATGCAATGATGCGTTGAAAGATTGAATCGTTGTAAAAAAAAGGCTAACGCTTAAAATTGTCATTCACCTTAAAGTAGCGCCAAAATACTGAAAATAAAAAGCATTGTTTTGTCTGTAATGAGAAGCAGTGCTGCCGATAGTGGGCGAAATATAAAGCGCAGTATTCCTTAGATTGCTTAGGGTGGTGCTTGCTGGAGGGGAAATTGGCACGCCCGAATGAACAGTCAACTGTCGAGAAGTAAAAGAAAAGTGGAAGCCGCTTCGTTTGTGAAAGTTGCACCTCTCAGTGGTGAAAGTGGAAAGGCTTGGCTTTCCTTCCTGCTGTTGCCTATTTGGACTTAGCCACTGGTCTCTACTAAAACTGCCCTCTACCTTCTTACTGCTGGATTCGTTCGACTTCGCTCGATCTTGTATTTGGGCTACACCAGTAATAGACCTTGCGCTATCCGTGAAGAAAACCAGACGATGTGAATGCAACCAGTAAAGACGAGAAGTAAACCTACAGTAGAAGAGGAAGATTAACAACCAAGAAGCAGACATACTCAGTCATTGTCATCACAGTAGAAGAAGAAAACTTAATTTCGCACGGCTTCCGCGTCTGCGAAAGCGCCGTGCTGGAATGCGAGAGAGAGAGAGAGAGAGAGAGAGCAAATGATAAATGAAAGGTAGGGAGGTTAACCAGGACTGAGCCCGGTTGGCTACCCTACACTGGGGAAAGGGAAAAGGGGACGGAAACATTAAAAGAGGAAGAGAAAGTCTACTGGGGATATCGTTCGGTCACTCAGTCCGGATCACAGACGCCGACTCAATCCAGTAGCTTTCAAATATCGCAGCAGCGAAGAATGCGTGGACGCTAGCTCTATCCTGTACAAAGCTCTCGAGCGGGCGTTAGTCAATCCCGGCAGCTGCTGGCGGGGTCACACTCGGCAGGATCACTATTCTCCACTGCTGTAGCATGGCCAGAGCGAAAAAGCGAAACTCTTATGTCGAAGACTGGCAATAACGAAAACAAAAAGACATCGAAGAAAGACTTCGAAATAAATCCTATCATCATCCCCTCGACGGGACGAAGGGGCGAAGCTTGTTATACGATACCAATTTTTTTGCTCAACTGCATAGTCTCTGGAGAGCAAGAATCATAGATAGACACGCCGAATCATCCCGAGCAACGAGGAGCATCTTCTAGGAAGGGAGAAGTTAAATACGCGGAAATTACGAGCGTTCCATGCAGTGGCTCTCTTTACTGGTTTCATGTCTCTGATATGGGTTTAAACTTGCCTGATCGTCGACCTATCATGTGTTTAGCGCAAGTGCTACAGTTTTTCGACCGCAAGAAAAAAAAATTGACTCGCCATCCCGACCCTGCGAAAGTGTATGGCCAGCGAAAATGCTAGAAAACCACTCAAATGCCGTCGATGGGGATGTGAAATGTTTTACTGTACTGCCTAGTCTGAGCCGTTGTTAAGGGTTACGATTTTGCACTCTTCAACGCTCGTCGTATTCGCGCGGCTCTTGGGGAGTCTTTGCGTGGTCTACCCACATCGGTCTTGCAAGAAAGTGAGTTGCTAGCCAGGTCTCACTTTTATATATGAAGTTTGGTGACGTCACTCACTGATTCGTATGCTACTGTGGCCCCTTTCCCACCGGAGCAGATTGTGGAACCGTAATCTTTACCAGGAAGCATACGCGGGGAGAAGGAACGTCCCTCGCATTGTTCACAGGCGACTTATCATCCACCATGCGGTTTTGAAGCTTGTTTCGTGCTTCTCTTTATTGAAATGAGTACTGCGCTGGTGTGTTGTATGACTGATTCCAAAGGGGATATGCATTTTCTTTTTCAGTTCAATTTCTTCTTTTTCTTTTTTGCTGGCGGACACCAAAAGTCCCGATGAACTAGAGGCTAACAGGTTCGCTGTAAAATGTGTGGCAGAGGGGTAGAATCCTAGGCTGGGAATCTGTGAGACCTAAGCTCGAATCCTCGCAGCTGAACGCATTTTTCAAATTTTTTCTTGCAAAGTATTTTGGGATTCTGCCGTCGACACAGGCGGACAATAAGCTGACCAGGTGAGTTAGCCCATAACAGCTATCACTGTAGAGAGCCCTACGGGCTTCTTTTGTAGCACGGCACTCTTTAGAAAGCTCCCTCCACCTTGCAGAATTCCGCAGAAAGCAGTCATTGTCCGTTTCGTGTGCGCGCGTTCACTTATTCCTTGTTTATTTGATCACGCGGCGGTAGAACATTTTCGGATTGCAGGGTATGAAACTATACGCAAGCAAAATATAGCAAACTATCTAGATTGTAGAAAAATTTGAATATACAAAGGGAGCGTGAACACGCGAAAGGTAAACGAAATACTCGCATTCAGTGAAGGGATCAAAGGCAATTGAAGGAAGAGCAAACTCATTTCAATGAGAGACCAATAAAGAGATACACTAAACAGAGATACAATAAAACTTTGAGTATATGTAAAACCTAAATGATTTGACCGCGCGGGAAATCGACAAAATCGACTATGACGCACTGAGGTTCCCCATGCAAGGCTTTGCTGTAAAGCTTTTGCGATCAGATAGCACGGCAGATTTGTATACCAAGTTGTTGCGCATGTCAAGGTGCGAGCATAATCTATGACCGGGCAACAAAAAATATGATTTATTGGTCAAGAGTTATCACGCTGTGGAAATACGTCCGAGAGCCAGGGAACCCGCACCGGTACACCACGTGGGGTGCTTGCACTTCATGCAGGAGCTAGTGAGAGGTTAAGTGTGCTATGATGATTTGGCGTACAGTGCGAAAAGGTCATTGGCTTGCCTCGCATTGATCCATGCCCTTGAGCATCCTGTTGGTGTAGTCACTGGCCGCTGTTTTCGAGCACGTTCCCCTGTAAAGAAAAGGCATCAGAGTGACAGGAGGCGTTGTTGTTAGTTAAGGTGACGTATACAATCGAGCAATAAAGCTTTTATAACTGTGAAAAAGCTTTACTCGAAGTAAAAAAAAAAGAAGTCTTAGAGTATACCGCTCATCCCGGTGCCAGTCTAGTTTGTTCCCATTCCCTGTATGAAAAGTTATTCTCGCCGGTTCCATCTTGAGACGGTGTACGAAGCAGTCGTAAGCTAAGAACGAAGTGAAAACAGTCACGTGAAACTTGGCCGCATCGGTTCACTGCTTGTGATACAAGGAGCCGTCGAAAGTTGCCGCGAATTTGCGCATCGCGCTGTAGGCAGAGAAAACGTTACATTAGGAAAGGCGTTTTTTAATTCCACGCGTGTCCACCGTACGACGGATGTCAATGTTAAGATATGCAGTCTCCACTGGAGTCCATAGAATTCATCGAGTCCGTGGCCCATTGACTTTTGTTCCAAACTATGGAAAAAATCGCAACAGCAAGCTTGGCCGAGACTCACGTGACTCCGTCGTGGTGTTGCACCGTGGCCACCGCTTCACCTGCGCACGCGCGTGTGCAATACTGACGTGTTATTAAGGTTTACATTAAAGAAAAAAGAAAAACGCTGCACGTCTGGATGCACTGCCCAACCTACATAGTCATTAGAGCAGGTTGGAAAGTTTGTACATTGAACGTAATAAAAAAGAAAGAAAGAAATAACGAAAGAATACGAAACACAGTAAACATTAAAGGTGCAGCTTTCGGCGATGTACGATGAATGCAGATAGGGTACCTATGTATATGTACCCTATCTATATATAGGGTACCCAAGCAGCACACTCAAATGCTGTTCGTAAAGCGGCCTGGCAAAACACTCAACACTGCTGACAGTGCGTATAGTATTAGCAAAGGTAATAAAAAAATGGCGTTACGAATTTTATACTTCATAGTTCTTGTCTTGACATTTATGATAGCAAACAAGATGACATGACGTCAGTACAAGTAAATGCTTGTACTGACGTCATGCATTAGCAATAGTAGCTGCAGTGAGAAGACATTAACACTAACTTGCAAAACGAAATAGGTATGAGAACTTTGTGAGAGCCGCATTGTTTGTTAAGAAGCCCGACATAAAACTACGCTGAGTACCACCAATAATCCCAATACTTACGTAGATTTCGCGGCGTTGCCTGCCAAGTATGAAAGGAAGTATACAGGGTGTTTCAGCTAACTTACGCCAAGCTTAAAAAGAATAAAAATAAAATCACGTCTGTATTAGGAGAACTTAGTATTGTTCGCGGTTTTTTTAAGCGACTCAGAATATTTTGTTATGAACTAAGGTAATTAATGCGCAACAATTAACCAGCCAATTTTTAAAGTATTGCTTTAAACATGAGGTCACCCGCCGTGGCACAGTAGTGAGCTTTGGCGTTGACCTGCTAATTCCAACCGCGGCAGTCGCATATCGATGGGGGGGGGGGGGGGGGATGCACGAACGTCCGTGTACCGTGCATTGAGTGCACGTTAAGGAACCACAAGTGTCCAAAATTAATCCGGTGTCCCCCCCCTCCCCCCCCCCCTTCCTCCGGTGTGCCTCATATAGGTATCGTGGTTTAGGCAGGTAAAGTCTCACAATCTAATTTAATTGCAATAACTTCAATAATTGGAGATGTTGTAGAGCCGCGCCCTGTTGACAAATACACAAATAATTTCTTTCCATGGTGATAGATGTTGTGTTTTTAGTTTTTTTCTGGCTGCTAAGAAACTGTGGGAGAAGTGAAAAAAAAAAGGAAATAAGAGAAATATTGCGCGTCTAGGGCACTTGCGCGCAGCGGCAGTGGTGCCCTCAAACCTGCTACCAACGTAATGATTGATGCTGCTCACAGACCGAAGGCTTGAACATACCTTGAGCAACGGAGATGGATCGAATACAATGGCCTTGGCTTCCGCAAGATTACTGTTGCGTTATAGAGTCCTGAATATCCGTACGACGACTATGGTCGAGCCTGGCAACATACGACCGCCTCGCACACGGAGGAAGGAAACTAAGGAGAGGCTCTGACGTCACTCTTTGTGAAGCCAAAGTGAAGCCGGAAGTTGGCGTTGCTCATGGCGTTGCTCCGCCTATTGGGCCAGCTTTCCTCTCTTGTTTACATTTCTCGCGAAACCACGCCGCGCTGCGCGCAACCGTGCTGCCCGGACCCGCGCGCTCCGCAGGAATACTAAGCAATCGTTAGCACGCTAGCATGATTCCGCGAAAGAAGGCAACATTTCCCGCGGGTATTCCTTCGTCCGTAGCCATTGCCGTGGCGCGGTACATTGCGTACAGCGTTGCATGCACGTTCATTTCACGAACTTTAGTTCCTTCTGTCCCACCTGGCCACAGCAACATCCGGTAGAGCACGGTCCAGATAACGAAGCGAAACAAATTACGGAGGCAAACGCAAACCTGCCCGCACGGCGCCTTTGCCACGGTACGAAACCTACGGAGCAACACGTGTGAGCGCACAGAACAATAACAAAGCCGCCATTGTGGCCCGAGAGGCGGGGCCACTACAGCAAAGAAATAAAAAAAATACAGCAAAACAAAGGAGAACCTACTACGTCATTTCCTCCACACTTTTCTCCTAGCGCGCGGAGGGGGTAGGGCCTCTCCTCAGTTTCCTTCCTCCATGGCCTCGCAACTACGCTGCCAGCAAGATGGCGCACGCGGGCAGTGTTGCCAGATGACTATGCATTTTGAATATCACCTATACGCGCCTTGCTAAAGCCCCTGTGCTTGCAGCGGCTTGGCACTTTGATGCCATCTAGCTCACACTCACTGAATGACGGCTGTTGCCTTGGAGACGTTGGTGCACACATTTGCGTCTTCTTCCCTAATTTTCTTTGTTTACTTGCGCAATTGTACATAATTTTTTCACTTGACTTGCCACGTCATTGATATCCATATTCTTCTGTACGTACTGCACCCAAATTATTTGCTTTCGCAAAAATGAAAAAAAAAATCCCAAACAGAATTGTTGGTCACCAGCGACTCCGCACTTCTTGTATCGGACCAACGTAGTATGACTTCAGGCAAGATGACAGGAACCGGCGAAGACACCAGGGGAGGTATTCTGTAAGAGTGCACTTAGTTGACATGTACATTTCGTGTGCTGCTGAAGTGCTGATTGGCTGTGACGCCTGCTTGCTGCGGACGCACGCAGCAAACAGGGCTTATGTGGCTTATCGGCGCAACATAATGATGACGTCACTGAGATGTTAATCATGACGGATCTGGCGCGCTCATCTAGGTCTGATTCTCTGTCTTCAATATTCATATTGAAAGTTCTCTAATCTCGCGTACAGCTTTCTGTTCACAATGAAGCTAAAGCTATATAGAGGGCTTCTGAACATATGTTAACTGCACCAAGTAGCCCGGCAGAGTTTGACGGTACTTTAGATTTTTTTTGGGGGGAGACACTGAATCAATATACCTTCCACGTGCGACAGTTTCGAACTTGCCAAAAATAAAAAAGACGAAAACGAAAGGATAAGTTAAGTTTAACACAAGATGGTGCGTTTTATGCGTTTTGTTAACGTAAGCGCTGCACTTAAAGGTACACTAAAAAAGAAACACTTTTGATAACATCTTTCATAGATCTATTTTCGTTAATTTCACGGTAATAAGTTGGTTACTATAAGAGAAACTTAAGATCAAAGTTATGTATTTTTTTTTTAAATTTCGTTCCCGAACCGCAGCGCAGATACGTCAGTTCTACGCCACGGAATTCAGAGCCTTGTCTCGTGTTTAGAGCGATGCGGTTTCATAAAAGTTTTTGCAGCCACACTAAGTCTCTGGGGGTCACTAAAGAACAATTTCGTTTATCTTAATGATGATAAGCTAAACTTGAGCAGACGCTGTCAAAATCTAAGACACTACGGTGCGCGAGTGCTGGAACTTCAAGGTGATGTCGCCACCAGACCTCTTGCTTTTCTTTCTCTGGCTTGTGAAGTGTCTTCTCGTAGTAAGAGTGGCTATCTTCATATTCTAGAAGGGCAATTTTCTAGTACAGCTCCACCAATTTTTTCCCATTAGTGTCTCTGTATTAACATGTCTGTTCTATGTACCCCAGCTTAAGCTAACGCAAATGAGACCTTGGCAATGCTTTCAGGATCGCGGTTACTTGGGCTCTGTAGCTTTCTCTGCATTCCTAAAGAAAGTACAGCTGTATTTTCCTTCAGGTATGTTTTATAGATGCCGTCCACGGTAAGCCTGAGATGTTCGCATTATGGCTAGTGCTGCCATAAATATGTATCTGCGCATTCCATTAGGGTTTTACTGTTCATAACAATGTTCAAGTGTCATTTATGCACGCGCGCACGCTGGCAGTAGATACGTTTTAGTGGCGCTTAAGGTGACAGAGTGAGTCAAAAAGGCATCTGCTTACCCAACTTCCTTGCTCTCTCGGAGGCATCCTGTCGACCATAGAGAGACAGCTGCTTGCAGGCCTGTGGAACAAAATTCAGTGTTAGACGGAATATAAAGTGCAAAGGCTGACGCGTCTCTCTCCCTCTTTTTTTCTTTTTTAAATATATATGGGTAACTGTTCTAGCAGCTGAATTCATAGTTCGGAACCTGCAACGTCTCAGAGAGCTTTCAGGCTCTTTCGTACAGGCTCATTAACAGAGAGTTTTATATAAAATTGTACGCATTACTTTTAACGGAATTACGAGAACATCGAAAGGATAGCGGTCCCAGTTGAGACACCGTTTACACTGCAGCAAACAAAAGCGCGAGGAGTTCTAGCAGCAACGAATGTCTTTTTTTTTTGTGTCTACTTGGCTGGGATTAGGCTTGTGAAGATCGCTGAGGGGCAGTGGCGTAGCCAGAAATTTCGTTCGTGGGGGGCTCACGTTGCAGCTCGGCCTCCTCCTTATAGAATTAGCCGAGGGATATATATATATATATATATATATATATATATCTGTCATTCAACAACCTTGTTTACATTTTCGTACATATGCAACGACCAGGGAAAAATCTCAATGACGCTGTCCTTTGTTAGAATGTATTGCGCAGGAGCAGCTGTCACCGTTCGTGTATTGCGAGCAATTGCTCCGAAATTATAGTCGCAACAGAGAGCACATGTAAAAAAGCAGGAGTTCTGCAAAATATACGAATCAAATGAAAGTGAGCCAATGCGATTATATGATAAACGGGGTACTTTATTTAAAAGTAGTCACCATGAGTATTTAGACACTTGTCCTACTAACGAGTCGCGTAATTCCCGTCTCATAAAACTCCTTGGGTTGCTGCCTCAAAAATCTGTAAATCACTACACGTCATCTTCCGACACGAATCTGGTTCCTTTGAGCAGTTTTTTTTTCAAATTTTACCAAATCTGGAAGACGCAAGGCAACAGGTCTGGGCTGCATGAGGAATGTTGCAACGTTTCCCACTTGAACTTAGCCAGTTTCGTATTAACCACATCAGCGACGTAGGAACGGGCAATGTTGTGAAGCAACATCTTCCCAATGCTAAATTTTCCGCGTCGTTTGTTCTTAATTGCGACACACAGCCGATCCGACCTTTCACAATATCTGAAACGATTTAGAGTCTCTCCAGGTTTAGAAAATTCGATCATAATGGCCCCTAACGATCTAAAAAGAAGTCAACACTTTTCCGGCAGAAATGACGGCCTTTGTTTTCCTTGGGAGTGGTGAATTCAAATGCTTCCACTGTAAGCTTTGCCGTAGTGTTTCAGGCTAGTAGTAGCGGCACCATGAGTCATCCCCGGTCACAATTGCAGACAAAATGTCGTCACCCTCATCTTGGGTTCTTTGACGTGCACTTAAATCTAAGTACACGGGTGTTTTCGCATTTCGCCTCCATCGAAATGCAGCCGCCGTGACCGCGATTCGATCCCGCGACCTCGTGCTCAGCAGCCCAACACCATAGCCACTGAGCAACCATGGCCTTTTCAATTGTGTTGGGGATGATTGCACGGTGGCTTTGGCCCGGCCATGTATCGTCTTTGTAACTTTCATGTCCTTCTTTGAACAGTTTGCTACAATGCTTCACAGTGGCCAATGAAACGCAATGTTCAACGCATACGGCAGCCATATGGCGAATAATTTCTTTTTGGGAAACATCTTCATTTGTCAAAAACCTCACGACACCAAGCTGTTCAACTTTTGGAGTGTCCATTATGTCACGTAACCCTGTTCAACCCAGTGTATGAGAACATTACAGAACATTTAACCTAACCTCTGCATGTCACTTGTAAATGAAATGCGTATGTGCTGCGCGCATGCCTCGAAAATAATGAACCGAACCATTATTGCGCGGGGCGGGTTGTCTCACTTTCATTTGACTCGCCTTCGTACATTAGAAATGCGAAGATACAATGGAATATACAAATGTGAAGATACAGCGTGATACAGGGCAAAAATTGGCACTGGAAACAAAGTTCACTGCGCATATACAGAAAACCTCGCAACAAGATGTTTAAATATACGTATAAGTCTCCAATAAATCTACTTACCTAAGAAAAAGTCACTATATATAATGCGTCAAACAAGGCAAATAAACAGGTTGCGCAACCACAGATTCACAGATCACAGCACCCCCCCTCCCTCCCTCCACTCCCAAAATGTATCGCGTGCGACAGAAGGCGGCGCGCTTCCTCCCCGCTTTTCTCCCTTGCGCACACAAGCGAACGCGTTGCAATCCGTCGAGTCCCCGCAGTGCTGGCGGCGAGCGACTATGCATTGTTTCTTTTTCTCGTCTGCTAGCCAGAAAGCGTCCAAAACTCTGCCAGGTGAAAATGCAGTCGGCCAGAGAAAAACGAACGCGCATCCAAGTGCGCCGCGCGGTTGTCGATGCAGCACGAGAAAAACGCATGCGCTCTGGCTGGATCGGCAGCCCGCGGGTTGCGAGAACAAAAAAAAAACAAAGATAAGAGGCTTAATGTATCCTCGCGAATAAAAGTCTACGTATAAAAATAAATAAGAACTTAGTTACAATGGTGGCTTTGGTTACAATGGATGCTTTGGCGCAGGTGAAAAAAAATTCATATTCTTTTCTGTGACCTGATGGCACAAATGAACCACCACAACGCTTTGTCTCATCGGACCTCGCTGCGTGCTTTGTCAACTTGTCTGATAGTATGTTGATTTGGCTTGTCTCGTTGTATGGCCCGATGTACGACTTTAGAAAGGTCGATGCACCTTTGGCGTCTAATGTTTACAACAGCATTAAACCCACAAAGTTCCGGAATCGAAAATCTAAAGCACGACTTTGGAAATGTCAATGCACATTTCGCATCAAAATGTTATGAGAACTTTATACCCACAAAGTTTCAGAATTGAAATCCAAGCGCTCTGTAGATTCCGCGGCCTCCACGAGATGCCGAGACGAGCCCGCTCGCCATCAAAACGCCCTTGAAATTTTGTGCTCGGTGGGGCTCCTTGCGTTACGATATGTGACTCCCGATGCATGGGCGTTTCCGCGAAATCCAGCCCGATTTCGCAATGTTCGCGCTAAAATGTCTTTTCGAGCGTGAATTCAGGACATTCTAGACAAAATCGAGCATGATTTCCGGCGCCGGGAGTTGTTTTGGTCGGAGGCGCATGACAGCACGAAAAAATTTCGGGGGGGGCTCAAGCCCCATAAGCCCCCCCCCTGGCTACGCCCCTGCTGAGGGGCATTGATGTCTGATCGACAGTGCAAATCAGCAGCACCCACAACAACGACGGTGCTACGTTCATGGCATTCATACAATATGATTGTATGCGCATCTCTCAGCAAGTTTGGCAAAGGCTTCGTGAGCCTTTGCCAAGCTTGTAGTTACTATAAGTTTTTAATTAGATTGATTTGAATTACGGTGTACGTACATTGCTGTATGTGAATTGTTGTAGTCTTCCTGTAAGAATTTGTTTGTACTTCGTGACTCACCATGTCGAAACTGTGCCTGCGTGAATGCAGAGTGTCTAGGGCCTAGTCAGGTGTCCACGTGTGTCACCTTTAGCCCTTTTCACCTGGACAACTGCATATTGTCTAAATTTCAATAAAGTCAAAGTCATAGCCAAGGCCGAGAAGGGTCCTGGTGCGGGGGCTGTTGGTCATCGCCGCAGACAAGGGCGCGTGAGGCGAGCGCCCATCCGAGGTCAAGGCTAATTGGGATGTGGACAGTGACGATTCCAGGAAGAGGGGACAAGTTTGTCGAGAAGCATTGAATGCGTCATTTTTGCGCGCAGTTATTTCCAGTTTCAATAGCTAATTTATGTTATAGCGGTTTGTTCGCGTAACTCGCTCCTCCCGCTTTGTGGTAAGAGCTACCACGGTTCCCGCAAGCAAGTCGAGGCGCTTGAGGCTGCAGTGCTAGATCGAAATTTGACAATAAATAGATCTCATTAAGTACGGCGTGCTCTGGGCACCTTGCTTGCTTCCTATACGGGATGATTTGAAAAAAGCGTTTGAAATATTCTAAAAGTCAGGAAGGTGTGACCACTAGGCGGTTAGCCCAGGATTGCTTTTACCACCCACATGTTATAGAGACCCGAAGTAGCAGGTAGGCAAATGATTATGAAACGTGGGTTAATTAACGCGCTGCCATCTCCTAGCTTCCCGCTTAGCTATGATGGCAGAGCAGCGGCACCGGAAAGGCGTTGGTCTGGTCGCGGATTCAATCCCCTGAGGACAACAATATTTTTCTCAACTGTGGAGCTGTCTTTCCTCATCAACTTGTACGCATTTTCCTTTTAGTTTCGTGCTACAGTCTGGTAGATGACAATTTCTCATATTTAACGTCTTTATAGAGAGTACTAGCATAGACTCCTCATTCTCTGAACTTGACGAAACTCACCGAAGATTTAAAAATTCTCTATTTATTCTGCGAGTGTGCGCCTTTTTATGATTCTGACGGTGCAAAGGATGCGCTGAAATAAAGCTTTTGTTGTATATAATTATTAGGAGCCTCTAGAGCATTATAGTGAATAAAAAGCTCATGCTTACTTGGAGGAATCCATTTGCGTATCGTATGAACATCTTAAGGTTTGGCCGCGTGGTATAAAATCCCGTCCACGTACGGCCCGGCGAATCTGAGTACGGCAGCAAATCGTCCGAGAAGCGAGGCCAGGTCCGAGAAGCCTCATGAAGTGCCTGTAGGAAAAAAAAAACGTTTGGTATAGGTTATCGCAACTGCAATTACAAAGCAATACATGGCGCTCTTGCTAACGGCAGCGATTTATTCCAGTCATTTGGTATCGTTCGACGGCTTTCGTTCGTCAGAGTTCGTCACTTTCGTTGGGAGAAGCCCAGTCCAATACCTTCGATAGCACTAACCCAAAATTCTAAGCATCGTCGAATAAGCACACACATATTGCACAAAGATGTCTACGAGATAATGAATGTACTCTTATTAGTTTTAAGGAATGTGTTGAGATTGGAAGTGTTCGTGCGTCACCTGCAAAGATAGGATTAAGGAAATCGAAAGTATTTATAGCTAGTTTTGATCATATTGTTACGCGAAGGCATAAGACAACGAAATGACGAATAAGCGGAGAGAAACTAGCAATTTTTTTTTTACATTGCATCGGAAAAAATAAATTTGGCATAGGGTTACATTCGGGATAATTAAACTTTACACTCTTAATAAGGACAGCTTGCCATCCACTGGAGCCGGACATAACAGCCTCCACAAAACACCTGCGCTGCACTTTACGTGTAGTTTCATTTTCCTTTCTTGTTATTACGAATGGAAAGCTAATAAAAAAGTGTACTCGACGTTCCATGGAAAATCCCCAGCATTTAAATATAAAAGGATACTGCCAACATATGTTCCTGGGTTTGTCGTTGTCTTAGAGCTTTTCACTGTTATAGCATGCAGATATAGTAATATATATATAGTCTCTTAAAAATGCAGCTTGGCTAATTCATGTAAGGATGAGGGCACAGTAAGGCATACTCGCTTCAGTCGTAAACGTGCCCGTTGAAGTGGACATCATTCTCAGTACCTACCAAGCCTTGCCACATTCTTCGTGGTGCCTTGGCACCTTAGCTTACACCCAGGCAGCTTTTCGCCGTCGATGTCCGCCGTGCTGTTCCGGAAAAAAAGCCCAAGTGCATGGACTAGCGTGGAAAAAAAGAAAAGTCTAAGCTTAGGAGCCAGGGCAAGCATGCGCGCGACCGAGCCGAGAAGGATGGTGGCTTGATGCACGCCGCCTTGCAGCGCGCCCCCAACGTTGGAGAACACGTGATCGAGCCCGCGCAGCTCCGCGGACGCGTCACAGCTTATAACAGCAGAGCGGACTCTTCTAAGTGGGCAGTCGCTGTCACGTGCTGCCCACGGGGCCGAACGCATACGCGGCCCGTGCCCCGTATGTCGGATTGGAGGTCACGTGCTCAAGGGAGCAGGGCGCAGTGCAAGCATTCACAAGACGAGCCCATACGCCTGGTGGCTTGATGCGCGATGTCTCTCCCGCGCGCCTAGTGTTAGAGTTTGCATGATTTGAGTTGACAGGACGCGGCACTGCATAAATGGTGAGGCGAGCGGCAGCGCGAAAGTTCAAACGTTGGACAAACAAGCACGCTGCCAGCTGCCGGCGCTCCCTGTCACGCTATAGCGTTGCGACAGGGAGTGCTGGCGGGCGTCGAGTTGCGCGTGTTCATGTTTGAGGATGTGCGCGGGACCCTGCGCTTGTTTATTCAGTGAGCGAATGCTTACCGCTATTTGCATAGCCTATACAGCGACGAACCTTGATTCGGGTAGTAGTCTGTTACTTTGCTGTCGGTAACCATGCTTCGGCTTTCGCGCGAAACTGCTATTCCTTCTTTTTTTTTTTTTGGTTCTAAGTGGGCGAAGAACAAGAAAGCTTTTTTTCTATCGTGCACAAATAAAGTGTAGAAAAGCATTCAAATCTTTTTGTCCATGACTGTAATGATATTTTGATTTACCACATAGGCTGCGATACAGCATAGTATGGTTAAAAGAACGCTTGCAGGCTTTCGCACTAAAAAGCTTCCCTTCCTCGCGCTCCCCCATGGAGGGATCACTTTCATATGCTTTCCTCCTGTTATTTGCCGTTTTCGCCTATGCTAGTGTGGGGTGTAACCAAATGAAAAGTCACTCCTGATTAGTTAAGAGGAAGAATTAGCTTTCGGCCATCTCCGATGCCGCCATTTGAAATACGTGTAAAACGCAGAACTACTTTTACGAGACGACAACGGGAGCGATTTGTAGAAAAAAGAGAAAAAAAAAAGCTGCAGCAATATCATCAGCGCTGTGCCACGGCGCGTCAGTCTTCTGCTGCCGCAGTGAAGGAGGTAAATCCCCGAGGAATTGTCGAATTCCTCCTATTCTTTTATATTTTTAGTGGGCGTTGGACAACATATAAAGTCGCAATCTCTTGCGTGCTGTTGTGTCCTGTTCGAGACAGGCTCTCAATGACAGCTCTAGACAACTAAACGTTTAACTCACCTGTGCGTAGCACGCCGGCGTCGAGTAGACCACGTGGACTCGTGGATTCTGCTTTCCGGCTATTGGAATCGCCTTCGCCAAGACGTCTTCTTGCCTCTCGAATTGTTTTTCGGCGTAGCTGAAGCACATGTCACATCCGGCCATCACCGCCACTGTGTCGTTGGTGTATACTTTTGCCTGCATTCATGCATTCGTGCGAAACTGTTCTCTCTCTCTATCTTGATCCCCACACCCCCTTCCCCCCTTGCAGGGTAGCAAACCGGACGTGCGTCTGATTAACCTCCCTGCTTTTCCTGTCTTATCTCTCTCTCTCTCTCTCTTTCTCATGCGTCCCAAAAACCTATGTTACCGCCAGGTGCTCAGGCCCAGTCCATGTATTGGTCGCAAGAAACCTGCAGAATAAGTATACACGGTCTTGACCAAGAAAGAGAGATGAAGAAAAGAGAAGCGAAGACAGGGAGATAAGCACGACACACGGCCGGATTGCTATCCTAAGCGGGGGAAAGGGAGTTATGGAATGAATGGCAAGAAACGCGAAAAAAAGAAATATGCACTGAGGGTGTTGCTTTCTCCGTAGGTGCGCATCGAAACTACAGTGATTCAGTGAGGTCTCTCGACTTCATAAACTGCAGAAAGGCAGCTATTACTTTCTGAATTGGTGGCACCAGTAGCCACGGCAAAACGACCTTTTCCACAGGGAGAGGATTTGAATCCATGCAGTTGACCTCGCGCATTCTGGCGAAGTGCACTTCTGCACATGGGCTTTATGTTGATACCGGGTTAAATCGTGCGTTCGGCGCAGTCCCGGCAATGTGGAGGGCCGCAGCGTATAGGCAACGGAGAGCTGTCTTAGATGACCTAAATTTAATTATACTGGTCTCCAAGGCGCATGAAATTCACATTCCAAGATTTCCTGAGATCGGCGCATGTGCTATACGCAAATTGCATATCTGAAGTACTGAACTTTCAGTTGTGCCAATTGTCAAGTGGTCATCGTTAGTTGACTTTCTTCCGACCGCTTAGTTTCTGACAGGGATGTCGCTGAATTCTTCAAGGGGAGTATGGTAGCGCGATTCAAAGACGGGACAAGAGAAAACACAAAGGGACACACACAGCGCTATGTGTGTCCCTTTGCGCTGTGTGTGTCCCTTTGTGTCTTCTCTTGTCCCGTCTTTGAATCGCGCTACCATACTCCCCTTGAAGATGCATTACCAACAAGCCCACATTGCAACCCTCGCTGAATTCGCAGCCATGACGGTGCACTACAGCCTGAGCGCCTTCGCAGTCTACTTTCTTAAGCGTCGCGTCGCTAATTAGCATCAGGCGAGAGCGGTGGGATGCGTGTGCGGACAGAAATAGTTCTACCTGTACCTTTACGTCAGAAGGTAGCGTCACTCTACTGCGTGGACTGTATTTATTACCCTAAATTGCTCCTACAGACTCACTCGCCATGAATGGCCCGTTTTTACGTCTATAGGGGAGCCCGGCTTGTCCTGAGATAGAAGCGAACAGCGGCTTTCTACACTCCCAATTTTGTTCCACATAAGTGCCACTTAGTAAGAGGAACACTTTTGCGGATATGTACCACTTACTGGAACCTATGTTTAAAAGAGGATATTAAGGGTGATATACGAATAAATGTGCCAAGTTCTACAGAAAGAAGAACCGAACTGATGAAGGACATTCATGGTAAATGGGTTCCAATTAATAAGTTTATTATCTTTTGCAATCATGTTCTATTCACTCAGTGGAACATATGAGGAACGCGATGAAGTATGTAACGAAGTTTTATGGCAGCATAAACAAATAAAAAGCAATTAGTAACATAAACACCAGGAATTTCTTTAAGCGCAACATTCCGTAGCGTGCAAGGGCGCATATGATCTTTAGTTTTATTATTATTATTTGCGGACAAATTTTGTGGTAATTGATCCACGCCTTTTAGTGGCAATTACCGTGAGCTGCACTTACCTGTGATTGTGCGTACTCCACGAGGAAGTTCGGACTACGGTCCACCTGTGTGACACGCACACACACACGCACAAAAAAAAACATGTAATTTGCTTATTCATCAATTTGGATACAGATACAGCCAAGTAGCCCCATCGCTGGTGGGGCGGAAGGGGAGGGCAATTACCCCGCAAGTCTGACAACATATTCAAGCAGAAGAAATGAACCCAAGCTGAATGTAATACAATAAACAAAAACGAAGAAATACAACAAACTATACATTGAACAAAATGCTTTTATAAGCATCACAAAGTATTCGCACGAATAAAATGTAACCTAAAGCGGTGCAGTGGTGGTGGTGATAAACTTTATTAGAAGGGGGAAGGGTAAAGAGGGACGTGGCTGAGGGTTAGGGCTCAAGTAAGGCCCTGGGCCTGCTTGGCCTTTTCCGCCCAGTCCGGTGCAGTGATCACGCCGTTCGATGAAGTGTTCGCAATGGCCGCAGGAAGTTGGTCTGAATACGATATACAGCGCGGGGAAATGTTCAGTCTAAGCAACTATTGACATTTACGTTCTTAAACGGGTCCTGAAACATGCTTTCAAAAGAGTATAAGAAAGCGTTGCCGATCCATCGTAGAGGCTGCAGGGAAAACGGGAGTCAAATTATACTGCACTGCAGGCAGCAGGGAATTTTCAATCTCGTAGCTGAAACAACAAAAAGTCGCTTGCTTTCGCTTCCGCAGTGCCGCCGTGCGGCGTCGTCGAAAGCAGCTGGGCCCACCAACGCTAGTGGCTGATTTAATGATCGCGAGAGCATTCTCACTAATAAAGAATTGCTAATTTTGAATTAAATAAAGTAAAAAAAAGTATATATCTCTGCAATCTTAAAACGACAGAAGAAAGACGCAGTTTCGCCCGAAAAGCGAAACATTGATTGTGATACAAATTAGTGGACAGCTATACGAAGCAATGATAGTAGTTTTATCGGCTGTACAAACTTGTAAACATAGGCATATTAACTAAATCAACAAGCACGGTGTCACGCGCGCACAAGCAAGCATGAACACATCTCACTCGAAGACGGCGGAAGCTTTCTGTCAAAACGCTGGCGTGAGGAAACGCGACAGGAGCAGCGAGCGAAATCACATTCGTGCTGTCTGTCGCTTCAACGCAAAGTGAGCGCCGAGAACGCACAGCACTTTGATGGGGCCGAAATACGAAAACGCGCGTGTACTTAGCTTTAAGTGCACGTTAAAGAACCCGAAATAGTCCGAATTTCCGGTAGTCCCCCACTACGGCGTGCCTCATAATGAGATCGTGGTTTCGGCGCGTAAATACGACTAATTTTTACCACACAGCACGCACAAAGCTACGACCTACCACTTGGACTCTGCTTGGACCCACTTGGACTGGCGCATACAGCGTAGGGCGCGCAGAGACGGTGTTATCGCCCTTGGACTTTATACGGAACCTCACGGCGACGGCGACCCCGACAGCAGAAATGCGCATGGAGGGTCCGTATGATTGCTATCGCAATAAAATTATTTCATCTTTGCACTGTGCGTAACTGCGTCAGCTGAGCGGGGCCTGCGAGATTGCAGTGGCGTGCCACGTAGCTTAGTCTACCGCGGCCGCCACGGGGTGCCGCGACGAGCGCTTTCGCCGTCGCGACACTCGACTTCTGGCCGGGGCTTCGCGCTCTTGGCTTCTCCATTTTGTAGCTTCCAGTGCGTTAGCGGATACGAAAAGAGAAAGGTGGGTATCGGTGCTTACAACTCCACTTATAGTTAAAGGATTCTAAAAACAAAAATTTTGCCGGGTGAAATTCATGAGACGACGTCCTTGAACAGCAGGGCCATTCTGTGATGAGTTCGAAAAGTGTTTAGGGGCCCCTTTAAGTCGTCTGCATCACATATAGAGAATACGCAATTCTCGCGTATAATAAACGCAACGTCAGACAGGAAGCTTTCGCCGCGCAAGCTCCTCGCTGTTTCTCCCTGCTTTCCTAAGCTCCTCAACAACTTCGTAAAGCGGCATCGACGTGAAACCATAGAGAAGGAAATTGTGAACCGTATTTAGCGCCCGTATTTTCTTTGTTGTATCTTCGATGAATTGACCATTTGGGCCCATTTTGCGGGGCATCATTCCGCATAACTAATACCTTTCTATGGTACAAAGTAACAAACAAGGATGTTTGTAACTTTTATGACGCACTGTGCTACTCCATCTGTCGGCACCCTACTTGATTTTAAATCGTTATTCTATTTATACTTGGTTGGAGTAGTGTTGCAGATAACAGGTAGTACAAACAGGTCGAACAGTGTTCCGGTAACTAGTGACTATTTCCCTGGACCATAGTTCCAGGTATTTATTATCTGTGAATATAAAAAAAATATATGTACAGTCGTGCACCATATTTTGCAAACTTAAGTGGAACCCCGTTCCACTTATGTGAGTGGAAAATATTTGCTGTAAATTTCCGCTGACAGATGGAACCTTGGAGGGATCAGGTTAATAGTATAGGAACAGTATATACCGAAAGTTCTAGTCGCAACAACAGCTTGAATCTAACTCGTGCGCACTTGACAGGCGGAAGAAGACAGGCCTCCTCACCTCTTCTCGGGTGCAGTCTTTCGGTGGCCAGGCGAAGCAGAGGCCCTGCGGTGTTTCATAATAGCGCTCGGGCACCCAAGTGAAGATGTGGCCACCGTCACCCCCTGGAGCAGAGAACGCCGCTCAAGTTACCATCAATAAAATTAAATTCTGTGGTATTAGGGGCCACGACCACGAGGCTGATTACGAGGCGCGTGGGGAGACACTATGGATTAATTTTAAACCATTCGAAGTTCATTTAACATGCACCTAAATATGAGGTTTTTCGCACCATTTCCATGAATGTCACGGCATGGCATGGCATGGCAAGAACTTTATTTTAGTCCAGAGAAACTAGGGTCTGAGGGCACAAGCCCCCAGGCTAAGTCGGTGGCTCCGCCCACGTAGGCACCGGTAGGCCAAAGGCTTTCCCGATGTCGTGAGCTCTCCGGACGGCCAGGAGTTGATCTTGGAGGACTTCGCTGGATATGCGCCGGCTCCAGTCCTCCTCACTGTTGAGATCCGAAGCCCTTTGGTTGGGGCACAGCCAGAACATATGATCAAATAGACACGGAGTGTGTCCACAACTTTTACATTCCGCGGGAAAATCCCGGTCAATATTGTTAAGCACAAAAGGTGTGGGATAAGATTTAGTTTGAATCATTCTTAATGTGACTGCCTGAGCTCGGTTGAGCTTCTGATGGGGGGGAGGAAAAAACCTCCTGCCTTCCCTATAGTGTGAGGTGATCTCGTGAAAAGTAGTAAGTGGGTCTTTGTAGGAGCCGCAGTCATCCTGGAGCAGTTCCTGATCTGATGCGCGGCATGTGAGATCTCGCACAGCAGAGTGAGCTTGCTCGTTAGGATTGCAGCCACTGGGGCTGACCGAGTGGCCCTGATGAGCCGGAAACCAGACTAGGTGTGAGCTATCCAGTTGGTCGTAACTATGAGTATTAATACTGTGTATAAGTAACTTGTGTGCTTTCACTGAGATGAAGCCGGCTGAGTAATTCCTAATAGCTGTACGGGAATCAGAGAAAATCGTGGAGCCTCTCCTCAGTGTAATTGCAAGTGCTATGCTTGCTTCTTCGGCGGCATGAATGGAGGTCGTTCTTAGTGACGCCGCGTTTATTAATTTACCGCTCTCATCCACCACGGCAATAGCGTAGCGGTTGCCCGATCCATAACTAGTTGCATCGACAAAAAGAGCTGAGCTGTGTTGTTGGTGCAGTTTACCCAGAATGCATTTGGCCCTGGCGTCCCTTCTGCCCTTGTTGTACACAGGATGAATATTTCTAGGTATGGGGTCTACAACTAATTGTGTCTCCACCTCCTTGGGTATCTTGAACTTAGAGACGTCTCCTCCTCGAGGCAGTATTCCGACTTCATCTAGAATTTTACACCCTGGCTTAGTGTTGGAGAGTCTTGCAATTTGTGACATCGAATGTGCCTCAATGAGCTCATCTATAGTGTTATGAAGTCCTAACTTGTTGAGGAGTTCGGTACTCGTTCCGTGCGGGAGTCCCAGAGCCCTTTTGAGTCCGGAGCGTATAAGTGCGTTTAGCTTAGCCTTCCCTCCCTTCCCCCAGTTCAGGTATGATGCAATGTACGTCACATGACTGATGAAAAATGCATGATATGCTCTGATGAGATTGTCCTCCTTGAGGCCTGCATTTCGGTTTGAGACCCTGCCCAGGAGCTTTAAAGTACTGTTGGCCTGACCTGTGAGACGGTTTAGGGCCGTAGCGTTACAGCTCCTTGCGTCAATGAGAAGACCCAGAATTTTTATTTGCTCTACTCTGGGTATGACCCGTCCTGTGTTGTCTGTGATTTTTATTGGCAGAGTTTCTAAAGGCACAAGGTTTCTAACACCTTGTCTCCCCTGTCTGAAGAGCAGCAGCTCAGATTTACTAGGTGATAGCCTGAGTCCGGTGCCCTTAAGGAAGGATTCTGTGGTGTCTACCGCTGCCTGTAGTGTCTGCTCTAGTGCTGCGAGTGACCCCCTTGGGACCCACACTGTGATATCGTCAGCATATATGACGTGCCCCAAGCTCGGGATTTTGGACAATTCCTCCGAGAGCCTGTGCATGGCAATGTTAAAGAGGAGTGGGGACAATACTGAACCTTGTGGTGTGCCGTTGTTGCCTAAATTGTATGGACCGCCTGTGACTATCCCGAGTTTGACCCGAGCTGTCCGATTAGCTAGAAAGGACCTCACATAATTGTAAAAATTGCTTCCCAGGTTCAAGGTTGGGATTTCATGTAGGATATGTTTATGTGCAACCGTATCAAATGCTTTGTTAAGATCCAGACCCAGGAGGCCCTTTACGTCCCTGCTAGGGTCGTCAATAATAGCCCGTTTGATCATTAGCATGGCGTCCTGTGTGGATAATGCCTTCCGAAAGCCTATGAGATTGTGTCTGAAAAGCTCCTGGTTTTCTATGTGTTCTATTATCCTATTATGAATAGCATGTTCGGCTACTTTGCCAATACAGGATGTAAGTGACATGGGCCTGAGGTTCTCCATTGTTAGTGGTTTGCCGGGTTTCGGTATAAACGTCACCTTGGCCTCCCTCCATTCCGGCGGGACAGTGCCGGATCTCCAGTGACTATTAATTTTGACCGTGATTATGTCTATGGCATCACCGTCCAGGTTTCGCAAAAGTTTATTTGTGATGCCATCCGGACCCGGGGCAGATCTCCCATTTAAATTAAGAAGTACATGCCTTATCTCAGCTGCAGTGAAGTCACTGTCCAAGTCCGGTTGCGATATTCCGGAGTAAGGTTCGCTTATTTCTTCTTCGTTTTCATAATCATTTTTAAGTGGCAGGTACATGTGTGCGAGGTCGTTTGCGACCTCTGTTGCTGTCCGCCCTATAGTTATCTGTTTATTGACGAGCCTGTTTATGGCGAGGTTTGTAGTACCTCTGGAGAGCTTGTCATTAAGTAGGCTCTTCAATAGGTTCCATTTGCCTCCTCTGCGCAATCTGCCGTCTGTTTCTAAGCAAGTTTCGTCCCATTGTTGACGTGAAAGTTGAGCCGCGTATGTTTCGATATCACGATTAACTTGGGCGACCTTGGCTCTAAGTCTTCTATTGAGTCTGTGACTCTTCCATCTGGTTAGAAGGGCATTTTTCGCTTCCAGCATGTGAGCTAGCTTGGAGTCCATTTTTGGGACTTCGATTTCTGTTGAGACTACTTTAGTAGCTTTCTTAACCGTTGCCTTCAGCTGATCTAAAAGCTCCTCATAAGATTCGTCATCTATGCTGGTTTCCTTACGCAGCTTACGGAAGAGATCCCAGTCCACGTATTCATATTTCCTTATTGGTGGTGGTTGCGTCTGTAAGATGACTTCAATTATGTAGTGATCACTTCCTAAATTCTCCTGCAGATTGTCCCATGAGCCTTCAATTCCCCGAAGGAATGTAAGATCGGGGGTTGTATCTCTGGTAGTGGAGGTACCAGTTCTCGTGGGGAAGTTAGCATCTGTAATAAGAGCAAATTTTAATTCACTTGTAGTGGTTGCTAAATTAGTACCCTTGACGCTCTGATGACCATAGCCCCATTCTTTGTTGGGAGCGTTGAAGTCCCCAGCCACTACGAGTGGGGCTGTATCTGCCTTACTGGAAATGCGGCCCAAGAGGGTCTTAAAATCCCTTTTCCTATCTTGCGGAGAGCTATAAACGTTAGCTATATACACGTTAGCTGCTTTTTTGTTCTTAAGGATGAGTTCGATCATTTGTGCTTCTAGACCAACCTTGTACTTGGGAAGCTCGTGAGTTTCATAGGAGGTACCCTTTCGAACCAAAGTCGCTATTCCCCGACTCCCTGGAATGGTCAAGGTTTCGGAGTTGTAACCCGGTAGAGAGATATCCTCCTTAGCTAGTGTTTCCTGTAAGAGAATAACGTGCGGCTTAACTTTGGCCGATCTAATGAGCTGCTGCAGGGGAGCCTTGTGCCTTCGGAAACTCGCACAATTCCACTGCCATATTTTAATGTTATTGTTGTCGTTTGAAGCCATTATGATACCACTGGTTGACTACCCGAACCACTAGAGTCCGCGCTCGGGCTACCGTTTGTGCCTCCGTGGCCTGCCGAAGCAGCCGCTGCGCTTGCCTTTGCCTTAACTTTGGGCCTTTCTAGTTGACCCACTCGAGCATCTAGATTAGTGATGAGCTCCATGATTTTCGCCAGAGTCCTGTCTATTGTGGCTAACCTTGCGGCTATTCTGACTTTTTTGTGTTTGGGGGGTGCCTCACTCTCGCCCATCTCCTCTGCCTCAGAGGTTTCTCAATCTTCCTTCTCTGTTTCGCTAATGGGAACGGGGTGGGGGGCATTACGTTTAGGTTTGCCGGCCAAGGGTTTTGGAGCCGTTGTCTCCATCTGACTACGGGGTGTTTCGGACCTTTCTTTAAAGGATTTGAAAGCCTCCCTGAGCTCAGACAGCTCTTGCCTTAATTTCCGATTTTCTGATTCTAATGCCAATATTCGGGGATTTGACTCACGTTCCGGCTGTGCCCTACCATTAGTACTCCTAGACCTTGCCCTTGTCGGTTGTCCTGGTTTCCCAAGGCCTCCGTTCTTGACTCGATCGGCCCAGGTTGCTCTTGGGGTCGACTGTGAACGGGACCTCGATCTTGCCCCAGGCCCTCGGGGTTGCTGGTCAACACCAGAAGATTCTCCAGAGCTGGGTTGTCCTCTGGATCGAGAACGCCCTCTGGAGCGGGAGCGCCCTCGTGAGCTAAAGCGTCCTCTCGTGCGAGAGCGCAAGTTGGGGTCAATTTCTTGCATGACCCCTTTGCGCTGGGGATTGTCGCTGTCTTCAATGTCGTCGGCCACCTGTGTACAGCGTGCTTGCTGTCGTTGGCGCCTTCGACGCCTTTGCCTCACAATATAAGGCATCTGGAATCTTCGACTGCATTTTCGGTCCCCAGTGTGGTGTGCGCCACCGCAAATAGCGCACTTGGGATCGCAATGATGATCTTCAGGTGGGGAAGTGATTCCACAGCCCCTACACTTTCTAACACTTGCCGGATTGGGACACACGTCGGATCTATGTCCGATTTCACCACAGCCGTAGCACACATCTATCTGTCGTCGGTAGAGGTAACAGGGCATGAGTACGTTACCACAAATAACGTGGTTTGGCACTCTTTGTCCTTCAAAAAGTACCACCACCGTTGTAGTTTGCTTGATCCGACGTACCTCGACGAGGCCCGGATTTCGGTGATTGACGAAAAGGGTTTTCAGTTCCGCGTCGCTAATGTCCAGGTCGATACCGCGAACAACACCCTTACATGTATCTTCTCCTGCTGCGGTGTAGGCCGCCACTTCGAAGGGTCCATCCCTCGTATGGATCTTGCGTACCTTGGCGTAAGCTCTTGCGTTTTCCTCGCGCGGAGTCGATACCACCAAGATGTTTTGACAGACGTTCGGACAGTATGTGTCCTCCGTCGTGTCCTCCGGCGCTAAGGCTGCTGCCATGGCCAGCGCTCTGGAGAGATGTACCAGGCTGAACTTTTTAACGTCGAGGCCGCCACGGGGGCGGACAATTATCTTGATGTGATCCCTCGGTAGCATCGGGATCCTAGAGGCGGTAGCTACGCGCTTAAGCACGTTCTGCGAGGTGGCCGTGCGGCGACTACCTTTCCCGCCATGGTTGGTGTCCTTTATAGCCACGGATTTCCCGCCAGCGGCTAATGCGCGTCTCCTTCGGCGAGTGATGGCTGTCATCCATCCGATATCTTCCTCCGAGGTGATCTCCATGCCTTCAACAGCTAAGCCGGAGGCCATGCCTACACTCCGTCGTGCGCGTGAGGCCTAGGCCTACAGCGCGAGTCAGGGGCTGGCACCTTTTCTACGTGGCACGCAGAAAGCAGTTTTCAACGAGGCGAAAAATGGACCCACCGGCAAAAAATGGGCATCCACGTAATCCTTGTGACACGAGGCGTCGATCGCCACCAGGTTCTCAGGGGTGGCACAGAAATTCGGCGCAAAAACATTGATCGAAGCGGGAGCCGATGTTTGCACGACCGCACTAGTCGGCTTCTTCTTCTTCTTCTCAATGTCACGGCACGCATAACAATAATGACATAAATTGCATGACATATGCACGCACGCATGTCATGACGTTATCACCGTGACAGGAACTTATGCCGCCCTAGTGGACCAAGTTTTGCACTAACTTGGACCAGTGGCTGCAATTTGTTGTTCGTGATGCCGTGATGGTCATTGCATCGCCATTCCAGCTTCGTAATGCGACTCTCGTTTCTGATTCTCGCGCTCAGCCTGCGCTCGAGCCAGGTGGCACGAGTAAGAAGGTCCCTGCATATCGGCAGCTGGACACCGGTTGGTGACTGCATTCGTTCAAACAGCTTTTGAAAATCAAGTTTCCCAGGCGCGATTTCCAAGCGCCGGGGAAACAAAGGCACCGCCTCCTCGTTCCTCCCAAAGCTTTCACGTCCCTTCTCGCCGTTACCAGGAAACTTAATCAAGCATCAAAATCTGCTCTTTCATTGTGCGCGTAGAGTCCGAGTACGACAACGCTATGTCGAATGACACTATGGCACCGTGACCACGGCTCGGCCGACGCAAGCGGCTGCACGAGGCCGCTCGTCCGAATGGCCATGAACGGGCACGGGCTTCAGGGTGGGTTACAGTATGACCGTCGAGTCACCCGTTTGCGTCATCCAAGTGATCGATACCACGCGCTGCCGTCACTGAGCATTTTGTATTCTGCGTCTCTTACCCACTTCGCACCTACACGCTGCTCGTTCACATGAATTCGATCGTTCGTGGAAATTGTGTGACCTTCGTCACGATTGTCTTCGTCTTGCTGCTGTCGTCACGCACACGCGCTAATTGTAGTTGACAGTACTCGCGTCACACACACACAAATCCCGGATTTACACAAACACATCGGTCAACCTAGTAACGCTTTGCGGAAGCCCAAACAATGCTGTATAGCCGGCTGCCTGCAAAACGCTTCCCACGACGTCGATTTTCACAGTGCCTGGGATCCGCGCAATTTTTTTTTTCAGGTTTGTTATCAAAACCGGCCACTTTTGCCAGTGCTTCGGGACACTTCCGCTCCTATTTCGAATGTGACAATTGTCACGGAGGCTCCTTTATATCTGCACTGTCGAGTAGCATCCGTGCAAAAAATTTAACATTTGGATAAGTACAATAACTTTACTATGATCAAATGTTTTCTCTCGTTTTTCTTCTCTCTCCCGCCCTCCTTCTCCTAGGGTCTTTCTCTACCCGATCCCCTTCCCTAGGCAGAGTAGCAGGCAGGACTCATACGCCACAGATGTATCAGTATTTCAATAAAGAGCTCTCTCTCTCTCCACGGCTTTCAACTAGGCTTTCCAAGCCGTCCGAAGTGTTACTGTAGTTGGCTTTCTAATGCCATTGTATAGAATAAATCAGATACTTTCCCTGTTCGGGGCTGTCGGCCTCCCAGATAAACTCCATGGCACGTTCCGCCTGCAATTTTTTCTTGGTGTCCCACGATATGCGGCCGATCATGGCGCTGCTGAAGCCCATCTGCAACGAGACGAACCCACAATGAGCCTGTAGAGCGATAAGTTTCAGTAAATATAAGCGAACATTTTAAAAGGATGTTCCTTATGTGAGAAGCGCAAGAATGGCACGGAGCCAGGTCATTTAAGGGACGCTTGAAAATTGCTCGGAGAAGCCTTGGTTCTTGCGAAGAGCACAAATAAGAGAAAGAAAGAGAGAGAGAGAGAGAGACCGAAATAGAAGACAGGAAAGGTAGGGAAGTTAATCAGACGCACGTCCGGTTTGCTACCCTGCACTGGGGGAAGGGGTATGGGGTTGAATAGAGAGAGAGAGAGAGGAGAGAGATAAAAAGATGTCGATTATGACAATGATGTGACAAGGCAACTTGCAGTGCTAATCTTGATGCGCAGTAGTGCATCACGAGAGTCATTTCCGCGTTGAACTTTTCGGATTCGAAAGTTTCCGATTTTCTGCATAACTAAGTTTCATCTATTGTATAGCTTTTAGAAGCAGCCAATTCGATAAGTGATCACTTGCAACGCACGCTGGGAAAGTTTAACCTATTTGCATTATCCGGATAAATGTGAAGTAGAAGTATTCACACTGGGCCAAGCCGGGGTTGGCAAATGCGAGGGGAGCAGAGGGATGAACCTTCTCGCTACTTCGAAGCTTTCTTTATCGTTGGAGTTTCCTACGTACCCTCGTGCTACAAATAGGTGTGCGAAAACATTAGAGAGTTCTAGCATGTTCAGTATTGCGGTAAACGCAAGCGGACTGGGCGTTTTGCTGGGTGAGTGGAGATGCAACCATGAACGGCCTGCATGTTATGTCACCTGCTGGTGCAGGGCTCATCCAGACAAACACAGAGCTAATATTGCAGTAACTAAGTTTATTCTACCTCGCTACTGGTGGAAGTTTTCGGCAGCGGCGTGATCACTGAACATTTCCTAAACTTGGTGTATAACGAGCAGCGAGTGAAGCTTGCCGTGTATAATGGCACGGTAGTTAGCGTTAGAGGCATTGTGGAGGTAGATGGGAGCTACGAAAATCGAAGCTATCACCTCCCGTTAGGCATTGCCAAACATTAAAAAAGTGTGCGCATTGCCTACACTTCTTGGGCGTGACTGGTTGGCCAATATTAAAGTCATCTTGCCCAATGCAGTGCAAAATCTGCCCGAAGTAGTTCTAAATGTTGAGGCTGTCCCAGCAATGTCAGCTTCAGAAGTCGGGAAATGATCGAAGGAGCAGTACTCTGACGTTTTTGATCCCGGGTATGGTGCAGTTACAGGATTCAAGGGCAGTGTTCGCTTGAGGCAGAGTGCGAACCACGTGATCTGTAAAGCGCGACCTGTGCCATATGACTAGCGAGAGCAGATGGTAAGACAGTTGGTGCAATTCGAGAATGCTGGTGTCATATACAGCTTTAGGTACAGCACATTGGCGAAGTCCCTGTAGTATACAGGGTCCTACATATTTCGCTTAGCGTGTTCGAAAAAAGATTTTTTGCTGACCGCTACACTGTTCTTCGTAAAATTTCCCAGAAGGATCACAATTTGGAATCTATTTCGTTCACTCTAACACTTGCCACAGTAAATTGTCTGGTCTTTAAGAGGCTTTTAGGAGGTTTTTAAGAGAAGGCAAATTTGCACTTAGTTCTTCAGTACCAGGCAACTAACTGTGACAAGCGTTACATTGAACGACGTAGACACTAAAATACAATTCTTCTGCAATATTTCAGCAACAACAGTGCAGCGGTAAGCGCAAAATCTTTTTTCGAGTACGCTAAGCGAAATATGGAGGACCCTGCACGTACAATAGAAAAGTGGCTCAGAAATCAGGATATGCTGTGACTGCATAATTCAGTGTTAATGAAGGCCGTTGAGGTAGATCATTATCCATTGCCTCTTCTGGAGGGCATCTCAGCTTCTCTTGTCGGAGGAACTGTGTTCACATTCCTCGAATTGTCTAAGGCCTCCATGCAACTTGAACTGAACGACCAGCCTCAAGAGTTGCTTCCGATGAATACGCATAGGGGTCTGTTTAGGTTTTGTCGGTTACCGGACACGTGGCGGGAATCGGGTGACGAAGCTAGGGTGACGTTGATGCAACGACCACGTCGGCATCGCGACCTAGTGGCCCAAGATAGTAAACTTGGCGTACTGGGTTGGTGCAAGAGGTTAAGTAACTGGATGCACTCAAAGTGCCTGAAATAGGCAAAGACTGCTAAGCGCATAATAGAGTCACCGTCTTATAGAATAATGCGCAGGTACAGCGAGCTGCTTCCCTCGTTCTCAGAAGGACAGCGTCACACTTAAAAAAATCATTCATCTTGTTCCAAGGGTAGAATCAGGGACCGAACCAGTAATACTTGCCTGATCGGAGCAGCCGCTAGCAGTCGGAGGTGCGTGGAGTAATGAATTCAAAGCGCAGTGCGCTGAAATATTAAGTAAATCTAACTTTCTGCACCGTCGAACCTTTTTCTCCAAGGAAATTACACGAAAAATCTCTCTGGCTTTAAACTAAAATGATGTAGGTACCTTTTTCTATACTTTTGAAGGATTATGCACCATTTTCAGAAGTTCATTTCTGCCTTGTGACGTTCCATTAAAATTCCTTTGTTATCCCTATATCTGATAGAAAAGCGAAACTTTCGTGCATTTGGTGCGGCAACGAATCGATTGAAGCGCCCAACCCTGGCGAAAAGTGCCGCCTGCGCGATGCTGTGTCCAAAGGGGTCGGCCTGCCAGGCTACGCTGGGCGCGCCGCAGTCGGGACCGAACGTGTCGTTGAGGAAGCGCAGTCCCAGCGTCATCTGGTCAATGATGGCCGTGTAGTGGGTCACCGCCTCGTCGTTTTGGACCCATCCGCCGCCAACGAACTGGAGTCGTCCTGTGATAGAATGTCGTAGGCATAAAGAGTGCGTCTGTATGAGAGAGAGAGAGAGAGAGAGAGAGAGAGAGAGAGAGAGAGGGAGAAAGAGACGCATGGAGTCGTCCTGTGATAGAATCTCGTAGGCATAAAGAGTGCGTCTGTATGTGAGAGAGAGAGAGAGAGAGAGAAAGAGACACGTGGAGTCGTCCTGTGATAGAATGTCGTAGGCATAAAGAGTGCGTCTGTATGAGAGAGGGAGAGAGAGAGAGAGAGTGAGAGAGTGAGAGAGAGATAGACATGGAGTCATCCTGTGATAGAATGTCGTAGGCGTAAAGAGTGCGTCTGTATGAGAGAGAGAGGGAGAAAGAAACAGGAAAGGCAGTGTGGTTTAGCTGGATTGCGCCACGTTTGCTAAACCGTGGATAGTAAAGGACAGAAAGAGTGGAAGTGGGAAAATAAATAAGAGCTCTGCCATTACAGGGCCTCAACCTGGCAAAAAATACGGCGCACTATGAGATACTGAGGTACGGCGCACATGATACTGTTCAGCATTCATAGAGGAACACCGCCAACGCCTCTGTTGTAAATATCAGAAGAATTTAACTGCTGAAATTAGGAAATGCGAGGCAAAAGTGATGCAAGACAAGTTATGTCACGTGTCTTCCCTCCCTTTTCTCTCGTCTCTTCAGTTCGCTTTCCAAGCGTGCCTTAGCCATGAACAAGAAGTTTTTGGAGGACGTTTAAGCTTCGCTTTTAAGTGTGGAACGTGATAGCATTAGAAGATTCCTGACTGCTTCTCACGCTTCCCGGCAACTGGTGAGCATGTAGCCATAATAGAGAGTTTTAGCAGAGCGTTTACGGTCCGCTCCGCTCAGACCGGCCTATCACAGCAATTGGCACGCAGCCGCTAGGCAAAACGCTACTGGGAACACTGACGCGCGTGCGCACAGCACACGCAGCGGCAGCGGAACGTGGGACGCTGACCCCGTTCCGCTAGGAACCTAATTTAGCGGTGCGTCAGGGAGCGTGTAGTTCTTTTCGTAATCGTTTTACCGCCAAGCTGAGAGCACGTCAGTGGCGTCTCTGGGAAACGCGCTTGTTAGATAAGCGAAATCAGTGCATTCTATGCAGCCACCGGTGCGCGTGATACGTTTGCGGAGCGGAGCGCAAGCAAACGCTCTGCTAAAACTGTCCAATGTTTACCGGGGAACGCTGGCCGCGAACGCTATGCACGAAGGCGGGCTTTGTGCTAGAAAGGCGGCCTCTTGCGTGGGCCGCGATTCGGTGGAGGCGCATTACATTACAACATTATTACGCATATATTACAAATAGAATTACGTTTTCTCGTATAGTCAAATTACAGTATGACGCTATCTTGCCTGCAGGCTATGTCTAAGTCGTACTTTACGATTTCTTTACGTATTTTAGCTTGAGAAATTTAGTTAGTACGCTAACTTACTTGCGCCACATGGAGGGCCTGGGTATGGGTGGTTCGAATTTCTTTTTGTCGAAACGACGTCCGACGCTGGACCCCGAGCGCCGATGCCAGATTTTCTGCGACACGGGGTGCTTAAGGGCATCGCGTTAATAGCTCAGTGGACTGATGTTTTTGTAGCAGCTTCGTGCGCGAACAGTGCACAAATAAAGCGACCCACGGTGTTCAAGCGTATTTTCCTGTGTAAGCTGTCGACTGAGTAGAAAGAGCGAGAAAGAAAGCAGATGAAACGCAGGTTGCAGCTGGTTTGCTACCCTACAATGGTGTAGGGGGAAAGCGGACCGAAAAGGGAAATGAAGAAGGAAGAACAAGTGCCGCGCGCGCACGCACATAACATCGTTTCACTGCGCAATCAAAGGCGATTTCAGAGGTCAGTCGTCTTCAAGAAGTGCTTCAGGGCCCTTGCGGTTTTCAGCGCGGATGACCGACGAGTCTATGGTCCGAGCATACTTCTTTAAATGTGAACGCCATACCATATAATCGCTTTAAAGCGGTACGCAATGTCTAGCTCACATAAAGTGGAACGTAATGAATGTCGCACTATGGTGAGCAGAACAGAGAAATCATTTTTGTGAGTCGGGGACACGAAAATTCTTTCAGAACAGAAAGCACCAGCAATGCGGCGATTTAAGCGAACGTTGAATTGTAAACTTCTGAACGCAATTTCGACATACGAAAACATTTATTTAACCGTGGAGTGCTACGATTTGAATGCATTCAACATATGAAAATTACGAGCTATTACTTGGAACTTATCCGCGTATAGTAGTCCCGTTCAAACGTCTACACTTTCGAGACGCGCGCTCTAAATTTTAGTAGTTTATACATTGAGATAGCTTGATATGGGAGGGGCAACGATAAGCGCTTTTAGGTACTCTACAGGCGCCTAGATTAAGCTTGTAAGATTGTCCAGCAGGATAGCTGTTTTTCCGCTTTGCACAAATATGCACTTTGCCACGTAATTATCTACGCGAAGTAAACTATTCGTGTTTGTATAGTTCGGAGTAGTGCGACAGGAGAGATTGCCTATATTTTTATGTCTTACTGAAGCAGCTTGTCATTTCTTACTCTTTCTTACCGTACCATAATTTAAAGTAAAATAAGGTAATCTTGTTATTGATGCCTTGTCAGAAATCCTCCCGACTAGAAAAAAAAAGCGAAAGTTCAGTGTTGCCAACTGAGTCGAATAAGTTGAATAGATAAACATGACTTGCTAGATAAGTCGCATTATTCCGATGGCTAATGAGAATTGCAATTGAAGATTTTATGATTAACTGTAAGATGACATGTTGAAATTCCGGAATTAAAGGAGACAGCAATGAAGTCACCCCTATTTACCAGAAATCCGAAGATAAGCCGCTCTTTAGAAATATCCGTCCCCGAAATGCGCTATGAAATGGAATGACATTCCAAATATTCCAATTTCCGCAGTTAATATACGTTAGAATCTTGTTCCAGTTTCTAATTAATTTCGAGGACCAATATATGGAGAATGTCGCCTTTCTACAGATTTCCGCTAAATGCTTATAACCGTACTACCGACTGAGCTTGATTCTTCAGTGGCAGCATGCGTACATGAATAAATAAATAAATAAATAAATAAATAAATAGATAAATAAATAAATAAATAAATAAATAAATAAATAAATAAATAAATAAATATATAGTTTACGAGCGGTAATGTACTAATCATCCATATGAACGTCGCGATTTGTAAATAAAATTCATGCCCTTTAAGCCATCCATCCGAAAAGGCCGAGGTGCTGCTTCCGCCGCAGGCATTTTCCAAAAGTTTATTCGGCAAAATAAAATAAATATTCGGGCAGTATGAATCAATAAAGGCCAAGACGAAGAACGTACCTGACTGCACCATACTTCGAACCTTTCTTCGCATGTCGGCCGACTGCTCGTTCCACCAGCGCGAAAAGAATACGTTCTCCGCTGACACGTAGCGTCGACTGGGCTTGTTCCACAGAGCTCTCGTCGCGCCCGTGTAGATCATTTGCACTGTCGGTGGTGCCATGCCGGAGCGATGTCGGAAAGAAAGAGGACAGCTGTATTATTTTACTTCGAATGCGTTAAAGGTGGCTTGGAACCCCATTACCTACGCAAGGTGCAACAAAAGATCGTAAGGGTATGTGGGGATCTGCGCCACATTCATCAGCCCTCAAATCTCTCAGACAGCGAGAAGGAGTTATGCCGCAGATTCAGTGTTCACCCATGCGCGAGAAAAAAAAAATTCACGGACGATTACGATACTCCCTAATGCGAAATCTGAGCGCAGCTATATTAGCTGGCGCGGGCAATCTGTCTCGCGCGCCACGTTGCAAACGGAGCGAAGTGTGGCGCGACTGCCTCGCTAATCTGTAGATCTAGAGAGCCAGCGCGGGGGTGACGCGTGGGCGCGATTCACAGGAGCCGCCGCAAATAGACATCCACTCATGCAGCGCTTTGTTTCCATACAAACGAAGCGCGCTGCTCCGGCGCCATCTCGTAGCCATCGTCGCTGCAAAGCCCGTCTTTCACTATAGCCTCCTCCTCCGCTTTCCTCCTCGCGCTCTCTTCGCTAATCGCCGTCTTTCATCTCCCGCTACGCTCCACCTTCCCTTTCATCCTTCACTGTGCTCGTTCGCTTGGTTACGAGGCACGACGCCTACGCCGAAGCTCGCCACAGGAACGGTGGCCTAGGAGCTGCGCTTTAAATGCCTTGGCACATATGCGAGGATTGGTTTATTGTGCAGCACTGTCGAGCTCCTTTGCTGCTGAGGCAGGAATTTCTCGGAATTGAAGGAGTGTTTCATTGTGGAGTTGCGCCCTGACGCTCTTGCCGTACGTCACCTCGACATGTAACAGTGACGCCATTCGGCAGCGTGTCTTGTAAATCGGCGCGTACTTTGCCGTTACGATCACAGGGTGCCCGGGCGGCCAAAACAAATGCTCTGAATTGACGGTGCGTGCAGTTATCTCGCAATCTACCATACGCCAGCAGCCATTTATTGCGGACTGACGTGAGACGCTAAGAGAAAGTAGGGCGAAATTTTCAAGCGGCCCGCTACAAAAGGACCAAACATATTTCAGGGGTGTGTCCCAAGGATGCTTTTTTTCCAATGAGAAGAGTGTGTCATTACTTGCTTCCTGCATTTCTGACAGATTCATAAAGACCTGTAGGGATGTGGAACACACCGCTTAAGAGCACGTCACTGTAGGACGCCGACAGATGGTGCAACATGCGCGTTAGTTTTTTCAATTTTTCTTCCCCGTCAACCATGGGTTTCCTCTGTTAGTGTTCTGCAATTAATTCATCACTTTTGACAGCACTTCGTACTTTTATGATCTTTTTTGCGATAGTTATTCTTCCTGCCTATGATTTCAGTATAGCCAGCCCTGTCTGTGGCCAAAGATTCCATATTTTACATTTAACCAAGAAGAAAACGAAGATAGGTAAAGGGTAGCGGGCTGCTTTGCCTTCTGACGCTCGAAAAGTGGCGCAGGGCCTCTTTGAGTCCTGTTCTCTTTAAGTTCTTTAGCAAAATTAGATACAAATGAACGGAATAAGGAAAGAAGAATTCTGAAACGCCTAAGATGAACACAAAGGCTCACCTGTGTGGTACATAGCGTCCACCGTCCAATACCATCCAGCGTCGTTGTGGCTGTGACTAAGCAGGTGCACGTTGATATAGCCCGGCTTGTGCTCGGGGCAACCCTACGGGTAGAATTGTAAAGTGCGGACGTCGTACACACTCGCTCAATCCCTCGTCCCCCCGCGCGCGCACGATCACACACACGCACACGGACGCTCACGCAGACACAGACGCACACACACTCACCCGACAACAATGTTTTCGAGATACTAACAGCTATATATAGGTTAACAAAAAACACAGAACATCTACAGGAGGGAATTCCCGGTGCCACACGCTAAGCTCAATAGAGCTCAAGCGGTGACTCTGAGATTGTTGCAAACAAGAACTTTTCCAAGTCCAAACTTTATTAACAAGATATATCCTGAAAGAGAGATACCAATCAATTGCGAGAAGTGTAATGGCATCATTACTCTGGATCACATGCTTTGGCAATGTCCTGTGGCTTTCGCAGACTGTGAGAAGGAGAGAGACTGGTGGCGGCGAGTCCTACACAGTGGAGTTCTTTTCGATCAAGTACAGGCCGTCCAGAAGGCCCATGATACGGCGGTAAGGTTAAACCTTACTGTCCCGACGTGGGAGCCGCCTGCGTCAACCTAAGAGTTGATGTTCAGGACATTAAATAAAGTTCATCATGCCATACCATACCGGCTGAATGAGGTATGCGCCTAAGCTGTAGGATGGACCTGTTGTGTTTCTAACGCGACAGCGTTAAGCAGTTCGTGTCGCAGAAGATCCGGCGTCGGCCTTGGACGTCGACTGGGCAAAAAGAATATCGAACGAAATTCCGAGCCACGAATACCCAACCGCTTCTCTACCACCAAACTTGCTCATACCTTGTCTTTCATTCTTCACAAAGTTATTGCCCGCAATTTTGAGAACGACAGCTCACAAACAAATATAATGGAAACAAAAACACCGACAGCGTATGTCCTTCATGTTTTTTAGAGTAGGATGGGAGAATACTACATGAGAAACTTCGTTATGAAGTCTTTGAACTTCACACATGTAGCTCCGCGTTTTTTTTTTTCTCTGCCTACGATATTTTGTTACGTGTGTTTTGCAATAAGCAGTCGGACGTAGCGTCTCCGCAGCGACTAAATTGACTTCGAGCTACGCTTGTCCGAACTTTGCGTAGAATAGCCATCACGAATATTTGCTCTGAAACAGACGCGCTGGTTTATTTATTGCAAGCAAAGAAGTTTGAGTGACATGGCGCTGGATCTGGGTGGACAAAAATGGCCCCGATAGTGCTGTATAATGCAATGGCAATCATGGCCATCTGGCTGGCGCGCTACCCGCCGTGGTTGCTCAGTAACTATGGTGTTGGGATCGAATCCCGGCCGCGGCGGCCGCATTTCGATGGGATCGAAATGCGAAAACACCCGTGTACTTAGATTCAGGTGCATGTGAAAGAACCCCAGGTGGTCGAAATTTCCGGAGTCCTCCACTACGGCGTACCTCATAATCAGAAAGTGGTTTGAGCACGTAAAACCCCATACTTCTTTTTTTTTTTTTTTGGCTGGCGCGCTATACGGTATTATAGTTAAGAACACATATGGGTCGGGGATGATTACGGCTATTTACTTTTAGGGCGTGGCAAGTGGCCCGAGCGGCCCTGCACCTTTGTTATCGCTAAGACCAACCGGTCTTGCACGATGGATTAGAAGAAAGGAACGTGTTCTAGCGAAAAGAAATGGTCGAAATACACCGGCCCAGCGCTACGCGGTCACGAGATGCGTGTGCATGAAGTGGCTAAAAAAAATTAAATTATGGGGTTTTATGTGCCAAAACCACTTTCTGATTATGAGGCACGCCGTAGTGGAGGACTCCGGAAATTTTGACCACGTGGGGTTCTTTAACGTGCACCTAAATCTAAGTACACGGGTGTTCTCGCATTTCGCCCCCATCGAAATGCGGCCGCCATGGCCGGGATTCGATCCCGCGACCTCGTGCTCAGCAGCCTAACATGAAGTGGCTGACGAAACGTTTCTGTAGCATGCTTGTCTTGCGCGGCGAGCTACCAGAATGGTTTCTTTGTGTAACTAACTAGATATAATTTCTTTAGTGGCGGCACAGCCGAGAAAAAGAGAGAAAAATGAAGAATGAAAAAGAAACGAGACTGAAGGGAAGACATGGCAAGTGCAAGCGTCGGCTCTCATATAGCGTTCACCGTGTATTCTTTGCCATTACGGATTCTTTCTGGGGTGCCATTACACAAGAAATGAACCCAAATCAACTCGGTCAATATTTCGTACTAGTTGATTTTTTTCAAATTGCGCATAATTTTTTTCCTCCTGCTTTTTTTTCATTTAACAGAGTCACCGTCCTGCTGCTGCTTCTATATACCATGCTACTATTGGTACTTATACTACTACTGCTGCTGCTGCTGCTGTTGCTGGTTCTCCCTACTTTTATAATAACCATTAGTGCTTCTACTACTACTACTACTACTACTACTACTACTACTACTACTACTACTACTACTACTACTACTACTACTACTACTACTACTACTACTACTACTTTACTACTACTACTACTACTACTACTACTGCTGCTGCTGCTGTTGCTGCTGCTGCTGCTGCTACTGCTACTCTTTTCTGGAATCTTTTAATCCCATTCCCCCTACCCTATACAGAGTAGCATGCCAGCAGTTATATACGCGCCGGCAAAATTCTCTGTTTTTCCAATAAAGAGCCCTCTCTCTCTCTCTCTCTCTCTCTACTGCTGCTGCTGCTACTACTACTAATACTGCTACTACTACTACACCTGGCGGCAAGTTCTATTTTTCGTCCACGTTCATTTCCTTATTTTATCATTTCCGCGTTGCCAAAAGCATGTGTACCGGAATGAAAAAGATACACGTGCACCGTGGTTTGGTTTGCTTCGTCAAAGAACCCCGGTGGTTAAAATTAATCCTGAATGCTCGCTCCAGACAACAACTCGTGCCTGTACGCATGCTCTCACCTTGAGTTCACATCGGTTGGCCGCTAAAACGGCTGGGAAGAAGAGGGTAACTTGAAGCAGCAGCGGCCCCATGGCCATCAGCGGTGGCCGTAGCGTATGCATCGCTCTCTCTCCGGAGTGGTGACAGGTGACACGTTGCTCTGCGGCGCAAGTACCTTGCGCGTGCCTGCAATGCCGTGCGCACTGCGTCGGCCACTGCATAGTTGCCCGTGTAGGCGGCAACGGAAGGAGGCGAAAACGAGAAGGCGCGAATGCCTCGCACTTTCCACTTGTTATACGGCTACATCGCGGGACCGGCCGGCTCGGTTGAATGCGTTACCCGAGGCAGTGCGTTCGCGTATCCCGTGGCAGATATTTGCTCACGTCTTTTTCTTGTCCTCCGCCAGCCTGCTCAGACCTCAAATAACGCGGCGCTTCTCTTTCGGTTATCGTACGCATTTCTTCACTCTCGAGTTCTTTCGTGCCGAACTCGTAGATATTCGTGGTCTTCGCCGTTTCCATCCTTTAGCATACAATATGCCCTCTCTGTGACTCTCACTTTTTTCGTTCTTTTTTGTTGACTCCTACATATGGGACACGGTGTCACATCTGGTGACATGTTGCTGAATCCGAAATGAAGCTGGAGAGCGAGCACGCACCCTCCCTCCCTCTTTTTTCTTTTATACTTTTTTGTTTCGCCACCATATTCGACTGTGCAGGGCGCACCGACTCTTTAACGGCTGTTTTAAGAAGATCACAGTGTCGTCTTAAAGCTCAAGCAATGAATGCGATAGCAACTTGGTAGAACATTAGTGTAAAACTCGTAGCGTTAGTAGCAGTATGAATTGAAGTAAACGTAAGCTTACTAAGTAAAAACAAGCTGTTGTGCTAGGCGTTCTGGCGTTAAATCTTGCAATTGGAAACTTTCATTTATATGTATTAATTATGGGCAGCGTCTTTGTTCGAGACTTTACCACCGGTTTTCCATATCGGGTATGCTTCGATACCAGTATCGGGTATCGGAATGTTTGGAATCGCTTTACGTTATAGCACCCAGTACTCGTCATTGTTTCGCATATTTCTCAGCGGGGCAGCATCTGTTGCATCGATCGACGTATACGCATACGTGAATACCATTTTTTTTTTCAGTGAAGGGACGTTCAGTATTGTTTGCAAGAGCTTTTGGAGCAAGATTCTATCACCCCGCTCCCTCCTTACTGACAAAAGAAAAGTAAATGGTTGGAAACAATTTCTCATTCAATTCCATATTCACTTACAACCGAGAAAAAGAAATGAAGAAGCAAAGATATCAACACCTTCAAAATTTCCCATGTAAATTATAAGCTTTAACGCACTAATGCTAATATAGAGACCAAGGCTAGGTCCAGTACAAAACGTGTGGGTCAGCGAGCGAAAGGCCTGAGAACCGTTCGTACCGATAGAAGGAGCCCCCCCACCTCCCCCTCACAAAAAAAAAACAAAAACAAAAAACTTTTTCTTCTTCTTCTTCTGACCTCGCAGCACGAGGTACGAGACAAATGCGCCGGAACGCCCCTTATTGAAAAGGCGGCCGAGGAGGATGACGATGGCTGCTAGATTATTCTCTTTAAAATGAATCTGTTTCAACATATTGCTTATACGATAGCGCTTACCTCCCCTCCCCCTTTTGCATTAATTAGCCCTTTAGCATCTGAAACTACTGCACGGAATTGTAAAACCACGTCTCGGTGGCTAACGTAAAAAAAAAATGCTTAGGGGAAATGTGATTCCCTGAGTATATGGTCCCTGAGTATATGAGTCCCTGAGCATACGACTTCTATGGACGGCCATGCAGTCCTAGGAATGTCCACAGGATGAGGTTCAGGTTTGCCTCCTACAACTGGCCAGGACGGAACGAGCCACTCGAAGAGCCACTTAACGAACAAAGGTTCTTTACGGTACGTTCAAGAAGTGTCCTCTCTTCGTATGCTTCGCCCAGCCATGGACTTTCCCTTTAACGCACACTTCTGTGTAGCAAAAAAAAAAAAAAAAAAAATCGAACCCATCGGTTTCCCCCTCTTCTCCTGTGAATAGATGTGCAGCAATATAAAAGAAAAGAAAATTGGCTCGAGCAACATGGCACTATAGCAATTGGCCTGCTGCCACTGAAGCGGCACGGGACCCCTTGGCACGGGACTCCCCTTGGCACGGGACCCTCCGTGCCAGGCCTTGTGGTGAAACAAAGAAACAAAAAAGAACACGTGCTGTAGCAGTCAAATCGGGGTAAATGATAACATGACATACAGGAGAGAAGGCTCACCATTGCGAGGCGGTCAGCCAGGTACCACCTCGCTAGAACGTACTGGAAATGATTTTTTTTCCATCCTAAGCACCGGCTGTTATTATTGAAATGAAAATAAAAGAAAGAAATGTCTGTACCCTCTAATGGTTCCGGCTGCTCCCTTGCGCATAGCAGAAACAACAATATAAAGAAAGTTCATGTAGTAAGCCAATGAAAAGTAACAACGTCGTAGGGCCAGAAATCCGCAGCACATGGACCCATAACCCGCGCGCATATAGATGAAAAAAAAAAAAGGGGGTAAAGGCAAGTCGCACCACAATGAGTTCATGTTAACAAGATAGGATAGGATAGGGATAACTTTAATAAAGTGCCGGCAAACGATAGTTTAACGCGCCATGACGCTGGCCAAGCGTCGACCCGGGGTTATACCCTACTCTGCACTACCCCAGTTGGGCCCCTTTGTAGTGGGTCATGAGGCTTGTGCTTTTCGAATGCACCCCTGGCCTGCTGGAAGGCCCATAGCTGTGTGTCCTTGTCTGCAGACTGCAGACAAGATATTAACAATAGATATTAACAAGATAGAGTGATAAATAGAAGACAGCAGAGGCAGGGCTATTAATGAAAGCGCACACAGACACAAGGAGTTTCTTGGCCAATGTCCCGTAGTGGGTAAGCGCCACGGCTCGAGGGGCCCGCGACCACGCAACCCACGATGGCCGCCTTGCTGGGCCGGACGCTAGCGCTGGCCGTGTTGGCAGCCTGCGTTCTGCGCAGCTGCGGGGTCGCCATACCGTGGCGTTGGCAGGGCAGCTCGCCAGGACACAGGGCCCTGCGCGAACAGAGCCGCTGCCTCTCCGATGCCCGCGCCCAGGAGATCGGGGATCGCGCCACCTGCCCATTCGACGTCATCATCAACGTGGACCCGAAACGGATACCCACTGAGATACCCATGGCGAGCTGCAGGTCAGTGTCACGCCCGAATTCGCATAGGCACGTGACCAAAGAAAATAGATTTAGACTGTTTATAACCGTCTATAAATTACAAGTGGGGGCTTTGCTTTCTTATGTCGATGTCGCGCTGGCGTCTGTCCCCGTAGCAGACGGCTCTTAAGATGCAGTGGCCCGCTCGGAGTAGAACGCGCCCCACCCTCCCTCCCTACCCTCCTCGAATCTTTGCGCGCGACAGAAGACAGCGCGCTTCCTCCTCGCTTTCCTCGCTTGCGGGCGCGGGATTCAGCTGCATTCGCCGGCTCGCCTTCGCGCGCTTACACTCGACGATATTATCGCTCTTGTACTTTATACGGAACATTACGGCGGCGGCGACGGCAGAAATGCGCCTGGAGTGTCCACAACAATGCTATCGCAACAATAAAATAACAAAATAAAGATGCGACCTTGAGGTCCTCATATTTATTGTTAGGGCTATTAACGTTCAGGGGTACAAAGCAGTCGCTTACGAAGATGGCCCCCAGACGCTTGGCGTCTAATCACTCAAACATCTCATCGCTAGTCGGCCTTGCTGTAATAACAGCTCCTTCGAGTGAATAGATTGACAATTTCGAACGCCATTGACTTAATTGTCATTAAAGAGAGCCCGTGTGACACAGGTATTAAGCAGATCATTCTGCATAGAAGTGACCTCCCGATAAAAGTTTACGAAGTATATAACTTTGGCTGCGCGCTAATTTGCAGGACACTGTTTATAGGCACTAGCTGAAAAAAAGAAACTTGTGAGACCACGGGCGATAAAACATTAATTTGGGCTAGTTGGTGCATTTCGACAGTATATGGCAGATTAGTGTAGACATCCGCCTGAGCAGGCACAATTAAGGCCCAGTAATTTTATTGCGGCAGCAATTGTACGGACACTCGAAGCACGTTCATACCGCCGGCGCCGTCGTGCTGTTATCCTATTGACGACGAACGCGTGGCCCACGCTTGGAGAATTTACAAGACCTCCAGAGACACGCAGCTCGTCTGCGTACAGCAACGCCCAATTCAAGTGGGACGCATCGTCGTTCTGGCTTTCCACAGCTGGCATGAGAGTTGCACTCACAGGGAGTATCGCTGCTCCTAGCTGAGCCAGCTGTGTGTATAAATACCGTCTTAATCCGTCGTACGGATCGCACCGTTGTGCATTCACCATCTAAACTAGTCAAGCCAATCCAATCTGATCCTTGTTTTTTTTTTGAGGGGGGGAGGGGGGGTTGGTGCTGACAAACTCCGACAGGTATGTCCTATAGGTCTCATCGCATGCAACATCGAAATGTGGCGCCTGTAACGTTACTGCTAGTTTTTCAAATCGCGTCAGCGTAGTGCCACGCAAAGTTTCCGCCAGGGCGCTGTTCGGGCAAGGCAGCCGCAGTTTTCCTGCGTGCTGCCTCGCGTTTTGTTATCTCGTGTATAACACCGTATAACGAGTACGAACGAAACGCTATAGCCTTTGTTATCGCTTTCACTGGTTCGTCATAGGTTGAAACCCTCACACTGAGATCGCGGCTCTTAGGCGCCCGTCTTTGTTATCGCTTTCACTGGTTCGTCATCGGTTGAAACTCTCACACTGAGATCGCGGCTCTTAGGCGCCCGCTCCTGCGGCGTGCGTCGGCGTTATCTCTCATAACCGAGGGACCTCAGTACTGGACAGCCGGCCTATGCAGTCGTCGCACCACAAGTAGTTCAAGATACCCTTGATATTCTTGGATTCGAGTGGCCTATTAGAGGGACTATAGTTCTCATAGACATTCTCCATCTCCTGTTTTTATTTTTTTCGTACCTCTGCTTTATCACTCCGCGATTCTTTCCGTATTTCAATTCCCCTTACTCTTGCCCCAGCGCAGGGTAGCAAACCATAATCTCCTCCGGTCAACCTCCCTGCCTTTCACACTCCTTTTCTCCCTTTCTCGCTCCCTCCCTCCCTCCCTCGCTCCCTCCCTCCCTCCCTTCTTTTTCGCTCTCTCTCTCCGTCATTCCAGGCTCACGCTTTCGAGGTGGAGATATTTACGCACGTTAGCCGCCTGCTTCTTTTCATCCACGCTTCCGAGTCAAAAGCTTCACACATTTTAGCTTGCAGCACCCTCTTTCAGTAACTCTGTCACGCATTGTGATGCGGTCAACTTGCTGCTGCCGGGCGATTGCGGCAATTATGATCGGGTGCGCTCGTGATCCCTCCTCCGCTTTCGCTTTGCAGTTGCACATGGGATTCGCAACCGCTCTGCGACGCATCGCCTGCAGTTAGCTGCGTCAAGCATTCCACCAAGCGCTCTGATAGAGGCCTTCAGCGAAACGCTAACACCTTCGCTATCGGCCGTTAGTGCATCGCCCTTGGGCGAAATTAACTGCCAATCGCTTCTCGTTCGATCAAGCGTAACGACGAACACCACGCGCGACTCGCTGGCGCAGGTGTCCGAAATTCCAGTGCGGCGCGAACAAGCGTTGCGTGACGCTGTCCTTCTTGATTGACGTGTCGTACAACGTGAGCGGCGTGCTGAAGCCGAAGAAGATCGAGACCTCGTCCGGCTGCGTGTGCGCCTGGCCTCAGCTGGTCCAGCCACCGGCGAGTGCGGGCACTGGAATGGCTGCGAGGGGAGACGATCCGGGCTACTATCTCGTGCGATGACTTCGCTGGCTCCCCCAATAAATTTCGTTTTCGGTGGCCTTGGGTGGCGACACTGTTGTGTGTGTGTGCGTGCGTGTGTGTGCGTGTGTTCGTGTGTGTGTGTTGTGTCTGTGTGCTTGCGTGTGTGCGTGTATGTACGTGCGCGCAAGCCGGCTTGTGACACCACACGCGTGCCCTAGCGGCGTCATGATAACGTCACACCTCGCCTTAGGTCGGCAACATTAACGGAACTCACTCGAACTCGTCCGTCAAATATAACTTCATGCGTTAGCGTTACGAGTGTCAAAGTGAAAGAAAGTATGTATGTGTGTTAAGTGCGGGACGCCGGTCACGTGGTAGAAGTATAGGGAGGTGATGAGAAAGTTTAGAAAACGGGAATGTGCATATATGTTTATATACTGTATACGTGTATAGTTTATAAAGAACACCTGTTTACTTGCTTACGTTTTGGCCGTGGCACTGCTTTTGTCAATCACACGAAGGCCGCGCAACGGCGGAAACGTAAGCAAGTAGCAAGTAGACATGCCTTTTTCGTTTGTTTGCTCCTTTCCAAACTAAGTGTATGCAGGACCTACAGAGCGTTGTTTATATTGTTTATATATATATATATATATATATATATATATATATTTATATATATATATATATATATATATATATATATATATATATAGTGCAGGAGCTGGTCCAGATGGGCGTCAGTTACCCTTCGTTCCTCCTCGAAGAGGCAGGATGTGTGTCGAGGGAGCTACTACTCGCCGCTTTGCGATACGGTAAACGCGGTTTGAATCAAGGAGCCATCACCTGAAAGAGGTGCGACGTAGTGGTAACGCTGCTCTGTCGCATTTACGGCTAAACCGCCAGTGAAGTCCCTTTCTTTTTGTGCACTTTTCATGTGCACGGCTCCCTCAGAGTGACACACGCCATAATTCTATCCAGCTCTTCTCACTTGGTCTCGAATTTACCAAGATTTTACTCAGCGGAGGCCCATTAACACTCGGGCTTGTGCTTTAGTCTCAGTCTGAGTGAGCAGCCTACTGAGTGAGCGCGCGGACCCATGGAGACTTCCTATTTTCCCCCGGCGCTCGATTGGTAGTTCAGCGGGGTTTAGGTATTTATTTATTCAGAACACCCCTAAAGGCCCTCTCGCAGGAAGGTATCACATACGGGGGGAGGGGGGGGGGTGCAGTAACGCATACAGATGTAATAAATGAGTGATAAGTTGAAGACAGAAATTGGGAACTGATAAACAAAAATCACAAAAGATAATATTACAAGACCAATAAGATAATTGTGGTAGTAATAATAATCAGAAGTGTACAAAAAGAGAATACATATCACAAACACACGCAATATGAAAGGTAATCTGGGTCATAGAAAGCACTCCTACCATTAATGTATAACAAATCAGTAAACGATACAACACGTAAACTTAAAAGAAAAAGGCAAAACGCCGCAATAAAAATAGGAACAATAACCATGAAAATATGCATGTTACAAGGAGGACAAGAACATCTTTTAACATCATTCGTAGTGGGGAAAAAAAATGGGGGGGGGGGACATGACACAAGAAAGGTTTACGCACTTTCATTAAGGGTTAGGAGTTTCTAGAATTCATTTATGTCGGTGACGGTTGCGATGTGTGATGGCAAGCTATTCCACTCGGTTATGGTGCGTTGTATGAATGATCTGGCATAACTTAGTGTGCGTCACGTGAAGCGTTCGATTTTGAAAGGGTGATCACGGCGGGGAAAGATGGCAGGGGGTGGCCTAAAGAAGTCCTCGCGAAGTGATGCATGATGGTAGAGCTTGTGAAGAAGTGATAAGCGAGTGATTTTGCGGCGACATGATAACACATGCAGTTCAGCACGAGTCTTCAATGAAGTGACGTGGGTGTGACGTGAGTAATCCGAAAAAATAAAACGCACAGCACAGTTCTGCAGGGCTTCGATGTTTTTAATATTGTAGACTTGATCGGGATCCCAAATGGCTGAGGCATATTCTATTTTAGGACGGATTAAAGTGATATAAGCCTGTTTACGTAAGTGCGATGGGGTGTGTTTCAAGTTAAGTTTAAGAAACCCAAGTGAGCGGTTTGCTGAAGCAAGGGTGACGTTAATATGGTAATTCCAGGACAGGTCAGACTGAAAGTTAACTCCAAGATATTTGTACGCGGTCGTAAGTTCCACTGAAGTATTATTTAGCAAGTAAGACGTTGGAATTCGCGAAGCTTTTTTAGTGAAAGACATTAGCTTAGTTTTTGATGGATTTAGTGTCATTAGCCAAGTTGTGCGCCACGAAGTTAAGGAGTCAAGGTCAGATTGTAGAAATTGGCGGCCAGCTTGAAAAGAGATGTTGCGGTAAATAACACGATCGTCACCGAATAGCCTAACTCTAGATTTGAGGGACGAGGGTAAGTCATTTATATAAATTAGGAAAAGCAATGGACCGAGCACACTTCCTTGAGCAACACCGGATGAGACTAGGACGAAAGGAGAGTCAAAGTTATTGACCGACGTGAACTGTTGTCTACTAGAGAGGAAGGCTTGCACCCATGCCAGAACAAGTGGGTGAATAAGTTGTCTAAGTTTTAGTAAGAGCCGGTGGTGAGGAACTCGATCGAATGCTTTTGAGAAGTCAAGGAATATGGCGTCAATTTGGATGCCGGCGTCCAACGATCAGTGTAAATCCCGCAAGTTGTGTTTCGCATGAGAAGCCCTTGCGAAAACTGTGCTGGTATTTGAAGATGATATTGTGTTCCTCTAAATATGTAATTACTTGTGCGTGTATAACGTGTTCCGAGAGTCTACAGATGGTACTAGTTAAAGATATAGGTCTGTAGTTAAGTGGGGACGAGCGATCCCCTGATTTAAATATGGGCACTACTTTTGCTATTAGCCAGTCCTGAGGAATTGTGCCTGACGATATTGATAGAGAGAAGATGGCTGCCAAGCAATGATAGAAAGCAGAAGAAATATGTTTAAGTATTTTGTTGTTGAAGCCATTATGATCAGATGCAGATGACGTTTTTAATTTTCCAAGTAGAGATAAAATACCATTTTCGTCAATTATTATTTCAGTCATATTAATACCGGAAACAACATCAATGCTAGGGCATGTAGTAATATCCTCAAGAGTAAAAACTGTTGAGAATGAATCATTTAATAATTTAGCACATTCGGATTCTGTAACAGGAAAACCATTGGTATTAGCAAGAGTTATATTTGATTTACTAATTCACGAGGTTTAACGTCCCAAAGCAACGCTAGTTTTCACCACAGTAGTAGGAAACTGAATAATATTGACCGTCAGGACTTCTTTAATGTCCACCTAAATCTCCGTACACGTATGTTATTGCATTTCACTCCCTTCAAATGGCTGCCGGCCGGTAATTAATCGAATCCGTGAACCAGCAAGTAATTCCATGACTCACTGCGTCACCGCAGCGGGAAGCGGGGGCATGTGTACCAAAGAATCGAAGCATCTATTAGAGGATATCTAGTGAAACGCCAACATTGTTGGCCCACTTGGATATTTAGCCTCGCTGAACCTGTTTTCGAGGCACGATTGACCACATTGACGACGCTAGCTGTACTGCGGATATTGGCAGTGGTTTATGGATGAAGATAAAGTGCAATTCTCCTGTAACCTTGTTGCTTCTGCATTCTTTTATATACTTTCGCGTTTCTTCCCCCTCATTTCAAGGGTGCACCATCCTTTTTTGATTTAATGGCAACGACAATAGGGTTACAAAGTAGAGACGATACTTAATTCTCGGGAAGTTGTAACTCATGACGAAAGGTTTACTACACGTGACATTTTGCAAAGCCCTGCACGACATTGACCAAACAGAGCTCGCGCTTGTGGCCGAATGCGACGACGTTGAATACTTACCTGGTGTGCCGTTGTCTCTGCGTTTTGTAACTATCCGTCTGCATCCTCGTGCAAAAATCAAAGGAACATAAAGAGTCGCTTGTGCTATACTCGAGTAACTCCTAAATATACGACACGTTTCTCTTGGTGGTGTTTATTTCACCGTCGTTTTGAGTAGAACAAAGACCGCTCTTCAATAAGAAAGGTTTCACTTCCTCCTAATTAATTTTGACCAATTTGCGCTCAATTTTTCACAATTTGTTTCAATTTCAGCTATAAATGTAAATGGTGTCACGGGAGAGGTTATGTCCATATTCTGTCGTCATTTTGTCCACTTACATGAAGCCGCTCCTTCGCGCATAAACCATTTCAGCAAACATTCTTTATATCGGCACAGAACATACAATTAAGTATATGTAGCTAGTAAGAACTTATCGTGAAAGAAATTGTATCACTCAGCTTTTTATGACCCTCGCGGAGTTGTGTAGGCCAATAACACGCTGTCTCATTAACACGTAACATTCATTGACGTGCCAAACGCGCAACCAATGTAATTTACGATGATCTATCTAGAGATATCAAGCTGCGTCAACGCCGACTTCTACGGTCTGGTTCACTCAGAAGGATCACGTGGTTATCCTTCAAAAAAAAATTTATAAGGAAAACTTTCACAAGCCCTATTCCTGCGTCGTTCTTTGTATGCGCTGCTGTTCCTGAGGGAAGCGTGATGCGATCGCAGATGCCAACCCGTCCAACGTGCGCAAATTACGTACAAAGTACCGAGCAAACTTAATAGTACAACACCTAGGAATGAAATTTTTACATCTCACAGGCAGGCTTGCATTTGTATCCGCACTCGGCATGCCACCGCGTGCCCTTTTAGTTTTCGATGACGTATTCTGAACGCGCCCGCAGCGGTAAAGTTGAGCCTATAGCGGCGTCATCGCTGAAAAGGTCCTAGGAGAATGCGTAAACTGCTAGAAATGGATTGAGATTTCACCTGTAATATTGCGGGCTCGCTTTTTTTGAAGACGTGCTAGAAATATGTTGAACTAAAAGACTTTTGCTGCTTGCGTACTTTTTAAAGGGGGCACTTCTGTAATTCCGGGATGTCAGACAAAAAAGACGCGCTACTCAGAAACTCGCAAATTTTCCTTGAGGGACTGCCATCGCTCTGTTCCATAACAAGTAGTCATTCGCAATAGCTATTTGGTTCCAATCACAGTGGCAATGGATTATGTAGTGTATGAGAGACTCCAATAGCGTTTCTATGCGTAAGCAAACCCCCAAATTTCGGTTGGGTCACATCTACTATAGGTATGACAAGAAAAACTTGAAAATAGCACGCATTACATACCATAGCGTCTACGAACCTACGAAAAACACGACGTCGCTATGATCAGCGTATAGGAAAGCGTGACTACGTCTTGTGGGTAGACAGCGTTCCCGTAGTTATTCCGAGTGTCCTGTTCGGCTGGCTTTTTGCTTGGACAGGAAAGTAGACTGCATCGTTTTTGACTTCGACGCTGCCTTAGCGAAGCCGTGTTCTTTGACCATTTTCGTCGGAATTAGAACATGGCTTGACATGGCCGTTCTCTGTTTTGCCGCCTACTTTGCCGTCTGCAGCGAGTATTGGAACACGCGGCCAATGCCAGTTTTGCGAGGTGATGCGCTATGGGAGCACACACTATTCCTGCGCTACAATGGATACCCTATAGCTGCTCTAATCTTTAACCAAATATCTGCTTGTGAGTTGTAACGAAGCCAATTTTCTGTGCCGATAACTTTGTCAAAACGATGATGTACTGTGTGTGGAAATGATGAATATATGTTTGGTATGTACACCACAAAGCAACATGTTCGTACTGTCTTTTAGAGCGCTCCTGAAACGTGGATTAAGGCGAAGAAGGGCTGTGGAATACGTACCCCAACTAAAACTTTACGTTTACTGAAAAAAAAAATTTAATGTACAGCTGACTGCAAAAGTTTAGAGACTTCGGAATCTGACAAAAACGTCAACATCTTCACCGCCTTAAAACGCAACCTGGTATTCGGATTTCGTAACTGTGCAAGTATAAGCCTGCAACATATTCTTGCATGGCTTTACTCTATATGGTCGCAGACTGCTCGGAATTCCAACGTTTTCTCAGTTCCATCGGTACGTTCACTTGTCGGTTGACTAAACATAAACAACATACAAAGAGTGCGCGCATGCGCACACTCTTTGTATGTTGGTTGACATTTTTTTATTTATTTTTAACATTAGTCTAGATGGTCATGATGCGGGATTTAGCGGTGCCATCACCGGTACACTCAATGCACGTACTATTACCATGAGGATGCTACGACCGTTTTGCAACGTAGAATTGTCTGTTTGATCACAGCGTAGATAAAAGGTATATCTCAAGGATAGTATAAGATAGGAATAAGTTTTATTTGTCTAACGGTTATTGATGTTGGTGCCCGGGGCTAGGCTGCCAGGGGTCCATCGCCCGAGGAAAATCTTCCGAGATGCTCGGCAACGACCCTGGCTCGCTGGACGGCCCACTCCTAGTCTTCGGGTGCCTCGCTGAGGTTGGCGGCTTGCCATCTCTCAGCGAGACGCCCCGCTTCAGAAGGTCCTGCTGTTTCTTCCCCCATCCTCCTCGCCCTTCTTCCTCATGGCGCTGGCATTCCCAAAGCACATGGGCCATATCGGCCCGTTCGTGCTCGCACCATGGGCAGCCAGGCGACGGGTGCAGCGCGGGCCACAGGCGGTGCAGGTGGTAGGGGTTGGTGAAAGTGCCCGTCTGCAACCGTCTCAGGTCGATCGCCTCGGTCCTGTCTAGGCGCCCGTGGGGTTGTGGATATTTTCTTCGTTCTTTCCTATAGTGGCCAAGCAGCTCTGTGTACGTTGCCGGAAACTCCTTGACATCGCAGTCGGCGTCCGCGTGATCCCCAGCTCCGTCCGTCGGGATTTGTGTTGCGTTGGTAACGACAGCGGCGGCGCCGGACGCGCTGGCCGCCGCCGTCACCGTCACTCCTCGGCTGGGGCCCCGAACAACAACGGCAGCGGCTGCCCTCTGGGTGACCGCGTCGCGGCGGGTAAGCTGCCTCGCGATGAGGTGGGCGCGCTCGTTGTGGTTGGGCGGAGCGTCGGTGCGTCTTCGGCCGTTAGCATTGTTGTTGCCATTATTGACGTGGCTGTTGTTGTTACTGCCAAACTCCCCGACGTGCGACGGGAACCACTTGAGGGACTTGTTTGTAATCGTGCCGCATCCAAAGTCCCCGGCCCGGGCGTTGAGCATGCGCGCCACATCCGCGGACACTCAACCTTTGGTGTAGTTCCGCATCGCTGATTTGGAGTCGCTGATGATCAGGTTATCCTCCGCACCTCCGTTGAGTACCGCCAGGGCTATGGCCATCTCTTCCGCTGCTTCGGCCGACGGCAGCCTCGCTGATGCCGTGACTCGGATCGTTCCCTTTGTATCCACGACTGCCATGGAGAAGGCGGGCGCCGCCGCCGTCGGCCGGCCGTGTCGATGTTGCCGCTGTTGCTGCTGCCGTTTTTGTTGTAGTAGCAGTAGTGATGATGGCGCTGGTAACTGCTGTTCGTCTCGCACATTCCCTTGTAACGGCGGTGGTGGTCAACGTCTCTCGTCGCTATCAGAGTCACCTACTGGCCATGGGTACCTGGCTGCAACGACGAAGAGGACGCCTTCTCGTCTTCCTTGCTTCTCGAGGATTGCTACCGCCCTTCGTATAGGTCTTTGCACGTCATGCACCGGGTGCATATTCTTCGGCGCGTTTTCCGTCTGTATGTCGTCCCTGACTTCCGGTAGCAGTGATTCCTTCAGTCCACCCGCCTCGTGATATCGAATCCCGAGCAAGTCTAGGATTGGTCTTCCCGTTACGGTGCTCGACAGCCACTCCGGCTGCGCGATTCTCTGCGCCTCGACGATCTCCTCGAGCGTGTTGTGTACGCCCAGCTCGAGGAGCCTGCGGGTTGGCGTGTACTGGGGTACTCCCCGGGCGGTCCTGAACGCCCTGCGGATCGCCACGTTCAGCTTGTCGGTTTCGCTCCTATTCCAGTCGGCGTACGCGGCGACGTACGCTATGTGACTCAGCGCGTACGCCTGTATCAGCCTCGTAACGTTGTGTTTCTTCATTCCTTTCCTCTTGTTCGTGACACGCCGCAGGAGGTGTGTGGCGGCGGCCACTTTCTTCTCCAGTCGAGCAACCAGCTCAAGGAATCTCAAGAATTAAACATTTTCTAATGTCGGCAAATATTTCGCATCTTTTACATTTGATTACGAAATACTCTAACAGAAAAAGCACGACAGCTTGAGGAACACTTCAGGTTTAAAAAGAAAGAACAGCGTGAGAAACAAGGGCGAATGAAGAAAGACACACGCGTTTCTCTTAGTGTGGTTCGCTCCTACATCTTGCGTTGTATTTAATTTAAACGTTACTACGCCCGTGCCCAAGCTTCTTCCCTTCAAACCACTTCACGTTCGGCAGCATCACATCTGCTCCGTTTACGAATGATTCACGTTATGCGGGGAAAAGAATAGTTAAGATTGAAAAGTTAAACTTCTTGATTAACTTTATTCGCATCGCTTACGAAATGGGGCGTTGACAAATAGTCACTTCGTTTGTATGAGCCGATCAGGTATGGATCAGGCGTAGAATTGTAGAATTTTGCCTAGCTTTCCTTAGTGTTTTCTTCCTTCATTAAATCAGCTGTCTCTATATTGATCCCGGTTACCTATGCCAGTAAATATTATGGTTCTAGCAACTTCTTCACCACCCTTTCCCATCCAATACTCTAAATGCACCTTCATAATATCGGATGCTCACCATTCATTGCTTCTATCAGCCTTGAATCCCAGCGCTTATTGAAGTTGGTCGATCCCCCACGTGTATTTCTTGGTCTCAATAAATGTGTGTCACTAGGAAGTCTGAATATATTTGAATCCAATTGAGATAAACTGAATAGTTTCCATGCTTTGGCTGAAGGCACAGATGCCTGATCTTGTTACAAATATTTTATCCGGTCTGTTTTTGTCGTCTGGCAGCCAGATCGGACCTCAAGCAAGCCGCTGCCCTTTGTGGTACTGTACCAATTTTATTCCTGATTTCTTTCTCGCCGCATTTGTAAATATTAATAACCTTTCGTGTTTCAATCATTTCCGTCTAATTTTCGGTATCTGTTTCTCTCACTTCCTTTCTGTCGACTCCGGGCTTTCTATTTCCACTTTAAATTGTTCTCAGTCGCCAACTTTCTTGACCTCAGTACTGGAACGCCGGCATATGCAGTCGTCGCACCACAAGTTGTTCAAGGCACCCTTGATATTCTTGCATTCGAGTGGCCTATTAGAGGGACTATAGTTCTCATAGACATTCTCCATCTCTTGTTTTCATTTTTTTTCGTACTTCTGCTTTATCTCTCCGCTATTCTTTCCGTATTTCCATTCCGCTTACTCTTGCCCCAGCGCAGGGTAGCAAACCGTAATCTCCTCCGGTTAACCTCCCTGCTCTTCAGACTCCGCTTCACCCTCTCTCCCTCCGTCCCTTCCTCCCTTCTTTTTCGCTCTCTCTCCGTCATGCCGGGCTCACGCTTTCGAGGTGGAGATATTTACGCACGTTAGCCGCCTAGTTCTTTTCATCCACGCATCTGAGTCAAAAGCTTCACATAGTTTAACATGCGGCGCCCTCTTTCAGTAACTCTGTCACGCAATGTGATGCGGTCAACTTACTGCTGCCAGGCAATTACGGCAATTATGATTAGTCGTTCTCGTGATCCTTCCTCCGCTATCGCTTTGCGGTTGCACATGGGAGTCGCAACCCCTCTGCGATGCGTCGCCTGCAGTTAGCTGCGTCGCCTGAGACGCCAGCTTGCCTGCGCTACTCATCCCGCCAAGCGTTCTGATAGATGCCTTCAGCGTAACGCTAAGACCTTCGCTATCGCTCGTCAGTGCATCGCCCTCGGGCGAAATTAATTGCCAATCGCTTCTCCTCCGGTCGCTCATAACGGCGAACCCCACGCGCGACTCGCTGGCGCAGGTGTCCGACATTCCAGTGCGGCGCGAACAAGCAGTGTACAAAAAAAATTATTGAGAAGGCATTGAATTATTATTTGTCAATGTTGAGTTTTTCATTGAAGAATTGTGGAAATTTTGTTGAATTGTTGGGCTAACTGTTGAGTGGTCTTGAATATTGGCCACTGAAATTTAATTGAAACACATTGGGTGTCTCAATGTTGAATTCCATTGCGCTTAGACGGCCCGTTGTGTTCATTTTGTTGAATGGTTGTTGGGTTACCATTGATGCTGCATTGAACTGACATTGTGTTAGTTCCGTTGACCTGTTGTTGAGTTATTGTTGTCACAACACTGAAAAGTACATTGTGGCCCAGTTGACATGGCACTGAGATTTCAGAAGTGGTCATTGAATTATGATTGACATTTCGTTAGGCTAGTGGATTCTTCTTCATATATTTAAATTGCTTTGCTATTCACAATTGAATGCCCTGGTGCCTGCTCATAGCTTTCACAAACACAAATAAAAGCAAAGGAGAGACCCATGAATTTGAAGTACGTTTATTTACACTAAAGATGCGTGCCCATGAAACATTATTACAGTACATAAGGCACCACTACATCGAACCTGGAGACATAGGCTAGTACCTACAGCACTCTTAACAGTGAAAATACATCTGAAAAAACCTATACATATGAATTAAATCAAAACGACCACTGTGGTCTTTACTTGCGACTCAAGTTTATGACTAGAAGGCAAAGCGACTCAAAAGGCAGGGCTTAAGCATATCCTTTTAACCAACTTTGAACACATGAACACTTGAAGCTGCTTGCGTGTGGATACACACAAGACATCTGAATACGTTAAATTAACATGTTTCGCACACTAACCCATCACAGGAAAAGTTACGGCTGACTGTGAGAGGGCAAAATAACAGACTTGAAACAAATGACTTCACGTAAATATATACAAGCTTTAGCACACGTCTTTCCCCGCGATTAAAATTTAATCAAGTACCAAAGTAGACTTGTCTGAGCTTTTTGTCTTCGAGATGTATATATATTCAGGTTGACCAATTATATTATAATATAACGTCACTCAACATAGCTATTAATTGATGAGACATCATTTAGAAAGTTGTCGGGCATGGTGAACACCTGAATCATGTTTCTGACGAGCCAGGTTTGCAAGAACAGTACACCATTTGTATGTGTTAAATTGAGGTACAGAAGAGTTTGTTGGTGGTATTTCCTCAATTTAGTGAGCTCATTTTCAGTAAATGTTTCTGGACTTGCACAAAGCTAATTAGGGCACTTTTGGGGCATTTTTCACTATACCCAGCAACTAAGTGGTACCTCAGTCAATAAAGAGAAGGCAAGGCTAATACCTTGACCGATAAGAGAAAAAATAATTATTTAGCACAGAAAATTGGTAGTAACACACGGCTAACACAATTCCAAAGAGCCAAATAGATGGTCACCTGCACTTGCAATATCTAGTACCCCAGAAGTCGTCATAAAGGATGGGAAAAGGTTTCAATGACTGGACAGCCAGATTGGCGAGACAGTGAAAAACGCAAATAAATGCGTATACGAAAAACCAATGACCTCAATTGCGCAGGTAAAATGTTATTAAAATGCTACCAGAATTTTATTGCAGAAAATACATAAAAGTTGCAAAAAAATTGGGACAACGCAGTAACAAAGACGGAGGGAGATACAGCACCCGTGTTGCAAAGAAATTATAAGTGATATATATATATATATATATATATATATATATATATATATATATATATATATATATATATATATATATATATATATATATATATATATATATAATTTTTTCTCCAACATTTACAAAAAGAGCCCATGCACTGACGGCATAAAAGAAGGTTCCTGCGCCTGGAGAATGCAGCACAGTACGAAGCAGCGTCATGAGAACCAAAAACAGGAGCTTAGTATGTTTAAAACGTACGAATACTTGCATACCTCAGGCATGTGACATGTCATGCCTTGAGTAAAGTTTCGTTCGTTCTCTGTCCTCGCTTCACCGCTGGAACTTGAAGCTTCTCGGACGATGATCGGCAGTTGTTGATCAAACGCAGGCAGGAAACGATGCAGATCAGATGTACAAGAAATATTTATAGTTGAACTTTTCTATATACATGGTAGGTAAAACAAATACATTACAAACATGAACAATTGAGAAACAAAGTCTCACTCTTCGACTGTCTCAATGACTGTTAGAGCACAGACTCGTTTTAACGTACATAGTACGGAGGCTCACTGATCTATCAGCAATCCTGATTTCAGCCAAGTCTAACGTACATGGTACGGAGCCTTACTGATCTATCAGTAATCCTGATTTCAGCCAAGTCTGAGGGACAGCATGTCGTCCCGATTTTTATAGCCCAAATATACAAAGAAAAAAAGGCGGTAGGGCCGTTGGCCCGTCCCACAGGTTCAGTTGCCAATCAGAGTCAACCGTTTGTTAAGCCACAACCCACAGGGATGGGCTTACTCTTAAAAATAAACATATTGGAAAACAAAGCTCTTTTCCTTCTTCCCCAAAACTCCGTTGCCCTCTCGTTTCTACGTAGTTTGTGACGGGCTCAGCAAAACACGCCAGGCCCGAACAAGTTATCGCTAGACCGCCTCAAATCCCAACGGCGTCTAGGCCGCAAATGTCTCGGAAGCAGGGGCATCGACACCACGTAGTGCCGCTGTACTCAAAGTTTGGCCGTGTGGAAGACGCATGGCCCTCCTTGTCCTTCAAACTTATTGTCTACAAGACAAAGTTCTCCGAGTGCGTGTTTACAAGACGCCGCCGTCCGAATGCACTCTTCACGTGTGCACCGCATCCCTACAGCGTGCACTGTAAGCTGGCCTTCGACACCACACAGGCAGTCGCACCCAACAACAAGGCTGGCGATTGCGTTCCGGACGCGCGGCACGGGGTCAAGGTTGCTAAGCCCTTCTTAACGTCGGCGGCGCCTCCAATTAGTCAGGTACTCGGGCGCCAGACCCACAATACCGTGTACAGCGGTCCCTTTCAAGGCTGGTCTGTGCGGACTCGTGTGACCGTCGGCGGACTGCCAACACCCTGCGCACAATACCGACTTCCCGGAATCGGCACTCGCCCTCCTGGCGCCTGCCGCGACGCGTCACCCAACACCGCGCGGTCCGTGACCCCATATAACACAGAAACGGTTGCCCCGCTGACATGGGGGGGGAAGTGCACCCCCTCTCTATACACACAGCACGTGGCCGATTCGTGACACTTAAGAACACAAACAATCAGAGCGACCTTACACCTTGAATGGATGAAATTCATAAATCTTACACAAATGAAGTTACCAGCACTCTTATTGGTTTCCTCAGGGGACTCCTTGAAGTTGAACTAGAAAAATGTACATCAGTGTTAAAGACAGAGAAGATAAGACCCTATAGCGTTCTTCCTGAAATAAACAGCGCAAATATTTCATGTATCAATTCTATTGACACTTCGCCAATTCGGTGTAGATTTATATTTGACAACCACACAAACAGAAACGAGAAGGATGAATTAAAGTAGGAACACACATGAACGCTGACTCAACAAGAAGTTTATTCGTGAAGACAAAAATTTTAAACAAATTGGCCAACTTCACAAAGAAAAAGCAATGGATGTGCAGCAGAAACAGCCCGGCACAACAAAAAAGGACCGGAAGACATGTCCTGTAGAACAAACATATGCGTCAAAAACAAAAAAACCACATGAAAACTGAAAGGTTTGTCCTGTGATATTAACGAGAAATAATGCAGCAACTCTTTCCCACTTAGAGTCACAGAAATCTTGCTTATGAATTTTTCTTCGTGATCAATAAATAATTCTTCCATAAGTCCTCTTGTGTTCTGGTCTTTGTGATGAAACAACCGTTCTTTCTGCTCTATACCTCAACACCAGAGGAGTTCCAGCAGCAATATTTATTGATCACAAACGAAACAAATACATATGCAAGTTATCTGTTGCCCTTAGTGGGAAAGACTTGCAGTTCTCAAGAGTATTTCTCGTTGGGTAGTATGACTTATCGGACAAATATTTCACTTGCTCGAAAGATTTGTCCGATAGTTCTCCTTTTTCACGCACGTTTATTCTACATGACATGGCTTTTTCATATTTTTTTTTGTCGCTCGTGGCTGTTTCTGCCACGCATGCACGGCTCTTTACCTTTGTCAAGTTGACCAGCGTCTTTAATACCTCTGTCTTCAAAAATAAACTTAGTTGAACTTGCGCTTGTGTGTTCTACCTATTTCGTCGTCCGTCTCTGTTCGCGCTGCTGTTTCCAGTACGCACGTATCACTTGGTTAGGCTGGTAAACATTCTCGCAAGCAAAAGGAAATACCTCCCCTCAAAAGGTAGCCCATCCTTTACTACTACAAGCCAGGACAAATCGAAAGTAAGCCTTCACAGCGTCCATGCGCGGCAGCTAGTACACCACAGAGCAGCATAAGAAATAGTTAAAAATCCCAATTGATGGAGAGTGGCAACAGAGACGCGAGCTTGCTAGTGAATCAGCCACATATCAACGGGTGTCTCTTGCATGACGCCATGCTGCTCTTGACGTAGAACACTTTAGCATCTGGGCATTTGCTGCATGCTTAACCTGCGAGAAGGGAATGCGGACAGAAAATGAGATTGCGCGGATTCAGAATCTGCCACACATTGCACATAACTACGCACAAAATAGAAGTACACACTATACTGGCAAGTAAAAATTTGCGACTCTTTACGAGTGCTGTCTAGAAAAGGAAGAAATAGGTTGCTACGATAAATGTTAGCTAAGACACGCACAGCGATGTTTCACGGCTCTCTCGCAGAACCAAAGACCACGCGACGGTGCATAGCCGATACCATGCAGATATCGAACCTTTGGGTAGAAGTCCAGCAGCAGGAATGACCTAAACATACGCCGAGAGCGATGCGAGCGTGAGCCTGCCTGTACGAGTGAGAACATGCACCGCTTCGTTGACGCTAGCCGCTCCGGCGTGTCTCTGATCATCCCACGCGATTTGTGTGCAGAACGTCGCGTACACGCCCTTGCGCGTTTTGCGCGCTAGCGTCTGCGCAGTGAGCTAGCTTCATGCACGCGTCATTCTTCACCGCGCAAACGGTGCTCGAGGCGACAACGCGCCGAGTGGCGCTCCTTTCGCTCCTGCAAGCAAAGCACATTCGGATCGGCCCAGCTCAAAGAGGCAGCAGAGAACGGTGGCATGTTTCGGTTATCGCCAAATAAAATTGTACTGTACGCCTTCAACAGAAACGCGCCGCGCTAGATAAAGATGCTTACTGCGGTAGTTCTGGCGGTGATAGGTGATAAGGCGACCCCGTCGGCGGCTGTGTTCTTTGCCGAAGTCGTCACCACACCTCTGTTCATTTGCGCTGTGTATCCGTGTGCAGTCACCGCGCGGAAGCTGTGACTAATCGGTTGACCGTTCTCCGCAAATACCAAAGAGGCGAAATATATTTTGCGGTGCGCCCCATCATTAGGCGCAACCTAAATCGAGGCGCGCTTAACCGCTACGGCACAAAAGGTGATCACACTAACCGTATGGTATACGATGAGCCACTACGGATTAAAAAAAAAATAATTATGATGTCCTACGTGCGAAACCAACGATCTGATTATGAGGCAAGTTGTAGTTGGGGACACCGTATTAATTTTGACTTCCTGGAAATTTTTACGTGCATACCATGCACAATGCACGAGCGTTTTTGCATTCCGCTCCTTTGCCATGCGGCCGCCGCAGGGATCGTATCCACGACCTCGAGCGCCAAATTGCCACGGCGGCCGCCATAGTTACGAAATGCGTATCGCGCGATTTCGCTCCGGGGCATACGGTTTGCTTGAAGAAAGTGAACGGTGTGCTTAACATCTCACGCTTGTCAATGTCAAAATAGAAAAAAGGCTACGTGCCCAAGAAAACGAGATTACTTACCTATCTGCAGAAGTTCGGCTGCGACTGTTTCGGTGTGCCTTCTCTCCAACAGGCATCATGACCTCTGCCGCGCAACTCATCAAAACAGCCAGGCTCGCACCTCAGTCGAAGACTAGTAGCTGAGTCAGCCAACGACTTCAACGGATAAACGTCCGACTTATTGTCGTTAAAGCATTTCACTAAAATGTGCGTCATGATGACCGAAAAGAAAAAAATACTTTCATCAAAAAGTACTAGGCGTGAACCACCACGCAACGGCAACCAACTAACCGAGTCCGAGAGCCGTTCACAGCTTCACTATCGCATGGAGTTATAAAAACCTTTCAAACACAAAATAACCGCACGGGAAAACCACTAATTAATTAGTAATAATTTTTCATCCACTAACCTTCATAAAGTTTTAAGAACAACCTAATTTGTAGCGTAAACAAGAAATGCTACGACCAAAATATGCGACTTCGAAACTAGCGGTAACGATGTTTACTGTTGAAAAAGTGTGCTCAAAACGAAGCTACAACGGTTGCAACCGCGTGAGCACACACACAAACCCGAACGCTGCCTTGACGTTGGTAGCGCCACCGAGAAGTAAAAATTACTACTAATTTTATTATTTTTCCAAAAGTAACGCTATTAGAATAGTTTATTGCACCTTTGCAGATGACGAGGTGACAAGTAAGGTATGATAAGAGTCCACTACCTGTATTTCTTTCATTTCGCTTTGGTGTTCTTCTATTTAACTGAACATACGGGACCTGTCCTGCGGACGACAGTTCGGTGAGGCTCAAATACACGGAGGAAGGAAACTAAGGAGAGGCCCTGACGTCACTCTTTGTGAAGCAAAAGTGAAGCCAGAATTTGGCGTTGCTCATGGCGATGCTCCGCCTTTTGGGCCACCCTCCTCTCTTGTTTACATCTTTCGCGAAACCACGCCGCGCTGCGCGTGGTGTCGCGCGCTCGCGCAACATCTGGCAGAGCACGGTGCAGGTAACACAGCGCAACAAGACACGGTGACTAACGCAAACCCGCCCACTCAGCGCCTTTGCCACGGCCCGAAACCTACCAGAGCAACACGTGTGAGCGCTCAAAACCATAACAACGCCGCCATTGTGGCCCAAAAGGCGTGGCCATACAACAAAAAAAATAAAAAAGCAACAAGAAAATGAGAACCTACTACGTCATTCCCGCCACACTTTTCTCCTAGCGCGCGGAGGGGGTAGGGCCTCTCCTTAGTTTCCTTCCTCCGTGCTCAAATAAATCGCCTGCTTCTTGCAAGGCGAGAGTCGGGAACAGCAGCAGATACGGCCATTAGCTGCGATACTGTCGCGGCGGTTTCTGAATCAGCTCTTTGACGTCAATGGTTATAGCGGCTGCGCGCTGCGATCTCAAAGCGTGTTCGTTGTTTGATCTCTAGTACCACGGCCGTTGGATAAAAAAAAAAGCTATATTTACTTTCCGGACGGAGGGTGCGTCGCAGGAAATTCGAAGATCTCTCACGTGTATGTTTGCAGCATGTGCGCCGCTTGGATCCTACGGCTCCCACAGCGCGTCGGATGCTCAAAGGTAGTAGCGTCGTCGCGTGTCGGCGTCTGTCTTATCGCCGGCCGCGCTGCCGCCGTGTCTACTTTTGGGGGAACTCCACATGCGCGTAGTCGCCGTGTTTGGGAGTGAACTTCGCATTTTTCTGCTCCCCGAAACGTGCTCATTTTGGATCGTACCAATTGCTATGTCATCTAGTGTATGTTAAAACGACGATGGCATTTGTACACCGGCGAAGAAATAAATCGTTATGAACTTGGGCGGTCATGAAGCTAGTCTAACGCTGCAGTTTTTACAGAGAGAAAACGGCTACGAAAGTGGGGCAGTCCCGGAGATAGGCGCTTGAAAGCGCCAGCTTTAGCGACAGCACGAGGAAGTGGCACGCTGCGCACGCGCCAAGCCTGGCTCGGTGCGATTGCTCTGAGATCTCAGACAGGTACTATGAGTCTACTGATGAGGGGTCTCCAATTTCGGAGACTCTCTCATAGGTAGTCTTTGCTTATTTGTCTTTAGCGGCTAGTATTCCCTAATACTAGCCTGCTCTTTTATTTATTTTCCTAGCTTTTCGTCCTCCTTTGTTTTTACTAGCTTTTAGCTAAATTCCTTCCCCTTTGAAATGGCTCCTTCTCTCACTATAGCTACCTTTAATTGTCGTGGTTTGTCGCGCCCTTCTAAGCAGTTAGAGGTTATAAATTTGGCTAAATCCAAAAAGGTAGATGTTCTCGTACTTCAGGAAACTTACGTTCATAGGCTAGGCCAGATCAGCCACTTCGACCGGATTTTTCGCACTCGGTCTTACTGGAGTTATGGCGCGTCGGGCAGCCGAGGTACGGCCATCGTTTTGATGCCGAATTTCGACGGCCTTGTTATTCGCCATGCCAGGGATTCCGAGGGCCGCGTCTTGTCGGTGGATCTTGATTGTGGCATTCGAATTGTTAATGTTTATGCTCCAACCCGGGCTAGAGAACAGAGAGAGTTTTTCGATACGTTAGAACCCTATTTGGTCGGTCCCTCTCGACTAGTTCTAGTAGGCGACTTCAACTGTGTGTTAGAACTAGTTGACCGCCTCTCGCGTAGAGGGACTCCATTACGTAAAGATAAGCGTGCAATTGCTACACTGCGACAGCTCGTCGATGGGCTGGGACTGGTCGATGCTTGGCGCCTACTTCGCTCTGGACAGTCAGGAATGACATGGACAGGGAGGGGTGGGCAGAGCCGCATCGATCGTTTTTACATCTCATCGTCACTGGCTCCCAGTGTGCATTCCTCGTGGTTAATTCCTTCTGCTCTTAGCGACCACTGCTTCCTAATTCTGCGGTTTGCCGATTCTAGCTTAGTACCAAAGGCAAAGAGACCGTGGCGCTTAAATCCACGTCTCCTAAAAGATAGGCAGGCAACCGCAAAGGTATCATCCATACTATTTCGATCGCTTCATAACACAGCGAATCTTAGTGGTACGGAATGGGATGACGTGAAGGTCAGGGTGCGTGAGTGCTTCAGGTCTTGGGGCAAGCGTCGAGCGCGCGAGGAGCGTGAGGAGATAAAAATCGTCTCCGACGCGATCCTCCTGCTCTCGAGGCCACTGTCCGGCGGGCCTGGAGTTGCTCCGGCACTGGCCTCACTCCGAAAGGAACTTCGGATTCTCCTGCAGCGACGCTGGGATGGCTTGAGGGCCACAACCCGAGCAGAGCTGTGGGAAATGGAAGCGTGGTGCAGCAGAAACGTCCTACGTAAACATCTTTCAAGGAAGAGCACAACTCTCTCTTCCCTAATAGATCCAAGCGATAATAGCATAGTCGACTCACCAGATGGAGTTCTCGCACTGGCGAGGCAGTTTTACATGTCCTTGTATGCTGAACCAGTTGCCTCTCCAGCTGTTTTTCCGTTTGCTCTACCAGCTGAGCCGCCACAAGTGTGCGACTCAGCCATAGATGAGGACGAGCTATTTTCCGCCTTGAAGTCTATGAAGCGTAATCGCAGTCCAGGATCCGATGGTCTTACAGTCGAGTTTTATGTTAAATTTTGGACACTGTTAGGGAAGCCGTTCACATCACTGGTGAACCGGCTACTCAGTGAAGGGACCTTGTCAGCGTCTCAACGAGAGGGGCTAATCACTCTCCTTTGTAAGGACGAGTCGAGGAGCACCGATCTGCGAGCATGGCGTCCAATCACGCTTCTGAACTGCGATTACAAGCTCATAGCAAAGTGCCTGTGCACGCGACTCACGCCAGTACTCAGCACTGTTTTGGGTCCGTACCAGGCATGTAGTGTCCAGGGGCGCTCTTGTCAGCTTCACGGTTTAGCAGTGAGGGACCTTCTCCTGTGGGCAAACACCAGGAAACTTCCAGGTATTCTTTGCTCCTTTGATCAGGAGAAGGCTTTCGACATCATTAGCCATAGGTACCTTTTCCGTGTTTTGGAAGAGGCTGGTTTTAGTGTGGGTTTTCGGCAGATGGTCCAAGCTTTGTATTCTCGACCGACTTCTGCTGTTGTCATACGGGACCGCGTCTCGGAGGCGTTCATTGTGGGGCGTGGTGTAAGGCAGGGGGACCCCCTCTCACCTGCCCTCTACGTACTCGCTTTTGAACCGCTTCTGCAGAGGTTGTCCTGTGACAGCAGAATTGGCAGGTTCCTACTCCCACCAGGTTCCCCTCCGGTTGCACTATTTGCCTACGCGGATGACTTGTCCATTGTCGTCCCTGACGAAGCATCAGCTTGCGGCGTCTTGGAGGTCATGGACAGTTACTGCAGGGCGAGTGGTGCAAGGTTGAATAGGTCGAAAAGTGCAGCCATGTACTTGAACTCCACTCCGTCCAGTCCGCAGCCCGTTCATGGTCTCCCCGTGAAAACGCGGCTGCGCATTCTAGGCTTCCAATTCGAACCAGATGGTCTGTCTCCTGAAAACTGGCAACAGGCTAAGGAGAAGCTTGAAACCAGAATTCAGCAGTTCAGCGCGTTGTCATGCCCATTGACTGCTCGAGCGACAATCCTGCGCTCACTTCTGTTTTCGTTCCTGACGTATGTGGCGTGTGTGTCTCCTGTTCCGACCCGAACCAAGCATATCTTGGAGAGGGTCCTCTTTCGCTTCCTTTGGAAGGGTACAAATGGTTGTGTAGCTAGGCGGGTGCTCAAGTTGCCCAGGGATAAGGGAGGACTCGGAATTCCCGACCTGGGCATCGTGGCTACCGCACTACACATCAGATGGACCCAGGTCGCTCTTAACTCGGATATGCTCCTGACTCGAAGCTTTACCTCGTTTTTCCTTAGCACCCGACTCCGCTTGTTTTCGCAGAGCACTTTTTCGCACTGCGTTCCTCGTTCAGGTACCCCGTCCACCATTTATGCGGCGGCTGCCAACTCTTTGGTAAGCCTCCGCAAGGTTCGCCCCGACATCGACGTAGTTTCAACTCCACTCCAAGAATTAGTAGACATCCTTACCCCAGGCCTCCCTCCACACTGCCAAATGTATGACCTGTCCATTCACGGGCCAAACTGGAAGCTCATCACGGCTAGCTTCCTCGACGCTAGGCGAGCCACCTTTATGTATCGCCTGGCGCGAGGGTGCCTGCCGTTGGGCTACAGGCCCTTCACTGCCGTCCCGGTTCGTGGAGTGTGCCCGTTCTGTGGCGCTCGTGAGGACACGGTTCATGCCTTTACGCAGTGTTTGCTTCCTGCAGCTCTTCTCTGTAGGATCGCTAGCCTTTTTAATCTCCCAGGCATTCCTTATCAGACAGTCCGATTTTTGCACCCTTTGCCTAATCAGGCGGTCAACCAGTTCGTGCTTCTCCTCGCTGAGTGCTCCTACCAAGTGTGGTTGGCACGACGCGATGCAGTTTTCGGGGGGAGGGCGCCGGGCCTTCACGAAGTGCTTGCGAAAGCACGGAAGGAGGTCTGGTTCCATCTCACCCGGGAGCGGCACCGCTTAGGCGAGAAGAAGTTTCTCGAAGTGTGGGCCCGTCCTGCGGTGATTTTTGATGAGTCAGGCGGAAAGCTTTCCATTAAGTTATGATGCATGCTCCTAAGGTCGCTCGACTCGGCCGTGTGCGCCAGTCGATCTACGGGGTTTTGTCTGGTTCAGCGGAACCCAGAGCTAGAACCGGTGGTGGCGCACCCTTGGTTGGTCGCGCTGCTCCGCGGACGGCTTTGGTACTCTGCATGGTTGTATGCCTTGGCCTTTTTTGCGCCGAGGCAGTCCGAGGGTCATTCAGGCTTAAGTCCTGTAAGACCGACATGGCTGTTTGTGTGTTGTGTGCGGTAACTCTGTGTTGCTGCACCACAACAGCCCCCTTGTCCGGGAAGGACCGTTGGCCCGAACCAAGTCCCCCCACCCAGTCAGCCCGGGTTGTGGGGGAGTACCGGGGTCAATGTATCGAATGATGCTGGGTTGATGAGTACACGAAAGCTCATGGACGCGGCGCCTTCAAAGGTGCCAAGTCCTCTTCCCATCTGACAACGGTATGCTATGTGTAAGCATACCCCCAAATTTCAGTATGGCCACCCCTACTATAGGTTTTGCAGTGCATGTTCTACGGAGCCGTATGCATCCCTGTGGGTATGCGTAACTCTGGAAAATCTGGTCATACGGGTATTCTCTCTGAGCACTTTTCTGAAACAGCGAAGCTCTTGATGGGTAGGGCATTTCCGTCATAGGCGAAAAACCCGCCAACTAGCTCGTTGCGGCCCCCCGGCACAAGCCGCGCGAACTTGCCCGTGCCATTGCTCACGCGTTCGTCGTCGTCGTCTCCTTCCACAGTGGCTCCGTGGCCGCTCATTGCTTAAGGGGGTATGAGCCATTCATTGGCAAAAGGAAACTATGTTCATAATCAGCATCAGCGTCCTCATAAACTGTCATGATCCAGCAATGGCTCGAGCATCGCCGTCTTCTTCCGCAGGCGGCTTGTTTGCGCCCCTTTCGGCTCAACCGCTCGAACGAGCTCGAGCCCATATGGTCGCTCGTTCGTCGTCGTCTTCCAGAGCTGGCTCCGCCGCCGCTTATTATTTAAGCTTATAATTTCTCTTCTGTGGTGTCAATAGGAAGCCCACGCTGACTTTTTTTATTTTTATTTACGGTGCTATGAACCATTCCTTAAGAGGGTATGACTTATTCATTGTCTTACGTGAAGGACGCATTTGTTAACAGAGAGAACGAAAACATGTTTAATGAACCTAAAGGTCGCGTGACCTACAGGAGTGGTTCCCTCTTCACGAGAATCCATGCGCTCTATTGGCGGCGACCGCCCACTCACCCAGCATGATTAGGTCCGAGAGGCGGGAGCTGGACAACAGCGTCTCCCACTCTTCCTGGGGCGGGGGGGGGGGGGGGGTGTAGAGGAGGCAAGAGTGCATTTTGTTTGCATTCTGTGACAATGTGCAGGACGATTCCTAGCTGTACGGAGTACTTACATTGTGCGTCATATGAGTCAACGTGTTGGCCTGCATCAATCTGAGTGTTGTCTCTTGCGTCTTCATGAGGTGTGGATGCTGTGTGGGGGTGTTCTGAGGTTGAGTCTGCAGTGTTGAGTGATTTTTTGATATGGTGTCAGTCTAGTGAGCTCTTCTGTGTCCTGCGGGGTCTGGTCGATAAGTTCTCGGGCCTTGAAGTGGGCGAGCTTGTTGCCCTTCCAGGGAGACGTGAGGGGGCGTCCGCACTATTTCAACATTTCTTTCTGACAGCTTGGCTGTTAGAATGCGTTGAGCCGTTGGCGCCCAGCCCGATGTAAAACTCCAGCACACGTCTTGAGAATCAGTTATAATGACTGCTGCCGTAGCCTGTGTGAGTGCCAATGCCACGGATTGTTCCTCTTCTTCCTGTTTTGCTGCATCTGGTACCATGGTGCTGACGAGGAGATCCGTCTTTGTGGTCCCGACGACGGCTTTGGCTCTTCTGCCACGCTATGCTCCCATTTCGAATTTTTGCATACCACCTCTTGGAGGGACCCGCAAGGGCTGCCCAGGGCCGTAGCTCTTTCTTGGCGCCGGACTTGGTGGTGCGCCGGGTGCATATATTTCGGTAAGGCATGGGTCATGATGTGACGTCACCAATCTACTGGAAGCTGTCTGGACGGTTTAGCATCTGTAGGTGAGTTCAACTTGATTTGTTTAAGAACTTTCTTTTCTGTCTCGGTCATAGCCGGACACATTTCATGAGTGCAGAGAAAGCCTTCTATTAGATGATACCAGAATGTGTGTTCATACCTTTCGTCACGGTGACCACCGATCAGGACAATTAATATGTTCGTACGTTTCTTAAAATCTAGATGTTGTCTCTGTGTCATGGGTTAAACAGCTTCTCTGTTCGCCTACCTTCACAGAGTGGGATGGCTATTGATTTTTTTTACATTATTCATCATCATTTAAGTACAATATTGTACCGCTGAAGTGTCTTAACTTCGTAAACTACACCTTTCAGCTGCAGATACAAGGTGGTACTCGTTTCGCGTGACGGACAGAGTTTGATAGGGTAATCACCCAAGGATGCTTACGCATTCATATATAAATTCAGGGGTTTGATGTGTAAGAATCGCAATACAAATATGAGGCGCGCCGGAGTAGGGGACTCCGGAATAATTTCCAACGCCTGGGTTTCTTTTAAGGTGCATCCAATGAATGTTATACGAGCCTTCTTGTATTTCGCCTCCATTGAAACGTGGCCACCATCATCAGGAAATATATAATATTCAAACAAACATAACTTGAACTTATCATGAACTTCATAAAAAAAACGCATATCATTCGTTAGCTGGGCCTCCGCTGATAAATAGTTATTTCCGAGGCCTCTGTGCCTAAATATTAGTAACGAGTCGCGACATGCTTACTTTTTGTTCCCTTTAACCAATGAGGATAATGCAGACGTATCCAGGAGCTAAGGGCGAGTGCGTATAGTGAGCTGTATACGTAAGACGTGCAGCGCAGGATGAAGGTTAGAAAACCAAGCTTTAAGACAAAGCCTTGTGAACGTATCTACGCTCTCGTCCACATAAAACACAAAGAAGAAAACTTGGAGGACGCCTAAGCTTCGCCTTTACGAGTGGAACGCTACAGCATTTAAAGATACCCGACTGCTTCTCACGTTTCCCGGTAACTCCAGCTTATGCAGTCGCGAAGTTTACATGGAAACGCCAAAGGAGAACGCTATGCACGAAGGCGAGCTTTCTGGTGGAAACGTGGCCCCTTGCGAGGGCCGATCGCGAAGGTAGCGCACAGCCGCACAAAAAAGAAAAAAAAAGAAAAAAGAAAGTCACGTTCTTTTAAGGTTCCTATTATTGCCTTGAACATTTATTATTTAATTCTGAGAAGATTTAACAGAGAAGTCATGCGCTGTGAGTGTTTTGTTTCAAGTGGGTGGTCTATCATTCTGAAAATTCTGAGGAATAGTTTTGTCAAGACTGTTAGACAAGGTATAACCAACCTTAGTGATGGAATAGTATAACAATATAACAACAGATACCGCATGTCATGCAACAAGGCGCGTCTTATACATATACCTAAATAAATGCGGAAGTTTTCGCTCACGCACAACTCAGCCGAAACCGACACCGCATTTTCTGCAACACCGTGCCCTTAACGTTCTCGCTTTGATACAGATAATGAAACCGGGGTAGCGATAGCCAGTCACATATCCCATTTATTCAGTATCTGAGAAAATGCGCAAGAAATATCTTAAACATAGGACAGGTGCTTCATTTGTATAGATCATATGAATATATGACATGAGCAAATAAATATTCAAGTTATTAAAAAAATTGTACTAACTAAGTTTTTAACAAAAAAAGCCAGGCGATTGACTATAATGGCAGAAATGAACCCTGTCTTCCGAAGAGTTTACTGATTTGCTGACTTTTATATATTTATAAATACTTTCATGTCGTATTAAATTTTAAGCCTCAGTGGTAAAGGCGACTCCCAGTAAATCGTCTGAAGAGACACTAAAGCCAAATAATAAGTCAAACTAAAGTGCTATTTTAGTGCTAGAGAGACTCTGAGGCGTCAATATTATCGTGAATGCAGGTTTAAAATTCGAGAATTGGAGGTAAATGCAGGACATGATTAGAGACTTCCCCCCGGACATTCAAGTACTTGTCCGGGACGAAAGCACTCCTCAGTTAAATTCTGCCACGAGTACTCAACCACTCGTTGCAAAAACATCATTGTATTGTATTATAAGACAAAAAATAATGCTACTGCTCCAGTTCTACTATTACTCTCCACAAACAACGCGGTCGGTCGAAAGGTTTCGTTTTCGCTCGACTCTGCGCTGGCCACGCTTTGCGTTTCAGTAGTTTCGTTTTCGCGTAGTGGGTTCTGCGCTGTCTTTGTTGACTCGCGAAACTCGCACAAACTGCAAGGGGCAGAGAATTCAACTTCCATGTGATGTAGCGGCATGCCCGTACGGTCTACGCCACTTGAACAAAAAGCAGCAACAGGGGCGAATCCATCGATCCGTCTTGTTTCAGCACCGCCGTCTGTCGGACGCGGTTATACTCACCGACGGCAGCAGAAGGCGGTGATGGCGTATGCAACGTCACCAATCACCAGGTTGGGCGGCGGCAAGTTTGAATTTCTTGAAAAGTATTCGGATACTTGAGATGCAATTTTCTCGTAAACTAAATCTTTCCTTGGCGCGAAAGAAAGGTTGCGCGGTTTCTCGAATGGTGTTTAAACAGTCCACGTCGACTTAGTATTTGCCTTAATGCCCCTTTAATGATCCCATTTCCTTTACATGAAGGACATTTCAAGCGCAGTTTAGGAAACCTTAAGTATAATGATTACATTAACTTTGATAACTCGTATGACCAGACGCATCGGATGGTTTTTGGGACGCTGAAGCCCCTAATGAAATATGGGAGTAATTTATGACAACACTGTATTTGAGACGTACAGTGTTGTATGTCTCAAAGTTGAGGTTACGTTTTAATTGCGCTTTGTCTAGAATACCGGAATCTCCACATGGTTAGTTGCATAAATAATACATAAGTACAAATAAATACATTAATTGTCATAACTATTCGCTATTTCGATCTTCAAACTCGCACTCGGTTCGGACGATCAAGATGGCTTGGAAGTTGCGTCGGCGGCACTGTCACTGTGCTCTTTGCGGTGCTGGAAGGTTTTCCTGCAAATAAAGCGTAGCAAACGTAAATAAAAGAAAATGAAAATTATTTCCGCATGCATGTTGTCCACAAGGTTGCGAGCGAGTAAATTGAGGAGCAATAAAGGCCTATTGCTCCACCAACAATTGCCAAAGCGCAGTTATAACGGTGCAATGTCTTGCCCCAACTTAGGAACGCTCACAGCTGTCGTGATTTCAGAAGATTCTTGCATAACCCATACACATATCCGCAATACAATCCCATTTCATCACAGCGACATTAGTTCCTTCGTGCTGCAAGTCACAGAAACTTCAGCCTTAAGCCTGGCGGAGTTTTTGTTATTTTGCGTGAAAGGCCGTTCTGTCCGCACGACAGAAAACGTACCAGTTGCAACAAGGTTTCAAGCTTAATTCGGAAGTTCTTCGCCATATTTTGGGCTCAATCGCGCGTTTAGAGTAGGTAACGACGTCATGATATTTAGACAGAAGCTGTTTATGGCCATGGTTCCGTGAAATTTTCATGTGTCCGGTAAAAATTACACCATCAGCAATGGCTCGTGAGACTGCTCACGTGTTCGTCGTCGTCTTCTTCCACAGCTACAGTCACGGGCAACTTTCTTTGGTACTGAAGGGAAAGCTATGGGGGCGGAGCCTGTGCACAGTGTTATGGCGCCAAGTAGTCCGCCAGCGTTTGACAGTGCTTTTGGTTGCTAGGAACAGACGCTGAATCGACGCAGCTTCCGTGTGCGATGGTTTCGCGTTTGCCCAGACGCGGAAGGGAAAAGCCGCAACATCAGTAAACTTTTACATTCAGTGCCGTGTTTTATATTACATAACTGTTGCTAATAAGGTGCTTAGCTTTTCCCTTCCGCAGCTTAAACTAACGTGGATGAAAACACGGGACTCTTTTTTTCAGAATGGCACTTACTTGTGCACGCTTTGCCACCGTAGCTTTACCTTCATTGCCACAGAGAGTTGTCCGCGAGTATAGCTCCGGTGGCGCTCATCATGCCAGCGTTCCATACTGCCCCTTCCTCTGCGAAGGGGATGACGTCACTGGTACACTGCCGGTCAGTGCGTTGACTTCAGTCTCAAATTCCTTGCCTCAATATACCGTGAAAGGAAACTAGGAATATAAATATAATGAATGTATACCACGTATGAATGCGAATGTGCAGGCTGTCCCAGCTAACTTTAGCCAGAGTTTAAAAATATGCAGATGCCACGTAGCTGAAAAGAACAAAGGTAACGTTGTTTGCCGTCGCTTGGAGATACTCAAACTATTATGTTTCATTCGGCCGAATCACGCAATTTGTCTTAATTAACGAATCAACTTCTCAAATATTATAATTAAATGAAAAGCGTAAATGAGAAAATTGTAGAGCGGGATGGAAAGCTCCCGATAGAGCATTCTGTTGCTCAGTACGTGCTACATAAAAGTGTTTTTTCGAGCATGAAACGAATAAAGCCTTTATTTTAAGGAAGGGGACGGCTCTAGGCCGCTGATGGGGATTAGGAGGGAAGAAAAGAAACCCGCGAGTACACGCAAAGTGCCTCGAGCGGCCAGTCGCGCGGCCATTTTGCATGCATTTGCGGGCTTCTTTCACGCTCTGAAAGACATCGTGTAGCACGTATTGAGCAAAAGAAAGCCATATTGGGAGTTTTTCACGTCGCTCTTTATCATTGACACTTTTCATCCAACTATAATATTTGAGAAGTTGAATAAGTTTTTCATATTGATTATATTATTAGGCGAAATGAAAAAAAGGTACTTTGAGCATCTCCAAGCGACAGCTAACAACATTACCTTTATTCCGCGATAAAGGTACAGAAACAAGGGTTGCTCCTTCGTGTGCTTTCCTAGAAGCTTCGTCGACGAAGTGTTTGCCGGAGATAGCTAGTAAGAATTTACCTTGAAAGAAATTCTATCAGTGAGCTCTTTTTAGAGCCCCGCGAAGTTGTGTAAGCCAATACAGTAACACACTGTCTTATTAACACGTAACATTCATTGACTTGCCGAACGCGCAACCAATGTAATTCACGATGATTTACCTAGGGATATCAAGTTGTGTCAACGCCGACTTATACGGTCTGGTTCACCGGAAAGGATGACGGGGTCATCCTTCAAAAAACAAAAATGCAAGAAGACATTTTGACAAGCCCTATTTCTGCGTCTGTCCTGGTATGCGCTGCTGCGCCTGATCGAAGCGTGATACGACCGCGGATGGAAGCCCGTGGAACATGCGCAACTTACGTACAAAGCACCCAGCAACCGTATAAATAATATGACATCTAGGAATGGGATGTTTACATCTCACAGAGAGGCTTGCGTTTGTATCGGCCCTCACCATGCCACCGCACGCTCTCTTCGTTTTCGATGACATACTCTGAACGCGCCCGCAGCGGTACAGTGCAGCCTGGAGAGGCGTCATCGCTGAAAGGGTTCCAGGAGAATGAGTAAATTGCGAGAAATGCATTGAGATTTCAGCTGTAATATTGCGTGCTCGCTTTTTTTGAAGACGTGCTAGGAATATGTTGAAATAAAAGTCTTTTGCTGTTTTCGGACTGTTTCAAAGGGGCCACTTCTGCCATTCCGGGATGTCGGACAGAATAGACGCGCTAGTCAGACAGCCGCAAATCTTCCTTGAGTGACTGTCATCACTCTGTTCGACAAGAAGTAGCCATACGGAACAGCAGCTCGGCTCCGATTGCGATTCCATCGTTCGAATGGTCGAAGCACTCGAATAGCGTAGCTATTCAAACTCGGTCAAGCCGACTTTCTTCGCCGCTGGTCTACGCGGTACATAACCGTCTCCCGAGGCAAAGTCTTTCTACAGCCAGAATAATGCTCAATTCTGTTGCTTGAGTTCAGACTGTATCTGTATGTGCCCCGGGTACCTTTCATAAATTCGAGGCTGACAATAATGCTTCTGCGTGGATGCGGTAATGAGTTTTGTTGTTGTTGTTGTGTGTGGCAAAGCCAGTGTCAAGTAGACACCATTTATTATTTCATTTGTTAATCTGTTTTGTTTTTCATCAAGTATGATGTATTGCATGTGATGTACTTTTTATATTGTACTTTTCGTTCATACCACAGTTGTAAACGTGCCTACGGGTCAATAAATTTCCTTGTCAGCTATGCATAAGGATACCACCAAACTTCAGTTGGCCCACCCCTATTATACATTTTGCCATGCATGTTCTGTGGAGTCCTAGGTATGCGTATGAGTAACTCTTAAAAATCTGGTCGTACGGGTATTCTATTTGATCAGTTCTCTTGTACAGCGAAGCCATTTCCGTCGTACGCGAAAAAACCCGCGAACCTGCTCGTTGCCGCCCCTCGGCCCTACCGCGCGAACTTGCTCGTGCCATTGCTCACGCGTTCTTCATCGCCTCCTTCCACAGTGGCTCCGTTGCCACTCATTGCTTAAGGGGGTATGAGCCATTCATTGGCGAGAGGAAACTATCATCATAATCAGCAGCAGCATCCTCATAAACTGTCATGCTCCAGCAATGGCTCGAGCATCGTCGTCTTCGGCCCAACCACTCGATCGAGCTTGTGCCTTTATGCTCGCGCGTTCGTCGTCGTCTTCCGCTGCTGGCTCCACCACCGCTCACCTGTTAAGCTTAGAATTTTTCTTCTGTTGTATCAATAGGAAGGCCGAACTGAATTTTTTTATTTTTTTTATTTACGGTTCTATGAACCATTCCTTAAGAGGGTATGACTTATTCATTGTCGTATGTGCCGGACGCTTTTGTTAGCAGAGAGAGAGAGAACATTCTTCATGGGCCTAAAGGTGGCGTAATTTACAGGGGTGGTTCCCACTTCACGATAATCCATGCGCTGTATTGGCGGCGACCGCCCTCTCACCCAGCATGATCAGGTCCGAGAGGCGGGAGTTGGACAGCAGCGTTTGCCACTGCTCTGGGGGGTTGGGGGTTGAGGAGGCAAGACTGCATTTTGTTTGCATTCTATGACAATGTGCAGGACGGTTCCTAGCTGTTCGCAGTATTTACATTGTTCGTCATATGAGTCAACATGTTGGTTTGCATCAATCTGAATGCTGTCTCTTGCGTCTTCATGAGCGGTGGATGCTATTTTGTGGAATGTTCTGCGGTTGAGTCTATAGCGTTGAGTGATTTCTTGGTATGTTGTGAGTCTAGTGAGCGCTTCTGTGTTTTCGGGGGCCTAGCCGATAATTTATCGGGCCTTGAAGTCGGGCCTTATCGCGCCTTTCTTGTTGCCCGCCAGGGAGACGTGAGCGGGCGTCCGCACTATTTTAACATTTCTTTCTGGCAGCGTGGCTGTTAGTATGCGTTGGGTCGTTGGTGCCGCAGCCCGGCGTAAAGCTGCTGCATACGTCTTGAGAATGACTTATTATGACTGTTACGGTAGCCTGTGTGAGGGCTACTGCCATGGCCAGTTCCTCTGCTTCCTGTGTAGCTGCATCTGGTATGATGGCGCTGAGGAGGAGATCCATCTTTGTGGTCCCCACGACGGCTTTTGTTCTTTTGACCCGGTATGCTCTCATTTCGCGTCTGTATACCACCTCTTGCAGGGACCCGCAAGTGCTGCTGAGGGCCTGTGCATGTATATATTTTTCATATATTGGTAAGCGATGCATATATATTGGTAAAGAATGGGTGATGACGTGACGTCGCCAGCCTTCTGGAAGAGTTGATGGTTTAGCCTCTGTAGGGGACTTCCATTTGATTTGTTTAAGAACGTACTGGTGTGTTTGAGTCACAGCCAGGCGTATTTTCTAACTGGAGAGGAAGCCCTCCATTCGGTGATACGAGAATGTGTCTGCATGCTGTTAGGTACGGCCTGCTGAGGTGCCGACATGCAAAGTTTTCTCAGGCAGCTGCAGCTGCGAGCGTGGCGAGCTTCCTCGAAGAGACCGTGGAAGCCTTCACCACCTACCGCGGTGACTCGTTTCGTAGGGACGACGATGTGCCGCTTCAACAACACCTCGGCGCCGCTATGACTAAGCGCGATCGGCGGACCAACTGTTGTTAGTGAAATCGCCAACGCCTTCATGGTTCGACTGAAGCAGAGGGAATGCCTGGAAGGAGATGCTCTGCAGCGCCTTCTCATGAGCCTTGGAAGACGCCTGACAATGGAAAGCCGAGGCGGCCGCTGTACGAGGTCAGCTTGGGGATTAAGAGGCGCCTGCTCGGGTCAAGCACCGTGACCACGAGAACCCACTCTCCTCGACGTGGTTAGTAAAACCTGTGTGGAAGTGTGTGTAACCATCCCCCTAAAAGGCGGGTCGACTACGATGACGTTGGACGCTACGAATCGGCGGTGAACTGTCGTTTTTCCCTCACCTAGGAATCTAGGGAGGACAGAGTGCTTATAAGCAGCTGTTGTGTGGCTGCTGAGTGTGCTCGTGAGCAGTGTGCTCGTGTTCGACAACGGTGTGCTTGGTGCTTGGAGCTTTGTGCTCGTGGGCTGTGTGCCTCGTGGTGGTAGCTTCGTGCTGCTCTTTGCAGTCTTGCTAGACTTATGCATCTCATGTTTTAATGTATATACGTAAATAAACCCTGTACACCTAGTTCTCAATGAGAGCAAGTTCCTCCCTAACACAACGTCCCAAGCGTGGGGGAGTTATACTACGGCATTGGCCAGTTACCATATAGTTCATGTCCGACTACAGCTGTTACAATACCTATCATCACGGTGACCACCAATCAGGGCAATAAATATGTTCGTACCTTTCTTCAAATCTGGATGTCGTCTCTGTGTCACGTGTTAAACAGTTTCGCTGTTCATACACCTTCACAGAGTGAAATAGCTCATGATTTTTTTTGAAATTATTCGTCATCACTTATATTTCCCCAATTATACCGCTGAAATGTCTTAACTTCGCAAACTACACATTTCATCTGCAGATACAAGGCATTACTCTTTTGGCATGAAGGACTGATTTCTGGGGTAATCACAAAAGAATGCTTACGCATTAATATATAAACTTAGGGGTTTGATGTGTCAGAACTGCGATACGATTTTGAGGCGCGCCGGACCAGGGGACTCCGGAATAATTTCCACCACCTGGGTTTCTTTTAAGGTGCATCCAATGAATGCTATACGAGCCTTCTTTTATATCGCCTCCATGGAAACGTGGCCACCGCAATCCTGCAATAAATAATATTCAAACAAACATAACTTGAACTTATTATGAACTTCATAAGAAAAAAAAAGCGCATATCATTCGTTAGGTAGGCCTCCAGTGATAAATAGTTATTGCCGAAGCCTCTGCGCCTAAACAGTAGTAACGAGTTGCGACATGCTTACTTTATGTTCGCTTTAACAAATGCGGATACTGTGCACGTATCCGCGTACAAAGGGCGAGTGCACATAGTGAGCTGTGTACTTAAGGTGGGCACAGCAGGAGGAAGGTTGGAGAACGAAGCTTTAAGACAAAGCCTTGTGAAGGTATCTACGCAAACGTGCACATAAAACACAAGCGAAGAAAAAAAACTTGGAGGACGCCCAAGCTTCGCCTTTAAGAGTGGAAAGCGATATCGTTAAAAGATCCCTGACTGGTTCTCACGTTTCCCGGCAACTGCAGCTTATGTAGCCGCGATGTTTACCCCGAGACGCTGGCGGCGAACGCTATGCACGAAGGCGAGCTTTCTGGTGGAAACGCGGCCTTTTCCGAGGGCCGATCGCAGAGGTAGTGCACAGCCGCACACACAAAAAACGATCACATTATTTTCAGGTTTTTATTATTGTCTTGCATTTTTAATATTTAATTCTGAGAATGTTTAACATAGAAGGCATGCGCTGACGATGTTTTGTTTCATGACGTTTGTTTGTGGGCTGTTATTATGAAAATTCCGGGGAATAAATTTGTCAAAAAGCTAAGACAAGGTATGAGCACCTTAGTGCCAGAATGGTATGGCAGTATAACCCGCATGTAACGCATGTTATATAGCAAGACGCGTTATATACATATACCTAAATGAATACGGAAATTTTCGCTCACGCACAACTCCGCTGACGCTGACACCAAGAATGTATTTTCTGCAACACGTTGCGCTTAACGCTGTCGCGTTGATAAAAATAGCATCACCGGGGCAGTGATGACCAGTCACGTATCCCGTTTATTAAGTATTTGAGAAAATGCGTAGGGAATTGCTTGAACATAGGACAGGTGCTATTGTTATACATATCGTATTAATATACGACATGAGCAAATAAGTATGCAAGTTATAAAAATTGTACTAATTCATTAACAATAAGTCAGACATGTGATCCTAATGGCATAATTTAAGCTTGTCATCATTTGTATATTTTATAATTATTTTCATGTCAGATGAAAATCAGCGCCTATGTGGTCAAGGCGACCCACAGTAAATTATTTAATTATCCCGTTTCCATTATATATCGACCATTTCTAATGCAGTTCAGGAAACCTCAAGTCTAATGATTATGTTATCTTTAATAACTCGAATGAGCAGACGGATCATATGGTTTTTAGGACGTTGAAGTCACTAATGAAAAATGGGAGTAATTTATGCCAACACTGCTTTGAGGCAGGAGTGCATAGTTCAGCTTACGTTTTAATAGTGCTTTGTCTTAAATACTGAAATTCTCCAGCCGGTTGGTTGCATTAACTATACATAACTAGAAATAAATACATAAATTGTCATGACTATTCGCTATATCGATCTTCAAGCTCACACTCGGTTCGGAAGATCACGATGGCGTGGAACCTGCACTATATATATATAGTGCACGTGACGGTCCAGACTTCCGTCCGATACCCTTCGTACCTCCTCGAAGAGGCGGGATGGGTGTCGAATGAGCCACTGCTCAGCACTTTGCGATACCGTGAACGCGGTTTTAATCAAGGAGCCATGACCTGAAAGTGGTGCGACGTAGTGGTAACGCTGTTCTCTCGCATTTACGGCTAAATCGCCAGTGAAGTCCCTTTCTTTTTCTCCACTTTTCATGTGCACGACTCACTCATACTGACACACGCCATAACTCTATCCAGCTCTGCTCACTTGGTCTCGAATTTACCAAAATTTTACTCAGCGGTGGCCCACTAACACTCGGGCTTGTGCTTTAATGTCACTCTGGGTGAGCAGCCTACTGAGTGAGTGCGCGGAACTATGGAGACCTCCTGCTTTTCCCCGGCGCTCGGTCGTTAGGTGAGCGGGTTTAATTGATTTTATTCACTGATACACGAGGTTTAACGTCCCAAAGCAACGCTGGTGTTCGCCAGAGTAGACGGAAACGGAATAATATTGACCATCAGGACATCTTTAACGTGCACCTAAATCTCCGTACACGTGTCTTATTGCATTTTACTTCCATCAAATGGCTGCCGGCCCGCCAATTAATCGAATACGTGAACCAGCAAGTAACTCCATGACTCACTGCGTCACTGCAGCGGGAAGCGGTGGAATGTGTACCAAAGAATCGAAGCATCTATTAGAGGATGTTTAGTGGAGCGCCAACATTGTCGGCCCACTTGGATATTTAGCCTCGCTGTACCTGTTTTCGAGGCACGATGGACCACATTAACGACGCTAGCTGTACAGCGTATGTGGGCAGTGGTTTATGGATGAAGATAAAGTGCAATTCTCCTGTAACCTTGTTGCTTCTGCATTTTTTTATATACTTTCGCGTTTCTTTCCCTTCATTTCAAGGGTTCACCTTCCTTTTTTTTGATTACATGACAACAAGAATAGTGTTACAAAGTAGAGACGATAAATCTCGGGAAGGAACGAAGGAAATCAACTTTATTCAGGTCCTGCAGGCCACGAGAGCTTTGGGCTCTCATGGAGTGGGCGTATACCACGACGGAACCGGGAGGTTGAGTTTCTTGGCGGCGTCGTGGACCTGCTGGACGGCCGAGAGTTGGGGAGCGAGTTCTTCGCTCCGGATTGCTTTTTCAAACGTGCGCTTGTCCGGTTCGGTGTTTATGTGAGCTTGCGAGCACGGTCAGAGTACATGATATACGTTAAAGGATGTATTGCAATCGGTGCAATAAGACTTGTCGTAGAGCTCAGGTGTGTAATGATGTAGTCTGTTTCGCGTGGGGTATGTGTCTGTTTGTAGCATTCTAAGTGTAACCACTTGAGCTCAAGTGAGCGTGCGATGTGGCGTGCTATACTGCCTACGTTGTAAGTAGTAGTGTTTAGTGATTTCATTGTATGTAGTGGGGGCGTCCTTATTCTCCGAATGGTGAAGTTGTAACTCATGACGAAAGGTTTATTGCTCGTGACATTTTTCAACGATCTGCACGACATCGGCAAAACGGAGCTCGCGCTTGTGGCCGAAGACAACGACGTTGAATACTTGTCGCGTGTGCCGTTGTCTCAGCGTTTTGTAACTATCGGTCTGATTCCTCGTGCAAAAATCAAATGAACATAAAGAGTCGTTTCTGCTACACTCGAGGAACTCCTAAATATACGGCATGTTTCTCTTGGTGGTGTTTATTTCAGCGTACTTTTGAGTCGAACAAAGACCGGTCATCAATAAGGAACGTTTGAGTTGTTCCTAAATAATTTTGATCTTTTTACACTGAATTTCTCACAAGTTCTTTTAATCTCAGCTATAAATGTAAACGGTGTCACGGAAGAGGTTATGTCCATCTTACATGAAGCCGCTCCTTCGCGCATAAACCATTTCAACTACCATATATTTTTATTGTAGGCACAGAACATATAGTTAAGTATATATAGCTAATAAAAAGTTATCGTGAAAGAAATGGTATCAGTCAGCTCTTTATGAGCGTCGCGGAGTTGTGTTCTCCAATAACACACTGTCTCATTAACACGTAACTTTCATTGACGTGCCAAACGCGCAACAATGTAATTTACGATGATTTAGGTAGGGATATCAAGCTGCGTCATCGCCGACTTGTACGGTCTGGTTCACCCAAAAGGATCACGTGGTTATCCTTCAAAAAAATTTCCGAGGGAAAGCTTTCACAAGCCCTATTCCTGCGTCTATCTTTGTATGCCTTGCTGTACCTGAGCGAAGCGTGATGCGATCGCAGATGCAAACCCGTGCAACGTGCGCAACTTATGTACAAAGTACCGAGCAACCGTATAAATAGTACTACATCTAGGAATGAAATTTTGACATCTCACAGGCAGGCTTGCCTTTGTATTGGCCCTCGGCATGCCACCGCACACTGTGTTCGTTTTCGGTGACGTATTCTGAAGGCGCCCGCAGTGGTAAAGTTCAGCCTATAGCGGCGTCATAGCTGAAAAGGTCCTAGGAGAATGAGTGAACTGCTAGAAATGCATTGACATTTCGTCTGTAATATTGCGTGATCGCTTTTTTTGAACACGTGCTAGAAATATGTTGAACTAAATGACTTTTGCTGCTTGCGGACTGTTTCAAAGGTGGCACTTCTGTCATTCCGGGATGTCATACAAAAAAGACGCGGCAGTCAGAAACATGCAAATTTTCCTTGAGGGACTGTCATACCTCTGTTTCAGAACAAGTAGTCATTCGCAATAGTAATTTGGCTCCAATTACGGGACACTCGTATCCGCTGGTGAGTGAGAGACTCCAATAGCGTCTTTATGCATAAGCAAACCCTCAAATTTCAGTTGGGCCACCCCTACTATAGGTTTGACAAGAAAGAACTTGAGAAAAGCACGCATTACGTATCATAGCGTCTACGAACCTACGAAAAACACGACGTGGCTATCATTAAGCCTATAGGAAAGCGTGACTACGCTTTGTGGGTAGACAGCGTTCCCGTCGATCATCCAAGTGTCCTGTTCGGCCGGCTTCTTGTTTGGACAGGGGAGTAGACTGCATCGTTTTGGACTTCGCTACTGCCTTAGCGAAGCCGTGTTCCTTGACCATTTTCGTCGGTATTAAAACGTGGCATCAGATGGCCACTCTCCGTTTTGCCGCCTACTTTGCCGTCTGCAGCGAGTATTGCAACACGCGGCCAATCAGAGTTTTACGCAGTGATGCGCTATGGGAGCACACATTATTCCTGCGCTACAATAAATACCCTATAGCTGCTCTAATCTTTAACCAAATATCTGTTCTTAAGTTGTAACGAAGCCAATTTTGTGCGCCGATAACTTTGTCAAAACGACGATGTACTATGTGTGGAAATGATGAATATACGTTTGGTACGTACACCACAAAGCAACACGCTCGTACTGTCTTTTAGAGCGCTCCTGAAACGGGGATCAAGGCGAAGGAGGGCTGTGGGATACGTACCCCAACGAAAACTTTGTGTTTACTGAAAAAAAAAAATGATGTACAGCTGACTGCAAAAGTTTACAGACCTTAGAATCTCACAAAAACGTCAACATGTTCACCGCCTTAAAACGCAACCTGGTATTCGGATTTCGTAACTGTGCAAGTATAAGCCTGCAACACATTCTTGCATGGCTTTACTCGATATGGTCGCAGACTGCTCGGAATTCCAACGTTTTCTCAGTTCCATCGGTACGTTCACTTGGCGGTTGACTATAGATAACCAACTTGCAAAGGGTGCGCGCATGGGCACACTTTTTGTATGTTGGTTAACATTTTTTTCATTTTTTTTTAACATTCGTCTAGATGGGCATGATGCGGGATTTAGCCGTGCTATTGACGGTACACTCAATGCACACACTAGTTTTACGAGGATGCTATGACTGTTTTGCAACGTAGAATTGTCTGTTCACAGCGTAGATAAAGGTATATGTCAAGCAGTAAACATTTTGTACTGTCGGCCACTATTTCGCATCTCTTACATTTGATTACGAAATGCTCTAACAGAAAAAGCACGACAGCCTGAAGAACACTTCGGGTTTAAAATATGAACAGCGTGAGAAACAAGCGCAAATGAAGAAAGACACACGCGTTTCTCTTTGTGTGGTTCGGTCGTGCTTCTTGCGCGGTTTTTAATTTAAACGTTAGCTACCCCCGTGCCCAAGCTTCTACACTTCAAACCACTTCACGTTCGGCAGCATCATATTTGCTCCGTTTACGAATGATTCACGTTATGCGGGGGAAAGAATAGTTCAGATTGAATGGTTAAACTTCTTGATTAACTTTATTCGCATCGCTTTCGAAATGGGGCGTTGACAAATAGTCACTTCGTCTGTATGAGCCGATCAGGTATGGATCAGGCGTAGAATTGTAGAACTTTGCCTAGCTTTCCTTAGTGTTTTCTTCCTCCATTAAATCATCTGTCTCTATATTGATCCCGGTTACCTATACCAGTAAAAGTATGGTTCTAGCAACTTCTTCGCCACCCTTTCCCATCCAATACTCTATATGCACCTTCCTAATATCGTATGCTCACCAGTCATTGCTTCTATCAGACTTGAATCCCAGCGCTTATTGAAGTTGGTCGTTCCCCCCCGTATATTTCTTGGTCTCAATAAATGTGTGTCAGTAGGAAGTCTGAATATATCTGAATCCAATTGAGATAACCATAATAGTGTCCATGCTTTGGCTGAAGGTACAGATGCCTGATCTTGTTACAAATATTTTATCTGGTCTGTTTTTGTCGTCTGGCAGCCAGATCGGACCTCAAACAAGCCGCTGCCCTTTGTGTTACTGTACCAATTTTATTCCCGATTTCTTTCTTGCCGCATTTGTAAATAATAATAACCTTTCGTGTTTCCATCATTTCCGTCTAATTTACGGTATCTGTTTCTCTCACTTCCTTTCTGTCGACTCCGGGCTTTCTATTTCCAGTTTAAATTAAATTGGTCTCAGTCGCCAACTTTCTTGACCTCAGTACTGGAACGCCGGCTTATGCAGTCGACGCACCACAAGTTGTTCAAGGCACCCTTGATACTCTTGCATTCGAGTGGCCTATTAGAGGCACTGCAGTTCTCATAAACGTTCTCCATCTCCTGTTTTTATTTTGTTTTGTTCCTCTGCTTTATCTCCCCACTACTCTATCCGTATTCCAATTCCCCTTACTCTTGCCCCAGTGCAGGGTAGCAAACCATAATCTCCTCCGGTTAACTTTTCCCACTCCGTTTCTTCCTCCCACGCTTCTTTTTCGCTCTTTCTCCGTCATTCCGGGCTCACGCTTTCGAGGTGGAGATTTCGCACGTTAGCCGCCTGCTTCGTTTCATCCACGCTTCTGAGTCAAAAGCTTCACAAAGTTTAACATGCGGCGCCCTCTTTCAGTAACTCTGTCACGCAATGTGATGCGGTCAACTTGCTGCTGCCGGGCAATTAAGGAAATTATGATCGGTCGTTCTCGTGATCCTTCCTCCGCTTTCGCTTTGCGGTTGCACATGAGAGTCGCGACCACTCTGCGATGCGTCGCCTGCTGTTAGCTGCGTCGCCTGCACTCTAAACATTTTTACACCTTTAAGGGTGTTTTCTTGTCGCACTGTAACACCCTTATCCTTAGGGCCTTACAAACATTTATAGAGGACGACAGCGGAGCTCTAACGAGACGTGCGATAACAAAAGACGTAGTTGAAAACTATGTAATCATTCTGACAGCCTTGGGCGCATATAAATATCCGACAGGAGAGTTCCGTATCTCTCCCTGTGAAATTATCTTGTCGGATATTTCTGTGCGCCCGAGGCTGTCAGAATGATTACATAGTTTTCAACTACGTCTTTTGTCATCGCACGTCTCGTTAGAGATCCGCTGTTTTTAGGGCTCTGACGATAAGGGTGCTACCGCGCGACAAAAACACCCTTAAAATACCCTTAACGGTGTAAAATTCGTTAGAGTGCGAGACGCCAGCTTGCCTGCGCTACTCATCCCGCGAAGCGTTCTCATAGATGCCTTCTGCGTAACGCAGAGACTCGTCGATGCGTCACCCTTCGGCAAAATCAACTGCCAATTGCTTCTCGTTCGGTCGATCATAACGGCGAACTCCAATCGCTGGCGCAGGTGTCCGAAATTACAGTGCGGCACGAACAAGCGTTGCGTGATGCGGTCATTCTTGATCGACGTCTCGTACAACGTGAGCGGCGTGCTGAAGCCGAAGAAGATCGAGAGTTCGTCCGGCTGCGTGTGCGCCTGGCCTCAGCTGGTCCAGCCACCGGCGAGTGCGGGCACTGGAATGGCTCCGAGGGGAGACAACCCGGGCTACTATCTCGTGCGGTGACTTCGCCGGCTCCCCCAGTAAATTCCGTTTTCGGTGGCCTTGGGTGGCGACACTGTTGTGTGTGTGTGTGTACGTGCGCGCCGGCTTGGGACTCCACGCGCGTGCCCTAGCGGCGTCGTGATGCCGGCACACCTGGCCTTAGGTCGGCAACATTAACGAAACCCACTCGGACTCGTTCGTCAAATATAACTTCATGCGTTAGCGTTACGAGTGTCAAAGTAAAAAAAAAAAATGTAGGTCTCTGAAGTGTGGGAAGCCGGTCACGTGGTGGAAGTAGGGAGGCGATGAGAAAGTTTGGAAAACGCGCATGTGCATATATGTTTATATACTGTATACGTGTATAGCTTATAACGACGACCTTAAAATATGGGGTTTTATGGGCCGAAACCACTTTCTGATTATAAGGCGTGCCGTAGTAGAGGACTGCGGAAATTTCGACCACATGGCGTTGTTTAACGTGCACCTAAATCTAAGTACACGGCTGTTTTCGCATTTCGCCCCCATCGAAATGCGGCCTTCGTGGCCGGGATTCAATCCCGCGACCTCGTGCTCAGCAGCCTAACACCATAGCCACTGAGCAAACACGGCGGGTGTAAAGAAGACCTGTTTACTTGCTTACGTTTTGGCCGTGGCACGGCTGTTGTGAAACACACGAAGGGCGCGCAACGGCGGAAACGTGGGCAAGTAGACACGCCTTTCTCGTGTGTTTGCTCCTTTCCAAGCTACGTGTATACCGGACCTACAGAGCATTGTTTATATATGTCTATATATATATATATATATATATATATATATATATATATATATATATATATAGTGCAGGTGACTGTCCAGACCAGCATCACTTACCCTTCGTTCCTCCTCGAAGAGGCAGGATGTGTGTGTAGTGAGCTACTGCTCAGCACTTTGCGATACGGTGAACGCGGTTTGCATCAAGGAGCCATGACCTGAATGAGGTGCGACGTAGTGGTAGCGCTGCTCTGTCGCATTTGCGGCTAAGTCGCCAGTGAAGTCCCTTCCTTTTGGTCCACTTTTCATGTGCACGGCTCACTAAGACAGACACACGCTATAATTCCATTCGGCTCTGTTCGCTTGGTCTCGAATTTACCAAAATTTTACTCAGCGGGGGCACACTGACACTCGGGCTTGTGCTTTAGTCGGAGTCTGAGTGAGCAGCCTACTGAGTGAGTGCGCGGTCCTATGGAGACCTCCTGCTTTTTCCCGGCGCTCGGCTGGTAGGTCAGCGGGTTTAATTGATTTGATTTACCGATTGACGAAGTTTAACGTCCCAAAGGAACGCTGGTGTTCGCCGCAGTAGACGGCAACAGAATAATATTGACCATCCGGGCTTCTTTAACCTGCACCTAAATCCCCGTACACGTGTGTTATCGCATTTTACTTCCATCAGATGGCTCCCGGCCCGGCAATTAATCAAATGCGTGAACCAGCAAGTAAATCTATTACTCACTGCGTCACTGCAGCGAGAAGCGGTGGCATGTGTACCAAAGAATCGAAGCATCTAATAGAGGATGTTTAGTGGAGTGCCAAGATTGTTGGCCCACTTGGATATTTAGCCTCGCTGCACCTGTTTTCGAGGTACGATTGACCACATTGACGACGCTAGCTGTACTGCGGATATCGGCAATGGTTTATGAATGAAGACAAAGTGCAATTCTACTGTAACCTTGTTGCTTCGGCATTATTTTATAATCTTTCGCGTTTCTGCCCCTTCATTTCAAGGCTTCACCTTCCTTTTTTGTCTAAATGGCAACGTGAATAGGGTTACAAAGTACAAGCGATAAATCTCGGGAAGTTGTAACTCATGACGAGACGTTTATTGCACGTGACATTGTTCTACGATCTGCACGACATCGGCCAAATGGAGCTCGCGCTTGTGGCCGAAGACGACGACGTTGAATACATACCTCGTGTGCCGTTTTCTCTGCGTTTTGTAACTACCCGTCTGCTTCCTCGTGCAGAAATCAAATGAACTTAAAGAGTCGTTTGTGATATACTCGAGTAACTCCTAAATATACGGCATGTTTCTCTTGGTGTTTATTTCAGCGTCGTTTTTACTCGAACAAAGACTGGTCTTCAATAAGAAAGGCTTGACTTGCTCCGAATTAATTTTGTCCCTTTTACACTCAGTTTTTCACAACTTGTTTGAATCTCATCTATAAGTGCAAATGGTGTCAGGGAAGAGGTTATGTGCATCTTCTGTCGTCATTTCGTCCACTTACATGAAGCCAGTCCTTGGCGCATAAACCATTTCAACAACCATATCTTTTTATGTAGGCACAGAACATATATTTAAGTATATATAACTAGTAAGAACTTATCGTGAAAGAAATTGTATCAGTCAGGTCTTTATGAGCTTCGCGGAGTTGTGTACTCCAATGACACGCTGTCCCATTAACACGTAAGATTCATTCACATGCGAAACGCGCAACCAATGTAATTTACGATGATTAAGCTAGGGATATCAAGCTGCGCCAATGCCGACTTGTACGCTCTGGTTCACCCAAAAGGAACACGTGGTTATCCTTCAAAAAAATTTCCAAGGGAAAATTTTCACAAGTCCTATTTCTGCGTTCTCACAAGTCCTATTCCTATGCCTTGCTGTGCCTGTGCGAAGCGTGATGCGATCGCAGATGCAAACCCGTGCAACGTTCGCAACTTACGTACAATGTACCGAGCAAACGTATAAATAGTACGACATCTAGGAATGAAATTTTTACAATTCACAGGCACGCTTGCATTTCTACTGGCACTCAGCATGCAGTCACGCTCTCTATTCGTTTGCGATGACGTATTCTGAACGCGCCGCAGCGGTAAAGTTCAGCCTATAGTGGCGTCATCGCTGAAAAGGTCCTAGGAGAATGCGTAAACTGCTAGAAATGCATTGAGATTTCACCTGTAATATTTCGTGATCGCCTTTTTTCAAGACGTGCTGGAAATATTTTGATCTAAAAGACTTTTGCTGCTTGCGGACTGTTTCAAAGGGGGCACTTCTGTAATTTCGGGATGTCGGACAAATAAGACTCGCTAGTCAGAGACTGGCAAATTTTCCTTGAGTGACTGTATTTTTGAAATATTTTGCCCCAACTTAGGAACGCTCACAGCTGTCGTGATTTCAGAAGACTCATCCATCACCCATTTACATAACCACCGTACAATCCTATTTCATCACAACGACAGTAGTTCTTTGGCGCCGCAAGTCACAGAAACGACAACCTTAAGCCTGGTGTATTTTTTTTTTATTTTCCGTGCGAGGCCGTTCTGTCCATACACGACAGAAAACGTAGCTGTTGCAGGAAGGTATCAGGCTTACTTCAGAAGTTCGTCGCCGTATTTTGGGCTCAATCGCTTGTTTTGAGTAGGTAACGACAACATCATTTTTAGACCGAAGTTCTGTATGGCTATGGTTCCGTGAAATTTTCATGTGTGCGAGGAAATCTGCATCATCAACAATGGCTCGTGCTGCCGCTCGCGCGTTCGTCTTCTTCCACCGCTCGCTCGTTGGCGTCCCTCGGCGTAACCGCGCGAACGCGCTTGTGTCACAAGTCACGCGGTCGTCGTCGTCGTCGTCGTCTCCTTCCACAGCTATACTCGCGGACAACTTTCTGTAGCAACGAAGGGGAAAGCTACGGGCGCGTGGCTGCTGCACATGCGTTACGGCGCCAAGTAGTCCGCCAGCGTTTGACAGTGCTTTTGGTTGCTCGGAACAGACGCTGAATTTTCGACGCAGCTTCACATGCGATGGTTTCGAGTTTGCCCAGACGCGGAAGGGAAAAGCCGCTAAATAGGTGAAATTTTAGCTTCAGTGGTGTCTTTTATCTGATATAACTGTTGCTAATAAAGTGTTTATGTTTTCTCTTCCCTAGCTTAGACGAACGTGGATGAAAACACGGGACTCTTTTCAGAAGCGCTCTCATTTGTGCGAGCTTTGGCACCGTAGCTCTGCCTTCATTGCCACAGAAAGTTGTCCGCGAGTATAGCTCCGGTGGCGCTCATTATGCCAGCGTTCCCATACTGCCTCTCCCTCTGCGAGTGCGATGACGTCACTGGTCCACTGCCAGTCGGTGTGGTGGTCTCAGAGTCAAATTGTTTGTCTCAGTATATCGCGAAAGGAAAATACTAATGTATATAACGAATGTATACCACGAATGAACGCGAATGTACAGGGTGTCTAGTGGAAATGGCTAGTAAGAACTTACTGTGAAAGAACTTGTATCAGTGAGATCTTTTTAGAGCCTCGGGAAGTTACGTAAGCGTTACGTTAACATGTAACATTCAGTGACGTGCGAAACGCGCAAACAATGTAATTACGATGAATTGGCTAGGGATATCAAGCTGTGTCAACGCCGACTTGTATGGTCTGGTTCACCCAAAAGGATCACGTGGTTATCCTTCAAAAAAAAAAAATTCCAAGGGAAAGTTTTCAGAAGCCCTACTTCTGCGTCTGTCTTTGTATGCCTTGCTGGGCTGAGCGAAGCGTGATGCGATTGCAGATGCAAACCCGTGCAACGTGCGCAACTTACGTACAAGGTACCAAGCAAACGACAGTACGACATCTAGGAAAAAAAATTTTACATCTCACAGGCTGCTTGCGTTTGTATTCGCACTCGGCATGTCACCGCGCTCTGTTGGTATTCGATGACGTATTCTGAACGCGCCCGCAGCGGTAAAGTTCAACCTGTAGTGGTGTAATCGCTGAAAATGTCCTATAGGAGTATGCGTAAAGTGCTTGAAATGCATTGAGATTTCACCTGTAATATTGCGTGATCGCTTTTTTTCAAGACGCGCTTGCAATATTTTGAACTAAAAGACTTTTGCTGCTTGCGGATTGTTGTGAAGGGGGCACTTCTGTAATTCCGGGATGACGCACAAATAAGAAGCGCTAGTCAGAAACTGGCAAATCTTCCTTGAGTGACTGTGACAGCTCTGTTCGAGAAAAAGTCGTCATTCGCAACAGCTAATTGGCTCCAATGTACTTCGACGAATTGAATACGGCTTATTTGAGTCTCGCATAGCGTTGCTATGTATCCTTATGGGTATGCGTAACTCTGGAAAATCTGGTCATACGGGTATTCTCTCGGATCACTTTTCTTAAACAGCGAAGCTGTGGATGGCTAGGGCATTTCCGTCATACGCGAAAAACCCGCGAACTTGCCCGTGCTCGCGCGTTCGTCGTGGTCGTCTCCTTCCACAGAGGCTCCGTTGCCCCTCATTGCTTGAGGGGGTATGAGCCATTCATTGGCAAGAGGAAACTATCATCAATATCAGCAACATCCTCATAAACTGTTGTCCTCGGCAATGGCTCGAGTATCGTTGTCTTCTTCAACAGCCGGCTCGTTTGCGTCCCCTTCCGCTCAACCGCTCGAACGAATTTGTGCCTATATGATCGCGCGTTCGTCGTCCTCTTCCGCAGCTGGCTCCACAGCCGCTCATCATTTAAGCTTCGACTTTCTCTTCTGTGGTGTCAATAGAAAGGCCGCGCTGAATTTTTTTTTATTTACGGTGCTATGAGCCATTCCTTAAGAGGTTATGACTTATTAATTGTCTTTCGTGACGGGCGCATTTAATAACAGAGAGAAAAAAAAAACATCTTTAATGAGCCTAAGGGTGGCGTGATTTAAAGGAGTGGTTCCCTCTTCACGAGAATCCATGGGCTGTATTGGCGGCGTACGCCCTCTCACCCAGCATGATTAGGTCCGAGAGGCGGGAGCTGGACAGCAGCGTCTCCCACTGCTCTTGGGGGTGGGGGGTTGTGGGTAGAGGAGGCAAGACTGCATTTTGTTTGCATTCTATGAAAATGTGCAGGACGGTTTCTAGCTATTTGCAGTGTTTACATTGTTCGTCATACGAGTCGACGTGTTGGTTTGTATCAATCTGAGTGTTATCTCTTGCGTCTTCATGAGCGATGGCTGCGGTGATGGGAGTGTTCTGCGGTTGAGTCTGTAGTGTGGAGTGAGTTCTTGGTATGTCGTCAGTCTAGTGAGCTCTTCTGTGTCCTTCGGGGCCTGGTCGACAATTTCTCGTGCCTTGCAATGGGCGAGCTTTTTGCCCTTCCAGGGAGACGTGAGCGGGCGTCCGCACTATTTTAACATTTCTTTCTGGCAGCTTGGCTGTTAGTATGGGTTGAGTCGTTGGCGCCCAGCCCGATGTTATGCTCCTGCACACGTCTTGAGAATCAGTTATAATGATTGTTGCCGTAGTCTGTTTGAGGGCCAATGCCACGGTCAGTTCCTTTGCTTCCTGTTTTGCTGCATCTGGTACCATGGCGCTGACGAGGAGAACCGTCTTTGTCGTCACCACGACGGCTTTGGTTCTTCTGCCCTCGTATGCTCCCATTTCGCATCTATGTATACCACCTCTTGGAGGGACCCGCAAGTTCTGCTCAGGGTCTTAGCTCTTTCTTCGCGCCGCCCATGGTGGTGGGCCGGGTGCATATATTTCGGTAAGGGATGGGCCATGACGTGACGTTTCTTGTCTTCTGGAAATTGTCTGGATGGTTTAGCATCTTGAGGTTTAGCACTTGATTTGTTAAAGAACTTTCTGTTCTGTTTGGGTCGTAGCCGGGCTCATTTTCCGACTGCAGAGGAAGCCCTCTATTAGGTGATACGAGAATGGGTGTGCATAGCTATTGTTACGGTGACCACTGATCATGACAATAAATATTTTCGTACCTTTGTTCAAATCTATATGTCGCCTCCGTGCCATATGCTAAACAGTTTCATAGAGTGAAATGGCTCACGAATTTTTTTTTAATTAATCGTCATCACCTATACTTACACTGATATACCGCTGAAATCTCTTACCTTCGCCAACTGCGCAGTTCATCTGTAGATACAAGACATTACTCTTTTCGCGTGAAGGACAGATTTTGCTTGGGTAACCACCAAAGAATGCTTACGCATTAATGTATAAATTTAAGGGTTTATGGTGTAGAATTGCTGGGGTTCCCTATGTATTATAATATCTCTGGTTTGTTCTAGTTATTTGGTATTATACGATTGCACACTGTATTTGATTTAGTAGAAATGATGTCTGATGTGTACTCCCGAGGCGAAGGCCCTGTCAGGAAACATACGTGGTTCCTTTTGCCACGCCTCGTGGACATACCTACTACATTGTATTTACGTCCGAAATAAAGATCGATTCGGATTCAGAACCGCGATACGATGTTGAGGCGCGCCTGAGTAGGGGAGTCCGGAATAATCTCCCGCCCAAGGGTTTCTTTTAAGGTGTGTCCAATGAATGTTATATGAGCTTTCTTGTATTTCGCCTTCATTGAAACGTGGCCACCACCACACTGCAATAAATTATATTCAAACGAACATAACTTGAACTTATCGTGAACTTCATAACAAAGAAAAAGCGCATGATATCAATCGGTAGGTAGGCCTCCACTGATAAATAGTTATTGCCGAGGCCTCTGTGCCTAAACATTAGCAACGAGTCGCGACATGCTTACTTTATGTTCCCTTTAACAAATGCGGATACTGTACACGTATCCGCTTACAAAGGGCGAATACGCATAGTGAGCTATATACATAAGGCGTGGACAGCAGGATGAAGGTTGGAGAACAAAGCTTTAGGACAAAGCCTTGTGAACGTATCTACGCAAACGTCCACATAAAACACAAAGAAAAAAAAAGCTTGGAGGATGCCTAAGCTTCGCCTTTAGGTGTGAAACGCGATAGCATTAAAAGATCCCTGACTGGTTCTCACGTTTCCCGGCAACTGCAGCTTATGTAGCCGCGATGTTTACCCTGAGACGCTGGCGGTGAACGCTATGCACGAAGGCGAGCTTTCTGGTAGAAACGCGGCCCCTAGCGAGGGCCGATCGCGGAGATAATGCACAGCCGCACACACAAAAAAAGATCAAATTGTTTTCAGGTTTCTGTTTTTGTCTTGCACTTTCAATATTTAATTCTGCGAATATTTAACATAGGAAGGCAAGCGCTGTCGATTTTTCGTTTCGTGGCCTTTGTTTATGGGCTGTCATTAGGAATATTCCCAGGAATAAATTTGTCAAAAAGTTAAGACAAGCTATGAGAAACTTTAGCGACAGAATGGTATGGCAATATGACCCGCATGTAACACATGTCATGCAAAGCGCGTCATATAAACATACATAAATAAATACGGAAGTTTTCGCTCACGCACAACTCCGCCGACACTGACAAGGGATTTTCCGCAACGCCGTGCCCTTAAAGCTGTTGTGTCGATGAACACCACCGGTGCAGCGATAGCCAGTCACATGTTCTATTTACTCACTATTTGAGAAAATGCGTAGGAAATTTGTTAAACATATGACAGGTGCTATAATTATATAGATCATATTAATATATGACATGAGGAAATAAATATGCACGGTATTATAAACGTTGTACTAATTTATTTTGTAACACGAAGAGTCAGGTCATTGATCCTTATGGCGGAAATGAACCCTGTCATCCGTGGAGTTTACTGATTAGCTTACGTTTTATGCCTCAATGGTAAAGGCGAGTACCAGTAGATCGCTTAAAGGGACACTAAAGGCAAATAATAAGTCAAGATAAAGTGATATATTAGTGCTAGATAATCTTTAAGGCGTCAATATTCACGCGAATATAGGACATGATTAGAGACTCCCCCGGGACAGTCAAGCACTTGCCCATGACGAAAGCCCTCCTGAGTTAAATTCTGTCACATGTACTCAATCACTCCTTGCATAAAACATCCTTGCATTCTATTATAAGAAAAATGAAAATCCTACTTGTCCAGTTCCATTTCATGTTTAGAAGAACGTACTCATAGAAATTACTCGTGACAATGACGCGGGCGCTCGAAAGGTTTCCTTTTCGGTCGATTCCGCGGCGCCCACGCTTTCGAGTTTCAGTAGTTTCGTTTTCGCGTAGTGCTGCTGCGCTGGCTTTGTTGGCTCGCGAAACTCGCACCAACTGCAGGTAACAGAGAATTCGACTTCCGTGTGATGTCACGGGATGCCCGTACGGTCTACGCCACTTGACCAAAAAGCAGCTGCAGCGGTGAATCCACCACTCTGTCTTGGCTCGGCACCGCCGTCTGTCGGACGCCGTTCTACTCACCCACGGCCGCAAAAGGCATTATGGCGTATGCAACGTCAGCACTCCGCCGGTTGGGAGGCGGGAAGTTTGAATTTCTTGAAACATAATTGTAACCTTCAGACGCAATTTTTTTGTAAAGTAAGTCTTTCCTTGGTGCGAAAGCAACGTTGTGAGGTTTTTGTAGTGGTATTTAAACACTCCACGTCGACTTAGTATTTGCATTCAGTGTCCATTAAATGATTCCATTTCCTTTATACATAGGGCATTTTGAACGCTGTTTACGAAATCTCAAGCATACTGATCACATTATCTTTGATAACTCGAATGACCAAACGGATCAAATGGTTTTTAGAACGTTGAAGCCGCTAATGAAAGATGGGAGTAATTTATGCCAACACTGTATTTGAGGCATGAGTACAGTTGAGCTTACGTTTTAATAGTGCTTCGTCTTAAATACAGAAATTCTCCTCCCTGTTAGTTGCATAAGTTATAAATAATTCCAAATAAGTGCATAAATTGTCATGACTATTCGCTATTTCGATCTCCAATCTCTCACTTGGTTCGGATGAACAAGATGGCTTGGAACTTGCGTTCATGGCACCGTCACTGCGCTCTTTGTTGCGCTGGAAGATTTTCCTGCAAATAAGGCGTAGGAAACACAAAAAGAAGCGAAAATTATTTCCGCATTCATGTTGTCCAAAAGGCTGTGAGCCTGAATTGATGAGCAATAAAGACATACTGCTCCGCCAACAGACGCGAAAGCACAGTTATAACGGTGAAATATTCTGCCCGAACTTAGGAACGCGCACAGCTGTGGTGATTTCAGAAGATTCTTGCATCACCCATACATAAACCGTAGTACAATCCTATTTCATCGCAGCGACATTAGTTCCTTCGTGCCGCAAATCACAGAAACTTCAGCTTTAAGCCTGGCGTACTTTTTTTTTATTTTGCGTGAAAGGCCGTTCTGTCTACACGACAGAAAACATAGCTGATGCAACAAGGTGTCAAGCTAACATTAAAAGTTCTTCGTCGTATTTTGGGCTCAATCACGTGTTTCGAGTAGCTAACGACATCACCATTTTTAGACCGAAGCTGTTTATGGCCATAGTTCCGTGAAATTTTCATGTGTGCGGGAAAAGCTACATCATCACAATGGGTCGTGCCACTTCTCGCGCGTTCGTCGTCGTATTCTTCCACAGCTATAGTCAGGGACTACTTTCTGTGCGCAATGAAGGGAAAGCTACGGGGGCGGAGCCTCTGCACATGTGTTACGGCGCCAAGTAGTCCGCCAGCGTTCCTCAGTGCTTTTGGTTGCTCGGAACAGACGCTGAATCGACGCAACTTCCACGTGCGACGGTTTCGCGTTTGCGCAGGCGCGGAAAGGAAAATCCGCAAAATAAGTAAACTTTTACATTCATTACTACATTTTTCTTTTTACATTTCGTCATTCGTGAGGCGAGGGGTAAACACTGAAACATCCTTTTAGACTAAAGGTAAAAATTCATAACGTATCTCTGATACTTTTGTCGGCAAATGAAAGAAAGAAAATAAATAGAAAGATTGCTTGAATTAGTCTTACAGCCATACTTATTTGGTTTCTAGCGGTTTGCAAGGGTTGCTGCAGGATTTGAGTTTCTCTTCAAAACATGTGACTGTTTCGTTGGAAAGCGCGAAGACGACTTCGTGCCGTGTGCTGTGACAGTATGAATTTTACTCGCTGATTAGAACAAACATTCACCGGGACTTCGAAACAAGCAAGGAGAGCTGCTCAGAGGTCATTTTTTTTATTTTCAAAGGATGGGCAGAAGCACAGTAGATACTCTACAGTCTCCACGACATCGCAGGCAATGCACTCGGCGCTATCAGCCATTTCAGTCAAACACGTCAAGCATCGCATTGGTGAACGCGATGCTCAAGCGTAAGTGGCACAGCGTTGTTTCCTCATTTCGTGACAGCCGAGGTAACAGCTGTAGTTACAAAGATGAGTCGAGGGAATGCAATGTTTCTTGGGTGAATTCAGGTGTGTGCCACTTCTCCAGTGTTATACGGTGTGCTGGCTTGCTTAAGTGCATGGGCTGCGTCAGTCCACGTTAAAGGTACAGAAACAAGCGTTGCTGCTTCGTGTGCTTTCCCAGCAGCTTCGTCGGCGAAGTGTTTGCCGGAGAAAGGTAGTGAGAACTTGCCGTCAAAGAAATTGTATCAGTGAGCCCTTTTTAGAGCCCCGGGAAGTTGTGTAAGCCAGTAACACAATGTCTCATTAACACGTAACATTTATTGACGTGCCAAACGCGCAACCAATGTAATTTACGATGATTTAGCTAGGGATATCAAGCTGCGTCAACGCCAACTTGTACGGTCTGGTTCACCCAAAAGGATCACGTTGTTATCCTTCAAAAAGAAAAAAGAAAGGTTGCAAAAGGACACTTTGACAACCCTATTTCAGTGTCTGTTTTTGTATGCCTTGCTGTGCCTCAGCGAAGCGTGATGCGATCGCAGATGCAAATCCGTGCAACGTGTGCAACCTACGTACAAAGTACCGAGCAAACGTATAAATTGTACATCTAGGAATGGGATGTTTACATCTCACAGGCAAGCTTGCATCTGTATCGGTACTCAGCATGCCACCGCCCGTTCTGTTGGTTTTCGATGACGTATTCTGAACGCGCCCCCAGCGGTAAAGTGCAGCTGAAAGGGTTCCAGGAGAATGCGTAAACTGCTAGATGTGAATTGAGGTTTCGCCTATAATATTGCGTGCTTTAAGATTTTCAAGACGTGCTGGAAATATGTTGAACTAAAAGGCTTTTGCTGCTTGCGGACTGTTTTAAAAGGGGCTCTTCTGTATTTCCGGGATGTCGGACAAAAAGACGCGCTAGTCAGAAAACTCGCAAATTTTCCTTGAGTGACCGTCATTGCTCTGTTCGGCAAGTAGTCATTCGCAACATCCTTTCGGCTCCGATTACACTATGAGTGATCAAATGACTTATTTACATATTTATTATACATACTTTCAAGGTCCTAAGGCACTACAGAAAGGAGTGGTAGATAACAAGCAATGTAATATGCAGACAATGGTATGCAGGCAACGTTAAGCGATAGCGTGGTAGACTGCTGTTTTGAATGAAGTTACATCTGTGATCTGAATGATGGAAACAGGAAGGCGGTTCCAGTCGACACTTGTGCGGGGTAAAAAATAATCATGATACTTGTTCGTTCGGGAGGACGGGACGGCAACTTTATATCTGTGGTCAGAACGGGATGAAGTGTAGGAAGGTGGGGTGATAAGTTGATTCTTGAGCACCTGGTTTGAGTGATAAACCTTGTGAAATAGGCAAAGACGAGCACATTCGTGGCGTAATGGAAGATCTGGCAGATTCAGGGTTGTTTTCATACATGTAGCACTGGAATGGCGGGAATAGTTAGATAAAATAAAGCGAGCTGCTCGATTTTGAATTGCTTCAAGCATTACGGTTAGTGATGCTTGATTGTTTATTGCTTGATTGATTGAGATATTTGTGAGCGTTAACGGATGCTAATGAAGTGTCATTCAGTACATATCGACACTGATTGCTAGAGCTGGTTTTACGTGATATGCGCATCGACTTAAACTTGTTAGCGTTAAGTTTCATGAGCCATATTTTAGACCAGGGTGATATATTGCGAAGATCTCTTTGCAGTTTATCTGAATCATCAGGGTTAGTGATCTTTCGGTATATTACGGAGTCGTCTGCGAATAGATTAATTGATGATGACTTTACACAGTTAGGGGGATCTTTAATATGAATCAAGAAGAGTTGAGGCCCCGAGACGGAGCTTTGTGGCACTCCGGATGTAACTGTCGACAATGCAGATGAAGAGTTATTGGTTGGGACATACTGAGTTTCATTAGAAAGAAACTGTTTAATCTAAGAGAACACATTTGGGTCAATATTAAGCTGATTAAGTTTATGGATAAGTAGGTCACGACATACGGTATCGAAAGCTTTGGCAAAATCTAAAAGAATACAGTCAATATAGAATCCTTGATCTAAGGCGGCAAACAAATCGTTACTGAAACAAAGAAGTTAAGTATCGCATGAAAAAGTTTTTCTAAAACCGTGTTGAGATGGATGGAAGAACGAGTTCCTTTCCAGGAAATCGATGAGGTGAGAATAGATTACGTGTTCTAAGAGTTTGCATGGAATGCTGGTTAATGAGATGGGTCGGTAGTTCTCCGGACATACTGCGTTACTTGATTTATGGACCGGAACCACCCTCGCCGTTTTCCAGTCTGAAGGAAGCGATGAGCACTGCACTGACTGAGTATGCAGTTTAGATAGAATAATAGATGAAAATAATGCAGTACATTTTAACATTTTTGAAATAATAAGATCAGGACCTGCAGAAGCTGAGATCTTTTGATTATCAATCAAACGGTTAATACCAACCCAACCAAATAATATGCGATCCATAACACAGAACAAGGGATCAGGAATAGCTGGTAAATCGGCAAAGTTATCATCACAAAAGAATAAGGTAAACACTTCATTTAACACAGTGCAACAGTGGTTTTCGTCAACATCACTGCCATCTACATGAACTAAATGAATGGAGTGAGCTTTCTTGTCGCCAATAATACTCCAGAATTTACGTGGGTTAGTTAGTAATAGGGATGGCAATGTGACATTAAAATAGGTTTTTTTGTTATTGCTAGCCGCATAAATGTACTCGGCTTCTGCACGATGGTAAGCATCCCAGCGATAGGCAAGATTGGTTTCTTTGTCACGACGGAAAATAGGTTTCCTTTTGTTGCGTAGTCGCTTAAGGGAATTATTAAACCAAGGTGAGCGTGGGTCATAAGGAATCTGCCTTCGAGGTACATATCGTGTAATTGAGTCGAGCAATTTATTTTTGTAGAGCTGCCAGTTTTTTTCGACAGATCGTTCCTCGAATTTGATAAGGTAGTTGCTGGTAAATGTTTCCAGTTCACCGGTCATTGAGGGTATGTCAGCGCGGTTATAGTCAACGATAATTTTCGATCGTGTCTTGGTAGATACATGCATTTTGAACGTGAAATTAATAATCGAGTATCACTTACGCCTTGGAGGTAAGTTAGTTTAGAAACAAGGTGAGGCACAGTGGTTAAAATAAGGTCCAGGATGTTAGATGACGTAGAAGTTGCACGGGTGGGTTCATGTACGAACAGTGACAAGTTAAAGTCTGAACAGCTATTCAGAAATTGTGCATCCTCGGATGAGCTTTTTGCCAGGGTATGGAACCCGAAATCACTTCTCCACAAAAGATTAGGAAAATTAGTCCCGCAGAATAAATCAAGGTGACGTAGGGTACCGAACAGTTAGATTGTTGAGAACATCATGTAAATCATCGCAGAAAGATTTTGGTGCTGTTGGGGGTCTATAGCAAGCGCAGAAAATGCAGTCACGGTTATCAATAAGAACACGTACGCGCCCAAGAAAGTTGATCATTCAGAGCAATTAAAACACCCCCGCCAGCACGAACATCACGGTCATACCGGTGGATCTTGTAGCTTCTTTCATATTCGAAAATCTCATCGTTTCTTGTTTTTGCCGAAAGCCAGGTTTCTGAAAGGACAACTACGTCAGCTGAGCATGCCTCAATGCGAGATGATAAAGTTGTTCGTTTATTGAGAATACTGCGTGGATTGGTGAAAAAGATTGAAGTACCATCTGCAGATAGGGGAGATAGCTACGCCGATCTGTCATGCGCCGGGTTAGCAGGTGCTTTGCGAGTGGGAGCTGCACGCGCCTCCCTAGGGGATACCAGTTCACAAACAGTGTCAGTGACTGCGCTGTATATGTAGGCTTTATTGTTGATGACTAGTTTATTAAAACGAAGTGAGAAAGTCTGGCCGCTAGACTTGCCAAATTCGAGCAGCTTTTTTTTTTCGTGTCAAACGCGTTGCCCTGCAGAAATCTTCGCTAATGAAAACACCTGTACTTTTCAATTTAGATTTCTGTGAGAGAATACTTTCTTTGGTTTTGAAGGAAGAAAACTTCACGATGATTGGGCGTGTCTTATTTGCAACATAAGCACCCAACCTATGTGCTCTCTCCGCCATGCCATCTGTAATACGCAAATTTATATGACGTAAGAGAAGCTCACAGATATGGTCTTCCGATTGGTGTCCAAGTCTCGGAAACGCCGTCCGAGATGCCAAAAAACAGTAAATTATGTCGCCGTGACCTATCCTCTAGATCATCAAGACGCGAGGCCAAGGCAATACTTTCAGACCTAACGGCCTGGACAACAGAACTACTGATATCTGCTGTAGGCAGCGCCGTTTCAAGACATTCGACAGTAGATTCAAGATTTGCCAATCTGCATGCAAGATCCGCGACTGTATGTGAAAGTTCCTCTTGGTTTTCTTTTAGCTTAGCAAATGTATGCATTACCTCTGAGTGGCGACTGTCGATTTTCGTTGAAAGGGCTTCTATGGCGTAGAGCAATTCTTTGTTCGATTTGCTAGAGTCAACGTTTAGCGGACAGGGATTTTATTCTATATCCCCGCAATGCCGTAAAAGTTTCACAACAAAAATGCATTCGCACAGAGTATCGTAAAGCACACTGGGGCACGGGAGCAGCAGCAGGCAAAGATTGTTCGGTCGTTTAGAATTAAGAGATGAAGTACCACCAACCTGCACATGAAAGAAAAAGGGATTCGTGAGCGACATCATTTTTGCCGCTTTCCCGCGCCCACTGAAGGCGGATAGCCGACGCCAGTCCTTTAAGGGCTCGCTGTGGAGTGATGGCGCTGGAGTTGCCGATGTGCCGCTTGAGTGCAATGCAAAAGCACTGTGCAGGTCACGTAGGACGAACCAGTCATCTTCGCTGATTGCAGCCGTGGCTGTCAGGGGTGGTCTTGAGTTCAGCACAGGTGACGATAAAGGAACACTTGGTCGACCGCAAAGCAGGGAAAGCCACACGCCAGTTACGGCAACAAGCTGCACATGGAAGAAAGAGGGATTCGTGAGCGACATCATTTTTGCCGCTCTCCCATGCCCACCGAATGAAGGTACTCGAATAGCGTTGATATACATGAGCATACCACCAAAATTCAGTTGGGACACCCCTACTATAGGTTTGGCTATGCATGTTCTATGGAGCCCTATGTATCCCTATGGGTATGCATAACTCTGAGAAATCTCTTCCTACGGATATTCTATCAGATCAATTTTCTTGTACTGCGAAGCTCTAGATGGTCAGGGCATTTTCGTCGTAAACGAAAAAGCCCGCTAACTAACTCGTTGCCGCCCCTCGGCCCAACCGCGCGAACTTGCTCACGCGTTCGTTGTCGTCGTCTCCTTCCACAGTGGCTACGTTGCCGCTCGTTGCTTAAGGGGGTATGAACCATTCATTGGCAAAATGAAACTATCATCATCAGCAGCAGCATCCTCATAAACTGTCGTCCTGAGAAATGGCTCGAGCATCGTCGTCTTTTTCCGGAGCCGGCTCTTATTCGCCCTCTTCGGCTCAACCGCTTGAACAAGCTTGTGCTTACATGCTCGCGCGGTCGTCGTCGTCTTCCGCAGCTGGCTCCGCCGGGGCGCATCATTTAAGCTTAGCATTTCCCTTCTGTCGTAGCAACAGGATGGCCGCGTTGAATTCTTTTGTTTATTTATTGTGGTATGAACCATTCCTTAAGAGGGTATGACTAATTGATTGTCTTACGTGACGGACGCATTTGTTAACAGAGAGAGAGAAAACATCTTTAATGAGCCTCAAGGTGTTGGATTTACAGCAGTGGTTCCCTCTTCACGGAAATCCGTGCGCTGTATTGGCCGCGACCGCCCTCTCACGCAGCATGATCTGGTCCGAGAGGCGGGAGCTAGACAACGGCGTCTCCCACTGCTCTCGGGGGTAGGGGGTAGAGGAGGGAAGACTGCATTTTGCTTGCAATCTATCACAATGTGCAGGATGGTTCCTAACTGTTCGCAGTATTTACATTGTTCGTCACAGGAGTCAACGTGTTCGTTTGCATCAATCTGAGTGTTGCCTCATGCGTCTTCGTGAGCTGTGGATGCTGTGGTGGGAGTGTTCTGCGGTTAAGTGTGTAGTGTGGAGTGAGTTCTTGGTATGTCGTCAGTCTAGTGAACACTTCTGTGTCCTTCAGGGCCTGGTCGATAAGCTCTCGGACCTTGGAATGGGCGAGCTTGTTGCCCTCCAGGGAGACGTGAGCGGGCGTCTGAACTATTTTAACTTTTCTTGCTGGCTCCTTGGCTGTTAGTATGCGTTGAGTCGTTGCTGCCCCAGCAAGACGTAAAACTCCTGCACACGTCTTGAGGATCCGTTATAATGACTGTTGCCGTAGCCTCTGTGAGGGCTAATGCCACTACCAGTTCCTCTGCTTCCTGTGTTGTTGCATCTGGTATGATGGCGCTGACGAGGAGATCCGTCTTTGTGGTCCCCACGACGGCTTTGGCTTTTGTGCCATGGTATGCTCCCATTTTGCATCTGTGTATAGCACCTCTTGGAGGGTCCCGCAACACTGCTCGGACCCTTGTCTGTTTCTTGGCGCCGCTCTTGGTGGTGGGCCGGGTGTATATATATCGGTAAGGGATGGGTCATGAGGTGAGGTTGCCAGCCTTCTGGAAGTTGTCTGGATTGTTTACCGTCTGTGGGGGAGTTCCACTTGATTTGTTTAAGAACATTCTATCCTTTTTGGGTCATAGCCGGGCTCATTTTATGGCTGGAAAGGAGGCCCTAGGTTAGGTGTTACGAGAATATGTGTGCATACCTATCGTCACTGTGACCACTGATCGGGACAATAAATATGTTCGTACCTTTTTTCAAATTTATATGTCGCCTCTGTGTCATGTGCGAAACAGCTTCTCTGATCATCCACCTTCACAGAGTGGAATAGATCATGTTTTTTTTTCTGAAATTATTCGTCATCACATATAATTACACTATTATACCGCTGAAATGTCTTAACTTCGTAAACTGCGCATTTCATCTGCGGATAAAAGACATTACTCTTTTCGCGTGAAGGACAGATTTTGCTTGGGTAATCACCAATGAATACTTACGCATTAATATATAAATTTAGGGGTTTTATAAGTCAGTGTGCATTTGCTTGTCTTCCCTATTTATTATAATATCTCTATATTGTTCTACTTATTTGGTATTATATGATTGCACACTGTATTTGATTTAGTGCAAATGCTGTTTGTTGTGTACTCCCGAGGTGAAGGCCCTGTCAGGAACCATACGTGTTTCATTTTGCCACGGCTCGTGGAAATACCTGCTACATTGCATTTATGTCCGACATAAAGATCGATTCAGATTCAGAACCGCGATACGAATATGAGGCACGCCGGAGCAGGGAAGTCCGGAATAATTTCCACCACGTGGGTTTCTTTTAAGGTGTGTCTAATGAATGTTATACGAGCCTTCTTGTATTTCGCCTCCATTGAAACGTTGCCACCACGATACGGCAATAAATAATATTAAAAGAAACATAACTTGAACTTATCATGAACTTCACAAAAAAAAAAAAAAACGCATATCGTTCGTTAGGTAGGCCTTCGCTGATAAATAGTTATTGGCGAGGCCTCTGTGCCTAAACATTAGTAACGAGTAGCGACATGCTTGCTTCATGTTCCCTTTAACAAATGAGGATAATGTAGACGTATCCAGGGACAAAGGCCGAGTTCATATAGTGAGCTATATACATAAGGCTTGCAAACCAGGCTGAACGGTGGAGAACGAAGCTTTAAGACAAAGCCTTGTAAACGTATCGAACATGTTCCTATGGGTGGGCAGCGTAACCCTGACGAAGGACGAGAGGCAGAACACAACACGCGCGCTCGTGCTTCTGCGCTCGTGTTGTGTTCTGCCTCTCGTCTTCGTCCGGGTTGCGCTGCCCACCCATAGGAACATGTTCAATCACCAACTCGCCCAGCTTGCCGTCTTAAAACGTATCGACGCTCCCATCCTCATAAAAAACACGATAAGAAGTTGAGGACGCCTAAGCTTCACCTTTAAGAGGAAGCTTTATCTCGGGTGCTCCTATCTAAATACATGTAAAAGGAGAATTCGTTCTTCTCGGCAACCACTGCAGAAAATTTCAGAGGTTTCTTGCATTTAAAGGAAAAACTTATAATCAAGTGACTGTTGGTTTCGAATTTTTGAGTTAGGTCGTCCATTGTTTATTAAAAATTGGCAAAAATCACAAATGTTTAATAAACTAATCAAGTTTAACTCTGTAACTTGTGGGGATGCGCGACTGTCACGCGTCCCCTGATATGTTGTCTTTCCCGTAAAGCTTCCGTCTCCTGCAGCGCAGTACGAGAGATGGCGCGAGTGTTGCGCTGCTAACGCCGCCTCACGGCAGGGTTACTTGGGGGCGCAAGGGAGAACACGCTTTTTCTTTGCTTCGGGACGGCAAGCAGCGCGGACGTGCCGCGCGTGCGCCGATCCATGCTTCTGCGAGACCGTCTCGTGAGACCTCATGCGAAAGAGCCACCGTTCGCGTGACCGTACGCGCTAACGACCAGGCGTTGGGATCCAGCAAGGGGCGAACATATTCGCTCGCTATCCGGTCGCGGTGAGTCAGACTTCCGCGATTTGTCGCGCGCCCATCGGCATGTTTTGTGGATAGCAACTCGGCTAGCAGGCATTGATCTATGAAAGGGGCAATGAATGCCCTTGTGATTGCACTACTGTGTCGTCGTTCCTTTGTCCCAAGAGTGCGGGTGAGAACCCCACAAGCTCAACAACCAAAAATGATAATACAATTCTGTGAATTGCATCTGATAGTACATCTAAAGTGCACAAAATTGATATGCTACAGATGAATATAAAAGCATTTAATAATATTGAAATACAGCTTTTGCAGCACCCTTGCACCCGAAGCAACAAATTCACGTAAGCTGGAAAATGACATATCGAATTTGTTCGCTTTGAATGATATAATAGATGCCGTTTACAGAACCGGGATATCTGTTCTTGATGCAGAGCTATGAATTTGTAAACTTCGTGTGTCTATTTTTTTCAAACAGTCAAATATTTGAAAATCTTTTTAACTAAATTTAAGCCCTAAATCGAAATTACGCTTCCAACAGTCACTAGAATTTAAGTCTCTCTCTCAAGTGCAACAAATTTCATTAAAAATGTTCCCGGGGTTATCTCATAAAAACGTTATTGCGTTTTACATGTACTTCAATAGGCCGCGTCGGAGTTGGGCCCGAGCTAAAGCATCCTATTAAAAGATCCCCGACTGCTTCTCACGTTTCTCGGCAACTGCAGCTTATGTATCTGCGATGTTTGCACGGAAACGCCAAAGCAGAACGCTATGCACGAAGGCGAGCTTTCTGCTGGAAACGCGGCCTTCGCGAGGGTCGATCGCGGAGGTAATTCACAGCCGAAAAAAAAAAGCAATATTTTTAGGTTTCTTTTATAGTTTCACCATTTTAATAGGTAATTCTGCGAAGATTTAACAAAGAAGTCATGCGCTGTGGGTGTTTAGTTTCATGTGTGTGGTCTGTCATTCTGCAAATTCCGAGGAATAATTTTTTTTAAATTTGTAAGACAAGGTATGAGCAACTTTAGTGATGGAATGGTATGGCAATGTAACCCGTATATACCGCATGTCATACAGCAAGGCGTGTCGTATACATATACCTAAATTAATGCGAAAGTTTTCGCTCATGCACAACTCAGCCGACACCGACATCGGATATTCTGCAGCCCGGTGCACTTAACGCTCTCGCGTTAATAAAGTTAACATTGCCGGTACAGCGACAGCCACTGTCATATCCCATTTATTCACTATTTGAGAAAATTTGTAAGAAATTTCTTAAACATAGGGCAATTGCTATAATTATATAAATCATAATAATGCATGACGTGAGCAAATAAATATGCAAGTTATAATAGAAATTGTGGTTATTTGTCACTGTCACTGTGCTCTTTGCTGTGCTGGAAGGTTTTCTGTAAATGGGGCGGCGTAGAAAACGCAAAAGCAGAAACGAAAAAAGACCCTAATTATAGAAATGAACCCTGTCATCCGAGGGGTTTACTGATTAGCTTCTTTTCTATCGTTATAGTTATTTTCATATCATATTAATTTTTATGTCTCAGTGGTAAAGGCGACTCCCAATAAGTCGCTTAAAGGGGCACTAAAAGAAAAATATTAAGTCAAAATAAAGTGATGTGTCTGTGCTAGAGAAACTCTGCGATGTCATTATTATCGCGAAAAGAGTCTCAATTATCGCGAAATTGAGGTAAGTACATGGTTAGAGACTCCACCGGGACATTCAATCACTTGCCCATGACATTCTGTCATAAGTAGTCATCCACTCGTTGCAAAATACATCCCTGTATTCTATTATAAGAAACATCAAAATGTTACTTGTCCAGTTCCATTTCATTTTTAGAAAAACGAACTCATAGAAATTACCCGTGACAACGACGTGGGCGGTCGAATGGTTTCGTTTTCGCTCGACTCCGCGCCGCCCACGCTTTCGCGTTCCAGTAGCTTCGTTTTCGCGTAGGGCTGCTGCGCTGGTTTTGTTGGCTCGCGAAACTCGCAGAAACTGCAAGTAGCAGAGAATTCAACCTCCATGTGATGTCGCGGGATGCCCGAACAGTCTACGCCACTTGACCAAAAAGCAGCTGCAGCGGCGAATCCACCGCTCTGCCTTGGCTCGGTACCGCCGTCTGTCGGACACCGTTTTACTCACCACCGTCACCACCACTCACCGCCACCACTCCGCAGGTTTTCCGGTAGGGGGTTTGAGTTTCTTGAAAAGTATTCGGATACTGAGATGCAATTTTTTCGTAAACTAAGTCTTTCCTTGGCGCCAAAGAAGCGTTGCGAGGTTCCTGGAATGGTATTTAAACAGTCCATGTCGACTTAGTATTTGCCTCAAGTGTCCCTTTAATGATCCCATTTCCTTTACATATAGGACATTTAAAACGCAGTTTAGGAAACCTTAAGAATAATGATTACATTATCTTTCATAACTCGAATGACCAGACGGATAAGATGGTTTTTGGGACGCTGAAGCCGCTAATGAAAATTGGGAGTAATTTATGAGAACACTGTACTTGAGGCATGAGTACATAGCCGAGCTTATGTTTTAATAGTGCTTTGTCTTAAATACCGGAATTCTCCACACGGTTAGTTGAATAAGTTATACATAAATACAAATAAATACATAAATTGTCACAACTATTCGCTATTTCGATCTTCAAGCTCGCACTCGGTTCGGACGATCAAGACGGCTTGGAACTTGCGTCGGCGGCACTCTCACTGCGCTCTTTGCTGTGCTCGAAGGTTTTCCTGCAAGTAGGGCGTAGAAAACGCAAAAAAAAGAAAACGAGAATAATTTCCGCGTACATGTTGCCCACAAGGTTGTAAGCGTAAATTGAGGAGCAATAAAGGCATACTGCTACAATTGCCAAAGCGCAGTTATAACGGTGCAGTGTCTTGCCCCACCTTAGGAACGCTCACAGCTGTCGTGATTTCAGAAGACTCTTGCATCGTCCACACACATATCCGCAGTACAATCCTATTTAATCACAGCGACAGTAGTTCTCTCGCTCCGCGAGTCACAGAAACTTCAACCTTCAGCCTGGCGTATCTTTTTTTTTTGTTTTGCGTGAGAAGCCGTTTTGTCTACAGAGAGAAAACATAGCTGTTGCAGCAAGGTGCCAAGCTTACTTCAAATGTTCTATGTCGTATTTTGGGCTCAATCGCGTGTTTCGAGTAGGTAACGACATCATCATTTTCAGACCGAAGCAGTTTATGGCTATGATTCCGTGAAATTTTCATGTGTGCGAGGAAAACTGCATCATGAGCAATGGCTCGTGCTACTGCTCGCGCGTTCGTCGTCGTCTTCTTCCACAGGTGGCTCGTCGGCGTCCCTCGGAGTAACCGCGCGAACGCGCTTGTGTCACATCTCACACGTTCATCGTCGTCGTCTTCTTCTAGAGCTAAACTCGCGGACAACTTGCTGTAGCAACGAAGGGAAAGCTACGGGCGCGTGGCTGCTGCACAGTGTTACGGCGCTAAGTAGACCGCCAGCGTTTTACAGTACTTTCGGTTGCTCGGAATAGACGCTGAATTTTCGACGCTGCTTCGCGTGCGACGGTTTCGCGTTTGTCCAGGCGCGGAAGGGAAATAACTGTTGCTAATAAGGTGGTTATGTTTTCTCTTCCCAGCTTAAAACAACGTACATGAGAACACGGGACTCTTTTCTGAAGCGCTCTCACTTGTGCGCGATTTGCCTCCGTAGCTTTCCCTTCATTGCAACAGGAAACGGTTCGCGAGTATTGTTTCGGTGGCGCTATCATACCAGCGTTCCCATACTGCCCTTCCCTCTGCGAAGACGATGACGTCACTGGTCCACTGCCAGTCGATGTGATGATCTCAGGTTCAGATTGTTTGTCTCAGTATATCGCGAAAGGAAAATACTAATGTATATAACGAATGTATACCACGAATGAACGCGAATGTACAGGGTGTCCAGTGGAAATGGCTAGTAAGAACTTACTGTGAAAGAACTTGTATCAGTGAGATCTTCTTAGAGCTTCGGGAAGTTACGTAAGCGTTACGTTAACATGTAACATTCAGTGACGCGCCAAACGCACAAACAATGTAATTACGATGGATTGGCTAGAGATATCAAGATCTGTCAACGCCGACTTGTGTGGTCTGGTTCAGCCAAAAGGATCACGTGGTTATCCTTCAATAAAAAAAAAATTTCGAAGGGAAAATTTTCAGAAGCCCTACCTCTGCGTCTGTCTTTGTATGCCTTGCTGTGCTGAGCGAAGCGTGATGCGATCGCAGATGCAAACCCGTGCAACGTGCGCAACTTACGTACAAGGTACCAAGCAAACGACAGTACGACATCTAGGAAAAAAAATTTTACATCTCACAGGCTGCTTGCGTTTGTATTCGCACTCGGCATGTCACCGCGCTCTGTTGGTGTTCGATGACGTATTCTGAACGCGCTCGCAGCGGTAAAGTTCAGCCTGTAGTGGTGTAATCGCTGAAAATGTCCTATAGGAGTATGCGTAAACTGCTTTAAATGCATTGAGATTTCACCTGTAATATTGCGTGATCGCTTTTTTTCAAGACGCGCTTAAAATATTTTGAACTAAAAGACTTTTGCTGCTTGCGGAGTGTTTCAAAAGGGGCACTTCGGTAATTCCGGGATACGCACAAATAAGAAGCGCTTGTCAGAATCTGGCAAATTTTCCTTGAGTGACTGTGGCGGCTCTGTTGGAAAAAAAGTGGTCATTCGCAATAGGTGCGTCGTTCTAATTGCAAACGGTAAATTGTATGTGGCATATCTGAGTCTCGAATAGTGTTGCTATGTATCCTCATTGGTATGCGTAACTCTTTAAAATCTGGTCGTACGGGTATTCTCTCTGATCACTTTTCTTAAACAGCGAAGCTGTGGATGGCTAGGGCATTTCCGTCATACGCGAAAAACCCGCGAACTAGCTCGTTGCGGCCCTTCGGCACAAAGCGCTCGAACTTGCCCGTGCTCACGCGTTCGTCGTGGTCGTCTCCTTCCACAGAGGCTCCGTTGCCCCTCATCGCTTAATGGGGTATGAGCCATTCATTGGCATGAGTAAACTATCATCATCAACAGCAGCACCCTCATAAACTGTCGTCCTCGGCAATGGCTCGAGCATCGTTGTCTTCTTCAACAGCCGGCTCGTTTGCGTCCACTTCGGCTCAAACGCTAGAACGAATTTGTGCCTATATGATCGCGCGTTCGTCGTCGTCTTCCACAGCTGGCTCCACTGCCGCTCATCATTTAAGCTTCGACTTTCTCTTCTGTGGTGTCAATAGGAAGGCCGCGCTGAATTTTTTTTCTTTTTTTTACAGTGGTATGAGCCATTCCTTAAGAGGTTATGAGTTATTCATTGTCTTAAGTGAAGGGCGCATTTATTAAGAGAGAGAAAGAAAACTTCTTTAATGAGCCTAAGGGTGGCGTGATTTACAGGAGTGGTTCCGTCTTCACGAGAATCCATGGGCTGTAATGGCGGCGTCCGCCCTCTCACCCAGCATGATCAGGTCCGAGAGGCGGGAGTTGGAGAGCGCGTCTCCCACTGCTCTTGAGGGTGGGGGGTTTGGGGTAGAGGAGGCAAGACTGCATTTTGTTTGCATTCTATGAAAATGTGCAGGACGGTTCCTAGTTGTTCGCAGTATTTACATTGTTCATCATATGAGTCAACGTGTTGACTTGTATCAATCCGAGTGTTGTCTCTTGCGTCTTCATGAGTTGTGGATGCTGTGGTGGGAGTGTTCTGCGGTTGAGTCTGTAGTGTTGAGTGATTTTTTGATGTGTTGTCAGTCTAGTGAGCTCTTCTGTGTCCTGCGGGGTCTGGTCGATACGTTCTCCGGCCTTGAAGTGGGGGAGCTTGGTGCCCTCCAGGGAGACGTGAGCGGGTGTCCACACCTTTTAAACATTGCTTTCTGACAGCTTGGCTGTAGGTATGCGTTGAATCGTTGGTGCCCCAGCCTGATGTAAAGCTCCTGCACACGTCTTGAGAATCACTTATAATGACTGTTGCCGTAGCCTTTGTGAGGGCTAATGCCACGGCTAGTTCCTCTGCTTCCTGTGTTGCTGCATCTGGTATGATGGCGCTGACGAGGAGATCCGTCTTTGTGATCCCCACGATGGCTTTGGCTTTTCTGCCACCGTATGCTCCCATTTTGCATCTGTGTATACCACCTCTTGGAGGGACACGCAAATCCTGCTCAGGGCCTTAGCTCTTTCTTCGCGCCGCCCTTGGTGGTGGACCGGGTGCATATATTTCGGTAAGTGATGGGTCATGACGTGCATCGCCAGTATTTTGGAAGTTCTCTGGATGGCTTTGCATCTGTAGGGGAGTTCCACTTGATTTGTTTAAGAACTTTCTGTTTTGTTTGGGTCGTAGCCTGGCGTATTTTCCGACTGGAGAGGAAGGCCTCCATTAGGTGATACGGGAATGGGTGTGCATACCTATTGTCATGGTGACCACTGATCAGGACAATAAATATGCTCCTACCTTTGTTCAAATCTATATGTCGCCTCCGTGTCATGTGCTAAACAGCTTCCCTGGTCATCCACCTTCACAGAGTGGAATGGCTCACGATTTTTTTTTTTTTTAAGTTATTCGTCATCACTTATACTTACACTATTATACCGCTGAAATGTCTTAACTTTGCAAACTGCGCATTTCATGTGCAGATACAAGACATTACTCTTTACGCGTGAAGTACAGATTTTGCTTGGGTAACCACCAAAGAATGCTTACTCATTAATATATAAATTTAAGGGTATTATATGGCAGTGTACATATGCTGGTGTTCCCTGTGTATTATAATATCTCTGTTTTGTTCTACTTGTTCAGTATTATATGATTGCATACGGTATTTGATTTAGTGGAAATGCTGTCTGATGTGTACTCCCGAGGCGAGGGCCCTGTCAGGAAACTTACGTGGTTCCTTTTGCCACGCCTCGTGGACATACGTACTACATTGAATGTATGCCCGAAATAAAGATTGATTCGGATTCAGAACCACGATACGATTTTGAGGCGCGCTTGAGTATGGGAGTCCAGAATATTTTCCACCACTTGGATTTCTTTCAAGGTGCATCCAATGAATGCTATACGAGCCTTCCTGTATTTCGGCTCCATTGAAACGTGGCCACCACCATACAGCAATATATTAAATTCAAACAAACATAACTTGAACTTATCGTGAACTTCATAAAAAAAAACGCATGATATCAGTCGTTAGGTGGGCCTCCACTGATAAATAGTTATTACCAAGGTCTGCGCCTAAACATTAGTAATGAGTCGCGACATGCTTACTTTATGTTCCCTTTAACAAATGCGGATACTGTACACGTATCCGCGTACAAAGAGCGAGAGAGAGAGAGAGAGAGAGAGAGAGAAAAACTTTATTTGTTTCTTTCAAGGATTTAGCGTTTCGAGGTCTCGGTCGTCTTGGGCGCCGGCGACTTGGAGCCTCTTCCGGCAAGGGTGGGCCCCTATTCCAGGGCTCCACTGAGCCTAGCTACCTCACTAGCGTGCTGCACTAAGGCCCTTTGGACCGTGAGCTCGCAGCTGGTAAGCCGACTCTCCCATTGCTCCGCACTCGGGTTATTGTGTTGGTGGAATGGTTTATTGTGTTTACATTCCCATGTGACATGATATAGTGTGGGTGTGGCGCCGCACCATGGGCAGGTGTCTCTGTATTGGGTTGGGTACATTTTGTTTAGGATGTATAAATTTGGGAAGGAGTTCGTCTGCAATCTGCGCCAACTCGTTGCTTCCTCCTTCGTTAGAGCTTTGTGCGGTGGGGGATATTTGGCTCTCGTCCCTCTGTATAAGTTTAAGATTTCTGTGAATCCTCCCTCGCAAGCGTGTGGGTGATACTCCGGGGTACAAAGAGCGAGTGCACATAGTGAGCTATATACATAAAATATGCACAAAAAGATTATGGTTTGAGAACGAAGCTTTAACACAAAGCCTTGTGAACGTATCTACGCTCTCGTTCACATAAAACACACGAAAAAGAAAAACTTGGAGGACGCGTAAGCTTCGCCTTTCAGAGTGGAACGCGATAGCATTCAAAGATCCCTGACTGCTTCTTACGTTTCCCGGCAACTGCAGCTTATGTAGTCGCGAGGTTTACCAGGACACGCTAGCGGCGAACGCTATGCAGGAAGGCGAGCTCTCTGGTAGAAATGCGGCCTCTTTCGAGGGCCGATCGCGGAAGTTTTGAACAGCCGCACAAAAAAAAGAAAAGAAAAAAGAAAGTTGTGGTATTTTCAGGTTTCTGTTATTGTTTCGCTCTTTAAATATTTAATTCTCAGAAGATTTAACGTAGAAGTCAGGCGCTGTGGGTGTTTTGTTTCATGTGTGTGGTCTGTCGTTCTGAAAATTCCGAGGAATAATTTTGCCAAGAATGTAAGACAAGGTATGAGCAACTTTAGTGATGGAATAATATGTCAATATAACCCACATATACCGCATGTCATACAGCAAGGCGCGTCTTGTACATATACTTAAATAAATGCGGAAGTTTTCGCTCACGCACAACTCAGCCGCCACCGACACCGGAGTTCCTGCAACTCCGTGCCCTTAACGTTGTCGCTTTGATACAGATAATAAAAAAGGGGCAGTGATAGCCAGTGACATATCCCACTTATTCAGTATTTGAGAAAAATGCGTAGAAATTATACTAAACATACCATAGGTGCTCTATTTATATAGATGATATTATTGTATGACATGAGCAAATAAATGTGCAAGTTATTATAAAAATTGTGCTGATTCATTTTTTAACAAAAAGAGTGAGGCGATCGACCGTAATGGCAAAAATGAACCTTGTTATCCGATGAGTTTACTGATTGGCTTACCTTTATATATTTATAACTATTTTCATGTCGTATTAAATTTTAAGCCTGAGTGGTTAAGGCGACTCCCAGTAAATCGCCTAAAGGGACACTGAAGCCAAATAATAAGTCAACCTAAAGTTATATATCAGTGCTAGAGAATCTCTGAGGCGTCAATATTATCCCGTATAGAGCTTTAATAAACGAGAATTTGAGGTAAATGCAGGACCTGATTAGAGACTTATCCCGGAACATTCAAGTACTTGTCCGATGACGAAAGCACTCCTCAGTTAAATTCTGCCACTAGTACTCAACCACTAGTTGCAAGAAACAACCTTGTATTATTAGACCAAATAAAATCTTCTTCCCCAGTTCTACTTCATTTTTAGAAAAAATAACTCATTCAGATTACTTTCCGTAAACGACGCGGGCGGTCCTGAGGTTTCGTTTTCGCTCGACTCTGCGCCGGCCACGCTTTGCGTTTCAGTAGTTTCGTTTTCGCGATGTGGTTCTGCACTGTCTTTGTTGACTCGCGAAACTCGCACAAACTGCAAGTGGCAGAAAATGTAACTTCCATGTGATGTAGCGGCATGCCCCTACGGTCTACGCCACTTGACCAAAAAGCAGCTACAGCGGCGTATCCACCGCTCTGTCTTGGCTCGAACCGCCGTTTGTCGGGCGCCGTTTTACTCACCGACGGCAGCAGAAGGCGGTGATGGCGTATGTAACGTCACCACTCACCAGGTTGGGCGGCGGGAGTATTGAATTTCTTAAAAGGTATTCGGATACTTCGGGTGCAACTTTCTCGTAAACTAAGTCTTTTCTTGGCGCGAAACAAGTGTTGCGAGGTTTCTGGAATGGTATTTAAACAGTCCGCGTCGACTTAGTATTTACCTTCAGTGTCCCTTTAATGATCCCATTTCCTTTACATAGAGGAGGTTTCAAACGCAGTTTAGGAAACCTTAAGTATAATATTTACATTAATAACTCGAATGACCAGATGGATCGGATGGTTTTTGGGACGCTGAATGCCCTAATTAAAAATTGGAGTAATTTGTGCCAACACGGCCTTTAAGCATGAGTACATAGTTGAGCCTACGCTTTAATAGTGCTTTGTCTTAAATACCGAAATTCCCTACCGGGTTTATTGCATAAATTATACATAAATACACATAAATACATAAATTGTCATGACTATTCGCTATTTGGATCAAGCTCGCACTCGGTTCGGACGATCAAGGTGACTTGGAACTTGCGTCGGCCGCACTGTCACTGCGCTCTTTGCTGTGCTGGAAGATTTTGCTGCAAATAAGGCGTAGCAAACGCAAAAATAAACGAAAATTATTTCCTTGTGCATGTTGTTCAAAAGGTTGTGAGCGTAAATTGAGAAGCAATAAAGCATACCACTCCACCAAGAATTGCAAAGGATAGTTATAACAGTGAAATATTTCGCCCCAATTTAAGAACGCACATTGCTGTCGTGACTTCAGAAGTATTCTTGAACCACCCATACATATATCCGCAGTACAATCCTATTTGATCACAGCGACAGCAGTTCTTTCGTGCCGCAAGTCACATAAGTTTCAGCCTTAAGCCTGGTGTATTATATCTTTATTTTTTTATTTTGCGCGAAAGGTCGTTCTGTCTACACAACAGAAAACATAGTAGTTGCAACAAGGGACGCTATAACGTAAAACTATTCCAAAGATTTCCATTCCAATTGTGCAATCAGCCCTCCGCGATTCGTCAAATCTTTTTTGGACCACCCCCACTTCACCTGTTTGTCACGCGACGTCACGAAAACCGCGATAGCTCCCCATCTGATACGACGTGTACACATCGATTATGCATGATTTAACCAAAGAAAAGAAACATGGTTATTTCCGATTCGACGCCTTTTCGTCATTAGCCCTCGGCTATTGGTCAAAGGTTTCCGGGCTGCACCCACTTTGCCTGCCCATCACGCAACGTCACAAAACGGCAAAGACTCACCGCGTCAAAGTGACGTGTCCGCGTTAAAGATGCATTAAAATGCCGAACAAAACTTGAATTTTCTTCGGAAAAGCCGCAGGCTGCTCCGTTCCGAAAGGAATAAAAGATAACTGCCGCCGATCGCTGAGACGCTGGCTACTCGCACCTGCCGGAGAGCATGGGTGTATTTGCGTATAATAAAACTTCTTGCGTGGCCGTGTAACGCTTTCGAGCCCTTTCATCACGTTTACCACCTCGTTCTGCCAATTCTTCTTTGCTGAGAATCCGTTTTAGCGTCATCCTTAAGCTTCCGTTGCATGCCGCCGCGATTGTGGACGAGCCACCGCAAGCTAAGTAAGCGAAAGCGGACCAATCCCAGACGGCGGCACCACACGCTTCATCTGGTTATCGACTTTCAGTGCAGTGGCTCGGCCCCATCGAATCCCTCTCCACTTGAGCGTTCTCCTTGCCTCTTGTCAGCCAATTAGATACGACAATCCGCTCAGTGTAGGCAATGTTATTCGTTTTTCAACAAACAAAAGGGACCTCCTATGAACGAGGAGGGCGTTTGATTGGTCTCTTCAGACAACCCAGCGGGTGAGCACCCGATGCTTGCGTCAGCGATTTGGCAAATTTGACTTCATGACATTGGAATAAAAACATATCGGAATAGTTTTACGTTATAGGGCCGAAGGTGTCAGGCTTACTTCAGATGTTCTTTGTCGTATTTTGGGCTCAATCGCATGTTCGAGCAGGTAACGACAACAGCATTTTTAGACCGAAACTGTTTATGGCCACGGTTCCGTGAAATTTTCATGTGCGCGGGAAAAACTACATTAGCAGCAATGGCTCGTGCCGCTGCTCGCGCGTTTGGCGTCATCTTCCACAGCTATAGTCACGGACAACTTTCTGTGGCAATGAAGGGAAAGCCGCGTGGGTGGAGAGTCTCCACAAGTCCTACGTCGCCAAGTAGTCCACCAGCGTTTTAGAGTGCTTTTGTTTACTCGGAACAGACGCTGAATCGACGCAGCTTCCGTGTGCGACGGTTTCGCGTTTGCCCAGACGCCGTGTTTTCAGTGCCGTGTTTTATCATATTTAACTGTTGCTGATAAGGTGTTTATCTTTTCCCTTCCCCAGCTTAAGATAACGTGGATGAAAACGTAGGACTTTTTTTTCAGAAGCTCTCGCACTTGTGTGCGCTCTGCCCCAGTAGCTTTATCTTAATTGCAACAGAAAGTTGTCCAGCGTTCCCATACTGCCCCTCCCTCTGCGAAGTCGATGACGTCACTGGTCCACCGCCGGTCAGTGCGGTCATTTCAGTCTCAAATTCATAGCCTCAATATATCGCGAAAGGGAAATAGGAATATATATATATATATATATAACGAATGTATACCACGAATGAATGCGAATGTGCAGGCTGTCCTAGCTAACTTTAGCCAGAGATTAAAATATGTACGTGCCACGTAGCTGAAAAGAAGAAAAGTAATGTTGTTTGACGTCGCTTGGAGATATTAAAACTATTCTTTTTCATTCCGCTTAATTAGATATTTAGTCTTAAGTAATCAATCTCCTAAGTATTATATTTAGATGAAAAGTGTCAATGAGAAAATTGTAGAGCGATAGTAAAAACTCCCGATAGAGCATTCTGTTGCTCAATATGTGCTACATAAAAGTGTTTTTCCGAGCGTGAAAGAAGCCGGTGAATACACGCAAAGTGCCTCGAGCGGACAGTCGCGCGGCAATTTTGCGTGCATTTGCGGGCTTCTTTCAGGCCCGGAAAAACATCATGTAGCACGTATTGAGCAATAGAAAGCTGTATCGGCAGTTTTTCATGTCGTTCTACAATTTTCTCAGTGACACTTTTCATCTAATTATAATATTTGAGAAATTGAATTATTATTTACACTAATTACCTAATTAGGCGGTATGAACAATAGTTTGAGCGTCTCCAATCGACAGCTAACAACATTATCTTTGTTATGTCCAGCTACATGGCATTCGCATATTTTTAAACTCTGGCTAAAGTTAGCTGGGACGGCCTTTATAAGGGTAAATGTGTGTGCGTACTTTTCGTCACAATGACCACCGATCAAGACAATAGATGCGTTTCTACCTTCTTTCAAAATTCTTTGTTGCCTCTTTGTCGTGCGCTACATCGCTTCGTTGGTCATCCATCACCTTCTACCTTCTTTCAAAATTCTTTGTCGCCTCTTTGTCGTGTGCTACATCGCTTCATTGGTCATCCATGACCTTCACAGAGTGGAATGGCTCATGATATTTTTTCTCTCATTTCGTCTCTCACCTCTAATTTCTGTCGAGTCGAGATAGCTGTCACTGAAATGGCCGGCGATATTTAGGCATTAATAAGTTGTAACACAATGTAAGATCTCCAAATTGAACGAATTTAACACTTTCCTTTCTACATTTTGTCATTCGAGAGGCGAGGGGTAAACAGGGAAGCATCCTTTGAAACTACAGGTAAGTATTCAATCTCATATAACGTAGCTCTGAAACTTTATTCGGCAAAACAAGGGAAGAAAATAAAAACAATGATCGCTTAAATTAGTCTTACAGCCGTATTTTCCTGGTTTCTAGTGGTTTCCCAGGGTTGCTGCAGGATTTGAGTTTCTCTTTAAAACATGTCATTGTTTCGTTGGAAAGCGCGAAGACGATTTCGCACCCTGTTCTACGAGAGTTTGAATTTTACACGCAGATTTGAACAAAAATTTGCCCGGACTTCAAGAGAAGCTCAGAGAGCGGCGCAGAGGTCCTGCCTCTCATTTTTAAAGGATAGGCAGAAGCACAATAGATATTCTATAGTCTCCTGGACACCGCAGGCATTGCACTCGGCGCTATCAGCCATTCCAGGCAAACACGTATATGCATTGGAGAATGCGATGCCCAAGCTTAAGCGGCACAGGTAAGAGCCGCAGTTGCACAGAGGGGTTGAGGGAATGCAATCGATCTTGAGTGAATTCAGGTGTGTGCCTCTTCTCCAATGGCATACAGTCGGCTAGCTTGCTTAAGTGTTGGACTGCGTCAGCCCTCGATAAAGGTACAGAAACAAGGTTTGCTCCTTTGTGTGCTTTCCTAGCAGCTTCGTCGGCGAGGTCTTTCCTGGGGCAATGGCATAAGGATAAATGGCATAAATCAATGGCATAAGGATAAATCGGGTAAAGTCACAGCGAGTATGCTTGATGGTTGCGATGAAAGGTTGAGCTTTATTAGGGTTACCCTTGAACAATAAGGAGGCATGGGCAGGACATCTAATGAGGAGGGAAGATAACCGATGGTCAATAAGGGTTACAGACTGGATTCCAAGGGAAGGGAAGCGTAATAATAATAATAATATTTGGGGTTTTACGTGCCAAAACCACTTTCTGATTATGAGGCACGCCGCAGTGGAGGACTCCGGAAATTTTGACCACCTGGGGTTCTTTAACGTGCACCTAAATCTAAGCACACGGGTGTTTTCGCATTTCGCCCCCATCGAAATGCGGCCGCCGTGGCCGAGATTCGATCCCGCGACCTCGTGCTCAGCAGCCCAACACCATAGCCACTGAGCAACCACGGCGGGTTAGGGAAGCGTAGCAGGGGACGGCAGAAAGTTAGGTGGGCGGATGAGATTAAGAAGTTTGCAGGGACAACATGGCCACAATTAGTACATGACCGGGGTAGTTGGACAAGTATGCAAGTATGGGCGAGGCCTTTGCCCTGCTGTGGGAGTAACCAGTCTGATGAGGATGATGATTATGGTGATTATGATGATGATGATGATGACGATGACGACGACGATGATGATGATGAACGAGAAGTATAAATGCTTGAAATGGAACAGCTCTACAATATTTTGGATGCCCTGCAGAAGGTCGACAGGATATTTTTGATCGTGAGATCATATAGAAGAAGCGTACTCAAGTTGATGCCGAACGATAGCTAAATAAGCTAGTTTTTGGGTCTGTAGAAGGGATGTTTCTTGGTTTGGGGCGCAGAAACAGAAATGTTTATAGCAGTATTATATTATGAATTTCGCTTACTGCGCTGATCATTTAATGTTCGTCCTGAGAGGAACCAGAGGGATTCTCGATGGCGCGTAGCTAAATATTTGCCAGCTGTTTCGAGTCCCAAGTGTTTCAATGTTGAGTCACCATAATTCGCTGCGTATGTGTAACGAAATGACGACACGAACTGCTGTCTCTAGGAAAACAAGCTGCCTAAGACCGATAGTTCATGCAATCAGTCGTGTCGTATCACGAAAATCGGGATTACTGCTCATTCGTTACACACTGAGTCATCGATATGGCTTTTATATTAGGCGTGAAGAGGCCGTCTTCACGAGGCTTGCGACTGACATTAATCAGGATCGAGCACGCCACTTGAAATGCTCGCATATCCGAAGAGCCGAGAAAGTTTCTGCAAGTTATACGAACTGTGTTCCTTTTGTCGTTTCGTGTGTTTCTTCGCGCTAAAAACTATTAGCATGCAATACCAACTAGCCCACCAGTCTGTTTTGTTGGTCTGGTTAGTTGAGCAAGCAGAAAATTGAGTCATCTGTTATTTTTTTGTTTCTTTTTAGGCAAGTTGAGTCTATATTGTGGCTAACTTGCTTTAGTGCTGGGGATGTGTAAATCACGAATTTGTTCAATCGAGTTGACTTTGACTGGTTCAAGAACACGGCCATTAATGTCGCATCGAATACTGAATGTTTCTGCTTTAAATAGAGAAATGGAAAGAAAAGCCGCAGAAAAAAAAGACGGAGCGGGCATTCGTTCACAAGAATATCACTTGCTCTGTAACTGTTTGTAAGAGCAACTTCTAGCAAATCAGGATGTTGGACACAATGTTAGCGAAATTGGCCGGCCAATCGCCAAGAATAAGTATGAACAAAAAATTTCGTGAATTCGGCTCATGTTTCTTTGCCTTCAATACAGGGAGTGTACGTGTTCGGTGAGTAAGTTGAACTGAATAGCTTGTAGACAAAAAAAAAAAAAAAAGAACTTGGGAAAACTAATTGCTCAATTAGGTTGTCTTAAGGAGAGAATTTTTGACAGCTAGCGAACCATGCGTGTCCGTTCTTTTTTACGATAGGCGGTCTGAATTTATAAATGCAAGATTGTATATTCAGTCGCCATAGAGCACTCGCAGAATTCGAGTATCAAATTTTCGGATCACGTTCTTTGACGCGAAATAGAAGTCGATTGGTATTGAAGATTTCGAGTATTCGCACACCTCTGTTGAGAATGTGTACTCTTGTCTCCCAAAGATGGGGAAATTCTGCCATTCAAGCTTACCTGGTGAAGTTTTATTATCATGCTTGTACTTTTCCTTGCTTTGTGCGTCTGTATCTGGATCATAAACGTAATCCCGCACTGAAGAAAATAAAGGTAAAGAAGTTTAGTAAGAATGCAATATGGGTGAAAATGTTCAGGGACTACCTATGCAAAAAAAAAAAAAAAACCGCGGGGAGATTACTTAATGATTGTTCAGGAAAAAAATACTAACATTACATGGTAAAAAAGCCGAAGGGTGCCGACGAAGGCAAATTCAAATTAGAAACCAGGTAAGTAACAGGGTGGAATCTTACGTTGCACAATCCGGGCCGTGAAACGCGAAATCACTGCCATATTTAAGAACAGATGTGTGGTAACGTTGAATTCTTTTTTTTTTAATTGCAGAAAGAAAGGCTGCCCTCTGTAATTGGACATTCCTTGGAATTGCGCTAGGCTAGGAACTTAGCGAGACCTCGGAATACTTAGCGAATGCTCTTGTTAAATTGTCTGGGGTGTCATGGTGGACCCTGTGTTATGGTTCATATTGAATAAATGATGGAGTGGTGTTCCCGCGAAAAAGAAAAAAAAGAAAGAAAATTTTTGATGTTCAAAACCGCTTATACCAAACTTAAGAACGCACAAGAGATGCAAAAAAATGACAGATAATGCTGAGAATCTTCGGAAAAAGTAGTTAATTTTACCATGGATGCTTACCGAATATAGCCATGTTTAATAATATATCTGGAAGAAATAATAGTCGCAAAACAGAAACTTTTGTGCTTGACTATTTGCACCTTTTAGCACATTTAGGTCCGAGTACATGTTTGTGAAGATGTTTGTACATGACATGAGAGCATGCACCCCATACGCTCACAGGAACCGATTTCCAAATGTATCTATGAATGCACAGGCCAATGTGCTGGAATCATGTACTTCAAGAGGACTAGGCAAGCTACAGGTAACTGCAGTTCTCAAAGAACTGCAGTTGCGGCTTTCGTTACACAGACACATGACTTTAAAGTTAGTGACAAGAAAAAGCATAAATATTTGGTCACGTAAAGTCACGTGCTCATGAAACAAAAGGAGGTATCGGCCAGAAGAGCGTGTTTGCTCAATTTGACTGTAGCGTACACGGCTATGCTGGATTGACACGACCGCACGGATCGTTGATTCTACGACGAGCTGATTATGCAGTTCGCCTGCAATAACTCCTTGTGGTGGCGAGCGTCAGTGACCCTCGGCAATGTCATGCTCGCTTACGGACTGAATCATCAAACCACCGCGTTTCGTGTTAATCCAGCAAGAAATCAAAGCCCATATTTGCGAAGAAGTTCATTATGCTAGTATTGTTCGTAAGAGTAAGTACTAGCCCGACACGACTGTGGAGATATTAACGGCGGCGGCCCACTAGTGGCAAAGATAATTTACGGACGTGGTGAATTTGTGAATTAAGCTTTGTGAATTCAGCCCCGGATTCATAGCCTCGTGCTTGAGAGTGTTAGGAAACACCGCTGTGCGACATTCAAAGTGGCTGCCAAGGTTCGCTTACCCTGACGAAACATGATGATGTAGATGAAGCCGATGAGCATCAGACCGAAACCTACTTTGAGGCTGCATGTCTTGTGGTCAATGGCTAGGTACTTTTCTTGCATCGCTCTGCACGAGAAAGATGCACAAGGTCGGATTCATGGCTGCTTCACTAAGAGTGATGCAAAACAGTGTGCAGTAAACACAACAGATGCCCCTGGAAAAGACGACAAACATTGTCACGGTGAGAAAGCACCTCTCTCTACAAAACCGACCAATAAAAAGCCGTAGCTAAATTGAGCGAATCTCCAATGCAGGAGGTCGTAAGAACAATTTTGTAACTGTCATGCAACCGCTATTGAATACGGCTTAGCTTCGATGGGTGTGTTCCGATTCTGGCTTACCTAGACGACTAAGGAGACAGCCGAGACAGCTTTGAGCCCAAACAAAGGAACGCGTCCGGAATCGTGTGATAGACGCGCGGAGTAGGCCTCTACGACATGACGTCACCTCACGATGACAAGAAAAATTTGACAAGTGCACGCATTATCTGTCATAGCGTCTACAAACCTATGAAAAACACGACGTGGCTCATATTAAGCGTATAGGAAAGCATGACTACGTTTTGTGGGTAAATAGCGTTCCCGTCGAGCTTCCAAGTGTCCTGCTCAGCCGGCTTCTTGTTTGGTCAGGAAAGCAGACTGCATCGTTTTTGACTTCGATGCTGTCTTCGCGAAGCCGTGTTCTTTGACGTTTTCGTCGGAATTAGAACGTGGCTTAAAATGGCCGCTCTCCGTTTAACCGTCTCCTTTGCCGTCTGCAGCGAGTATTAGAACACGCGGCCAATGCACGTTTTACGAGCTGCTGTGGTGTTGGAGCGCACATTATTTCTGCGCTACAATGAATACCCTATAGCTGCTCTGATCGTTAACGAAATATCTGTTTGTAACTTGAAACCAAGTTAATTTCCTGTGCCGATAACTTTGTCAAAACGACCATGTACTGTGTGTGGAAATGATCAATATGTCTTTGGTATGTGCACCACAAAGCAACATGTTCGTACTGTCTCTTAGAGCGCTCCTGAAACGTGGATCAAGGTGAAGAAGGGGTGTGGGACACGTACCCCAACTACAAATTTGCGTTTACTGAAAAAAAAAACTAATGTACAGCCAACCGCAAAAGCTTACAGACCTCGGAATCTGAGAAAGAACTTCAACATCTTCACCGCCTTGAAACACAACCTGGTATTCGGATTTCGTAACTGTGCAAGTATATGCCTGCACCATATTCTTGCATGGCTTTACTCGATGTGGTCGCAGACTGCTCCGAATTCCAACGTTTTCTCAGTTCCATCGGCACGTTCACTTGGCTGTTGACTATACATAACCAACATAGAAAGGGTGCGCATCCGCCACCGGGACATCTTCTTCACTCCCTCAACCTTGCATCTTAAACTAAGGATAAGAGAAAAGGAAAACACATGAAAAAGCCAAAGTCTGTTCAATCTTTACGTCGCCTAGCAGCTTAGGTTCACTATCTCTCTTCGCATTGTCACTCGTGTATTAAGTGCCTATAATAATATGATCGACTTGGCCAGTTGGCTAGAATTACCAACGTTCGTATCGCCCACCTTATCCATACGTTCTTCTCCTGGAGGCGCACGTAGGTACCGTCCGGCATCAGCAGGAGTTTCCCTTTGGGTTTCTCTTCCAGCATCTTGTCGAGGGGAACTTCCTCCGGACCGATCGGCCTCAGCGAACGCCGGGAAGACTTGGCGCTCAAGCGACTGTCCCCGGCTAGCGGTAACATCGAGGCTGAGCTTGTGTCTCTTTCCGCGTCGAGGTTGCCTTGCCAGCCGGGGTGCTGGTGGCGCTGGTGCCGCGGGCCCGGCGGGCCATCGCTGGTCTTCTTGCTGCCACCGGACTGGTCACCAGGGCGTCCAGTGGATGCTCGGCTACGACTGCTATCGGCGCTTGCCTTGGACGCCAGTGACCGGCGACCAGCACTGATCGCGCTGCCTCTTCTGTCGCGGTACGTTGGGGCTGGGGCCTGCGGAAAGCGTAATAGATTACACGGCACACTGGACTTCAAAGCAAGGCCCGAGATGCTTTTCCACACCCCTGCTGCACTTCACTGACGCTTGTCGACTGTCCGATCACCTGTGGCCCCGCCCTCCGCTGTGCGTTCAGGGTGCTTTTGCTGCTGTGTCATTTTCGTTCCTTTTTTTATCTACACTTCCGCGGTGCCATGCGCTTGAGGTTTCCTCACATGAGAGGCAGTTTCCAGCACTGCGCCTACTCAAATTTTCCTTCCCGAACGACACGTATGTCCATGCGACGGCAATGCCCGCTGCGCCTAGCCCATACAGGCGCTGTGCCCTCAATTGTTCGCTCCAAGGTAGAGAATCGAAAGAACAAGCGCCGATGAAAATAACGGAATTTGAAACGCGTCGAGACTCGGGTACATCTTTATACATTTGAATGGACCCGCTCTGGAAGTTTGAATATTATGTTTGTAGTGCTCTAGGAAAACGAGGTAGATTGTGGAGACGGCCAGATGTTTACTCACGGTTTCAGTCTGGCGTCATGTAGCGGGTTCACTTCCTTTTTTTGTCTTTCAGAATGTTTCGAGTCATTCATATTTCTCAAGGTCCCGCCGAAGTTCTTTCGAGCTATGCTTGCCATGAAATATTTGCTCTCAAATCGGGCGTTTCTGTAAACAGTCTTCCTGCGGGGCCTACGTTCCGTAAAATTAAGAAATCACAGTGCAGAATTGAATTGCCTAATTCATTTTGAAACTGCACACTTTACATGAATATCAAGATAAAGAAAATGTGGTACAACATAATTTTCAGTGGACTGCAATAACTGGTGCCTGAAGTGGTTAACGAAGTCAGATGTATAATGTCCCTGTATGAGTGCAGTTGAGAGAGAGAATAAATTAAAATGGAATTAAAGGGAAGAAACCGCGATCCGATTATGAGGCACAGCTTAACAGGACTCCCAGTATGGACCACCTCGGACTCTTTACCATGAACCCAATGCATGGAACATGGGCGTTTTTGCATTTTGCCTCCATCGAAATGCTGGCGCCGCCTCTGGGATTTCATCCCGCGACAGCGTTCTTAGCAGCGCAAAAGGCACCATGGTGGGTAGTTGCGAGAGGGAGGTGTAAGGTCGCTCTGATTGTTCGTGTTCTTAAGTGTCACGAATCGGCCACGTGCTTTGTGTATAGAGAGGGGGTGCACTTCCCCCCCCATGTCAGCGGGGCAACCGTTTCTGTGTTATGTGGGGTCACAGGGACCGCGCGGTGTTGGGTGACGCGTCGCGGCAGGCGCCAGGAGGGCGAGTGCCGATTCCGGGAAGTCAGTATTGTGCGTACGGTGTTGGCAGTCCGCCGACGGTCACACGAGTCCGCACAGACCAGCCTTGAAAGGGACCGCTGTAAACGGTATTGTGGGTCTGGCTCCCGAGTACCTGACTAATTGGAGGCGCCGCCGAGGTTAAGAAGGGCTTAGCAACCATGACCCCGTGCCGCATATACGGAGCAGGGATCTATTCTTCTACGCGTCCGGAACGCAATCGCCAGCCTTGTTGTTGGGTGCGACTGCCTGTGTGGTGTCGAAGGCCAGCTTACAGTGCACGCTGTAGGGATGCGGTGCACACGTGAAGAGTGCATTCGGACGGCGGCGTCTTGTAAACACGCACTCGGAGAACTTTGTCTTGTAGACAATAAGTTTGAAGGACAAGGAGGGCCATCAGTCTCCCACACGGGCAAACTTTGAGTACAGCTGCACTACGTGGTGTCGATGCTCCTGCTTCCGAGACATTTGCGGCCTAGAGACGCCCTTGGGATTTGAGGCGGCCTAGCGATAACTTGTTCGGGCCTGGCGTGTTTTGCTGAGCCCGTCACTAACTACGGAGAAATGAGAGAGCAACGGTGTTTTAGGGAAGAAGGAAAAGAGCTTTGTTTTCCTATATGTTTATTTTTAAGAGTAAGCCCATCCCTGTGGGTTGTGGCTTAACAAACGGTTCACTCTGATTGGCAACTCAACCTGTAGGACGGGCCAACGGCCCTACCGCCTTTTTTTCCTTGTATATTTTGGGCTATAAAAATCGGGACGACATGCTGTCCCTCAGACTTGGCTGAAATCAGAATTGCTGGTAGATCAGTGAGCCTCCGTACTAGGTACGTTAAAACGAGTCTGGGCTCTAACAGTCATTGAGACAGTCGAAGAGTGAGACTTTGTTTCTCAATTGTTCAAGTTTGCAATGTATTTGTTTTACCTGCCATGTATATAGAAAAGTTTAACTATAAATATTTCTTGTACATCTGATCTCCATCGCTTCCTCTCTGCATTTGATCAACAACTGCCGATCATCGTCCGAGAAGCTTCAAGTTCCAACTGAGAAGCGAGGACAGCAGAGAACGAACGAAACTTTACTGGAGGATAGTTTAACACCACTCAGGCTCGACCTCTACACCTTTCTCTTATTAAAGTATCGTTATTTTCTTAAAGTTGACAGAGATAGGAACAAGAGAAAAATGGAGTGGTCAGCCGAGTGATGTGACTCTAGCCTGCTGCTACACACTGGTCGTAGCGGCTTGGTGGAATGACAGACAGCGTAGGAACGTGAACCTATTATGGCGAAGATGATGGCAATAGCTACTGCACTGTCTACTACTGTTTCTGCGATACCCGCACGGGCATGCTTGACAATGCATTCAGCTTGACAGAGAGGAATCAAGGCTACTGGAACGCGGGCAGGACACAATACTATAGCGTGCATGATTGAACAGTTGCACTCGCCACAAGTTCCATAAGGAGTGCATCTAAATAGATTCCATTCGGTTCAAAGTATTCCGTTGCTTTCAAGTTCAGTTTCAGCAAATTTGTATGTATTTTCACTATTAACGAAGCAAAGAGCAGAACAACAGTATGTCGTCGGTTCTAGTATTGTTGTACTTCACTTCACGTACATACGCTCAACCCCAAATGCCGTATGACGAAGTTAATCACATGGGGCAACCTCTGTAGAAGTTCTGGCAGCTGCGTGACCATTTGCACAACTGTTTTCATTACCTTTAATTCCTGTTATAAACAAATGAATTTACCACGAAATATTTAAATACCTGCGTGTTCCTTTATTCTAATATCCTCCACTGCTGTGCAGTTAGAGCCTTTGTATTATATTGTAAGCTTAATAATTGATTTTGGAGAAGCGCTAACAGGCGGCTACTGATCCTACTGAAATACAATTTCGCTGGAAGGGAACGTATGCGCCCCTCTTCTATACGATGTGCATAGGAAACTGGCTGTATATTTTGATAACATAGGCAGCCCGTGCTACAGGGGTCGAACTCAGACAACTTTCAAATCCTGGCCTTCCCACTCCGAAAATGAGAAAAAAAATCTTGCAAGAAATTTTGTGCATTATGCGTCTCTGGCTAGTTTCTGTATGCACGTAAGATTAGCAGAATAACAAGGCAGTCCCAGCGAAAAGTCGTAGGATCGAGCCAAGATGTATTTCCAAAAATTATGCGAGGAAGCAGCTACCGCAATGAGATTTAAACTGGCGTTTAAGGGCAGCTCAGCTCCCGTTTCACCTGTTTCGGAGCTTAGCCTGGCGGAAGGTTGGCTACGAAACAAAGAAGCTAGCAGACAAACCGCTACGCTCCGTTCAGTTGGTTTGGCAGCGGTGAGAGGGCAAGAAAGAAAGAGAGAAGCGAAGAGAGAAAGGCAGGGAGCCTAAACAAGGACGTGTCCGTGTGGCTACTTTGCACTTGGGGAGAGGGCAAGCTTCGCCTTCTGCTGCCGGCTTGAGCCCTGTGTGCACCCACACTATGAATTTCCCGCTGTGGGAAACGAAAATTGTAAGGATGTACTCCCCGGGTACTATATGGGACGCTGTGAAACTTCGTCCTGTCAAGTCTTGCCGTGCTTGTGTTTTGGGCAAATCAGAGAAGCCGTAACAGCCCTCTGAGCCAATTAGAGCTGAGACAATATGGTAGGCAATATGCACAGGGTACAGAAATAATAGCCGGTGGGCTATCTATCTATCTATCTATCTATCTATCTATCTATCTATCTATCTATCTATCTATCTATCTATCTATCTATCTATCTATCTATCTATCTATCTATCTATCTATCTATCTATCTATCTATCTATCTATCTATCTATCTATCTATCTATCTATCTATCTATCTATCTATCTATCTATCTATCTATCTATCTATCTATCTATCTATCTATCTATCTATCTATCTATCTATCTATCTATCTATCTATCTATCTATCTATCTATCTATCTATCTATCTATCTATCTATCTATCTATCTATCTATCTATCTATCTATCTATCTATCTATCTATCTATCTATCTATCTATCTATCTATCTATCTATCTATCTATCTATCTATCTATCTATCTATCTATCTATCTATCTATCTATCTATCTATCTATCTATCTATCTATCTATCTATCTATCTATCTATCTATCTATCTATCTATCTATCTATCTATCTATCTATCTATCTATCTATCTATCTAGTTATGTGCTGTGCTGTGCTGTTCTGTTCTGTTCTGTTCTGTTCTGTCGTGTCGTGTCGTGTCGTATCGTGTCGTGTCGTGTCGTGTCGTGTCGTGTTGTGTTGTGTTGTGTTGTGTTGTGTTCTTAACTTCCGTACTCTATAATTAAAGAAAGCAGCTAACCTTTCCTGGAGTCTGTCGCTTCCCTGAAGCCGTGCTGACTCGGCTGGCTTCGGCGACGTTCGGCTCCGCAGAGGGCTGGGGTTTCCTGCCCGCTACACCAGCACTGATGGATCTTTGAGACGCCTGCTTCGTGACAGACTTGCGGCTGATATTGCTGTGGCTGACAACGCTCCGGCTGGGTTGTCTCGGATGCCGTGGAGTCTTGACAGTGGAATCCGCGCGGGTAGGCTCCTTAAGCGACGTGGTTGTCTGCAATACCAGTGCGTAAGGTTTTCGGAATTTCTCCGTGACTAAGAACTGAAGTCTAGCCGACCAAAAAACGCATATGGAGCGTCATGCTCGATGTCTACTGACGCCGACTAATATTGTTTGCTAGACATCATTCTGTGCGCTGAGACTCTTGAAATTGGGTAGAGGGCGCGCACAACCGTCCGCTTGCATGACGTTGAAAGAAAGGTTTGTTTTGACCGCAGGATTTTTAAGCCAAATTCTGCAATTGTAACGCAAATGCTTAGCCACCATATGAGCGGGCGTCAGGTGTCATCCATCGCATCTACGGCCCACTACAGTGAACCGTACTGCACGGTACACCATAAAGGAAGGGTTACAAAGCAGAACCGATAATATGAATGCTTATGGTGCAGCACAGCGCATCGTATGCAAGCATAATTAAAAGAATTCGCAGTTCCGCCGGAAAGCCGAAGCATCGATTGCGATAGCAAATTAGTAGATAGCTGTACGAAGTAAGGATAGTATTTTTATCGGCAGTGTAAACTAAATTAACAATGATGGAATGCGCAAGCATGACTCAATGAGGACGTCGAAAGACACCGACACAAAGAAACAGCGCTTTCTCTGTGTGTCTTCTTCTTTCTACGTGGTTGTCCAGTAGCGCTTACACATTCTAACATGGATCCAAACCAACTAGCCCTTCAATGTGTTTTAACTAAATTAACCAGCACGGCGTTACGCGCGCACAGGTCAGCATGAACACACATCGCTCGTTGACTGCGGAAACTGTCTGTGAAAACACTGGAGTTAAGAATCCTGGAAGCAGCCACCAGCTTATTGATTTCCGTGCATCTGTCGCCTCAATGCGTACGAAACGTCGAAGGCACAGCGCATACGAAGCTACCGGCACTATGCGAATTCTGCAAACATCGCAGATTGCTTTGAAGATGAGGCCGGTGTAGGCGCGCAATTTAGCCACGTCGCAGACCGCTTTCGAGACACATGAGCGCCAGCAACGCGCTCCTACGGCTTCCGCAAAAGGCGTCTACTACGGCGTCCGCGTTTCGTGTGGCCAGTGCCGTAGTAGACGCCGCGGTTGTCTCCACTATGTACGGAGCGGCGGGCGAGGAGGACATCGAGGCACCGTAGCAACCGCCGCGGAAGAACTCCCCTCCTCCCTCGCCTCACCTGCCGGCCTCGTGCGCCACAGGAGAGGGCGCGCATCCGGGCCGTGTTCCTGGCGCGCGCAAGTGAGGTGGAACCGCGTTCGCCGGCTGACCCTCACACGCTTTAACTCATACGGAACCTCACGGCGACGGCGACGGTGACGCCGGTGGCAGAAATGCGCCTGGAGTGCCTGTATAATTGCTATCGTAATAAAAGCATGAAATGTTGGTCACTTCTTGGTGATTAGATATTATGAGCATGGATATTCCCAGCGTAGAAATGAAGACGACATAAAGTTGTGTAACTCATTGGTTTCGCCGTAAAGCGAGAAAGACACCTTACGTCGTGGCATATATAAGTCTTGACGTTGGGTACTCGCGTGTTATATGGCGCACTCTCAGAGGGAGTCGCGCCACCTTGTTCAAGAACGTTACCCCAGTCTTCACTCCCCCTCATCTAATGAAGTCGAATGGCAGCGCAGTCTTTCAACAGATATGGTCACTGTGCTTCATTGACGTTTCACTCCAATTAGCTAGAATCGTAGTGTCTTCTTGAGTGCATGGGCACTCAACTCGGTGGAATGGAGAAGGACAATCGAGTCAAGGATCATTTGAGAATGCGGGGTTCAGGCTAAGGAAATTGATTCGCAGTCGTGTCTCAGGAAAAGAAGTGTTCGCACTTACTCTGCAAGAATCCGGCAAACGAATGTGGAATCAGGCAGGTACAGCGATGGGCGCATGCGGAGTAAGCGCTCACTAAGAAAGCGACAACTTATCCTAAGATCTGCGAGAAGTATACCTTCTCGAACGAGACAAGCGCCAAGGCACCGGGAAAGTAGAAGTCTTGGAGTACTCGAATATTAAAATTTCCGAACCCAACAACACCGGTTCGATCATTCAGGGGCGCTTTAGCAGTAAATGCAGGACGAATGCATTAGCGTCCCGTCGCGCCTCTTTGAGGTCTTGGATCCATGATTTAAACTTTGTGTACCGCATTGAAAAGTGTTCGAGAGCTCCCTCGACACACGTCCGGCATCTTCGAGGAGCGAAGTGCAATCGACGGTGGTCCGGAGTAGACTGTAAATTATACGAGGTGTCGCGCTGCTAATATATACAAGGTGATCATGTTGAAGTTTTACGGAATTTTTGAAAATCGCATGCGGCAGATAGCATAATTCTTGTTGTTGAGCTTGATTAATCAAAGAGGCGGACATTACTAGCACGCTAAATCAAAAGACATATTCTACTAATTAGCAAAAATGACTATGTAACTTTATAAATTGATTACTTTGCAGCACATATTGATATTTGCGAATGGTAGCCTGTGATGGGAATTGTGGACTGTGAGTTCGCAAGACGCATCCACTTGAAATGAATTGCGATTATACCAGTTTCGAGATATCATTTTTCAAATTGTTAGACGACACCCATGGGCATTCACATGGGCATTCAAGTTGCTTTGTTGCTTCAATGCATAAAGGAGCGTTTTGTTAAAAAGTAAGTGGCCCAACAGTGACTATTTATGGCGAGTTTGATAGCACAAATCTCCCAAGCGGTTTCAGCCTGGCAATTAATTTCGAATGAATATATCTTCAAGTATCACCGGCTCGAATTCATAAATTACAATATGTGCCGCGTAGTAAATAAGAAGTTAATTAGTCAATTTTTGATAGTTGACTGAATATGTGTTTTGGTCTTTAGTGCAGGCAATGTCCACCTCTCTCAACAATCCAGCTCAAGGACTAAAGTTATGGTATCTACAACAGGTGATTTTTGAATATTGCATAAAACTTAAAAATGATCACCCCATATAACAATACACATACACGCTCTTCTGAGCTCTCGTGTCTCCTCTCTACCTTTGCCACGTGATCGGCGTCCCACGCTTCACAAACAGATTTTTCTTCTTTGACACTCCTAACGCTAGCACATTAGAAAAAAATATCACTCGAAATATTCAAGCGCATTTCCTGATAAAAGCAGGTGCGGGCAAACTAGGTGAAGGCAACTGTTACAAAATACTTTTTTTAATGCAACGTCGCTGCCTAACAAAATTCAATCAAGATTGACAGCTTGTGGATAAGAAAAGCAAAACTTGATGTAGAATAGAATGCTGTTGATGCGATTCCGCGTAATACGTTTTTTGGGATAATACTTTTTCCCCCGGCCGACGTCCCATAGGAGTTATGTTTTTAGAGCGCAGCTCTTAGGCGCCTTTTACTACGTTGAGTTTCCACATGCCTCAGCGTCGTACCTAGTAATCGTGTTTCAGGAGCACACTGAAGGTTGAAAGCAAATGCAGAGCGCAGCGGGAAATTAAATAAGAGAGGAAGAGGAGGAAAGTGGAGGAGGAGCGGAGGAGAGACGGCCTGCGCATGCGCTAAGCTGCCGGCAGCTATGGCATCCGCAGCCGCGTGGGCGATCTCATTTGTGCTTCCGAGAACGGGGGGGGGTGGGGTGGCGGTGTCGCCTGAGGTGGAGAGGGCTACGCTCGTCCGCGGCGTCAGCTGACAGGGATCACTTCTGCAAGAGGCGATGGCAAGCGGCTACGAGTAAGGCTCGATGTGAGGCTGCCTTGGGTGTAGTCCCCGCTGACACAGGTGGCTCGATTATCCCGCGACGAAGGGCCGCTCTCGTCGTTGGTGGAACGAAAGCGCGAGAAGAAAAGCGTAGTGCAGCGTACGACGGGCTGTGCGGCGACAATGGCTACCATATATGGCGCCGCAGTAGCGCGCTTCGTCTGTATGAAAACAAAGCGCTGCGTGAGCGAAGGTCTGTCTGCGGCGGCTGTGAATCGCGCCCACGCGTCACGGACGCGCTGCCTCTCGCGATCTCTCGATTAGCGAGGCAGTCGCGCCGTACTTCGCTCCGTTTGCAGTGTGCCGCACGAGAGAGATTGACCGTGCCAGCTGCGCCACTCACACCGTTTTCTTCCTAATATAAACCGCCTACCTATACAACCATAATACAACATATTGACACGTGAAATGAAAACACGTGTAGAGATGCGCTCAAATTTCGCGTTAGGAGTATCGTAATTGTCGGTGAATTTTTTCATACAGTCATTGCCATCGCGTTTTAAACCCAGATTGCATTATAGGACGGAGGAAGTGGGCTTTGACTGGTATTTCTAGAACTCATAGATCTATATTCCAGTGTACTAGCCTAAATAACATTCCGGATCAAGCCTCAGCCACAGTGGAGGTAAAACGCCCTCGGCGCGCCGGCGGTGGTAAAACGCTTATGCGGCTGCGTGAAATCACCGACGGGTAGCAAGCCGCTGCTCAGAAAGAGCGGCTTCTGTTTTCTAACTTCTAGGAGAACTTTTTTTATGATCATTGCTAGAGCGAAAGTTGAGCGCAAACTGACGAGCTATTTGAAGGTTGCTAAATAAAGTGCGATCACTGCGGTCTTTGTGGCGACGAGTACTGCTGCTCCGCATAACGTATTATGCGGAGCAATATCACTCGAGGCCTCACGAACCTTTGCTGTCAAGCTTATCAACGAGTACGCCTGTTGTCAACCTTTTTAATAATAATATGAATTTTGGATAATACATCGTATTTTTCGGTTCCCGTGAAGATTGTGTCAATTAGATTCCGCTATATTGACGGTATTACCAGCGAAACAAATAAAGTACGCCCGGATAACGTTACACGTACCGGTTTGGCCTTGTTTGTCACGTATATTAGCTAACCCACACACATCTATAGAAATTAAGATATTCTTTAAAATTTGTGTGACACCTGATACGGGCGTTACCATATTGGCTAGTACAAGCGCAGTTAGCTACCAGTATTGCCCGCGAATGGCCACCACTGTACTGAGTATATTAAAAAAAGGCCACACTTTTGTTTACCTAAGGCCACAGTTGTCGAGGGCTAGCTGCATACAGAAATACTTTTCATCATGAATGGCCGGTCGGCGGGAAGGCCACAAAACAGCCATTGTGACGAACTTCTGTTAAGTATACGGGATTCTTATATTGTCTAGTACAGTATGCTAATTTGCATTGAGAAGCTAACCTGGCTCTGTTAAGCCTTACCGTTTAAATGCATCATGTGCGTTCGTTTTTTGAGTCACTTCATCTCAACTCACTGTTCTTATCAGGAGAGGCAACAGTCAAACTTCGTGCCCAAGATAAGGCGCACAAAGAAAACAATTATTATTTCTCACACATCCCATTATCACATCACATCGCTCTCAAGGCACTTTCACCACGAATAAATAAAGCGAATATCTCAAGCTAACCTCTAGTGCCTCTTTAGGAAGGGCAATTTTTTGAATGAACATGCTGACCTTTGTAGGCCCTGGCCCAGCCGTCCGTGGCGCCGTGTCCGAGGGCCGACCGTCATGCGGCGGTGCGGTCGCGTCGGATCGTGTCGCCTTGTAACTCCCTCGCGACACACGGCTCCTACTCCTCGACGCGCTCACGGTCGAAGCTTGCAGTCGGCCCGAAGCCGTAGACGTCCCGCCCACGCTGGCTTTACTACTCTTGCGACGTTCCACCGGTCTTTCGGACTGGAAACGCAGCGAGAGATTCATTTCGAGCCTGCGGTTACCCGTGGTACTACTGTTCGGGGAAAGAAAATCGCGCAATTTTACGCCTTTAACCGCGGAAGTTAAAAGAAGCGTAAACGTTTCGTAAGCTAATTAATCAACCTACATTCGAGTGGCTCATCAAGCCAAGTGTCTGTAGAGGGTTAGTATGTCGTATTTTGTCGTAAAGAGCCGCTGTTCACGAAGAAATGCGAAGAACATGGGGAAAAGTTCCCATAGAAAGTTTGTTTTCCTGCATTTGTTTCGGGCTAGCGGAGCTCGGGAATGCGATTAAGAGAAAATAGAGAGATGAGAGTCGAGGGGAGATAAACACAGCGGTGCGTGCGTGTATGCAGCCTGCTTCGTCCCGTTCATCGCGTTGGTTTTCTCTCACGGCGCAAAATTGATATGCCAGTAATTTTCGTTTTCGGTGCGCAGTCTGTTTCGATGGGCATTGCACGTACGTGGACCCACTGGCACTGTTTGTAAATAAACCAGTCAAACGTGTATTCAGGAAAAAAAAGTTATACTATGCTTCAAACTATACTGATGCCGCAGTGGAAAAGACGTGGCGGGCTCCAGTGGTCGAGAATGAACGAACAACGTTTAGACGTGGTAGGAAGGCCCAGCGTAGGAACATGTACAGTTGCGTTCAGTGTCAGCTGCCACACGGCGCCCTTGTTCTAAGGAGCCCCAAGACTGCGTACGGCGGCGCCAACATGCGATAAATGGGAGGACTAAACACGGTTCGAGTGAGTGGCATTTATTAAAGCGCATTCTTTAACGCATGCCGACGACGCCATGCCGTATTGGGCTTCCTAAGACCACGGGCACGGGGTCGTAGCCCCTTCGCTGAACGCGATGGTAGGTTTCGTTCGCATCATCACGCTTCGAACCGGGCGTGTGCAGGATTCTCGGTTCAACAACCCAGAGCGACGATTATTCTAAAACGGAGCGAAGTGTGTAGAGTTTGGAACAGCAACTTGAACGCGATCCCTTCTTCGTGCATGTTATCGCAGCTGCAACTGGGAAAGTCGACGCGCTTTTCTACAAGTAGCTGCCCAAACTGACCTTGGCCGCAGGTTGCCACTTCCCCATCGGTGGCAGGTCTATCGGCGGCAGCTCCGAACTTGACGAGCTCGTCGAAAACTCGTACTTCGGCGCCCACGGCGCAGGCGCTCTTGCGCGGACGTCCTTTCTCGCCGCAGTCTTCCTCGGCTCTCGACTCCTAGGCGCGTCTCGAGCTTCCGAGATTGCTGCGGGGATTTGGTCGCCCTCGTCGCGGGTCTCGGATGCCCTGGTTGCGCGCGTTTCTACGACAAATATAACAAAACGGTGAATTAGAAGAAAATATATTTTAAACGCCGCGTAACGTGGCGACAGCGAGGCCATGTCAGTTTGCGCTGTGACCACGCTGTTGTTTAGAGTCACGTAGCTATATAGATATGCCGATATCGATAGGTATTCGTGGTAAGGAAGCACTATTTAGCGCTACTATTAGGCATCGTAATATCGTAGGCATTGCGAAGCGTTTAATAGATACGCGAACTCTGCTAGACACAACGCCAAAGGTCTGCATGACTTGTGACTTTATGACTTGTAACTTGTGACTTAATTACTGGTGACTTTATGTGCAGTGGTTCACCCGGTGCAGAAGCGATGAGAAAAAGCAGATTGGCGCTCGTTTGGAGGCACTTGTTACACCTAGGCCTGAGAGTATATATATATATATATATATATATATATATATATATATATATATATATATATATGACGGCACGGCTTCACTGTTCCATTTTGCACGTGCACGTATAACCAGGTGCCACATGAACTAAGCTAAGATTATCGTGTCTGTTCGGCAGTTTTTGATTGAACTACATTTATATTGTAAGTAAAGATACTTGTCACCGAACTGACAGCGGTGAGCCAAACGAGTTGGCGCCATAGCAACAAGACAAAAGAAAGCGAGAGAGAGAGAAAAAAAACACCGCACGAACGGCGTTAGTGCAGCATTCATTACCATTAGTTTCTCTTTACGAACGGGTTGCAAGATTGTTCGTCCCACTGTTTCCTCTGTTCTTTTTTTTTATTGTTTTTGCGATCTCACCTTCTTCGCCATCCGGGCTGATGTCTCTCTGTCTCTCCACAATATCCATGCACACTGCCATCGGTATGGGGCTTGCATCGAGGCCTTCGTCGTAGCCCTGAGCGACGGGGCTATATTCTCTTTTATGGCGCGGTCGCTTCGAGCTCGCGTCGACGTCTAGCAGGTATTCTTGATCTTCGGCGACACCTTGTGCCTCGACCCGTCTGTCTCTGCGTTCGTCCGGGCTACGCTGCCTTTGGCGCGGCGCCTGCGTACGACGAGGGAGCTGTGCGAAACACGGCAGCGTCATGCGAATTGTTCGAAGCACAGCGACTTGATTGGTGCAGAAAATGACCGATGACGATTTTCTTGAGCGCTTCGGGGAAGCTATACCAATGGCTGCAGAATGGGAAGTCAGCTTACATAATTTTTTAAACATTTCCACTGACTCAGTGACGTAACTGCGTTCCGCATTATGCAACAGTTTAAGATTGGGATATTTGTTAATTGTTTCGGACTGGTGACAAAAAACAAAACAAAACAAGAAAAAATAGAGCAACGCCAACATTGCCAATTTACTAGACCTGTAGAACAGCTATCGTCTAAAATTAAACAGGATTACGATGGTACCCGTGAAGCTGTCATTGCAAAGTTTTGTAAATCTCTTGTAAAAATCCCATGCACCTCTGGAATAAGTGTGACCAATACTTTCTGTGCTGTTTGCCTTGATCGACGGTAATTAGCGGGGATGTCGAAGACGAGCGTTTAACTTATTCAATGTTTAGTCCAATACGAAAGTAGTGAGTTGATCTGAAACATTACTTTGCGTGCACCACTGCTGTGTGTCTGTACAGTACACAGAACACACAGGGAGATGTGTTTGCTGGAGGCGTTGTTGTGCGCCATGTTTTACAAGCTCTGAGAGGGTTGAGCATTGTCACTGCCTCATATGGCACATCGTGGCAGAGTATTAAGCTTGAATTGGATTATGGGGCTGCACGTGCCAAAACCACAATATGATTATGAGGCAAGCTTTAGGGGCGAACTGCGGATTAATTTTGACACCCTAGTGTTATAGAGAAGAGTTCGACGAAACTTCGCCTGGTCAGGTAACATGATAAAGAAAGTGTGGTCACTGGCCAAATCAAGGTGAACACAACACACAAAGACGTTTCGGGACCCGTACGGGTTCCTTGATCACACACACGAAAAAAACTGCAGAATAACACTAGGTAACACTACAATAACACGACAAACTAGAATAACACTAGAATAACACTTTTCTTAGTGTGATCAAGGAACCCGTACGGGACCCGAAACGTCTCTCTGTATTATTTTCACCTTGATTTGGCCAATGGTCGCAATTTCTTCATCGCCATAGCCTTCTTCAACGTGAACCTAAATGTAAGTGCACCAGCTTTTTGTACTTCACTGCCGTCGAAAGGCAGCTGCCGCGGTCGGGATTCCATAGCCACAAAGCTACCGCGGCGGGCACAAGTTTTGATTTGACGTGCCACCGCTTCCATGGAGTCGCCTAGATCCTACGGTGCTTCTTGCGCCTGCACGCCCAGCGTCAGCTGTGGAATTTGCATGATGTTCACTTTTCAGAAATAGTAGACACGTAGCAGTTTGCCCCCAACCGCTGTCGTGTTTCGTTGCTTTCCACGTCACCTTTTCCTTCCTCGCTCGCCTCCCCACTCCCCCCGTATGGAAACTGTGAGCCAAGAGTGGCAAGGCTGTTATTTGGTCCTACCCATTCTCTCCCTCCTCCTCGTCTGGTCTTGCTCGTTTGCAAAAAGTTTCTCCAATGCTTCTGCAGTGGGGTCACGCATAATTACAGCTACCAAACGACTAATGTGCCGACGTTCGGGCAATTCCAGAGAGCATTGTGCACATGCAACGCGATGGAAAGGTCCAAACGAGTTTCTCGCGTTGCCTTTCCTCTCTGCCACGCTCCTTCTATGTATATACACGCTCTGAACCACCCTTGACGTGGCGTGCAGAACGGTAGCAGCAGCAGCAGCAGCAGTGGAAAAAATCGAAGGTAGAGGCAAAGAAACCTTCGCTTTCAAACTATGTCTGGCCTAGCAGCTGTGGCAACTTATGTGCGATGCAAACGTGCTTTGTGTATAGTGCCAATATGCAAGAGTGATACAAATGCGCGCTCAGCCCTTACAATTCTCTTTTGCAATATTCGCCCTACAAAATATTTTTTTATTCTTTGGAAGCTATAAACAATGACATGAAAAATAACCGACACGTCACTATACCATGTTTGGAATTTCCTCTGCAGAGCATTCCTTCCAATTACTGTACAAGTATCTAAAAAATTTTGATGGATATACCTCACTTTGTTAATTCTATGGCTGAATTATTCATTCCTAATAAAAAAAGCTGTTAAAGTTATATTCTAGATAATAAATTTGAGATTATATTTGATAGTTTGCTTGTGTTACTGATTAGAGTAGTGGTAATTTTACCTTATTGAACATTAACTGCAAGAAACACACATTCTTGTCGAGTGCGCCAAGCCAAATAGGCTTGGGGGAAAGGTAAAGCAATGTTTTCCGTCTTGCATCTTTTTTTTGCCTCCTTTTGTACAGCCATTAAAGCGCGCATCAGCAGTTACGCAGGTAGCATGTTAAAAGCAGGTTAAAGACAAAATGAACATTTCTTACCTCCGTGGGCGATGCGACGGAAAATTCCTGCGACTGAGATTCTTCGGGGTGTTTATCCATCGCTGAGAATGTCTTTAATTATTCGCTCGAGGAGATAGCAGTGAACTGCGAAAAGAAAAGAAAAAAGAGCGTAACACACCTGAACAAGCCGGCGATGCCATGTTCACCATCCTCTCGTTAGACATACCATCGTTGCCTACCCGGGCCACAATTTTTATACAAGATGCAGCACCTGACGCCGTAGTTATGTTAGCTGGAGTAATTCATCGCAAGGTGGCCTAAAGGCAACTTACTAATTATTATTTGCTCTATGCGAGTCAGTATCGAGCCTGCGGAGAACAGAACCAGTGTTTCATTTTGTCCCATGCAAGTATATGATCGGTGCTACCACTAAGCTTCATGACGAGCACGAGTTAAGCAGTGAACGTGTATCACTCGAATAACGCAGCTTCAGCGCATTATTGTCGCTTTTGAGCTGAAGTACCCTCTCAGTGCCCATCGTATCGGAAACGAGCACAGCTATCTGCTTACCTTGCTTGCTTGCTTCCTATACCATGGCGCGTACCCACTACCAAGGGGGGGGGGGGGGGGGGGGGGGGGGGGGTTGGCCGAGAAGCCCACGGGTAAACGAAAAACGTTTACAGGAAAACGTGTGTTTTTGAAAGGAGAGCAAGCTAGAATGTGCTAAATTTTATCCAATTTATTTGAAATTTTGTAAAATAATGATTAATAAATCAGTAACTTAACATGAATGGAAATTTTGTAAAATAATAAATAATAAATCGGGAAATCAACTAGGCGTCCTTGTGTCACCAACAAACTCGCATAAGACCCTGCATACGCTCATGTAGCTAAATCCCAATGTAGACGCCCCAAAAGAGAGAATGTTTTCAGTCTCTATAGCAATGCCTAATTTTCGGAATGAAAATTTGACGAATTTCTTTCTCTGAATTACGAATCGGCGGCAGGTTAGTAAAAAATGATCAGTGATTTCAGGTGCTTTGCAGCAATGACATAGACGGGACAGCGCCATGGACCAGGCCTGTGTAGATAAAAATTTAGGGATGGAATACGGCGTCATAATTTTGTGAGAGAGATTTCCAAGTTACGTGTGGGACACCATTGATTGTGCCAAGGGTAAAGCAAATGGTTTAAGTCGGTTATTTACAATGTCTGTTTTGGTGAGTATTTCAAGAGAGATAACTTTCTAAATCTAGCCGCGGTGATATAAGCAGAACTCGGCAGAACATGGATGACTGGTCCATCTGGGGATGTGTTTGCAAGTGTGTCGGCCATTTCATTTGAAACCAAACAACGATGACCTGGTAGCCATATCAAGCGCACCAGACGTAAGGTCGAAATGATTACTGCGTCTAGTTCATTCAAAACACTACTGTCCGAGGATGAAGTGCACACTGACAACTAATCAGTCACTATCACAGCTGTCAAAGGATTTACAGGAAGTTTTCGAAGAGCCAAAGTAATTGCTAATAATTGTGCTTGAAATATGGGTGCAAAATCAGGTGGTCGCATTGAATACGACAAGGATAGCGACTGAGAACAAATGCCTAGGCCCGCTTTCCCCCCACACGTTGATGCATCCGTCGCTATTACACCACCGATCTTCAATTGGGCTAAATGATCTTGTAATAAGCCGCTTACCTATCTAGTGGGCAGGAGTTTAGCATTGGAAGGAAATATGTAGTCAGGTTCAACCTTAATAGTATTTACGGGTTTTTTAGGAGAATGATCTCGCGCGTCTAAACTTGCAGTGGTTCTAGTTGTGCTTGCACAAAAAGAACCGGCGGATTGTGTAGACAGAACCACGTTTCTTCAAAGAACAAAAATCCTTTCTTAATAAATACACGCTGCGATCGTCTCAATGACGATGCGTAAATGCTTAAGTACGTTTCTCACTGTAGGAATGCGGAATCCGCAAACAAGTGTGGGCAGTCGGGCTTCCTGATATAATACATTATTAGCAACAAGTGTTGGCAAACAAGACAAATCTGGAGAGCCTATCGATTTAGAAGAACCAAGAGGTTAATCTTGTATGCTGGCCCACCAGAGAATAAAACACATCCAAATTCCAATAAGGGTAGAACATACACACGATAAATCATAATGAGAGTGTGCTTGGGTAGCCCAGTGCGGTGGCGACCTAGTTGGCGAATCATGTCAACGGCGAGCACTGCCTTAGAGGCGACATGTTCGATGTGGTAGCGCCAGCTAGAATTTGGATCGTATATAACGCCTAGATACTTAATAAAGTCACGCTGAGGGATTATTCCCTGATGGTATTGGAGGGATACATTAACAGGTATAGTTAAGCAACGCAATCTTGCTAACATTTATGGGCATAAGAATATCCTCAAGCCAATCTTCAAGTAACGATAAATATGACTGTAATACTCTCTGAAGTGATTGGCTATCACTCGCGTACTGGAAGAATGTAGCGTACACTTGTAAGCTACATTGGAATTGAACTCGTCAGGGTATTATACAAAATCTGAGAAAGTACGGAACCGTGTGCAACTCCTCTGATTATATTTGACGTAGAAACGCAGCCTTGAGAGCAATAGAATTTTCTCTCTCTTAGAAATTCATAAGTCCAATTTGTAAAACATGAAGGAAAATTTATGCCCTTTAGGATATGCAAGAAGATGACGTGCTCCACCCTGTCGCTTACCTTAGCTATACCAAGAGTCACCAACGCTGCATACTGCCCACTGTGTCGAGCTAGCTTAATGCGTTCGTCGAAATCAACGTGGGCGCACCAAATCTGCTTACCTTTGTAACAGGATCTCTTCTTCTTCGTTTACTTCCTTTCCATGGTGGGGGCTTTTGTTCACTGCCAAACGCAAAGCGTGTGCCATATTTTCCCAAGACCTCTACGCGCAGTATCTGATGTACCAGAGCAGCGAGGTATACGCCGAGCGTTCTTTAGTGCGCGTGAATATGTTAACGAGTTGTGTAATACGATCGCATGTTCTTGTCTTTGGGAAATATGGTTATGAGTATTTTGAAACGGAAATACATTAGCAGTACCAAACAAAATGGAGTTGTCTTCGACTACAATTGTCCTTTAAGCTTCTATTAGGCAAATGAATGATAATCGCAAAATACAAATAAAAGAAGATGAAAATTTTTTTTTTCGATTATGTACTCCCGGTTGAAATTGGCGAAAATCATTTCTGGCAAAGCGCATAAACCACAGGTGCGAAGAGCGTTTGCGTAGATAGCAAGAGATTTCCATTAACATTACCTTTAGTTGAACTTTCAAGGCCCTGTAGAGGGCATTGAAAGCTTCGAAGCAACGCCAATATGAGTGCAGTACCATTCAGGCTTTCGGATACATGCCCCGCCACAATGGGCTGTAATGAATGAAAGACTCCCCCAAACCATTTGTGCAAGGATATTTGGGCGAAACAAAACAAGCTACACAGGAAAAAAAAAAAAAACCGATACTTCTCCTGTCTGCTCCACAATCCTCCTATCGTTTACAAGAAGCAGTTGCTGCATGCAAAAAGCAAAAAAATTTAATCACTAGGCATCACCCGTGTCACGCTCTATTATAGCTTTCATACATGCAAATGAGGCGTCAATTTGTGCAGACAAAGCCCTTCTTTCTCCGACAAGATAGTAGGCGTGGTGATGGTGTAAATATAACGTCTTTTTTGTCTCGTACATATCTTGGTCTGTCCCGTTAAAGTTTAGCGCCGGTAAACAATTGCGTAACAATAAACGCTTATTGCACAGATTTGCTGCTTAGGATTCGGCCGGTTGGGCGCAGTCTAGACAAAAACGTCAGCAACATCGCAGCGCAGACAGAAAGCCGTCATTATTTAATTGATTAAAGTATGCAGTCATATGTGCCTGCGTGTGCGTAGGTGTCGCTACAGATATTGGCAGTTGGATTTCGGGAGACCTCGGCAAACCGAAGTTCGAGTGAATTTAGAAAAAAAGCAGAAACTTCGGACCCTGACTAAGCCCTAATCTGGCCTCTAATGAAGTGGGATGCATTTCTATTGGAATGCTACACATTACCCAATCAGTATTTAAGAGGAAGCTTTAGCTCAGGGCCTCCTATCTGAATACATGGGAAAAGAGAAATCGTTTTTATCGGCAACAACAAGACGAAATTCCATTATGTTTGTTGCATTTAAAAGAAAAGGCTGTAGTCTGCTGACTGTTGGTTGCAAATGTTTTATTTACATCGTGAATATTTTAATAAAAATTTCCGAGAATCGCAAATCTTCAGAAAACGAAACTGTGAAGTTTACAACACTGAAACTCAGCAATCAGAAACGACATCAGAATTCTGTAAATTGCACCTAGTTGTACATCTAAAGTGGATAACATTGGCATGTTTTACATGGCTCTTAAATAGATCACTAATCTGGGATTAGAACTTTTGCTATACCCTTGTAAACAATGTAACAAATTCGCGTAAGACAGTGAGGGACATATCAGTTTTGTCCGCTTTGGATGATTTAATGTACACAGTTTAGAGTACTGCGATTACAGTTATGAATTTGTGAGCTGCGGGCTTGTATTCACGCAATAGCGTTAAAGGCCCCTATTGCAAAAAAATCCGGTGTAGGCGACCTGAGTCGGACGTCGCTTCGCGATAAATACCTCCGTACCCCAATAACGCAGGCCCTCTGCGTGGCGCAGAGGCGTTCCGGAACTAAATGAATTCCTCATAGTAAAACACCTCAGAAAAATCGTAAAGTACGACCTAAGCACAACCTACAGACATGATAACTCCCGATTGTAATTTAAATGTACCCGAAAACATAATTATAGTAGGCAGGAATTCAAACACAAACCCCTTTTCCAGCGTTTCTACCACTGATAGAGCGGCACGGCATGCTAGGTTCCTTGCAACAACACCATCCTGATGGCTCTCGCCTCCACGCATCCGTTAGAAAGCTGCTGTTGCTGGGAAGCGTGACATGCAGTCAGGGCCTTTGAATGCTATCGCGTTTCTCTTAAAGGCGAAGGTTAAGCGTCCTCCAAGTTTTTCTTTTCAAAATCACCAATTAAAAGAACTACTTTAATAAATTCAGGCCCTAAATCGTAATTCCGCCTCCGCGAGTCACTACAATTTAGTTTTCTCTCTCAGATGCAACAAACTTCATTAATATCAGCCCAGTGGTTACCTCAGAAGAGCGTTTCTGCGTTCTACATGTACTTGAATAGGCGGCATCCGAGTTGGGCCTGAGTAAAGCTTCCTCTTAAGCAATGTTCTAAGTATTCGTTCAATGTATATTGCTAGTGAGTGAGTTGGTACTTCTGTTTCCTCACGCTCGCCGGGAAGATGGCGTGGGGCAAATCGGTTTCACCTGCTATCTACTGCCACAGACCCTACCCCGCGTTTCACTAGTTACGCAAAAAAAGAAAAGAAAAGAGAAATATGGTGCCTTTTAACTCGACAGTAGATTATTCATCCACGGATGATATCGAAAGGCTCTAGCGTGTTCAACTCGACAAATCCGTGCGATCATTCTTATGCGCATTCGCCATTGATACGTGCAACAAAAACAGCAGGCAAATTTCACTTTTCAATGAATGAAAGTTTATTATGGAAGGCGAGGCTAGTAGTTATTGCACCAACATGTTTTACAACTTATTTCATTACTTGTATTTTTTCATTTACGCTATTTATTTGAGTCATGTAACATTGCGTTAAATTATGATCATTAGAAAAAAAATAATAGTTTAGCGTATAACAGTTTAAATAAACAACTCGGACTGAAATCCGAACGCAAGAAAGTATGGCTCACACGTCTGTATTGGCATTCATTTGGAGACGAATGTCCGTGCTATCACGAAGGTGACATAACGTGTTCCGAGAAATAGTTCAAGCATGAGGCGCGCTACGCAGAGGACACTTCTGAGACGTGGTCATGCGCGAACCAGGCGAGCAGCGGTACAGCCTCGCGAAGTCGTCGTCGTGCACCAACGGCGTGTTTATAAGTATTGCCCCGTTGTCAGGGGACGCTAGCATTCTACAGCGAATATAGACGGCCATAGTGTAGAACAGTTGCCCGTGCGACATCCTCTCGAGGCTCCAGGCCTGCTTGAGTACATTCCAGTCGGTACGGGACACAGCGCTCAGCACGGACGACAACCCTAAGGTTAAGGGGAACGCGTGGATTGCCACGAGGTAGTGCTTCTGGGCTGCGAAGAGAGCGCCGGTGAAGCACTCGCGCAGCCGGCGGATGTTGGCTTTCGCCGCGGGCGACCACGGAGCGCCGTACAACAACGCGAACCACAAATTTTCGGCCAGTATCCAACCTATGCCGGCCATGTTTGGTATATCCGACCCGGGACGAATAAAGGCATATAAGTAAGGGGGAAGCATCAAGTAGCGAGACCCCAGTAGGGACATGTGGGGAGTGACAAGCTTCTTTCCGGCGTTCAGAGCTAGTACGCGCGCCCTGGTAACGTCGAGGTCGTACGCACGGCCGCGCAACAGGTTCGTGACGAAATCTGTGGTGGGCTTCGGAATGGCCACCAACTCAGGTCTGACCGCGATTGGGGTGAGGAGGGACAAGACTTCCAGAAACGTCTTCAGCGTCTCGGCGTCCTCCTTGGCTTCGAAGAGCGAACTCCTCCTCGCGTCCCAGTACACGGCGTCCTTAACGGCCGCGAAAGTTGAGATGGCCACTTGGTCCTTCTCGTGGCTCGTAAGGACTTCCACCGTGAACATCTCCCACATTTCGCGAATCCACGTGACGCTGTAGTTGCAGGTCTGGAATACATGGGGCCAGGAAACGTTGTGGGAAACGTCTAACTGTTTGAGCCCGCTGCCGATGCTGTACCAGACCAAATAGCCAGCCCTGGCACCGACGGAGACCAACTCTTTGTCCGAGGAGAAAACATCGTGAATGGCCCGGACCTCGCCGGCGCCGACGACGAAGATACGCGTCGCATTGCTCAACCGGTAGCCGATAGCGCTGAGGCCGTCTCGCAGGCTGTCGATGCTCCACACCTCCCGGTCAAAGGCGTCGCTGTCGTTTGCAGCTGCGTACCATTTCTCGGTAAGTTTGCCGGGATACCGGCTGCATATCTTCAAATTGAGCTCAGCCATCTCACCCGCCGTGAGCGTATGATTGATGCCGGCGTCGCTCAGAGCAGCAGCGGTAGCGCCGAGGACATCTGGTGGCACAGCCTTTTCAGGGCAGTTGACACCGGTTCGAAGGAACATGCGCGAATTTGCTGCGCGGTACGCGATACGGAGAAGCGAAGGTAGCTCGTACTTGACCGACATTATTGTGGCATAAACAAAGGCGTTCCTGACATCCGGCTTAGCGAGAAGATGGTGTGCGCCTTGAACAATGGCGCTCGCCAGGGTGGAGATGAACTTGTGGCGGTGCGGGACGGTCTCGATGCACGACTTGTAATAGGCGCTAAGGAAGGTTGCGGCGTCGCGGCTTTCCAAGCCCTCGGGAATATTGCCCGTGATCATGACGCGTTCGAGCTCTGGACGCCAGCCGACTCGTTTCCAGAGGCCCTGCTTGATGGCGTCGGAGCAAACGTAGGCGAAGAAGTCGCGGCAAGGGTTGAGGCTTGCGTTGATATGTCGGATGATCTCCCGGGCATCGTCGGGGCAGCAGAAGGGCTGTCCTTTGGCTTCAGCGGATTCGCGCTGCCTGTCTTCGCGAGTGATGAGGTAGACGCTCAGGGTGATGACAGCCACGACGAGTGCCGTCACAGCCACTAGGATGGAGGTAGCGCAGAATAACCGGTGGCGCGGTTTCTTGATTGACACGAGGCTGCTTATTCTTGGAGCGACGTGGGACCACAATGTCTGGTACGGCGAGCTGTTAGGTTCAGCCATAGCAGATGTAGATGTAGCATTGAGTCTTGAGGTTCTTCTTCTCCTTCTTCTTCTTCTTAACATCTGGAGCCCATACACGCTAACGTGAAAGATGCGGACCTGTGCGAACGGTCCTTGTGTAGGAAGGTCGAAAGTACAAATACGTCAGATTATACATAAAAAGGTCGCAGTGGTCGCAGTTCTGAGCGAAAGGAGAAACATCGCCAGCGATATAACTTTAGTAGACAGCTATACGAAAAAAGGATAGTAGCTTTACCGGTCGTATAAACTTGCAAACATTCGCTTAGTAACTAAATTAACAAGCATGGTGTCACGCGCGCATAACCAAACATGAACACATCTCATTCGATCATGGTGGAAACTCTCTGTCAAAACGCTGGAGTGAGGAAGCGCGGCAGCAGCAGCCAGCAAATTGACCTTCGTGCTGCCTCTCGCTTCTACACGAACTTAGCGGCGAAAAAACAGCGCACACGAAGCTATCCGCACTCAGCGCACTCTGCTTCCACCTTGGATAGCGGCTGCTGAGTATGGTGTGGCCGCGCATGCGACCGCACCCTACGCAGCAGCCGCCGGAGTAGAACACCTCTTCTCCCACCCCTACCCCGGGTGCGTTGCGTTCGGCGGAAGACGGTGCGCTTTCTCCCCGGTTTCCTCCGTCGCGCGCGCGATAGTGAGCCGCCACCTCCGGCTCGCCATCGCACGCTTTCACTAGCACTTAACGAATTTACGCTTGCTACTTCTGCGCTCCTACAGAGAGAAATAAATGGCAATACCTGTCATCGCCTTGTTTTATCTCATGCTGCGGACAAAGCGCTAGAAGCAACGTATGTATGTATGTGTGTCTGTCTGTCTGTCTTTCTGTCTGTATGTATGTATGTATGTATGTATGTATGTATGTATGTATGTATGTATGCATGTATGCATGTATGCATGTATGCATGTATGTATGTATGTATGTATGCATGTATGTATGTATGCATGTATGCATGTATGCATGTATGCATGCATGCATGCATGCATGCATACCTTGCGAACTCACCACAGCAATTTGTAAGTTGCAGAATGTGCCCTGAAGTCATACAATTAGGGATATTTTTTATCTTTGTTGAATATGTGATTCGATTTTTGTGCAAGTAATGCACGCTTTGTATAATCCAGCTCAACGTCTAGAATTCTGCTATCTGCCACAGGAGATTAAAAGAATGAAACTGTAAAAACCTTAAAAATGATCATCCCCTATATGCGGTACTGGTCTGTATATATTCTACTCGGAACGACAATCATGCCAAAACAGCAGCCAGTTTTCAGCCCACGACACACACACAGTGGCAGATACTCTATGACCCAAGTCTTGTAATCGGCAAGACAGCAGGTGCCAGCACCTGAAAAGTGCGGAGAAGAGCCAAAAAGAAAAAAAAAAAAAGGACAGGCCTCGGTTTATAACTGCTTTATAACGCTGGTTACATTGGCCTTTTTACATGCTGGCGCCCAATTCATGTCGGATCCCTCGTAGTTGGTTGAGCCGTGTCCGTAGGCACCAAACCAAACCAAACCAAACCAAACCAAACCAAACCAAAGGACAACCCCAACATGCAAATAGGTGTGCGCCCGAATGCACTATTTGAGGGACGGTGGCATGCAGATAGTCTTGGGCCCCCTGCATGGAGATGCGGCACTGGCTATATGTCCCATTAAAGAAATTAGGCCTCTTGCGACGTCAGCATACTTGGTCAACATGTAGTACACGCCACCGGCGAGGTGCCCGAATACAGAAGGAGAACGATTAAGGCAAGAAGTAAAGAATTCGGGAGGCGAAAATAGCAGAAATCGACTGCATAGGTCGCAAGTCGGCACCAGAGGAATCGCACTCCGCAGAAAGAAGTGAACGAAATGGGACGAGATCGTGCGTTGAGCGAGCAGCGAGCTACGCACACGATGCGAAGAAGCAGATGAAGTCGTCCCACCACGTTTCATAAATATCAAAGAAAGCTCCGTTTATCATTGATGTGGGGCATCCTTCGTGTTCTTTTTCACCCTTTCTTGCATTTCTGTGTGTGGTAATAATTAGAGCTGGTTATGGTGCCATGGTGCTGAATATAATTTTATTGCCAACAGCGGGTGCCTTCGACGGCTCAGAACGACATGTTCACTGGTTCATGGCAAAGAAGTAAATGAAAACGAAATGAGACCAGAACGCGATTACACGTGCTGCATCAGGCTTTGAGGAGCATGTTTGCGATCTCTCAAAACAGAAGAAAAGTAACGTTTATGCCGGTCATCAAGAATTATGATTTATGCGAGCTCACCTAGAGCAATTAACTGTCCAAGTTCATAAAATGACCGCTCTTTTTTGTAGCAGCAATTCGATTAATGTACAGTTCGATGATATTCCTCCTCAAAATGAAATGCTACTAACTTACCGCATTTTAAGCCCTACCGTAATCGATTAGTTTTTGCTCATACCGATCAAAACAGTTACTGCCGCTGACGTTCCCAAGGCCAACAAAAGTGTTGAATTGGAGCGTTTTCTCCTATTCTCGACTGGTCGTTTTCTCTTTGCCTCCCAGGCTACGTACCCTGGTTTCTAGCACAATTTTTAGCTGTAATTCAAGCCATCCGTAAACTAAAAAAAAAGCCGGCAGATCCCACACGCTTTGGGAATCGATGTCATGCGAAGCAGTGTACGGGGAGCCCACCAAGTTAACGAAACGACCATGAGAGCACAAACACGTAGGCAGCTGTTTCATAACCTACATGATACGCCTGTCATGACATTCATGTCATGACCTATCATTATTGTTTGTCATACTCTCTTCTCATGCCAATTTTGGTACATACCAAATTAACAAAACGACCATGAAAGTACCAGGACGTAGGCGGCTCTAATAGATAGATAGATAGATAGATAGATAGATAGATAGATAGATAGATAGATAGATAGATAGATAGATAGATAGATAGATAGATAGATAGATAGATAGATAGATAGATAGATAGATAGATAGATAGATAGATAGATAGATAGATAGATAGATAGATAGATAGATAGATAGATAGATAGATAGATAGATAGATAGATAGATAGATAGATAGATAGATAGATAGATAGATAGATAGATAGATAGATAGATAGATAGATTATTGTCAAAATGGCAAATGTTCACCAAAAATGCTTCGCATTTAATACATCAACCCGTTCAACGGAGTTTGTGACGGACTATGCCTTTGTGCTCTTCTCTTACTGCTTATTATGACTCCCAGATTTTGGAAGCTTTCAAATCGTTAGGGCTCTATCATTTAACTTTGATTAGGTTGGTCTGGGAGCCAGGGAATGACGTTATATTTCTAAACAAAAATGGCACATTCGTTGGTAAAAGCGTGCCTGAATGGTCTGATTATTCAAATATTACCGGCATCAGCTTTCGTCATAGGGGCTAGTTTTTGTCGACAAATGATGCTGAAGGCATGTTAAACGCCATCTTTAATGAACTACTCAGATTTTCAGCACTCTGCATGCCTTTGGAACAGTACACTCTGTCAAACGCGAACACTTGAAGTCACTATCACTAGACTACGCTGTCGAATTCCATTTCTGAATCTTCATCCAGACAGGGCTGGCCTGGTTCCCTCACCAAGCTGTTCTTTTCGTAGGGAACATGAAAAATAGATTATTTGCTCATTGATTGAAAAATATATGCTAATTTGCAAAAAAAGAACCTTAGACACCGTTCTCCTTCTACAAAATCGTTTCGATTAGCTCTATTATTGCGTTAAATAATTTCTTAATTCTAATGTAATCATTGCCTGCAATATTTATTACCAACATCTATTAATTCTCAACTATCTGTTCACAAATTTTGTTTATATTTGTTTACATATAAGTTTTCTTATCTTTATTTCGAGCTACCCATTTCTTGGCCCATCTCCCACAGTGGGTATGTGCCGCTAACATCTAGGCTCCCCATCTACATCTACGGTTGTGGCATCATAATCACCAGCAGCCTGTTTACACGGTACCACGAAAACTTCTGGGTGTGATCTTCAGTTGTCCATGTTTCGTGTCAGCTTGCCCTCCCTGTATCTGCAACTTTCCTTCTCATATCACACCTTCTAATTCTCTTGCACTCGCATAAAAAAAATTGGACAGGCATAACTTTGCGATGCCCCTTTCTACCACCTTTGAGTGCGCTGTCGCATAGGGAAGCAGGGCCTTATTGGCGCGAGGTTCGTATTTCCAGTATATAAGTTTTTCTCGGAATGAAAACCTGATAACCTAACGTAAGCTTCCGTTAGGCGGCAACGCATGAGTTAAAACTAGAGGTGATAGGCCCTGACGTACGAAGGATAGTGCGCTTGTAGCTAGCGTCCTGAAACGGTCAGACCTGCCTGCAATCAAGGAAGAATTACGAAAAGACATCCTATTCTTTCCAAACCCGGGACGACGTAGTGTTGGGTTCACTGGTGATCTCCAGAACTGAACGTGTTGTCCGTCTTTTTCTGTGCATTGTCCCTCCTGAGGATAGCATGTTCAATTTCCAAATATAGCGTCTTAAATACTTCTTGCAAGAATGCCATAAACATATATAAAGGGATTGTGCATCGTCGCTTGACATGCTGAATGAATACTCTTTCATTTTTCTTGCGAAAAGTAATGCTATCTATGGAATTTCAGCATACGCCATTGCTATCACAAATTTTGACCTATGAGTACCTCCTTGAGAAGTATTACGCCGGTAGTGAAATTTCTGCATATTGTATGGCTGTCACCGACTTCTGAATGATGAACGATGCACTCCATGCGTGACCGTAGATTATTTGAACTTCTCTCCTCGTTTTGGACTTTCACTCCCTTTTTACTCTTCCCCAGCGCTGGGTAGCCAACCAGACCCAGCATTGTTCATCTCCCTGCCTTGTTATAAAGGCTCCTCTCTCTCTCTCTCTTCAAACGTAAATACTGATCGGTTCAGGTTCTCCACCGCACAGCCGCCCGAAACTAAAATGACTCAAGTTGAAAGAAACACGTGACAGCATATATAGTGTGTGAAACACAGAGAAAGGCGATGCTCTAGCTGGGACAGGCTTAAGTTTTTCTAACGTGAGAGGCCTATGACGCATGATAGAGCAAGTTGCAGGTGTGCCCTTCGTAGCCAAAGGAGTCCCAATCGACGTTTCTATTGACAACTTCTACAGCCAATTTTCAAAGATGATAAAAGGAGTCTTACACCTAGAGGAGCCGAAACAGCTATAAATATAATGAAATAGTTTTTTTTGCTTGTATAGCATGTACAACAAAAGAAAGACAACCAGCATGCTTGAACTCCTGACCTAATGTTCGAAATTCTCTGTATCTGCTGGAATGTCTCAAAAAAAGAAAAGAACAGAAAGTCCACAAGCCATAACAGGAAAATAAACATGGAGGCAACTACTATTTCCCTAACCGGAAACAGGGCTTGACATAGGCAAGGAGATTGATCTTGAAATTGAAGAAAAATACATACAAGGGACGCTCAGCTGGGCCCACGCCGGTTAGGATTTTGTTCTTGAACGGAAAAGAAGACCTCGAAGATATCAGGAATTTGTGTGGTTTATCCAAGATGACAAAAATTAACAAGTGTTCCTTATTGTATAAAACTTGGGAAACTTTTAAAAAGGCGTCTTCGAACTCATGGTCACCAAGCTGTATGCGGTTCGCAGACAGGAAACCGTAAGAAGTGCCGCATAGATTTTTTCTACAGTACTTTTAGTGATGTAGGTTGAAATAATCTCAAGAAAGGGCCGTGGCATTCGTGACAAATGGGTTCAAAGCGGCCGCATGATTTTTCTTTTCGCCTCCATCTTTTGCGCATTCCTAAAGTTAGAGCCAAACTTCGTCGTCTTCAAACTTTGGCTCCTGTAGAGACCTTCATTATTTAGGGTCGACAAATGTTCTGCTCTAGTAAAAAGAAGTTATCAGTCCCATTTTATTTCTTTTGAGGCCTTATTACTTGTACGTTGCTATTCTGTGCTCTTCTTTTGCGAATGGCGATCAACTAGGAATCTTTTTTTTTGTGTGATAAATACAGGACGTTCGCTCCCCTCGCAATCTTTTCGGTCTCGCTAAATATTGTATGTTTTCGCGCGTGCGCCTTGAATATTAGATGAGCTCAGTAACGCGCTGCGACGGTTTCAAATACTGCACTGACGCGTAACCTTCGCCGCTGACGAAACAGTGCGGCCCTTCTTCAAGGGCACATCCCCTGTACACTTGTCTCACTGTTATTTCTACCACGCAGCTTATTTTAGGTAATTTTCAGTTGGGTGAAGGTGCAGGTGTCTTATGTGCTTGCCATGATGCTGAGTCTAGCACAAATGGTAATGTTTCTTTTTTCATTGGCTCAACGCTCCCCCCTCCCCCTAAATTTCCCCTGTTCTTATCTTTAACATTTTAATGCAGTTTGTTGAAGCATTTGGATCACATAGAACATGCGTACGGGGTGCTATTTAAATTATACAGAATTTTAGAAATCACCTGTGATAGATAGCACAATTCTAGTCCTTGAGCTGTATTACTCGTAGAGGCAGACATTAATGAGAAAATTAAAACGCATTCTGGACTAAATACTGAAATAAAAATAAATGGGTTTTATCTAATTACTTTATGGCGCATATTGAAATTTCCTAATTGGAGCTGGTGAGTTCTGCAGGTGTATCCACTTGGAGAGAATTACGGGGCTGGCACCAGTTTTTACGTATTCGTTCCCGAAGTGGGTTACGTAATAGATCGGCTTTCAAGTAACATTTGAGCTTCAATGGCCGAAAAGGTGTTTTTGTTCTAAAGCTAAGTAGAACAACAGTGCATTTTTTACCGCAAGCATCCCGAAACTGGTATTAGTCACAGAAGTCGATTAAAGTGTATGTGCCTTGTAAATTAATGGACTACACTTCGTAAATTACAATATGTGCTGTGTAGTAATCAATAAAACTAGATTTAAAACATTTTTTGCTGCCTATCCAAATACGCGTTCACATTTAATGTGCAAGTATTGTCCGCCTCTTCGAGCAATCGAGCTAAACGGCTAGAATTGTACTATCTGCCACAGTGAGCTTTTAAAGATTTTCTGTGGTACAAAGAACGCACGATATTGCACATCAGAAATCGCGATGCAATAAAAGAAAATTATAAAAAGTAAAAGCGAACGCATGATACAGGCGAATGGGTTGGCAGTGATACCCTTTCGTCATGCAGCTGTTGTACAAACTAAATGAGCTGGCGCCTCCAGATGAGTGGCTTTACCTGTTACAAAATGATCTTGGGGAATGACGGAAGAGTGAGTGCCTTCGCTAAGCTGAGTTTTCTTTGTACCCTGAAATTGTGGAGTGGTAATGGAGTCATCTACAATGCTGACAACAAAACGAAAACAGCACGTGATTCCTAGTGGTTCCGATCGCAAGTTACTTTGTGTCATGTCGCGCCTAAATTTGTCATTAAAGAGATAATATGGAAGATAATAAATACAAGAGAACTTTACTGATAAAAACCCACATGCCTCACATCCAAGAGTCTCGTATTAGCGCATGAGAATTTGATATAAGAATTTCTATGTAGCTCTGTCGAAAAAAAAAACACTATGCCTCACGACCACCATATCCAATACGAAAGGGAAAAAATTGTCATCCACCCGGCACTAGCTGGAAGCTACAAAGGAATCTCATAATGGTTTCTCAGAAGGAACGCATAGCAGCTGATATTCGTCTTGGTCCCAGACGCATTGAAGGTTGCTTTCTTAGAAATCTTCAAGGGTTTCCTTTGTAGCATCGTGCAACAGTCGTGTAGGTGACAATTTTTTTCCTTTCATGAACTTTCATGTTGCAATGTTTCGCAGAACTGGTTTGCCATATCAAATTTATTGTTTCGAAATATTTGCAGAGACGAAGATGAAGAAAGCATAGAAGACGACGAACCTTGCTTATTTTACGCGTGCCGCCTTCCATCTTGCATTCCACTGAACGCGTTGTAAATTGCCTGCAAATATATTTTAAACCTCTCTTCTGCCCCTAACATTTTAGTGGAGGTGAGATTTTGAAAACAATATGAACACATCAAAATCTTTCGTAGAAACTCGTATGTTCCTAAATTTCATATAGCGCATTTGTTTGATTTATTACATGAAGCATGAGCAATACAATGTATCTGAACATACGGGTTTTTATAAGTGATTACCATATGTTGTAGTACTGGGTGTGGGGCTTATGGGTCAAATACCGTTTTTAGTAGAGTGTCCCATGTGGTATTGCGAACATGAGGGTATTTATTTGGAATTACCGCATATTCATGAGAATAATAGATTTTGCTTACGTGGGGCTTTTTTATGGGGAAGAAAATTTGAAACAGGAACGAAGACATTATTGCAATATCTTAATTGTTTGCGAGTGGTATTTGTGACATAGTGAAATATAATATGCCACACTGTAGTCAATTTGATCACTGGTAACATTCAATAGAAGAAGAAAACGAAACAGTGCGTCATCCGCTCTAAATTTGTGCAAATAAAGAAAGTGAATGTTATAGTTTCAAAAGGAGACCAGACAATAGGAGTGATTGGCGTGGTTTCGATAAATCTTTTTCTTCTGGCAGACGTTTACATTGGTAATAATAATGATGATTCCATTTGCGTCGTCTGCGAACAGGTCTCTCGAACAGTCTGTCAGCTTCTCTTTTACGTTATCTGACCTCGATGATGTTTATAATTAAAGGTTCTTTCAAGTTAGGGCGGCCTATTGCATTGATTTTCGAAAAAAATAAATGCATGGCGTTGGTAGCATTCAATAAAATGATCAATACAGTTCTGCCATGGTCATGTTTCTCGTGAAATACATGCGTACACGTAAGACGAGAACGCATTAATAAATTGCAGCAGCATTTGAAATGACACCAGTGTAGAGCCACACTCTCGTCCGCCGTAGCCCCATTACTGGCCTTATTGAGGAAGCTAGCCATGACCCCCAGGAGTTCAAAGGGTGCATTTACTGCTGACTTCGTGCAGTTTGCCACTACACAGCCATTCTGCGTTTAAGTGAGCAAGCTTCCGAACAACGTGAGGATATATGTTTTCCTCAGGCACGAGCAAAACAGGGTGTCCAGAATGACCGCCTATGTTGTACAAAGCACAGTCACGAATTATGCTCACATTTCTGCGAGTAGGTGAAGGAGTTAATTCACACCGACCCACATTGGTGAGGCGGGAAAACGCGCTCAGGTGTGAACATTATACCGGAGCGGTTGAACTGACAAACCACGTCAGCATCATCCTCGATGAAACAGGCATGGGAAAGAGATAGCACGAGTTGACGGTAGTCTTACCCGGTAACGTCGTTCTTATACCAAGAACGTCCTAGAGATTTTCCGAAAATGAAAAGCAGGAACGAAATATAGGCGTTAAAGAGTAAAGCCGAGCGAAAACAGTTTGACAACAACGGTTAGTTGTTTTAGCCACGTCGTCGCTGCTGCCATAAGGAGCCCCCAAGGACATAATGAACTTTCGCTTGGCCGCGCATGCAAACTACGCAGGGATTCCAGACGGCCAGTCTGCATCACCAAGCAGAATACCGTGAGCCTGTTGTCGTTCTCGACTAATGGAACCTTGTGTTCGCTTAGCAGTGCCCGTCATCTGCCTCCTTCTTTTGTATCTCCTAGAAGGCCTTGTTCTTTCATCGGAGAAAGAAAGCGAGTAAATTAGAGGCGTTCATACAACGCTGGGGCTCGCCGTGTTCACGAGAGGAGTCTTAGGAACTTCGTTTATGGCCACTGAGTTTCCGCTCTTTCTATGCTAACATGCTGACGCGTTCTTTGCGCAGGTTACGGAAGACACAGGAAAAATAGCAACACGAGAGCGGCTGTTCCTGGTTTGGTGGCGGAGGTCGTCTTGCATTTGGCATCCAACCTGGGTCCCTCGAGGCCCGCGCACGTTAATGAAAGTTTACGTCCACGTTCAACACTAGGCGATTGTTGTGTCGCCTTGCACACTGGTAAGTGTGCTGCCCTGGCCCAATGCTTTCCTCTTGGACTACGCAAACAGTCGACTGGGTATTTGTTCGCCCTAAATAACACACTCAGGGGAATTGAGTAGCAGTAAAGTGGTGAGGTGATGTCATTGTTGGCTCTAGGTTGGTCTGTCCATGCACGGGTTGCCACCACCTGTTCTTGTGCTTTATTTCTTTTTAAACTTCTTGCAATCGAACTTGTAGCAGAGCGTGGCACATCAAAAGCTCTCCAATGGCTCTAATCCTATATGCTACTTGTTATTCCCTAGCTATGTGGCAATTGCGCGCATGATATCACCTCCTCTAAGAATCTCGTACGCAGCACGGCGTTGCTGTGCAGTAGCAGGCCTCTTACTGTAGAGTAGCTGGCAGTGTACAGCGATTGAGTTGCAAGGTCCAGCACAAAACTCTACAAAGAAATTGGCGAAACCTTTCTCTAGTGATCAGCTTTTGCGTATTGTATGACGTAGCGTTCGAAGCGTGGTGTCTGGACCAACAGTTTGACGTGCTGTCCGGAGGACGCCAGACGTAACTTGAGTTTAATTGGTTTTGAATGTGGCGTGTTGTGTCATGTGCGTGCATCTCATGCTATTTTCTCATCATTCCCATCAGGGGTAGCATACTGGGTCGTATCGGTAGGCATTCCCTCTTCAGGATTCATTACAAAGCCCCTCGCTCCCTTCCTCTTTGGCTTCCACTCGTTTAGCGCACTTCCCAAGAGTGACCAATGGGGTGTGGTCGACGGATTGATAAATGGTCATAGAAAAAAAAATGCGTTGTGCAGAGGAAATGACGGGGAAATGCGGAACAAAGGAAGAAAGTCAACTGTTTGAAAGAGCGTTGTCGAAACGGTAAGAACATGGAGCCGCGCAAAGATCAGATACAGTGTATTACACTTTGAACTCCGATCACACGGTATAATTGGCACAGACTGGCGAACGCCAACGCGAGTCGGATAATATGCTGTATTGGCAGCGAAGAAGTAGAAGCAGTGAATATGCTCGAGACGCTGACTTGTGATGTTTTGAGACGACGACGACGACGACCACTACAACAACAACAACACATAGGTTGAATACTGATTGTGAATGACGTTGGTTAAGGGGAAAATGAAAGGAAGCACCATCCATATTTTATGAAGGCCGACTACCCAATAGTCAACAGAAACGAGACCCATAGGTTCAACTATGGTCAGCCATTAACAAGCAAGTAAAGAATAAACAGTTTCGTGTATGCCGCCGTCTCCAGGTGATTACACAGAGCTATCGTTTTTTTTTTTGCTGTTGTTGTTGTTACCAGGTTACCCATATCTATTTTGTCACAACACTTGCAAGTTACAGCTTGTGCTTTCCTTTCGTTCACGTCATCGGGTGTTATTTGTTTAGTTTCCGTTTTCGACACGAGTGTGAACGAACGGTTCACGAAACACAAGTGTGCTGCAGATTGCACGTTGCAACTAGTGCTGAGCAGTATCGAAGACACATATATCTTAGATACAACCTTAGATACCTTTTAGGTATCTTGTATCTGTATCATGATACGTCTGGCAAGACGTGTATCAGTATCTGTATTTCGGATACATGAAAGAATGTCCCGTGTACGTTAAGATACAAGATACTGGGTATCGTAAAATCACCGCGCGAAGCTATAAACGTTGACTGAACTCCGCTTTTCAACCTGATACTGCTGCCACTAACCCACCTGAGCAAAGTTAAAGGCAGCGACATTCTTTTATCTTTTCGCCGGAGCCTTCCAGTTAGGGCAGGCGGAAAAAAACCCAGAAGATAAAACTCCAAAGTGATATTTGTACTATCGTGCACAGGTTTCTTACTGATGTTCCTGTAATTAGATGGCAACCAGCTAGCTGGTCGGCAAGCAGGGCAGAGATTCACACAATATAGAAAAGCGGCAAGCAAAAAACCACTGACAGCGCAGCGTGTATAAAGTTAAACAGCTAAACATGTTAAAGAGCTAAAGAAATCCCAATAAATTGTTTCGGAATGAAAACATTATACCTTGAGGAAGAAAAAAAAAATTAGATGCAAACAGATATTTCATCTAAATGAAACAAGGTTGGTAGGAGTTAAGAAAGTTCTAAGCAAATATTTTTGTGCATACGCGTTTGCTGCTACATCATACAGATTTATAATTAGAAATTTGCGAATGTATCGAAGTGTCAAGCTACAAATGGAAACTATTATAATGTATACAATAATTGCGGCAGTATCTTGTATCTGTATCTCAAGTACTTGTTGCCCAAATATCTTGTACCTTATCATGACACAATCGCAAAGTATGTTTGCCCAGCCCAGGTTGCAACGAGCCTCCAAGAAGAGGTTTTACCATGTTGTTTTATTAATACTTCCTTTGATCTCGGCATTAGAGTCGTCGCTTTCCCCCTTGTTTGCAGCAGTCGTCGTTGCAACATGTTCTTCGAGAACAACTGGTAGTTCTAAGGCACTTCATGCAGGGAGCGCTCAGACTGAGACGCGAATTTGGGCCACGGAAATGGAGTATTTCGGAGGCCCAGTTACCAGCAATCAGTTAATCTGCCGAACTCTTGGCAGTAGAAAGATGTGAAGCTATTGTCGAGCAAATTCGCTGGTGCTAAAGTTCTCGGAGTGCTTCCATGGAAGTTCAATTCCCAGGCCAGGATTAACGTTTCTTCAACGGCAAAGCTTTCTTTCAGAGAAACCCGTATGGGCTTCCTTTAGCTGCATGCTACGGTCGAGTGGTTAGCATGTTTTTTTTTCTTTTTGGGGGAGTGCAGGGAGGGATGGTATAAACCAAAATACTGCTTTATGCAGAATCTATAATTGTATTTTCTGTCTCAAATGCATCAACCTTGATTCACATCGATCGGGCAATTGTCTCACGTGAGCACATCTGCTTTCGACGTGTATTTGAATAGGTAAATAGGAGTTGGCCGCGAGCTAAAGCTTTTTCCTAGCCACCGTACACTCGCGGTGCACGCTAGTGCGTGAGCTTTTAACGCTACTACGGCGTGCGGGGCTGTTAAAAGCGAGCACCAGTTGAATGGCGTTATAGACCGGAAGGACGCACTACATGCCTTGCAAACAAAGAATCATTCCCAGACTTCGCAGATGTAGAGCTTCCCGGAACTCCCTCTTAAACATGCATGGCTCTGACCTAGGAGTGCGACGGGGCCCCAACTGCTGCTGCGCGCAGTGTGGTACTGCCTTATAGGATCTGAACGCCGCCCTGGCTAAGGCGATGCAGCTCAGCAGCTCCTGTGCGTCTTCCGGTGGCAGTCCAAGTTCAGTTGCTGGCGTCTGCTATACACACATAACGTGTATCACGTGAACGAACGAACGAACGAACGAACGAACGAACGAACGAACGAACGAACGAACGAACGAACGAACGAACGAACGAACGAACGAACGAACGAGCGAACGAACGAACGAACGAACGAACGAACGAACGAACGAACGATGGGCACAAAGTGATGGGCACAAAGACAGCAACACAGATGGTTGAGATGCAGTGCAAGGACAAGAGCCTAACTAAATTTAGAGATAGATAGATAGATACATAGATAGATAGATAGATAGATAGATAGATAGATAGATAGATAGATAGATAGATAGATAGATAGATAGATAGATAGATAGATAGATAGATAGATAGATAGATAGATAGATCAGTGTGGTAATGTCTGCCAAGTTTTTTACGCTTTCAGTGAAGTATCAAAGTTAGCCTGTTAGTTTATTTAGAAATCCCTGCTTCTGCACTGTTGCGTAAACGTTAACGAGTGTAGAAAACGCGGTAAAAGCACTAAAATATATCCAGATGAAGCAGCGTACCTGTAAGAAAAATACTACAGGTGTAGTGAATTTAATGAATATATATTTGTCATTTAAGGTAATGACTAGCCTGTAGCCTAAGAGAAAAAAAAGAGGTTATTGTTTGGTTGGCGGGGGTAGAATAATGAATTGAATTCAATTCCTATGTTTGACATTAACAGCTCAATTAATGCCAGAGCACAGATGAAGATGCAGAAAATACACGGATTGGTGTAGGTCTGGGGTTGCTGATGTGGCATTTACTTATCACTCATACATTGAAATACGCACGTGACAATACTGCATACGAAATAATGGCATTATGAAAGTCTGGGCAAAAAGTAGTAAAACTGTGATGCGCCTCACCCCCCCCCCCCCCCCCCGCCCATTTGAAAAGAAAATTGCACAATTGAAACGCACTGAAGAAGTGCTAAATAGACATTAAAACACGATAATGCATGTACAGCCCCACAGTGTGGTTGCCGAGCGCTAAAATTCACGTTTATTTGTAAGAGCTCTCGGAAAAGAACTTTTAAAGATAAAGCATGTGTAATAGAACGGGAGCCTTAAGCTATTGTTTCAATGTGTGTTCCATCGTTCCAACTAGCGAAGCTCCGAGAAAACACGGTTTGCTAGCTTTATTGCTCTTAAAGTTTTTGCGGTACGGTTTTCTAAGCATTGTTTACCTCCCACGTGGACCATCGAGCTTCTCAAGATAGAGAACTGTAATATAACTTGCAAGAATCGACTGACGGGCTAGGTGGTTATCGCATTGTCATTACCACAGGAAGAACAGTGCCTCTAGACGGGGCGCAAGGAAGGAACCGCACAGCGCCGTGTGTGTGTGGTTCCTCCCTTGTGTCCTGTCTTGAGGCGCTGTTCTTTCTGTGCTGTAACATAGCTCGACGGGAAGGGCGTGAGATAATCGATAAAGCGACGTGGTGACAGTGGCCGCGATCCGCGAATATGCCACGAATAACGAGAGGCACGAGAAGCGCTGAAAGAATGTGCGCACTCTCGGGTCTCACGTGATGCCTGAGCAAGCGAACCTCAGCGACGCGAGAGAGCTGAAAAACGAAATGCTTTCTCCAACAACAGCAACTTCATTTTACGAAGTAATCCAGCGCAGAACGCGCGGCTTGGGTCCGACAGCTTGCCGACAAGATTCGAAACCACGGGAGCGCCCTTGTGAACTAGGGGCGGCCGGAGCACGGTAGGTATGGCTTTGGTTGTAGCATTAAAAAAATATGCAGATCCTGCGCACTGCGGACATCGATGTAAGCGAAGCTATTTGTGCTCTCAGCGTTCATTTACGGTATTTGACGGTGATGTTGACGGCATAGGACAGTCGTGATGTGATGTGAAACGTTACCTTGCCTTGCATCACTTGTGTTTGTCCATGTAGTGCACAGAACTCAGAGAGACATGTCATTCATTCACTCATTCCTTTATTCAAGAGAGCTCAAATGAGCGATGCTTTCTGTCGACGTATTTTCTTTCTCCCGTGTAATGTTAGCTGAACTACCACGCGCGCAGACGAGTAAGGTTAATCACACATTTCCTGACTGCGTCGTTGCGGGATCCGGTCGTACCCATACCCTGCCTTCTCCCTATCTACTCGCTCTCTAACATTCATCCCACCCCATCCCTCGGCTGTCGTTGCTTTTTCGCCTTAGCATGGAGGCAAACGCGGGGGGTGAGGGTCACGCCTAATTAAGACATCCAGAGGGCGTTGTAGCGTCTCCCAGGGAGCTTCAGAAGGCATTTTGGCGCCTCCCAGGATGCGTCAGAAGGCATTGTGCAAATGCCAAGGAATCAAAAGGTTCAAACGAGTTTCTCGCGTCGGCTTTCCTCTCTGCCACGCTCCTGCTATGTAAATACACGCTCTGAACGCCCCGCCCCTCTCCGCCGACGCGGCGTGCGAAGAAAGAGCAGCAGCAGAGCAAAGGTGAGAGGAAGGGGCCAAATAAAGCTTCGCTTTAAAAGAAAACACACCTTCATTTTCTTTGTCAGCACGTACTGTTTCAATTATATGTCCCTGATCAACTTTCACAAGAACGTTGATTGCCAAACAAGATATTCTTAGAGCATAGCAACAAAGTGCCTGCATTAAGAAATAGTTGATTCCGTCCATCCGCACTTATTGACCCCCTCGAATACAGACCTTTCGTTCATATCCCATTTTTATCATGGGTGCCGAGTTGGAAACGAAAATCTTCGCAACCTACACGCGACGAAGCTGATGGCGTCAAGTCCTTTCTGCATACGCTGGCAATCCAAAGACCGACGCTTGTCTGCAACCGCAGCGGCGGAGCCCACGGAGTCGCCGCGGCTACAGGAGTACTTCACATTCGCTTCGAAAGTTATTTTTGTGGCCAAATAAGACACAGTGGTACCCCGTTGACCTTGAGCGATCTCACACCGCAGCGATCATAGACGGAACACGCTAGAATTGCACCAATTCGCAATCACACCGCTACCGTTCGAAGCCACCGCTGGGTAACACGGCAATCCGCACCAACCAGTGCGAAGAGGAGAGCGGCACGGCGCGCTGGCTCGAGGCTACGTTGCTCCCCAACAATAGCACGGTCTATAACATTTCATTAACCACCTGACAAAAGCTTCGTTTCAGATAGTTTCCAAGATGTGCGTTGGATCTGCATAATTTTTCTCAACATTTTTGAGAACTTTAGTTCACAAAGAAATGTCATAAATCATGACATTCATGACGCATAATATTTATTTCAAATCTTCATACTACTTACTACTAAATATTAAGTTCCAATCAATATCGGTGCTCAAACCTGAAAGTTATACAACAATACAGTCGTGGCTTTTTGGCGGGCAGCGTAGTGGCAGCTGGGGCATGGCATTAGAGGTCCCACAGGACATGTGAAAGCTTTTCAGGGTGCCAGAAATTTTGCACACCGGAGTACGTCGCGTTCGCCCGAGTCGGACCTGCGCATAGTTAGAACACCATCCGATGAGTTCAATGGTAAACCTTGCTATCACTATGAGGGCTTCGTCTTTCGGGTGAAAGTGCCGCTTATTTTCAGTTACGGATTTTCTAACGGTAGAACTGCGTGCGCTTCTGTTACTGTTAATGGCGTTGTACGTAGGTGTCACTAAGCAAGTGCAACATATTTCGCATAGAAATGGTCCATTTATTTTGAGCTTATGTGAAACGAACGTCGCTGAGTTTCAGCGCTTCCTTTGGTGAAGGTTTCTTTCATCGCTATCTATATAATGGTCTTAATTTGGTTCCTCCGTAAGTTGCGCTAAGTCACTGAAATATCTGGACATCGTTTCAAATAGTTTTAACTGGGTAGGTAGAGCATATTTCAGTCTGGAATATCACAAATAGTTGTTGAACTTATGTCAACTGAAACTATGAGGCTAGGTTCGAGCGCGTCACGTTGCTGCTTTAACCAGAGCGTCGTTTAACTACAGCATTCGTCTAACTAGACCGTTGCCTCCGGAGGAAACCACGAAAATGCTTCAGCACCAGACTGATTGCACCCAGTTTTCGTGAACGAGTTAGCCAAGAATTCTGGTGTCGTAGGGAAGGGCCATACTGTTTGTTGCCCTTCCTTGTACGTCTGGCTACCGAAACGCCTGAAGGCCGAGTGTTTAAATGTGATTATCGAGGGCTTCTCAGAGAAACGGTAAGAAGTCGAGATTAAGGAAACTAAGTTTGCTTATTGTTCGAAAGAACTCCTGCACTAAAGTTCTTCAGCAGGTTAATTGATGTTGTTACTGATCCTCCAGAGAGTACAAATTACGCACTATGTTTTTTTGGACTGGTAGCCTTCCCCCCCCCCCCCCCTCCTCCCGAATTGACTGTGTTTGTTGTGCCCTACATTGTCTTGCGTGACGAGCATTCCCTTTGATGCCTTTAGGCTCTTTGAACCGTGGAAGATGGCACGAGAGTGAATTTGTAGCACAGTTAGAGCTAAGAAAATAGAAGAAAAAAAAAAGTGGACGGAGTCCAGCAACATGGTACAAAGTATCCCCCTTCCCCCCTCATTGTTTTTTAGCGGACTAATGCACTCCAGCTTTTTCCCTTTTTTTTCTACACAGAAAAACTACTGATTCTTCGAAGCTCTCGAGGTTACATCGAGAGACTGCCCCGTTGCCTTTTCACCCCCAGTGAATTTGATTTGTCAGCAACATAAAGTTATAACAGAGCAGTTTAGAAAAGGTCTCGTAACGAAAGGAAACGAGGATGGGTGCTTGTCTCCTGTTTTTCTTGTTCGTTTTTCATTAAGCGCTGGTTCTATGTTTCTACATTTGCGGCAATTTGAGTGACAACGCTATGTTATTACTGTAATGAAACGTGAGATGTAGAGCGAAATTTCTAAATTGTACGTTTTTTGTTCTTTCTTTCTTTGTTCAATGTGAGGTTTAACGTCCCGAAACTGTACGGTGGATTATAGAGGACAATGGTAGTGGAGGTCTTCAGATTAATTTGTACAAGTTGAGATTCGTTAACGCGCACCTAAATGGCATATCGTTGTCGTTTTCTTGCATTCTGCGGCCACATACGCCTTGCGTATAGAGTCAAAGGACCTACGCTCTGTGCTCTAACATTCAGTGATACTGAGTATACAGAATGTGCTCCATATTTTCGCCACATCCGTCTGAGTGGGAGAGGCGTTCGGCGGTGCCGCCCGTTCCTGTGAGGAACGAATGAGCGTTCGTGAACGCGCCGTCCAGCCACAGGCAGCCCGCTAAAGTTGTTTCACAAGGATCTCAGCTATAGTTAGACGACAGGCCGTTCCCGTAAAGCAAACATCCCGGAATCTTGGCCGCAGGCACTAGAATGTGCAAGGCGTCCAAAGCCATAACGCGCTTTGTGAACGCTACCGGACTATACGAGTTCTTATGACTATACATGTACGTGAGCGAACGTTCATGTTGTTGTTGTTCCTTAGTGAAATGGCGCAACCCAGTCGGGGGATCTGCGGGTACACGTGCGATAACTCTCCTCCTTCCTTCTTACCTTTCTTCATTCCTACCCTCCCCCACCCCCCTTTCATCAAGACGTATGGTAGCCAACTTTTCCTTACTTCTTTCGTTACTATTGTATCTCTCTGTGAGCAGCGAAGATGCGCGCACGCCTGGAATTAAAGCTGCGGCTTTGTGCTCGGCAGGCAAAACTGGCTACATTTTATTAAGCGAGTTAATTCCTTTTTAGACACTCTAGCCCTTTCGCGTAGTAAACGCAAATATACACACGCTACGCGTTTTCTTAAAGCGTGAAAGCCTTCGCGAACGGGGCTGACCTCAATGGCTTACTCTGGGGTATCGCGATCTAAAAATCCCTAATGACGAATGATATCTGAAAAAAACAAACAAACAGAAGTCATAGTTGTCAATCTGTTTCGCTGTTAGCATCACTGTCTTTCTTTTCTACGTTATTTGATTTTCAATGAGGACAAATCAGCACTAAACAAGTGTGAACGCGTCTTTCACAGAAGTAGAAGACGATGCTCTATTGATTCTGAAATTGCTGTAAAAGAAAACAAACGGAAGCACGTCGTCCTATATAGACCGCACTGAACGCACCCCCTTCTTTCGTTTCTGGTCTCTCGTTGAGGATACCTTTTTGGCGTCATTGATTACAATTAGAAGCATCAACTTATTGTACTAATGAAAATCTACTGTCTCACAATATGCAAATAAGCCCAAACTTGTCTGCATTCCAAGTGTCTGTGCACGCTAATTACCGATGCTTTTTCTGCAAATTGTGCCGCGAACACCTATCGATGGAAGCACCACGCAATCTTCCCTGTAACAAGGCCGTCCTCGTTAGTTAGGGTCATATCCTTCGAGGAACTGGATTACTGTTTAAAAGGAACGGCACAAAATATACAAGCACACCAGGGTAATTTCTATTACAAGCCTGTTGGTTAGCAGCGTCGCAAAGGTTCATGTGATCGCTGTATAAGGCCAGTCTTGTAGCAAAAATGGGACGTCACTCAGACTTTGGCAGGAAGTCGCTGGCGTAGCGACGGAAGAGACTTTCTTTTTGGCCACATTTACGAAGTACGGCGCTGCACAACATCACCTCATTGATGTAATTTAATATAAATAAATAATATAATAATATAATATAAACGTTTGTATGGTGCGAGAAATGTTTTTAGTCACTAAGACAGAGTTGACAAGAAAATTTATATCGCTACGTCAAGAAAGAGTATTGCGTTCATTCATTGGGTTCGCTTGTACATTATGTACCTTCCGCGCATTTCTTCAGTATGTTATTAAGAATACCGGCGAAAGTACTCTGAAACATGCATGTTGCACGACATTTGCATATTTGCAAGATAAGACGCCTGAAATATCGGAGACGCTATCAAATACCGAAAGTACCGGCTGCTTCGTCTAGATCGTAAAAATGAATCTCGTCGAACAAAGCGAGGCGCTTGGTTTCATATGAAGGAGCACGGTGAACGTGGCTTTTGCATGGGCGACCGTAGCGTCTCGTATTCGTTTTCTTTTTATCAGTTATATGGACACTCCAGGCGCATTTCCGCCGTCGCCAGGACGTTGTGTATAAAGTCCACAGGCGAGAAAATCACTGCCACGCGCTGTTGGCTGTATGTGCGAGTGAAATCGCGCGAGGGTGAGCCGAGGATGGTGGCTCGATCACGCACACACAAGGTAGGAAGGCGGGGAGTAAGAGCGCCGTCTTCAGTTGCGCGCAAGGCACCGGGAGGCGTTCTACTCCGGCGGCCGCTGCGTATGGCGCGACTGAGCTTGGCCGCACGGGCCCTGTGTGGAAAGTGATCTGCGATGGGAAGAGAGTTTGCGGAGTGCTGATAGCTTGGTGTCCCCTGTGTTCTCGCCGCTTACTTCGCGTGGAAGTCAGAGGCAGCACGATGGCCAATTCGCTCGGTGCTGCTGCCGCGCTTCACCATGCCGGCGTATTTGACAGCGAGTTTCTGCCCTCATCGTGTGACATGTGTTCATGCTTGTTGGTGGGTGCGTGACAGCTGGCTTGTTAATTTAGTTAGTAAGCGAACGTTAACAAGTTCATACGGACGCTAAAGCTACTATCGTTACTTCGTATAGCTGTCTAATAATTTGTCATCGCAATCGATGCTTTGCCTATCGGGCGAAACTGCGACATCTTCTAGTTGGTCATTGGCCTCGTGTTTGAGTCAACAGCCGTCTGATTCATCCAGAAGAAATGCGCCGTAGTTAAACTCTTGGCTATTGTCTGCTTTGCCCTAAAAATAAGAATGAGAACTTGTAATTTTCTTAGCTAGGGTAAATGAAGATAATCTGAGTATGATAACAATATCTGTCACACGTTCCAACGAAGTGGTTTATTTTAGTTATGACATATCGTGTTCTACTCGACGACGCTCGTGTGCAGAGACCTGAAAACGCCGGTATTGCTTCAGGAACAGGCAACCGTATTCACAGTGGTTCGGACGAACGGACCTTTCAAGGAAACCACGCACACAGTCAGCGTTGGCCCAAGGTGGTATGGGAACTCGTTTGTTGATTTGCGTTTCATACGTCACCTCGTTTTCCGACGCTTGTCGCTTTGACAAGCTGCTATTGCACACGAATGGCTTCGTGTATGGGTCTACAAATTGGATCCAGAGGCCTAATTTAGAATCATTTTCCTTCTCCAGGTGCGGTGTTTCCTGAAATGTTGATCAATGAAAATATTAGGTCGAACTAGATTCAACGATTAGGCTTCTTTATAACAACGAATCATCAGTCGTATGGAGAACGGCGCTATTTTTTTTCGAAAGTTCGAATGTCATGAAAAAAAAACAAGAAAATGAAAATTGGAGTCGAGCCGCCTATTTCATAATATGTTACCAATCATGGGGCGTCGTTACTAGCTGATTCCCCTGGAGGGGCACAGCGAGGGAGAGGTCACGTGGTGATTACGTCAACTCGCCCGCTTTGGCGGTGGCGGTTAAAATTTAGGAGCAGTTGCGGGGCCTTCGGTGGCAATTTTCTAAACAAAAGAAGTTGCATATTCGCACACAAAAAGCAATGATGACTTGGAGACAAATAAAGGTATCAGTTTATTCTAACCGAATAAAGGTAGAGTCGAGGGCTCTCCAACTGAACCGGGGTGTTTCAAAACAATAGGTCTGCAATCACCAATTCTCAGCATGCGACCTTGCGAACATCTGCAGCGTATGAAACTGGGTTAGTGCTCATGAAAAGTTTCTTAAGCTCCAATTTTTAGTAAGAAGGGATGCCGGCCAATCGTGTTGTTGCAGATATTTTAGCACGGGGAGCCAACCAATGGCCACAAGCACTTAGTGTCCAAAAACTTTGTGCAATTGGCCCTTGCATTGTAATAAGGGAGCGAAATCTCATTACTTCAGCCCGGCAGCATTAATACACCCAGCCGTGACTTGCATTCATGACTGCTTTCATAAGCGCCAATTTCACCAAAGAGCAGGTAATACTAACATTAACTCGGCGGATACTGTTAAGTGACGTATTTAACATTACGGCGCCTGTTTTCTTCCCAAGAGCTAATTGAGTAGAACAAAACAATGCAACTAGATGGGCTTGCATTAATAAAAACCGCCCAAACGAAATGACCCTTATTGCACTTCCGCATCGGTGAGCTGTAGGGGGTCGTGCCTACGCATGGTGCCCTTCCTTCCCATTTGACTCTGAGACTCGCATCGCAAGAAGGCATCAAGAAGTACCCGGAAGCCTGTCGGGTATCACAGGGAAAGGAACTCAGTCGCGTTCTGATTTCCTCCATTCTCTGATCTCGTACGCGTGAATACTCGAGACCAGGGTGCATGGTTGGGGCGCTCAATGTGGCGCCAATCAGAGGCATTTGCGCGCACACATCAATGCACGTTTGAGTGCCGCACATACACAAACACACTCACTTAAAAACGCACGCACGCAAAGACAGGCACCGCGACAGACTCGTACACAGACTCGCATGGACAAGCAAGTGCACCCACATGAATACAGAGGCGCTTACACACAGACTTATGCTTAGATTCGCAGACAGAGACACAAAGAGGCACAAATGCAGAGGCACACGCAGAGACGCCCACCTTCGCTTTGGATGCCACATCCTCCTTTGATATGCGCAACTCTTTTTTTTTTTGCTAGCATCACGACACCTTTCAGACGGTTTCGGTAACCATAACGCTACAATAACGCTAACCATAACGCTGCATGCTAGTTCCTACAATTGTAGGAACTAGCATGCAAGGCGCTACAAGGGACTGAGCCTTTCAAAAAAACGCGTGCGTACTGAAGCGCTGTAGCTAATCGGCAACGCCAGAGCGACGGGCTGTCCGGGCACGTTTGCCTAACTGCTTCAGTCCCATTAGTTAGCGTGAATACTTAGTCGGCTGAACTAGGATTACATCGGCGTTCTTGCAGTTCTGTAGCACTAAAACGCTAATGCAGGATTCAGCAGATGAGGATGCTTGCGTTTCGGAGCATCCCAAGTGCGTTTGGATGAGATCTACTTTTTTTTTACTTACGACGAGCAGAGCGTCATAAGCGTTCTCCCATGAATTACTGCGAACTTCAATTGCATCATTTGCGCGAGCACTGCTGCCACGTTCGATCTAGCTAGCAAACAAGATCATGCATGCATGCATGCATGCCTGCAAGCAAGCAAGCAAGCAAGCAAGCAAGCAAGCAAGCAAGCAAAGCAAAGCAAAGCAAAGCAAAGCAAAGCAAAGCAAGCCAAGCAAAGCAAAGCAAAGCAAGCCAAGCAAAGCAAGCCAAGCAAAGCAGAGCCAAGCAGAGTGAGCGAGCGAGCAAAGCAAAGCAAGCAAAATAAATTATGCCTGATCAGACGCACATGTTTGAAGAGGCCATATAGATGCTATGCAACTAAATGTGATCGGCACAGTTATGTTTATTTCACAATATGCAACGTGTAATCTCTTCCAATATTTATTTTTATGCATGGCACAGGTCACCACTTTAATATCACACAGTCTGCATGTCTGTGCATTACACCGCTCTAAAGCTATGCGGAAGTGCATTCGCGCAATCGGCCGGATGCACAGTGTGTGACGACGACGCAGCGATGCCACGAATACGAAGGCGACGTGTCGCGGAAATATTGGTGACGAAGCGTATATGCGCAGGAACGTAAGATGCATATACGTTTAAGTACATTTCGGAATGAGATATCCTTTGTGTTTCAGGAGGACATGCGAAATGTGCAGATGGGGGTGTTGAAAAACGCGTGTTTCCTTTGTTTTTCTACAAAAATAAAAGGAAGTTTCCTTTTTACCTTAAAGTTATGGTCACTATACAAGTCGCGGCGCAGTTATGCCTGTGAACACGAAACCACGGTTTCCAATCCAGGCAGCGATAGTCGCGTCTCCCGTGGAAGCTCAACGCCATAACCTGTATTAACGATGTACAGTGTATGCGTGTGTGAGTGAAAAAAAAAAAAAAAAAACGTGGTTGGTCAAAATTCTCTCGTACTTCCCTCTTACGCCATAAAGCTTTTGGACGCTAAACCCCAGCAATCAGCCCCTCTGCATTAGTTCAGACACATTATTTGAATTTCCTCAACTTCCACGCACACTCTCGTTTGCTAAGTGCAATACCGCGCGTACAAGGTGCACAAGACTGCACAGACTCAACCCTTCGCTACAACTCAGTCCTCTGGCAGGCATGCCCCGAGGCGAAGCGTCTATTCTGTGTCTGATGTGGTTGGGAGATGCTTTCACCAAAGCTTATTCGCGAGTAATTGGCATAGCTGACAGTCCTACGTGTCATCTCTGCGATTACGAAGAGTACATTGACCACCTAGTGTGCCACTGTCCTCAGTTAGAAGCACAAAGACAATATCTGGACAAAGCATTTAGGAAACTGGATGATCGTCTTCTGAGTGAACAGACAATACTACACCGTCCCCACCGATCATCGTCTCAGAAAGCACTAAAGGCACTTTTGTGCTTTCTGAGAACGTCTGGTGAGCGCCTTTGACTCTGTAATGCTGTTCGTGCACGGCTTTCTACTCTCATCTCTCTTCTTTCTATTCCCCTTCTTTCTTTCCCCAGCGCAGGGTAGCCAACCGGACTCTTGACTGGTTAATATTCCTGCCTTTCTTTAACTCTCTTTCTCTCTCTCTTCCTCAGCTTCCAGCTTTTTTTCTAGAACAGCCTCATACGTATTTTGTACCTTACCACTCGCGTCTTGGTCAATCCAACCATGCATGGTGTCTGCAATAACTTTTATTGTAGCGACACGGAGTCCCAACAGAATCGAAGGCTTTGTGAGATGGCAAGCACGCATATTATGGGGAGAATAGCCCTTGGAGAAAAAAAAATAAAGGAAAAAAACACCACACCACGCGCTGTCGTAGCGGTTCAGAGAAGGCTTCGGCTGCTCGGCTCTAATAGTGGGGCTGTACCTCCTTTTTATTTTTTTCGTGGCAAAGCAAGGGCGATCTCGTGGCTTGAAAGTGGCCATTAAGACTATACCAGTAACTGGTCATAAAGTTCAGTGCGGTGCAGCTATAGTCTTCGTTGTAGCCCGCCAAAGGATCGTCGTGGCTCACTTTTCCCCTGCCGTTTGCGCAAGAAGAAAACGCGAGGCAGCATTCACAGGGCCATAATTCAAAAATAACGATAAGCTGCCACGCTTCTGGGCGCAAGATACTTCAGAAGGCAAGCCAGAAAAATCGATATCAACGTCGCCTCTTTTTGAACTCCGCGGAGGTTGGTAATGTTTCGTTCGCTGCTACGCATTCCGTCATGCCGATAATATATATATATATATATATATATATATATATATATATATATATATATATATAAGAAAGAAGAAAACACCAAGATTTTGCGGCGAGGATTCTCGAGATGCCTGGATTAGATTGCGCTGGCAGTTTGAGAAATGCAAAAGGATGTGTAGACTTTTTTTTGTCTTGCATTGTTTCCATCGGGAAACAGTATGACAGGGCGTGTTTGTAAAGAGACATCAATCGCATTTTCTCGCACTTGTTTTTCGCACGCGCCCATCATCTCGTGGAGAACGAGCAGAAAGGCTTATCATTTCTCCATCGTGGTGTAGACGGTGCAGCAATATGCAAAGTAGGACGGAAGAAATGCAAGGATGAAAGCTGCATCCGAGCAACCATTCGTAGCTTCTGATAATAATCCTGTAATGCTTCCCAGCAATGTCCTGGGCAGCCCATAGTCATATATTTTGCTGACACATTCTGTGAAAAACCGCAAAACAGAAAAGGCTTTCGACGAGTGCAACTTTGGAATGGAATAAGGCCGCAATATTTGATGGAATACGCCCTTAGATTAGCGGGTGAAAAATTGAAGATTAATTTGTTCCTTAAGCTTGAAAAGCGCATCACGGAGAGTAAATGCTGTAAAATTATTGCCAACAAATTTTATTTTCAAATCGCGCAACTCTACTTGAAGTGATTGCAACCGTAGAGCTTCTAATTAAGAAAAATATTGGACTGATATCACATTTGCAAGTTACATTAGAACCTCACGTGGCTGATGGGAAAACATGGGCAGGCTTTGTTTTAATAGAGCGGCTGTGATTGTAGTAACCTCGTAAGTTTTGGCTGAATCAAATATTTGGAGACGCGAATATGAGACATACTAGAGCAGAATGGTTTGATTTGATACTGTAATGCGGAAATATTATTCCAAGTTTAAAACATTCCGAACAAGGGAACCTAACCTAAACCTTCAACAACACTTTCAAACAGATTCTGGTTGATCTGATTGAGTAGTCGATCGACTAAAGGGGATAAAATTGTGCCGAACGTAGTTAGACTGCACCTGATCGTGAAATATGACATATTACCCAAAATAGACTATTATTATAAAGGATCACAGACGGCATCCTAACTGCACCCTTGCTCAACAATGGCCTCGAGGTTACAGCACTGATGTAATGAGCAAGAAGAGGCGTAACCAAGGGGCCCGATTTTTATTAAGCCATATGAAGCCAAGGAAACAACACAGAGATTCATTGATAGCCTTTTTTAAAATCATGGTTTAAAGATGGTAAAATAAACAGAAATGAAAGTGGGCGAAAAAACAAGTTGGCGCCGGTGGGAGTCGAACCCACAACTTCGGCATTACGCATGCGTTGCAATACCGAGTGTGTTACGTCGACGGCTGTTCCCACGTAAGCACTTAGAAACGAACGAGCGAGGGCCTTCGTTATTAAAGAAGTCAGAGACAGTCGTCTTATTAAACAACCTTCTTCTTCTCCATCTGATAGCAGCACTACGTGCAGTGTGTAAACGATGACGGCGCTCTTGTAAGCTGCTACATTTTCGACGTTGAACAGCAGGCATCCAGTGTACGTGGCGATATATTGGAATATCGATTGCAGGCTTCATCTAAATTTAGCGCGGGATATCTCGCCCGAGCCCGCATACGCTGGGAGTGAAACGAATGAGGTCCCGCTCGACTCGAGAATCGCACAGCTACGCTGTAGTCGGCGATACGTAACGTAAGAGGCCGTGCTATGCGCCTTCGTAATTGAGGAAGGCCTCTTGATGCTTGTCTCGTGCAAATATCTGGAGCGGTTATGTACGTGCATAACCGTTCGTGCGTGTACGTGCGTTTCGTGAACCTTTATTAGGAAAGAAAAGAAAATACTTGAGTGAACAATTTCGTGCAGACTGATGCAATCGGAGCGCCGAACTCTGGTGAAAACGTAAACGCCCTACTTCACAGGGTGCCTGTTTTGTCAAGGAAGGACTGAAATGAACGTAGGCGGTCGCGTGGTTAAAACATTTTGAGCTTGCAGAGAGATTCAATCATTTTCTCGTAAACGTTGTGCAGACAACACAAAAAACGTACAGGCAACCATACTTTATGAAGGGCTAGTTGACTAAGACTGCTTTAGTAGCTCGGACATGACTAATCATAACGTCTTTTGCAAACAAACAATCCTGCATTGGAGTCGTCACAGATTTTTCCAAGGCCTTTGATTGTCTCTGTAATTAAACTTTGAATGATTAACTATAAACGTACGGCTTTCGCGCCGTCACACTGTCACTCCTGACATCTTACCTTATGTACCACTTGCAAAGTGCTAAATTTAACTATTCCTTTTCTCCAGGCGTTAACCACTGGGGTCCCACAAGGTAGTACCCTAGGGCCGTCGCTTTTTAACTGACATGTAACTGACATTGTCTAAATCAGTCATAAAGCTAAATACATTAGTTAGACTAGCATTTTCTTTACCTCTAACAATGTGGACTACTTAATTGCGCTTCTAAACAATAGATCAGAAAATCTCGACGCACGGAGTAAACAAAATTCATATATTAGCCATTGTTGCAACAAAAGCAAGAGCTGCAATTTTTCACCGGTGGAAACAGATTGTTTCTCCAGACAGCACATTGTGTATAAGTAGCGCGGCGACTGAAATTGTGGAGGCCGTTAAAATTCTAGGAGCATTTTTTTATTTGTATTATGTAATGATAACGTCACATTAATAATTTATTTACTAATCTTTCGGAATGTCTAGGTGTACTTGCAGGAATGCGTTCGTTTCTTCCAGTTTCTTTTAAAGGGCCCCTCGGTTTTAATGTCTCGGTCGTGAGTGGTACCCTCAGTCGAGGACCCAATAAACCGTAGCCGCCCGGCGAGCGGTCCTGTCCAGATCGAGCTGGTCCCCAACATCGACGCTTGACAGCAAAACTTCCTACTGTTGTGCGGTCAAGTACCTGTCAGGAGGTACTGATTTTGGTCCTCACTGAACGTGCCAAACGTGCGTCGAATCATTGCACGCAACGCAAACACATTTTCCGTGCTATTTCCAGCCGTTGTTAGCGCGTACTGAGAAGGTGACGGCATTCATCTGTGACCCCAATGGTATTGTTGCAAGAAGCCGTGCTGAGGAACTACCTGGTTTTCCTATTTACCCTTCTTGAGGGCACCGTCTTCTTTTTATTTATTTTTTTGCTCTCCGTGTATTCCGGCGTGTGCGTTTTGGGGTTTATCTGGGAATAGTAGCGAACTGGCTTAGGGGCCGTATAGTAGGCACTTCTAGTGAAACGGTGCTTCTGTGGTTCCCCTGAAACAACCTTTGCCACTGAACACATCTGGCACGGCCGAGTTCATAAGCGCGAGCGTCGCTGCCCTGGTGGCGGTACAGTTACCTGCCCACACCTGTCGCATATCGCCATTCTCGCAGATAAAGCAATTCGTGAGTCTTATTGCTATGGTTGTGGCTTGCGCTAGTTGGTTCATGGTGGGAAAGTAGGGGGGACAGCTCAGCAAAATTGACGGAAGACAAGACGAAGAAACGACGGACACGGCGCTGGCGTACAACGCAGTGAAGTCGTAACGATGTGCTCGTTCGGTTCGCCGGCTGAAGGAATAACTATATAGAAGAATCGCCTACCTATTGAGCCACTGTTTGCATCATATGTGCTTGAACTGTTTCGTGGCGAACCGGTAATCGCTATTAGGGTATTTTTTTCAGTTCACGTTCGGTTCGGGTTCAGGTACATTTCAAGTATATCTGTTTGGTTTCGAGTTCAGTTGCGGCTATAATTGCGGTTCGTGTGCGGTTTTAGGTTAGGGTTCAGGTTCGGTTCGACACCCTGATCTATACAACTGTTATCTCGTTTCCATAAGTTCAGTATTCGCTAAATTGATCAATTCATTGGACGCTACTGGCGTACTTAAAAACCAATCCCAAATATACGAATAAATAGCGTTTGTACGTAAATGGAAGCGGTAAATCAAGCAAATCAATATCGAAGGTCTGCTACTCTTCAATAAATATTATAAAGAACTTTCGGGAAGGTCGGTGAAATGCGAAAGAGTGACTTTAGAGACTAGTCAGACGCACTAATCTACGGGGAACAAAGTTTTAGATAAATTCTGAAAAACCCATGAAAGAGGACGCACACCGTCAAAGTGGGCCACTTTCTCCACTGAAATGGCGTGTAATGGCGCGGCAGTTTCACCACCAGCTAGCGTTTTATGGCCGCTATGTGCAGTTTGAAAGCGGCCATTAGGAACTGCAGTAGTTGGTCGTAAAAGCAAAGCACGTTTCTCGCCGTTAACTTTGGAGCCTAACCATAAATTGCCACGGCGTTCTCTGGCACGCTTTTTAATTCGAGTTTTGGTTCAAAACAAATAAGGCAGGTTGCATGTCATTAATTTTTTGACGAAGATGGTTATAACGCGGGACCTACTACGCAAAATTTGGATAGTGTTGCATACAGAAATCGTTACAGCGCGTGATATCTAAGGGTATAGTTATGACCAGACCCCTCGTTAGACGCCTCGATGGGAAGACGAGGCCTAACGACGAGCTGAGCGGGGTTAAGATCGCATCTGCGACAGGTCGTAAAAGTCATCGCCTGTTATGTTTGGCTGCTGCTCAAATCATACCGTCTTTTCTTTAGAAAGAAATGTGAAGTTCTTTTCGCTCTTGATGCCTCAAGTAAGAAACAAGACAATATTATAGCTGTGTCGCCCTTATATGACCAGAGACAAGAAAGTCAGGGGAAACAGTAGGGGTTTCACTCAAAACCGAGAGAAAAAAAGAAGCTGATTTACTGTCTCAAAAATTGGAGGGGGTGCTTGCAGCGCATAGAGAGTTATGAAGAAAACAGAAAAATAGAAAAGATAGTTACCGCATAGACGCGCACGGACCTAAACGCAAGTCAGTTGTCAGTGTTTCGCGTGGGGTGGTAGAAAAGAAATAAACGTGCTGGCACGACGTAGATGAAAGCAAGTACGTAGACACAAGAAACGCCAACGGTGAGGATAGTGCTTCTGTTTCTTCTTTCTGCGTCGTCATTCGCTTCGAGCCCTTCATTTCTGTCTCGCCAGTGAACCAACTCTAACCCGAAACAAACTCTTATTGAGTGGAAGGAAAGAACAGTAATCTCGAAGAAGCACTAGCAAGAGAGAGAGAGAGAGAGAGAGAGATGCACTTAAAAGGAATGAGAAAAAAAAATAATGACCAAATATCCCTGGTCGTCGCAGTGCACAGTTGGGTGTTGAGATCTCGACTAGAATTTAGCCTTCTTTCGGCCAGACTTGCCGGCGCATGTGCACTGCCGTCTGCTCACCGTTGCGTTCCCCGTCTGTTCACCGTCTGTTCACCGTCTGTTCACCGTCTGTTCACCGTCTGTTCACCGTCTGTTCGCCGTCTGTTCGCCGTCTGTTTCGAATTCCAGCGAGGTGCTATCGATTTTTGTGCCGAGGCAATTACCGTCTGCCGCCGCACCTACACGAACGATGTGGACGTGCTCTGCGGTTTGTGAGGAGGGTCAACAAGGCAGCTACTGCAATTTTTCTCTTCCCTTCACTTTGTTCTGACGCTGAGTGGCAGGCTCTAGTTAAGTTGACCAGTCGTCTTTTTAGTTTTCCAAATACATCCTTCTTCCCCCGACTCGCACACACGCACTCACACGCGCACATGCACAAAGAGATATTTCGCTGAGTTTTATAGTTGAGGTCAAGAAGCCAAGAGCAGAAACTTTTAAAATAGTGAGAACAATATCTCTGTAGCTACCGCGAGCTTGAAGTAGGCGACTCGACAAGGCGTACATTTCATTAGTTTATTAGGGCGATTCACCGGGCACAAAAGATGTTGTAAACATGTCACAGACGTACAACCAGCCTCGTGTGATGCAGGTACTGCAACAATAAATTTGCGGACTTCTGCCACCTGGGAAAGGTAGAGTGGACAGAAGCAGACACACGGCGGATGTTAGCTACTGCCAGCAAAATATCCACATGGGAAACAACTAAAATTCAGGCGACGAGAGAAGTGTCGTAATGTTTGGCGCACACTCCGCATGCGATGGTATATTCTTTTCTGCTGTAAACCTCGTAGTTCCCAGGCTTGCGAAAATGTAAACCTAGGAGTTTGTGTCCCTCAAGTGTTGCGCAGAAGAAAACGGTTTGCCAAGCATAGACTGCATGTAGTGGAATTTAGAAATAGCTACGCCGACAGAGTTTACAGGGTCCCGCATCTATTAATTTCCGCAACAGGCATTTCACTATTTCGTCGCAGATGCGGATACGCAATTGGATACAAGTTAGCATGCAACTAGCATGCAACAGGGGTTCAAATAACACTTGAAAAGCCTGTGAGCTGTCCCAAATAGACTGCTTCACCCTCTACAAAGGTCATTAACAACCTGCTGTGACTGTGCCCGGAAAGGAGCACTACCCGAGAAATGATTCTAGTAGCTGTCATGGGGCTACGAATGGATCAAGAATGCAGTTACAGGTGGTGACTCACGGAAGACAAGTTCGCAGAGCATGTACTGCAATTTCGAAATGAGGAGGTCCTCCACACTGTTATTCAATCACACATATATGTCAAAGAGCGAGCTGCATGAGAAATGTGGGCTTGCGAATTCGTCCTGCGCAATAACCGCTGGCACAAGCTATGGCAAGCAATTATACATTGTGAAGTTACCGTAATGGCGATAACATTGTAACGGTGCACATAGGAGATCTAGATTTAGAGATAAGTGCGTGAGAGTTTGCTGGTTTGCCCGATCCCCGTTATTATATTCATTAGTACTGCTGACCACATCGCCTATTCGTCACAGATGGTGATTTACGTTATTCTCTGCGCCAACGACAGAATTTGTAATTTGGGGTCTCAGCTAATTCTGTCTCTGCTGTTATGCCTCTCTCTATATATTGAGATTTTTTTTCTCTCTAGCCCTTGAATTTACAGTTGCTGCGCTGTTATCTAAAATGATGTGCCTATCGTTTTCTCACTTGTACACAGGCTATGTACTGCATCAAGTAAAAGAACAAGAAAACAATTTTTTTTGCTTTATTCTTTGCGATATTTTCACTCTATTTTCTTATTACTTTAGTGTCTCTTTTTTCTTTACTACTTACTCATCGCTTCATCCCTCCTTATTATTATTATTCTGTCTTTTCGCGTATTCTTCCTTTTTCCAGAAATCTCGTGGCACTCTCAGTGGGCGTGTGAGACACCCACTGCGCGCTGACGTGCGTCCTGCAGGACTTTGATTAAAATTTTTCCAATCCAATCGTACTTTCTCTGAATGCAGTGTTGTAGTTCTTTTCTCTACTTCTTCGTTTGTTCAAAATGACAGCCGACTTGTAAGGCTTATGCTCTTATCCCTTCACGACTGTCATCTGGCCCCTCGAGGCGTTCGACATTTCTTCGAAACCAATGCCTTCAACCACCTGCGCCGTCCCATCCTAAGCCACCTGTCATAACTGAAACTTCTTTCTTTCAATTCGCGTTGTCTGTCCGTGGATGTAAGAAGAGATTCGTGTAGAACTATTAGTTAGCTAGTGCGAATTTCCCTCCCTTTTTTGCCGTTCTTACGCAGAAACTTGGGACAAGAAATAGCCGGCAATGAGACTCACAGAAAGCTTACACTACAAGTGATGACCAACTAGGTGCCATCTAGAATTGGAAAGCCACTCGGATATACGTGGATGCACCTGAGGTCCTCCCATGCGCACGGGAATGTGTTAGAGACTGTATACGCCACGGTTTTTGGACACCAATACATTCTCCAAACTGAATAGGAATGACGATAAAAAAATATCTCAGTTTCGCCATAAGGGTGAAGCAATCAATGCGATAGCAATATGTTATAATATCACATGAAGTGTAAGACTCGTAGATGTAAGGGCAGCATAAATTGAAGTAAACGTAAGCTGACTAAGTGAAAACGAGCTGTTGTGCTAGGAGTCCTCAGTTTGAATCCTGCCATGGGTCAATTTCATTTATTTTTATTAATAAAAGCCAAAGTCTTAGTTACTTTACCACCACTCTTCCGTATCGGTTATGTTTCAAACCTCTTTCCTGGGCCGAGACCGGTGGTAGAACGCAAGCTAAGTAAAAACGACCTGGTGTGCTTGGGGCCCTCTGTTTGAATCCTGTCGTCGTAGATTTTCATTTATGTGTATTAATTGAAGCCAACCTTTTTCTCAGTTACTCTACCACCACTTTTCCGTACCGGGCGTGTCTCAAGCCTCTTTCCTGGGCCCATCCCGGAGGTAGCGCACAGCCACGCCGCTAAAATTGCATCACTTCCACGTTGGAGCTCTGGTATTGTTTCGCACTTTTAATATTTAAGTCTGACAATATTTAGGATAAAAAGCATGTGCTGTTGGTGTTTTGCTTCCTGACAATTGTTTGTGGGCTGCCATTATCAACATTCTTAGGAATAATTTTGTCAGGAATGTAAGACTTGGTTTGAGCAACTTTAGTGATAGAATGGTGTGGCAGTACAACTCGCATATTCCGCATGTCACATAACATTAGATGACACATAGGATACATATCTATAAATATATACGGAACCTCACGATGATGCCGACGACAATGAAGACGGCGAAAATTAGCTTGGAGTACCCATATAATGGCTATCTCAATAAAATAAGAATAAGTTATGCCTTGAACAAGAATAAACATTTTTTCAACTATAGGTTGCTTCGTCCTACAACAAGCCTCGTTTTCCAACGGCGTCATCTAACCTTAAATTATAAAAATGTGAGCGCGGGAAACTTCGGGCCGACGATAAAGGTGTAAGTTAAGGGACGCATTCGTGGCCTGAATTCGCCCCGCGTCTCTTATCGTTAATAGACAGTCTTAAACTCGCGTACAACTTTTCTTGGCTATGAAGGGAAGGCTGCGAGGGCCGAGCTTCTGCACATGTACAGCTTCGGGAAGTAGTCCACCTTGTCGCGCGTTTCGTTTTTAGTTTCGGTTTGTCAACCTTCCATAGCTCCTGTGCATGTGTGAAGGCAGACAAAGCTAATTCAGTAAGGATTAATAACAGTGAATCGACGATGCTAGACTTTACAGTTGTGTCGAAATAAGGTAAATAAATTAACTTACGAGGAACATTTCAGCGCAAGAAACAGTCAAGTTGTAGTGATGTTCAGGACCATGTGCGCGTGCCACAGCTCTATATTTCGCTTTGTTTCAGTAAAGATATGTCAGTTTTGGACCCCTATTTGAAATAGTGGCCCAAAGGTACAATGAGCTGATGACAAAATGAAGGATTTTTCAGTGGAGTAATGTTTCAGAAGCTTCAATGCACACTAAAAAAAATTTCTTGACGACTCCAGTCAGCAGCAGACCATGTTTACGAGACACAAATGAGAACATGAATATGAGCCATAACACAAAGTTCGATGAGCTAAGAAATAAAGACAAGAGTGAGGAAACCTGTCGTGACAATCAGACAGTTTAGTTTGTAAGCGCCCTTTGCCGAATAGAGCAGAAAGAAGAGAAGCAAGACACTCAGGGTATTTCTTTCAGAGCACTTGTGTCGCTTCCACATACCTTCGGAGCTTGTACCGCGTCTCAGCCAAGCTCCATTACCAGGCTCTGAATATCATCGTTAGTTTCGCCATCCCTATCCCGTGATTAGATTTCGATTATTTCCACATGAGCACAGTTGGGCCTCCAGTTTTCCTCGCTTACTAAGTCAACTCCTGTATGCAAAAGGTTTTCTACGTCGTCAAGCCTAAATGTCGCGTTATTTGCGCCCGCGTACCCTTTCACTTGGCTCCAAACTAACTCTGTTGGATGAAATTCGCAGTTATACGGCGGCAACCTTAAGTCATGACCAGCTGGCGAGGGTGTCATGTCAAACCATGGCGAGGGTGCCAATTTTGGACCCAATATACTTGTGCTGATGCTCATTCACAAGCTCCAGCAGCTCCGCATTTATCGGGTCAGTATAAAACGGAATGTTCTTGATTCTCAACCACCACTGAACATCACCTTTTCTACACATGGAACGCGCACCCACCCTACGTTCGCGGTCGAAACTTGCCTGGTCGCGCTAGAGCCCAACTACTCAAGCTGAGGGTTGGCTGTGTGAACGTGTTGCGAACGTTTATACAGACAAGGAGGTGTGGCCAGTCCATCGTGTACGTCTTGCGGTTGCTGCGAGACACTTCAGCACCTGATATTGTAGTGTCCCGCTTATACTACCGATATGTTTCGCCACTGTGCCATGAACATTAGGCAGAAGTGAGCGCCCCTATTGTCTGTTGGCTTCACCTTTTTGTCTCGTTTTGGCGCTGTCAGACAAATGTCAGGATTTATGTCACCGTTTGAGTGTCATAGGAAAGAAAAGAAGGGCTGAGTGATATTTGCGTGAATAATTAAAGCACCCGAAGGCCTTCGTCGCTGATGGTTTCATCTCACCAGTGACGACACTGGGAGAAACCTGACTAAAGCAGCACGGGCAAAGTGAATAGCAAATTCGAGCCAGACAGTGTTATGCAAGGGATCCTGAATACGCCATGAGCTTATGACGGCCGAAGGCAGCCCCATTAGTTATGCAGCGAAAGTTTTCAGACAGCGCGGACGTAATAGAAGCCGTCGGGAGGAAGCGGACTGCGTCGTGTCGTATATGTTCAGATTCGTATTCAGAGCTGCCATTGCGCCATCACAATGGCATTAGGCAGTAGCCATTGGGAATGTTTTTTAAGCAGTATAACTAGCGGTCGACCAATTTTCGGCTTCTTAACGATAATGTCGTGTATTTCGTAGCATGCGTTTTGGCTGCTGGCAAAGTTTCGAGGTTTAGAGAAAAACAAACAAATAAAAAAAGCAACAATGCAACAAACAAATAAAACAAACAAGCAGACAAACAAATGGGGTTTCCAATTAACACATGTACGTGTGCATACGAGCGCGAGCTATCTCTCTTACACAACGCTCAGTGCGTATGAAATTTCGCTGATGACGGTGAGGTCGCGGGTTCGAGCCCTTCTACAGCAGCCGCGTTTCAATGGGATCGAAATACTAAATCCGTCGCGTACCCTGATGTAGACACACGTTTAGATAACCTCAGACGTCCAAAATCATTCTGGAGCTCTCCACTATACGGCGTACCTATAACGCATTCTGCAGTTTCTGGACGTTAGGCCGTACAATTGAACTTCTTTTTAGCTATCTCTCTTACGTAAACATTTACTAGAAAGTAAACGTGATCTATTATCTTGCGGCAAAGCCGCTTCGTGAACCGATTGGAAACGGCGTTCACCGAGAGGCAAGAAACTTGACGTATTGCAAGCGCGAACTGATACGTTCGAAGCCAAATGCCACAGTGTTCTCTAAACCGGAGCTCGATCGCGTTCGCTGAGCGCGAAATACTTTATTAGACTATGGAGGTAACTTGACTCGCCACATAAGCCTGGAATTCTTGGCACGCAGAAGAGGAGCGCGATAAATTTAGAATGATCCACTCATACGAAATGCACACCTACACAACATACACAAACAGACACGCTAACCTGTGACTAATGTGTTTTGTTCGGGCCACTTCTTTTTTCTGAATACATAGGTTAGTCAATCCCTCTATTCTAGAACATTCCTCTTCTCAACACACCACCTCAAATAAAAAAAAGTTGATGTCAGTGCCGCCGCTAGACAGATGTGTCTCAACTCTGTGCCGGTTTCAACCGCGGTTTGAGAATACGAGGCAAGAGCGCCTACGTGGCGAGCGAAGCAGTAGTAGCGCTGCGGGAACTGAAAGGGAGCTGCCGCGTAAATTTCAAGCAGTCGTGGCAATGTTGCCACATCTGCTGATTAAATTTATTGTAATACTGCGTGCGTCGGTGAAATATAACACGGGTTCCAACCGCACATTCTGTTGAACAAAAGATGCAGAATTTTTGCCGCATCGTTCACTGAGTATCTCTTGAATTTTTCCTAAAGAAATGCGTTCTCTTCCTGAATGGGCTTAACCTGCTCTGTAGCGAGCGGTATGGTCCGCGATGTTCGGAATAAATTGACCTGTATAGCGAATGATTTGAGTGCTTCCAAGCGTTTAATGTTTAAGGCATGTCAAGACTTAGTTGCATGTTCGTGCTTACACGCATCTGCTTACGTGTAATGCGCGTCCGCGTTTAAGCTTACGCTTTGTAGCGCAGCTCCTCTAGCCGTGGTGGAAACATGTACGGGTGCACACTGGGAACTTTTCTTCTCTCCTTCCGCACATCTTTCCGTGTCCTTTCCCCAGTACTGCGTAGCCAACTGGGCCCAGCATGGCTAAGGTTCCTGTTTTTCCAATATCACTTCTCTCTCTCTCTCTCTTTCTCTCTCTCGCTGGCCAGAATACAATGAAAAAACAATAAACGAGTTCCAGCTCGTTCTGCGAGAGAGAAACACTATTTTTTTCACCACTTGGTCATATATCACATGATAAGAACAAATCGGATCTCGGTAAAGTGATTGGCATCACACGCGGCTTTGGGGGCTCGTTGCGTACACTCTGTCTACGCAGCCAATGTCAGGGAAAGGAGCCTAAAGACAAATAAAAACGAAGAAATTTCCGCCCTCGAGCGAGGAATGTGGCGAGTAATCCATTCTGCTATTCCTCGCATTCCATTATTTTTGTAACTTGTACATGTGGTACATTCCAGTCGCTAAGATCTATACGAGCAAATGTCTGCAGCGTTCGTTGCAAGTGGCGCCTTGTTCAGGGGCACATTCCAGCCTGAACCGCAGAGCTGTGCATAAGATCTGCTGCGTCTGTCCAACCGCGTGGGGTTATTAATTTTTTTTTCATTCTCTTCGTGGTATTCTCAACAATGTGTGCAGCCGTGGGCAGAAGTTCTGCAGGAAGTGGTTGCAAGCATGGTTGCATTTCAAGGAGCCCCCTCCACCAATGGTGGACACGGCAGTCAGCTGTGGTTCCGAGCTGAACGCACAAGGGTGCGCAAACTGCACACGATGACGAGAGTTTATTAGGGTAATCGGAGCAGTGCAGGGCAACCAACTCGCTGGAGTGAGAAAAAAATTTATAATATGGGGTTTTACGTGCTAAATTCATTTTCTGATTATCAGGCACACCGTAGTGGAGGACTCCGCAAATTTCGTCCACCTGGGGCTCTTTAACTTGCACCTAAATCTAAGTACACTAGTGTTTTCGCATTTCGCCCCCATCGAAATGCGGCCGCCGTCGCCGGGATTCGACCCCGCGACCTCGTGCTCAGCAGCCCACCATAGCCACTGAGCAACCACGGCGGGTAGTGTAAAAAAAAAAAAAAAAGAAGGCCAATTTTGGAGAAATGGAGAAATGGGCTCTGTGGGCATTGCATAGAATTAATGTAGTTCATAATGTTTGGAGAGGACGCGCACTGTTACAACCCCGCTTTTGTATGGTGAACTGTGTGCGAACTGTGAAGACATCGTGTTTTTGACATCCACAGAAAACGAAAGATGATGATTTTCTTGCACATGTTGATGTAGCTGTAGATGCTGTATATTTATCCATTCTATTGTTGACCATCGGGAAAGTTGCCACTCAAATTCGAATTTTCTGATCTTATGGTGCACGCCCTAGACGGCTCATGCCTCATCACGACATTGCAAAGTCCAGCAGCGTCAACACAAAATGACAGCGTAAACACCGCAAAGACAGGAAGAGGCTGAAGGTATGTAGTTACTTGCGCAGCTTGTTTCCGAACGTATGTTACAGCCTTAACTGAAATATATACTGTTCGATACACTGTATGACGTAAAGTTGAAGTCGTGAAACTTTTGTTCGGCCAGACGAAAATCCAAAATTGGCTTATAATTAAGAAGTCTCTGAAATAAAGCTAAAGGGGAGAAAGGGAAGAAGAAAAAAAAAGTGCGTGCTGCTACTTAGTAAGAAACCATATGTGTGCTGAAAAAGGCAATATATGAAGAAAATTCCTTCAGATGCTCTGAAAGACAGCCTTTGTCGCGCTGCTTAGGTAACAAAACCGGCTAAGTCAGCACAGAATTGTGTAGCTAACAGATGCGACAAAGACGTCGACAAAGGCGATTGGGTTGCGCTAGTTGCCTTACTTAACTAACGCAGCCCGGTTAACTAACACTGCGGTGTTGGTTTCATTATGAACCTTTTGTTCACGGAAGAGAGAGATAGAGAAAGAAAAGAGATGAAAGGCAGGAAGGCCAATGAGACGAACGTGCGGAGGACAGCTCGTTCTTCCAGTGGCCTAGACAATGAATGACTATTTAATGAACCAGACGTTCGAAGTACACATTGAATAGGAGGCGGCATACGAAAGCGTTACACCTTTGTGTTCCACGTTATAATGCTAATTTCCGCCGTACGATTTCACTTAAGTACGGTAACCTCCACGACTGAAGAGCCGTATGCACTAGATCGGTCAGTTTGGCTCGTACCCGCCCTAACAGCATGAACAAAAAAGGTTGCGGAAACCTTTTAAAGTTGCAGGGAGAGCTCTTAGAAACTTTGGCACATCTCGCAAGCTTTTAGTGAGCGTGTACCATCAGCAACGTTATGTTTGAGAGCGTACTCACAAAAGTGCTAAAAGGTTTCGTCATAGAAAACTTTCCGCTGCTAGTGGTATATTCAGCAACATATCTCACGTCTGCAGAAGTTTACATGTTGACTATTGGAAGGCTTCTTTTTTAACTTCCACTGCCGGCTGCTGATGCAGACAGTAGCTCTGCCAAGATGCATTACTAGTTCTGTAAGAAAAAGTTGCGGCTATATATGCTTTTCTTTCTCGCCAATTTAGGCAGCAGTGCGGTGAAAGCTAGGGCTCGTGTTCGTAAGTCTATAACGAGATCCGAATACCTGTTCCAGAGAAGGGTGTGAGCAATTTATTTGGATGAAGTTGAAAAAAAGTGTTGGCAACTCTTAATTGTCTTGCCGTTTCCGCAAACAGTAATTTGTTAAATTATCAAATGACTATCCGATAGCATGAAGTGACACTAAAAACATTCACTCGATAAAGCACATACAAGAAATATGCCTACAAAAACAAAACATATAAAACAGACGCTATATGTTTCCTTGTTTGGCCATTGTTCATCACATTTGTCAAGTATAAAGGCTAGCATTTGTGACAGTTGACTTGGTGGTCGTTAGTTTGAACCCAATATTTGGGGTGGGGTTCCCGTGGTTTGCTCTGCTTGTAACACGTGTAGTGTGATTGGGAAAAATCGAAGCAAGTATAGGCTCTAAATAAAGCACAGGTAGTCTAGGAAGGGGCCTAAATACTAATAAAAGGCCGCTGATAGCGATGATAAAAAAAGGCTGCATATTACGGAGGACGCTTATGGCCAGGATAATTTGGTCTGAAGTCACAAAGGAACAGGATGTCCCCCTTGGTGGCCTTGTAAGTATGCGGGACGCCAGAACAAAGGTGTCCTGGCTACTTAGAGGGGCACCTACGAGGTCGGCCGCTGAGAACACGTACCGCTTGCAGTGTCGGTGCCTACGGCGCAGAACGGTTGCGGTCGGGGCCGCTTATGAGTAGGGCCGGATAAACAATCCACTAATAAGCGTTAAATTTTCCACCTAGTTTTCTGACAAAATGCAACCGCTTTACGTAGTAAGTCATAAAAAGTACATTTCGTGCACCAATCACGAAAAATATAACTCATGCTCATCAATAGCGACAGCTAAAGTGATAACGACGGATGTAGGCCAAGTATATATAGGCTGTAGCTATACACCTGTATGCGTACGAAACGATTATATCTTTAAATTCGGGGTATACTTAGCTAGCCTACTTCACGGTTGCTACAATGCAGATTCTCGTCTGTTGGTGGTTGCAATGTGGCCTGTTGAGATTGTCTCCTATAGCTACTAAGAATGCATCAACCATATACACGAATAACTGCGCAAGATAACTAGCCAAGCCTACCTTAACAAAGATGTGTACACCTACTGAAACATTGCCCCGCCTGTCTGAGGCAGTTCGACCGTGTTTGTCTGATTTCTTAAGACACTTTTTGCTATGTCAGAATACTTAGATAGTTTGACAAAGAACACTTGCTATAGTTATTATAGCAGAGAGAATAAAAGCAAGCGGGAAAGTCAATCAGGAACGACACCTTCAAATATACTTGGACACGAAAAATGCCAGATTTTCTATCGCAAAGCTTACACTATTGCACGCTGAAAATGAAAGCATGGACACCCCGTGAGTGTCGAACAAACAGCATTTGCCGCGTTTTCTTTTATACGTCAATGCAACGCACTCCATCTTCAAGAACCTTACAACGCTCGTCCATATCCACATCCCTGTGCGGACTTGAAAGAGTACCCGCGCGATGGATTTATATTCCGTGTTGTTGATGTGACAGCTAACGCGTACTCGAGACAGCTTCTCCGTTCTCCGTGGTGGGGCCTAATGGCACGCAACCACTTAAGTACACCGTCATTGCATAAAGCCTGCTACCATCGCACCCAGGCGAAGTAAAGCCGCCACTCCAGGGATGTTATCGGTAGACCGCAACTGGCGAAATGGGCACGACAGGCATTGTCTCCATAGAGGACTGCTCAGCCAGCGGGAAACGTCGGCACACACGTGAAACCTTCTCGGTTAATATACAGGGTGTTTCTGCATACTTTAGCCAAGCTGTTGAACAAGAGGAAAAAAATATTTATAGAACGCGGTGCAAGATACAATTGTAACATCTACGATGTTCGGTCGTCAGGCCTTTGAAGAATGAGCACCTGAGGCCTTATAATTGGGTCTTGCATCATGTTTATTAAATAATAAATAAATAGGAAATGTGTTGATGGTGCACGTTGCGCCGATTGAGTGGCACACACTGGCGCATTGACAAGTACACAGAAAACGTACAGAAAAGAAAAACAAAACGGAAGGAAGACGCGTAGACAAACGAGGTGCCTAAAGGTCAATCGGAACGAAAGTTTGGTTGGGCTAAATCGGTAATAAAAAACTAGCATATACTGCCGAAGCAATCGTGGCAAAGTCACACGGCTTTTGTGTAACTTTCTTAATAGCAGCTTTGAAATAGCACCTAAGCGCCAGACGCGTGCACTTGGTGCTTTGTGGATGTGATGAAAGATCCAGCACGTCGCCTCAGAGATCTTACAGCGTGTCGCCCGGCAGCTGCGGGCGGTGGCCGATCTCGGAGTTCTTGCCAAGGCGTTATGAGCCACGCGTCACTTCCGGTGAGCGGGCAATATTAGGGGGCGTCTTTTATGCGTTGCATATTGCAATCACTCAGTTCAGCCCTTGGGCGCGGCCGGGCAGCCACCATTGACCTTTAGCGCAACCACGTGACGTGACGTCACGACAGCCGGAGGAAAAGCTGGGCCCCAACTCGCGCGGTCGCACGCGGCCGCAGCCACCACCTGACTCCCGCTCCTCCCGCTAGGGGCGCTGCGCCGGCGCGTGACGTCACGGAGGAATCGAGAAAATCGAGTGCCGCCAAGCAATACCTCGCCCTCAAAAAAAAAAAAAAAAAAAGACCGCGCAATATGCAACGCATTCTTGGCTTAACCAAGCTAAGCCTGGCCATTTTTTTCTTTTTTATTCAGTCACCGAGGCTACTCTCCATGTGCACCACCTGAAAGTGACCAAAATAGTCGATTTATTAGGATTGTGCCAATGACAGTAAAATAAGAAGAAAGATCCCCAATACCGGTATTTAGCGGCTACTGAAAAGGATCGATCCAATGTGGCGGTTTTCAGAAGAAAGTAAATTCTAATGACTTGACGGAGATCTAGTGACCTCTGAGAAAACCTCAAACGTCGCGACATAATACAAGGAAAAGTCTGCCGATAAAGGTGAATTTTGTTCAAGTGCAAAACTTTACGTCCGAGAATGTCGTATGCATAGGTTTAATTTGGAGTGAAAACTCGGTCAAATGATTCGTAGAGAGAGAGAGAGAGAAAAGAAAGAGAACAGGATAGATAGAAACAGGGAGGTTAACTGGGATTAATCCCTATGGGCTACGTGGCAATGATCTAAAAGGAAAGACGAGGAAAAGATAAATAGCATTGTAGTAGCAAGTCCATTGTTGATATCACCGACGTAGTGAAAGCTCTAAGCGCTGTATCAAAAATGGTTGTCAAATCTGGTTACCTTCATGGAATACATCACTGCTTTTGTGGCCGCTTTGATAAGTGAGACCACGGTCCCTAGGCGTTGGCCAAAGAGAAAAAAAGTTTTCCATCTAGCTAGTTTTAGACTGGTGCGGAGTGCAAGGTTTCCATTTAAAAATATAGACAGTAGCGCCAAAGATTTCTATAGTTTCTTCGGTGCCAGAGGCATTGCATTTAACATTATTAATCAGTTCAACCAAGAATGAGTATGCATTGGTGAGTGCGACACGTAATCGTAAGCTACACTAAACTCGTCACTTCGGGGAAGACCAGGTAATAGGCACAGTTGCACAAAATGGTCACGTGAATGCAACCGATAAGTGAAATTAGGTGCGTGACACATCTGTAATGCCAAACTCTGTGCCGGCTTATTACGTGCAGGGCTGCGTTAGTGCTGAACTGCAGCTTTGCCCCTTGGTTGAACACGCCGCGAAAGTACTGTTGCTGAGACTTGCCGGGTTACCGCCTGTTTATGTAGCGAGGCTCTTGCAGCGAACTGATGATCGGTGAGGGATATTTTCCTGTGAGTGTAATGTTGTTCGGCTGTAAAGTGTTCTTTATAGTGGTTGTCGTATGTATGAGGACGAATCAGAAAGCCCCTATATTCTATTAGCCAAAATAAGGTGCGTACAGGCAATTGCATTTACACGTACTATTTTACATATCTTACACTATTTTTACACATAGTCCCCACACTGGTTCTGTCATTTGTCCCATCGCAGCACTAAATTTGAGTTGCCCTGGCTGACTGTGAAAGCGCCGTCGAACTGCTGTTGCTGTTTCGAACTCACAACACCACCACTTTACATTTCTCAAAACGAGACACCTTTCCCCATACGTGGGCTGCATTTCCCTGTGGTTTTCCATGGGCGTTCGTCCCTTGCTCTATAGAAAACGAATCATACTTTGTTGCTCATATGCCGTGGGCGTGGGGAGCGCCACCGCCAGATTCGGATGGATGGATGGATGGATGGATGGATGGATGGATGTTATGAGCGTCCCCTTTGGAACGGGGCAGTCGGTTGCGCCACCAAGCTCTTGCTATTATACTACCTAATGTTTTACCTAAGTTAAGAAAGAAAATAAAGAAAAGAAAAACACTATAAGCTCCCACAACCAAATTTTCTGACCTCCTATTGCGAACTTTGCTTTTGCACGTCTCCGTCTTTTGTCGTTTCCCAACTTTTCTTCCACCGATCTTCCGATCGCCTCTTACTAATCTCTATTGTGGAGATGTTTACTTTCCCCTTGCTCTCACTGAACCCAACGGATTCAAGGAGGCTAGAGGTGCCTAAATCGACCGCTGGGCAGATGTCGTCACATTCTAATAAAACATGCTTCGTTGTTTCCCTAGCTTTGCCGCAGTAAGCACATGCTTCTTCTTCCTTCTTATATCTCGCTTCATAGGTGCGTGTTCTAAGGCATACGGATCTTGCTTCGAAAAGTAATGAGCTGCCCTTTGAGTTTTCATAAATGGTTTCTTTCCTGATTTCGTTTTTTCATCTTTAGTTACTCATGGCAGGTTTCTTTTCCAGTGCCGCCACCCATTAGTTTATTTCAGCCTCTCTGACTTTCCGCTTGACGTTCTATGTTGCTGTGTTGCCCAGCCTACAGGCCGCATACTTCCTGGTAAGCTTCCTAGTTCTTTTCCTCCAATGTGAATCAATGTTTTTTTCTTTACAGATACCTCAACACTCACCAAGCCCATTGAATTTCTTCCATATTCCTCAGTCATTCTTCATAATCAATTTTACTGTGAGCAATCAGTTGTACTCCCTCACTTCAAAACTAGTCCAGCCCATATCACCCTGCACAGCTTCATTTGTAGTCTTCCCGTGAGCGGCCAATGCGAGGCGACCCACTGACCATTGGTTGCCATCGAGTGCTGATTTTACCCCTGATTTCAAGCAAACAGCCGCATTTACAAAAGTAAGTCATGGAACCATTACACCTTTCCACACACCCCGGGGAACCCCGTACCTATTGTATACTCCATTACGCTCTGTGCTTCATTATGGCTGCCTTTCAACAACTGACAGCAGCGCCGTGCCGGGACCTACCGACAGATAGGGCCAAGCCGGTAGCTCCAGTAGGTAAAAGAAAGATCCACCCCGTGGGGATAGATATGTTGACTCCGCATTTACAGCCCTAATTTGGCTGAAAAAATAAGAGCAAAGACTCTCTGATTCGCTCTTGTACTTAAGCAGGTGCCTTTTTGTCGGTTGTGGAGAACGTTCTGCAGTGCTGTGACAGCTCAAACGCTGTTGTTCCGCGCGTGAGTCCACTGCGTACGAAAGCAGCGCAGTTAATGTCATAGGTAGTTTTGATTGTTTCATGTGATACACCCGCCGTGGTTGCTTGGTGGCTATGGTGTTGGGTTGCTAAGCATGAGGTCACGGGATCAAATCCCGGCGACGGCGACCGCATTTCGATGGGGGCGAAATGTGAAAACACTCGTGTACTTAGATTTATGCGCGCGTTAAAGAACCCCAGGTGGTCCAAATTTCCGGAGTCCCCCGCTACGGCGTGCTTCATAATCAGAAAGTGGTTTTGGTACGTAAAACCCAAAACCCAATAATCTTTTTTTTGTTTCATGCGATGAACCATATGACAGCAACGTAGTTACTGCCTTCTGTAAGACCGTGTGAAACAAACAAACTTAATAAATTATTTTCGAGTTCATATGAAAATTACAGGTATTGCGAACAAGACTGCTCGGAAACTCACATGACTGCGATAGTTTTTCATACGCCGAATTTTAACATAGCAGTTTTTTCACTTTCAAGAGTCTGGTTGCTGCGGTTTCCACATTCGCGATTTGTTCCCGTTTCTTATTTTTTTCGTTTTTGCAGTCAGAAAAATTGAGACCTTGATCATTACCTTGATATGATTTTCTGTTCTTTTCAACAATTTACATGAAGTGAGACGCAGAAAGTTTACACACTGTATAACCGAAGTCTGGCTTCATTTAGAAGTTCATTTTCATTAGAACCTAGAGCCTGACACCTAAAAAAATTGACGAGGACTGTTCTTTTTCAAAAGTTATGGTCTCTTCTGCATGTTATCTTTGCAAGCTCTCATCTCTGTATATCGCCTAAGTATTTTCCGGTCCTTAGGTGTATTCGTACACTCACACAGAAGTGAAACGAAAACAAGCAGTTAATACAGCGACCGAAAAAAAAACATTTCGTTGATGGCAGCCGTTAATGAGAGAGCTCACGTAGAAAAAAATCGGCAAAGCTACAATCGCATAAGCAAAACTTCCAACTTTCTAGAGGGACATCATTTACTCTTCGAGGGAAAATAAAATGCAGAAGTTTAGAAGAGGACAGCTTGGCGAAGTCGTTGATAGCAGCAAATTGAGTCTGTGCGCGGAAAACGGAAAATTACTTCCATTGATGTTTTTTACCTGGGAAATATTTATTCCTTGCTGCCTTCTTTTATATAACCCAAAATCCCCGAGAAATAGAAGATCAAGACTAATAAAAGCATCAAACACAACAATAAATGCTCGAATTTCAGTCTGGATATACCAGATTGGTTTACCTGCATAATGGTTAGGCTGCATTCGAAAAAAAAAAGTGCTTTAAGGCATAGAAATTTAGTGAGTGCACTTTCCAGTGATCTCTTCACATTTCTCGTTTACTGCGAAGGTCGAAGTAATACAAACCTTTAGTTCAATTTCACCAGCTTTTCCACAGCATGGCATGGAGAAAAAGAATGAATAACTATATTGACCTTTCAGGTCCTGCACGGGTCTATAATGTCTTCTGATATTTCTTTTTTTGAGGAGGGGAGGGGGGCACTTCATGGTATATTCTGATCAATGTTAAATAAAAGAGGATTGAAATATTGAAAGAAATTAAGGTAAACTAAGATGAAACTAACAGCCTGAACACAGTCGCTTGGCTCTATTTCTAGGACCTACTTAAGCTGCAGGCACCAACCATGAGAGTATACGTCAAAGGTCCTCTGCCACGCTCTAGCTTGTTTCCCTGAGTATCAGTTTAGAGTTTTGTCAATTAGGTTACGTGCGAAAGCTGCAACGTTGCGGCGGCAGCCTATATTGTGTTTCTTCTTCTATTTAAAGCGTCCAATACTCGAAGCAGTCATCCAATTCGCAGATATCTTAACCGCTTTGTGATGCACGCATTTTCTTTTACGTAATGGATGATCAAGAAGGAGATATAACCTGTTAGGTCAAAGTGGTGGAAAATTGACTGAACTACTGCGCCTAGCTAACCAAGAAGTGCACCCCACATCTGCTGAACGAAGGCGATGGGCTGACGAGAATGGCGCTAGCATACGGGAATTAAGTATATTATTTTTATTTATCTTTATTGACTATACTGTTAGTCCCACTTAGAACTGTTACATGAGTGGGTTTACACACAAGAAAATAAACATTTTGTAAGTGCTGTTGGCTACAGGAAAAAAAAATCAATAATGTGGTTCTCGGCAAACATTTTGCAAAAGTATGCTGGATACGTACAGCCAAGAGTTTAACCGTTAGTTGTTTCTACATGCTATAAATATTGTTAAGATCTTTGCATTAATTGTACATTTGTAAGTGCGATAATCCATGGGTCACGTTCCCCGGTCGCCTCCTGTCTCGCCGACGCGGAGGCAAAGATGGCCCACATTAATGCCACACCTGTCTCCATCCCACCTTCACGACAAGACACTAATGCCCTATTGTATAGACGTCTGCGCGATAATACCGCAGTATATTGGGTCTCGGCAGGTCATCATCACCGCCTTCACGAACTCGATCATAAACATAAATACGGAAACCACCCACCATGAAAAGGTGCAATACAAGCTTGCTGCACAGATTACGACTAGGTGTGGCCCTCACCCGGCGCCACCTGCATCTCATCGGCCGGGCGGAGAGTCCGAATTGTGAGGAATGCGGTGTTCCCGAGACGACGAAACGCCTCCTGTGCATCTGCCCGCGATTTGATGAACAAAGAGAATGGCTGAAAGACATCTTGTCGAAATTTGTCGTTGCACCATTGACTGAAAATGTTCTGTTGGGACCTTCGCCTGATCCTCGTCATGAGCCTGAGAGTCCGAAGGCTTTCAACAACGTTTTGTGTGAGAGCAGACTGGGCGAGAGACTTTGAAGAGACTTGGAGTGCGCAAGATTTTCACCACTATCTGCATTCTCATAATCAACGTGTTCTCTGTTCTTTCTTTCTACACCCATTCCCCTTCCCCCAACGCCGAGTAGCAAGTCAGAACATTGATCAAGGCAGACCTCTCAGCTTTTCTCTGATAATATATATATATATATATATATATATATATATATATATATATATTATCAGAGAAAAGCTGAGAGGTCTGCCTTGATCAATGTTCTGACTTGCTACTCGGCGTTGGGGGAAGGGGAATGGGTGTAGAAAGAAAGAACAGAGAACACGTTGATTATGAGAATGCAGATAGTGGTGAAAATCTTGCGCACTCCAAGTCTCTTCAAAGTCTCTCGCCCAGTCTGCTCTCACACAAAACGTTGTTGAAAGCCTTCGAGTAGCAAGTCAGAACATTGATCAAGGCAGACCTCTCAGCTTTTCTCTGATAATATATATATATATATATATATATATATATATATATATTTGCCCCTTATCGCCTCCAGTTCTTGGCGTCTATTGGACGCGTCTCTTCACAGCCGTCCGGTAGCCTCGGCTTCTAGTGCTCACAAGGCTAGGTCTTATCTCTCGGGAGGATATAAAAATTTAAATTTTGGAGTTTAGCGGGCGAAAACTACGATTTGATGATGAAGCACGCCGTAGTGAGGGACTTTTGATTAATTTTGACCGCCTGTGGTTCTCCAACGAGCATCCAATGCACTGTGCGCAGGCGTTTTTGAATTTCAGTTCCATTTAAACGCGGGCGCCGCGACCGGGATTCGAACCCGCGCCCTCGTGCTTAGTAGCGCAGCAGAATAGCCACTGCGCCACTACGGTGGGTTTGGAATCATTTGCAGCTGCACTTTGGGTTGACGCTTCTGCTTATCTCTCCTAGGTTTCCCTTTTCGATGTTGCTGATGGGCCTAAGGCAGCTTAACGTCCTGATTACTAAGCGCGCCGTTCGGAAGGAGTCAATGCGTCAACAACTCAGCACTGCTGTTGGAGGAGCGGTTTAACGATCACGGACATCGTCTTCGATTTCTGTCCTTTGCGAGATCGCCGCTGTAATTACGAGTGATTGATGAATCGCAGGTAATGAGTACATGCGTAGTTCCATCTGTCAGAATATTCCAGCACCATGAAACAGCAGTGAGGGCGACTCGAAAGCGGGCCCGCTGCTCTAAGGATACGATGGCATCTATACCGTAGCGACAGTGAATGGTACTATGAGTGCTCCTAATACTCTAAGCTTCATTTTCAAGATGCTGTGTTTACCCGCCGTGGTTACTCAGTGGCTATGGTGTTGGGCTGCTGAGCACGAGGTCGCGGAATCCAATCCCGGCCACAGTGGTCGCATTTCGATGGGAACGAAATTCGAAAACACCCGTGTACTTAGATTTAGGTGCACATTAAAGAACCCCAGGTGGTCGAGATTTCCGGAGTCCTCCACTACGGCGTGCCTCATAATCAGAAAGTGGTTTTAGCACGTAAAACCGCATAATTTAATTTAAGGATGGTCTGTTTACGAGCGACGAATAAGCATTTGTAAAGCGTAACTTCATGCTTTCGCAGAGCTGGTCCTGTGTAGTATGTTTACAAAAAGAAATAACTTGGCTTGTTCGACACTATCCCGTTTATGCTTCCGTCAATCCAGCATTGGTGCACCACTTCAGAGTTACTTCTTTTTTTGCCCACTCTGCTCAGGTGGCACGTTCGAAACGAGACGGCAGCATAGCAAGACCTCCTCTGTAACTGAAGCCATTCGCTTCGACAAAGCCACAAATGCTTACAAAGAACCACTTCACTGCCACCCAAATGTGCACCTGAGTCCCCACAACTGGCCGTTGCCTGTGGCGGACTTGCGTGTTAGAAGCAGTGCGCAAAGCTCAAGTTGATGACAGTTATCTTTCCCAAGGGATGAGCGGCAATTTCATGCTTTCCGAATGAGTTTAATACGTTGTTTGCATAAGTGAAGCGTGAGAAGGTTTTATGACACCGTCTTGTTTGTTTGTTTGCTCATGCGCGTGTTGCCATATGCCTGTATGTGTTTTTGATCTGAATGCTACAAAAATATTGGAATCGGAGCTCGGTCCTTTGTTTTCTTTCGACAATACCCTCGTAATTTTTCACCATGCTTGGGTGCATGACTCAATGCTAGTGAGCTTCGTTGTAGGATGTTCTCACGTAAAACAATCGAATATTTTCTTCATTACAGTAATGTCTGGCAAGAACTCTTCCGTAATCCAACAAACAGTCACGCAGCTGTAAGGAAAGCTATTGCGACAAGAGCAACCTTTTAACAATTATATGATAACCCCTATCCCACAACTACACTAAAACATACTTTAAAGAGACACTAAATAAAGATGCTGAGTTAAAAGTCATTACGTGTCAACTTTAAGCGACTGGAAACGCTTTCGATTATTTATATTTTTTATAGTGTTTTCTCGTGTTGTGACTTTACGTGTGTTTGTGGGTGTATGTTCAGCTACGCTTTTGGGATAGCGGGCTCTAGCAATTTCAGTCGCAGTTATAAACAACAACTACAACAGGTTGTGTAATAACAAAATGATTATTCTTGGCATGCGAAGAAGGTTGTTAAGCTAGAAAAGACGCAAAAACGAAATTTCGGAAAACGAAAACGAAATGCAGTGATGCGACGAAGGTATGTGTAAACTAGTAGCAAAGCTTTCGCAGGCGCCCAGATGTCTGGAATGTGACGGCGTTTTCTAACCGTCGCTTTGTGTGTGTCGTGGGGACCACTTCTGTATGTATATATATATATATATATATATATATATATATATATAAGGAATTACATATACCCGCCGTGGTTGCTTAGTGGCTATGGTGTTGGGCTGCTAAGCACAAGGTCGCGGGATCGAATCCCGGCCACGGGAGGCCGCAGTTTGATGGAGATGAAATGCGAAAACACCCGTGTACTTAGATTTAGGTGTACGTTAAGCAACCCCAGGTGGGCCAAATTTCCGGAGTCTCCCGCTAAGGCGTGCCTCATAATCAGATCTTGGTTTCGGCACCTAAAACACCACAATTTAATTTTAATGACTTACATGAAACCCAGAAATGGAAGTGACGTTGAGACCTTATTCTACTTTGCGCGAATGTTTGAATTTATTTGCGGCCCGGCATTCCGAATGCTAGGCCAGCAGTTTTCTTCGCTGAGCTTGCAGAAACTCGCCTCAGATGACGCGGCCGCGTGTCATCAGACTACACGGAGTGGGCTGTGTCTTAAGGTAAACATAATTAAGCTGTCATTCACTACAATTGCTTCCGCACGTTCCTTAAAGACGTGAGAGAGTGCATCATGGGAACCAACGACAGTACCAGACAGGTTTCAGAAGCAACTTAACATTTATTTGTCTAAAGTTACGCACTCAATTTGCATGCCCAAAGAAAACGTATGTTCCAATATATGAAAAGTGCTATGGCCGCTACACAGTCGTACTGTAGCTAGACATGTGAAACCTGTTTAAAAAATATTTAACGCTTTCACAATTCCATGTCAAAACCGTGTATTCACATCCAACAGTTATGAGACAAGACAGCGTTGCATCGTAATATGATGGATAAACCATTTCTAACTACCAGTTTCGTTGCCCGTAGGACGCTAAGAGTCTTTGTTACGGAGAGGCGACGAGCATAACGCGACGTTCTTTCGGCTCATTTATCGTCACTACGAGGCACAGCGCGTCAGATGCAGCAGCTTGAAGATGGACGATAACGAACAGTTTGTCCTCGCACCTTTTTCGCCAATAAATCCCTGCGCCATCTGAGGCAAAATTTGAAGTGAAGCGCACACCATACCTTGAGCAAACTCTCAAGGAAATTAAAAAAAAAAATTGTCGCACATGAGCCACCGCCGCGTTCAAGTGAGAAACGCCATTCCGCACTAAATCTTAGCTGATTTGCACACGACGACAATCTATTGTGTCAGAAGCACTAGTAGGTAGCCCTCATCAAAAACCAGCTACTGCATAGTAAGATGAAAAAAAAAATGAACATTTGCCGTTACACAACATACACCAAAATTACTTTAAACGAGATCGTTATTTTTGGGAGGCAGTAATCTGAATGAACATTGCTCAACATTCTTTTTCAGATAGGTTTTCTTGTTTCACTGTTTGTCTCTCCATCCCTAGTCACGCTTCATTCGTGTTGCCCTACATGGTGCCTCTGGCAGTAGGTTTTGATAGGCTTTTCGTTCCTCGCTTCGTGATATATTTAGATCGATGTTGATGCCACGCTCAAGTTTCTGCACAACCTTGCCGTGACGCCATGTATGTTGACAGCGTCTTTTTACTTTTAATAACTAGTTCAACGGCAAAGAGAAACTGCATTACCTTTTGAAGGAGGCCCATGCTCAACCTAGCAAGTTTAGGAAACCTTCCTGCTCCTACATACATTCAAATACAAGGGGGAAAAACATTTTGAAATCTTAGAACAATTGACTAAGGAGCTGAGTGATGACGTCAAAGCTGCCCCAAAAATAAGACCAGTTGAATTTAACTTGCACAAATGCGACAGCAGACTCCTTCACATGTGGGAAGCGTAGCGGTCGCTTCAGAATACACTTAGTTGTCAGAAGCATAACAGAAAGTTAAGAATGCGCGTAGCGCTCCTCAAAGAAAAAAAAAAGAAAGAGAGCGAGAACACGCTAAGCAACTGACCAAACAACAATGGGACGAGATATGTAATTCTATGGACGGGCGATTAAGCGCCGGCAAAGCCTGGCACATACTCAGGTTCCTGCTTGACCATGAGAATAAAAAAAAACCACAGGCAAGCAATTAATAAGTTAATAGACGCATATGAGGGCACAAAAGAGGAGTTTCTGAATGAAATAGAGCAGAAATACTTGACACAAGTACCCGTTGCAGCCATCCTAGCTATGGCGGATGAATGGATGGATGGATGGAAAACTTTATTTGGTCCTGCAAGTAGTGATAATTAACCACTAAGCGGGCCGCTCCCACGTAGGGACCGGAAGACCAAGCGTCACGGCCACGTCGTGAGCCGGCTGGAGAGCCCAGAATTGTTCATCCAGGTCTCGGCTGCGAAGTGCAGCCTCCCACCTGGACGCATCCTTGATCGCCGAATAAAATGAAAGATTGGACGAGGAACTCACGGAGGCAGAAATCCGCGCGGCCCAACAAAAGGTAAACACCAAATCAGCCCCAGGCCCGGACGGTACAACCGACAAGACTCTCAGGAACCTCGATGATGAATCGATCGCCAAACTAACAGAATACATGAGTGTTGGATAAAGGGTGAAGTACCAGCTCAAGAAAGCGACGATAAAGCTAATTCTAAAACTTGGTAGGAAGCTTGGGATCGACGACCTCAGACTGATCTCCCTAACATCGTGCGCCGGAAAATTAATGGAACTTGTAATTTTAAACAGAGTAGCGAACTTCTTAGAGAATAATAATATATACGCAGGAACAGTGATGGGATTGCGCAAAAACATTTCTACACAAGATGCGATGCTTCAAATTAAGCATCAGATAATCGAGTATAAAACGCGTTCTACAAGGGCCATTTTGGGCTTTGATCTTAAAAGGGATTTTGATAATGCTAACTACGCGACCATATTGGAAAACATCGAACCAATAGGACTAGGGCAACGGACGTATAACTACATCAAGAGCTTGCTGTCAGATAGGAACGCAGTGATCTCCGCCGGAGTGCTCACGTCGCCTGAGATCGACATGGGGGGGGGGGGGGGGGGGGTGGCATGCCGCAAGGCGCTGTCCTCTCTCTCCCCGATGCTGTTTAGTCTCGTATTGATGGGACTTCCTGAAAAATGAAATCACATAAGGTCCCTGAATCACACAATCTACGCGGACCATATTACTATCTGAGTCTGTGATGGCAGCTACGGATCAATGGAACAATGACTCCAGACTGCAATAAACTCTTACACTGCCCGCACTTAGGGCAAGGCCTCCCAAAGGATGCGACAGAAACGAGGCTTATGGGTGAAATCAAGCAACACACCAAAAATGGCGGCAGTATCGCAATAGTCAACTACCTCAAGGTACTGGGTCTAGTAATGGAGAACAAAGATACAAACGGGGAAACCATAATGAAGTTAGACAGAAAGGTAAGAAGCAACTTGAGATTAATCAGACGAATTACTAACAAGCACCATGGTATGAAGGAATACATTATGATACGGCTGATACAATCCTTCGTAATCAGTCAGATCACATACAGAGCAGCCTTCCACAATTTGCTTGCAGCTGAAAAAAGCAAAATTAACGACGAGATCAAAAAGGCACACAAACTAACACTAGGGATTCCTATGAGTACGAGCGCGGATCTCTTAGGATCCGCGCTCGTACACAAGTTAGGACTCCACAATACACTGGACGAACTCATAGATGCGCAAAAAACACCTCAGGCGGGACGAATAGCCCAATCCAAAACGGGACGGCATATATTACGCAAGCTACGTATGAATTACCACAATCGATACGGAAAAAAGAGGGTGATAACGAGAGAAATTTGTGACACGCTCCTAGTACCATATATGCCCAAGAACATGCATCCAGGTTTCAACGAGGGCAGGCGCACGAGTAGAGCAGAGAAAATGATCCGAAGCTATGGGTCAGACAATAAAGCAACCTTCGAAGACGCGGCTGCGTACCCACGCAGAAATAGCTACGTGGCAGTAGTGGTAGATCACACCCAAAAACCCCTTACAAGCGTGTCAGTTAATACCAAACATTCCGAGAGAGCAGAAGAGGTAGCCATTACACTAGCATTGATCTCAAAGAATGCTCAATACATCATTAGCGATTATCAGGTGGCCATTAGAAATTATGGAAATGGTAGCATCTCTCCTGAGGCGTGGCATATCATCAGAGTCAACGAAGCGAAATTCTCCAGCTCAGAGAAGAACGGCAGGCAATTTCTCTGGTTCCCAGCGCATACGACTCCAGGCATTCCCGCAAACAACCCCAACGAGTTAGCACACGGCCAAGCTCTAGGTCTTACTCGCCGAGCTGAGCAAAGAGTGACTTCCATCGGTCAGGTCTGCGCGGAGGAGAGAAAGAGACAGATTAACGAGATTTACCGATATTACCAAATTCTATCAAAATCGGAGGCGAGTGTTACCACTGCCTCACACTAAACAGAACAGAGCTGAGTCCGTTACTTGTGGGCGATCACAAACAGAAACTTATACCAGTCCCGTGCAACTAAAAACATTCTTCAATACTTCTTTTTGGGCGAGTAGGTTCATCTTGAAACGTGTGGCTAACAACGCAAACAGACGACCACAAGAATGGAGACACGTACACACAAGCGCTAAATATAAAAACTATCTACTCCGATGCATACGAGATCGATATATGCAAGCTACGCAAGTCGGCTAGAGTCACCCCTTAACACATGTTGTGGGTATGTAAAATATATCAAAATAAAATGCCAGTCTCACCGGAATATCTACGGGCGCGGTGGTCGGCCACGCTGCTCAGCTCAGAACTCCAAGACCAACTCTAGGTCATCCAGCGAGCCATGGAGGCCGTAAGGGAGCAGCAGTTGCCAGTGGCCATCTAGGCGGCCCCAGGCCCGGGCCTCCCAATCGCCGGATTCCAAATAAAGTTATCTCGCTTGCTCGAAATCCCGAAGGATGCATTATACTGACGTGCTATTATTGAAGTCTGGGCGTAAAGCTCAAGAAAGGGAAGTTTTGCTTCAGCTTTCCCCAGAGAGAGAAAAATGAGAGAGAGGGCAAAATAAATTGTACGAGGTTCTAGCCTGCAACTTAGCGTCGGGGTAAGTGGAAAGGGTAACAAAAATAGGAAGAAGGGGATGATGATTATTAGAAGGAAATAAAAGTAGATACGGCTGAAGAAAGAAAGAAATAAAGAAATGAAAGAGCAAACAATTATTACAGCCACATATCCAGATTTCGTTCTCTCAAGATAGCCACAGTGCAGCGAAAAATAAAGGAATAAATAAATAAACAAATAAATAAAGATTATCTGGCAAGAATTGTGCTTTGACAAAGCGCCAGCAGATCGCTTCCGCACCGCTTTGGTTTTCGCCGGGCAGCTCTTTATTTTAGTGGCCGTGCTTTGCCGGCTGCTCGCCGAGATACCCGCGGCGTCCTACCTCCGCAGGGCTCAGTGGCCATGACAGCTTTTGTTGACGAGTGAAGTGTAGAGCTCTTTATTCTCATTCTTTTTTTTTCTTTCCCCGAACTGGTTCATGCCTTTGTCTTGTTGACTCGGGCTTTTATATTAATGGGCATTGTGAATTCAGACGCACTTCGAAATTACAATTTATGGGGATCATTCCCTGTTGGTCATTGTTTTCAAGTTTGCTTCTTCCATGTACATGCTAGTTCTGCAGGAAAAGCACGCTTTACAGGCGAGACTAAAAAAGTAACAAAAAGCGCCTTATGTCATCTCTTCCTTCCCCGAGTTATCATTTCTCTCTTCAGTATGGCTTCCATGTTACTGTGTTTCTTTTGTCATGTGGGCTGCCTCTGTTTTCTACAACTCTGTCGGTTCTTGGCACCCCAGAATTGGCTACGGAGTCATTCCTCTCTAAACAAAAATTGTCTCATTTATTTACTACGCCTTGTTAATTCACGATTCTTCCCCCCGTGCCGGGTTTGTAGTACGGTACCACGTAGAACCATTAACTTTCCATAGCCGCAGATATGAAGATGTCTAGAAGATAAAATACTGGTATAGGTCCACTCGCAATATGTTTTACTAGAAATAGCTGAAATACTCTAGGAAATTCGCCACGCCAGGGTCGGATAAAAAGATACAGTTGGACTAACTTGCCAGCTTATTACCGCTTCTCCTCAAAACTAAATACTATAGGAGTTTAGTAGGCCTGGGAAACACGAACAATGAAGCTGCACGTACAAACACTAAAAGGGTGCCCTAAAAGCAGTGACACTTGTGAATCTCACGTATTCACAGGCAGCCTTCATCAGCATGTTTCGGGAGGTACATTGGGCTTCGCTGTCCTGCTACGTGCAAACTTAACTTCGTCTTCACCGTGCGCATGAAATAAGGGGAGACATCTACATTGAAAACCATTCTGTTGGAACTGGCCACAGTTACAAAAGGCCTGCTGAGGGCTTAGAGAGCTGAGGGCTTAAAACAACAGAGCGCTACTACCACTAACTACTACTAACTAACTGGTAGTAGAGTGCTACTCCCAACTAGCTCGTAGTAGCGCTCTGCTTTTTTGTACGTCTTCGTTTTGGTGCGCATTTAGCGCACAGCGTCTCTATATCTGGATGTTTATATACGCGAAGAGAAGCCTCGCAATGCGGTGGAGCATGCTCATGCACCTGGTTCAGGAGCTGTCTGGCCGTGGACTGCTTGCGGTCGCCTACGGAGGAAGAGCAATAGAATAGCTGTGGAGTTGCAGTATGGTGAGCTTGCAGTTAGAGTATGGAAAACTTTTTTCAGGTGAACAACTCACAAAGGGGGACTTGCCGTTACGGAAACAGATACCCTTGTCGAAACGCTGATTCCGGACTGAGGTTTCTCTCGTAATGTGAAGTGTTAGATAGCAAGCCCTCAGCGAGGTCATGCCAGGAAATTTTCACTTTTTCAGTTCACATCAAAAAATAAGTGTTGCACTTACAAATAGGGCGAAATTATGCCACAGTCCTAAATTAGACCTAATAATGCCTATAATAGCAAAAGAACTCATCAGGATATACGTAGTAGTTAACTAATGAAACTAGAAAAGACACCTAAATTTATTGGTATATCGAGGAGCGCAAAGTGATAACCTACTTTAGGAGTTTAAAAATAGCCATTCTATGTTAGCGGTGTAGTAAGGATTGATTTGGGTTGAGTTAGGTAACCACACGATCATTTGAGGGCCCTGTATCCTCTGGGCATAAAGGCCATATCACCCGCAACAAAGACCGCAGCTTCTAACATTACCAGTATTTAAGGAACTTTAGGAAACTCTTGAGAAAGCTTCCAGTTCTTATATTGAGCAAAACGAGAACAAGCTGAAAGCAGGAACCAACGTTTCAACAAGTGGACTTGTCTTTTTCAAGGCGACATATGCTTTCCTCGGCCCAGTTTATATAGGTAGGGTTCTTCTAAAGGGGAGGGGGGTAAGGCGGGTGGGTGCTGGAACGAGTGAACGTGCGTTAATGGCGAGGGTGTAGAATGGAGAATAAAGCAGTGCTGTGCACACGGCCGGTGACATGGCCATCTGTCAGTCACATGTCAACGGCCGTGTGTCAGTCGTCTGTCAACGGCCTGTCAGCTGCTTCGCTGGTTGTCGTGGGCTATCCTGTCTGTGAAAGAGATCACAGAAGGAGCGGCAGAAACCAGTGCTCGTGAAAAATGTATATATAAACAAAATACCGAAATGTAATAAATAAACGAATAGAAGGAAAAAAAAATATTGTAACACTCGAATGGCGTGCCTGCATCAATGCCTAACCCAACAATTGCGCAACGACTAGACAATATTAATCGATACATTTTAAGCAGGCGCGTTCGAATAGAGAAACTTTCGAATCATATCGAAAACAAGCATTTTCCTTTTTACAGAGCAAGACGGATTGTGAGGTTTGCGAGGAGGTACTTTGGTAAAAAAAAAATAACCAGGCTTACATTTATACGTACGTGCACGTAACCCTGTTGCAGAATTAGACGTCCGGAAAACTGGAGAGTATCCTAATCATAAAGAAGCCATTTAGGTTGCCTAGGCTACATGTCAGGGACCTAAACAAAACAAGAAAACAGCCCGCCAGCAGACACGAGCACAGTGCTGTATTCGCTGAAACTGAGAAGCGTGAAAACTACACTAACGCCTGTCGTTTTACATCATTGCAACCATAGGCGGACTGGCGATATACAACTTGGAACAAATACCTATACAGGCTGCCTAAAAGCGAGTCGTTCTTTTTCGAATCGCTGGAAGTTATTGTGCAGAAGTTATCTGGTCCCGTGTGCGTTCGCTCAGGAACCGATGCCGCTGCTGAACAATCGCAGCGCTCCTGCAGCAGAATCATTCGGACCAGTCGTCATTCTGCCTCCCTCTAGATTCCAATAAGTGTTTTTTGACCCTGATATATTCAAAGGAAACAGATATTCGACTACTTCGAATAGTGAATTGTAGACCCCAATTCGAATCCAATAGTAGGGACTATTCAATTTGTATACGAAATTTAACTTCGCGGTAATATTGCACATGGTTCCTTTTCTGATATTTTATAACATGGCGGCTGCGGAGAGGCTGAGTAACAAAATGCCTAGGGTACTCGATTTGTCCGTTTGACAACAATAAATAAGTTATGAAATCGCAAGAATAATTCAACAAGAATGCTGTAACGGTGGAGAGTTCCTTCAACATCTAACTACTGTCCACGCCACTACACAAATACTAGACACAGTTTTGAGTCCTTTAGCAATAAATATAGTAAAATAGTTTTTAGAGGTTCGATCAGCATAAGTAACTTTATAGAGATGCATGAAGTGGTACATTTAAGGTCTACGCTATGATCTGAGCTCGAACTGAGCTCGAACAACAGAATTCGGCACAGTCGTAACGAAGTACACGGCTCCTTCAATGAGAGAAGTGAACACAGATGAGACGGCCCTTGTTCATAAATGTTTCACCAACAGCGGAGCCGCCTCCGCGTGGCGGTCAGAGCCCCCAGAGCGCTGTCTAGGGGCTGGCAACACTGATGCTGATAAATGTCTTTTGGGAGCAGATGCGTGTTTGCTTCATGACTAAGTCTGAGGTGGAAAAAAAAAAAGATCGAGATTGCCGAAGACCTTGCACCCTCGTCACAGGTGGTGCCCCGTATGTGACCCCATATGTTGCCACCATAGCGGTAAGTAAATAGCCATTATTTGATAGACATTCGGGACATTTCGCTCCAAATTTGTCGCTTCGCCACCGATCTGAGCCTCAAAACTTTTTCCAGCTTTATAGACGAGCCCAGTCGTCATGAACCACATACATCCCGGATTGTGTACAATCAATCTATGCCAGTATTGTAACACCAGAGCCAGACTATGTCACATACTATGGGCACGCCCAGCATTAATCAGCAATACTGGGATCGCGGCTTCCAGTGAGCACCTCCGGGCGCGTTGACGGACTGCGCTGCTCAGTTCAGGCCTGAACCAGCAACTCTGGGTGATCCAGCAAACCGAGGAAACCGTCGGGAGACACGGTCTTTCGACTGGCCCCTCGGTGGGAGCCCAGCCCAGCAATCTGCAGGAAATCAATGAAGTTATTATTATTATTATTATTATTATTATTATTATTATTATTAGTTATTATTATTATTATTATTATTATTAGTTATTAGTTATCAGTCGGCGGCGATTACGTTGCCCAACGCTGACGCTTTGTATTTCAACAGGCGGTTCCCTGAATGCGGTTCCCGTGATAACCCGGATGCCATAATCACCTTCGTTGAAGCTAACCATCCTGCCGCTTCTGGCGGCAATCACCAACCTCGTCTGAAAGCCTGGTTTCATCGGAAAACTACTTAAGCCAACGGACATCGCGGGATCCTCTGCAGTCGGCGGCGATTACGTTGCCCAACGCTGACGCTTTGTATTTCAACAGGTAGCGTGTCTTCTTCGTTGCCTGCATTCTTAATTTGAATTTGCTGTCGACTGCCCTCTGTGTACATGTTACAATGTCTAATGATACTACTGAATGTATTGCTTGCCACAAAAAAGTGCCCGATGATGGCAAATTCATGACCTGTGCTAATTGTACGCTATCGTACCACTTAGGTCAGACATGTTCCGGAATTGCACCTAGTACCTTCAATACAATGGGCCCAGCTAAAAGGGACGTGTGGGTGTGTAAAACATGCAGAGCAGCAAAAAAACGCGCTGGTGGTTCCGCCTCTCAGGTAGATGCTTCCGAGGCTGATGAAGATACAGGCGTGGTTTCACCTTTTATTTTGGAACTGCTCGAGATAAAAAAGAGTCTAGAATGTCTACCTGAGCTTAACGAAAAGGTTGATTCATTGCTCCTCTTGAAAGCCGAAGTTGTCAGCCTAACGCAGTCATTTCATGAACTCGAGGACTCGGTGGCTTTTCTAGCAAAACAATATGATTCCATTTGTGGTGAAATGAAGACCGCCAAGGAACAAGCCACGTCTAGAGATGCAGAGATCAACGCCCTCCGAGCAACAGTTCAGACACAAGCCGAACAGCTAGAGCGCCTGCAGGTTGACATGAATGAGAGTGAGCAATACAGCCGCAACATGAACTTGGAAATCCATGGTCTCCCAGAAAAAGAGAATGAAAATCTGAAGGAAGTGCTTTCCGATATCGCTGAAAAACTACACCTCCAAAAATTTTCCCTGCTGAACGTTGAGGCGATTCATCGTCTGCCGGGCAAACGTAACTCTATTCCGAGGGTCCTTGTGCGTTTCACTTCAATTGCTGCCAGAAACATTCTGTTCGATGCCCGAGGAAAGCTTCTACAACTCTGCGAAGCTAGTTCGCTTGAAAATATATTTTTGAACGAAAACCTGACAAGACTAAACCGTGACCTATTCTGGCGTGCTAGGACTAGAGCAAAGCAAATGGAGTACAAGTTTGCCTGGGTGAAGCGTGGCAAGATTTTTGTGAAAAAGAGTGAAGGATCGTCGCTTCTTCGAATAATCAGACATGCTGACTTGGACAACATTGTGTAGCTATCATGGCCAACACGTGCTACCAGCTTCCACATTTTCAGTCATTCAAGGATACTTTTGGTGTGAGCATTGATAATGATTTCACTATTGTAAATACCAATATTAGGAGCCTTCGCAAATACTGGGAAGAATTCAAGCTTGTCGCTACGGCAGGAATAGAATTCGTCGATGTATTCGTGCTGACAGAAATCAATACTTCAGATGCCAGCTTGCGTACATTTTCAGTGCCAGGCTATCAAAGTCGCTTTGTGATAAGGCCTCATCGTCGAGGTGGTGGAATCGCCATCTTTGTAAGCGATAAATTGGATGTTTCATCAATGGACGTGAACTTCGCGCATGCGAAATGTTTAGCGTTGAAGATAACGTGCGGCGCCCGGTGTTTAAATTTGTTGGCTGTATATCGGCCGCCGTGCGCTAGTATCACCCGATTTCTGTTAGAACTCGAAGAAATATTGCACCTCTGGAATTCCGTGGAAGAAGTATGTTTAGTGGGCGACTTAAACATAAATACATTGTGCCCTACAATGGGTACCGTTTCCGATTACTTGTCTGTCCTATCCTCATGTGGTTTAATAAATACTACAACATTTCCTACTCGTGAAGAAATGGTTAACGATCATCTAACTAGTTCATGTATAGACCACATTGTCTTACGTGCTCCTAACTACTCGTTTGCCTCCTGTGTTATATTACAGCGCTTCGCGGATCACTATCTGGTTGCTTGTCGTTCGTCTCCATCTTTTCCTTTATCAAATGCTTCACGAAACGCTGTTCCAAATAACCTCATCTATATTACAATAACGGACCATGGAGTCTTAGATAGCTTAATTAGCAATTTTAACTGGTTAGCAATAACTGAGTCTAATTCACCGGAGAAGGTCTATAGTATCCTCTGCGACCAAATAAGGAAGTTTGAGAACAATTCTAAACGCGTCGTAATAAAAAAGCGCCGAAGAGAATATAACTGGTTGACCCCCGACGTAATCCGCGCCATTTCATACAGAGACATACTTTGGAGACGGTGCAAACGGGTACCAAAAAATCAAGCCTTACGACTGGAGTATAAAGCCGCAAGAAATAGGGTGGTCGCTCTGCTAAGGTCCACGAAGCGCCAGTACTTTTCTCAAGAATTTCGCCAGTCGTCAAGGAACGCCGCTAAAACGTGGTCATTGATAAACCACCTTCGCGGCAAAAATTCTGCAAGCACCTCCCCGCTTTCTTTCTTTCCGGGAGATTGCGCTGAAGTCGCAGATAGTTTTAATCGTTTTTTTGCACTGGCCTCAGAGAAATCATCGTCCAGTCAGACATACCAATACACGTTGAAAGAATCAAACTCTGCGTCCGCTTTTCTAGCCAGCATTACAAAAGAAGAACTGCGTGATATAATCTTTAGCTTCAAGCGGAATAAACCTCCTGGTATTGACGGCTTGTCAGCACATTTGCTTCAAAGAAACTTCGAGGCATTGTCTGATGTGCTGATCTTCATGCTAAATGGTTTTCTGCGCACTGCGTTTTTCCCAGATGAACTTAAAACTGCTTTAGTTAAACCGCTATTTAAAGGAGGACAAAAAGACGACATGAAAAACTATCGACCCATCTCGATCTTGCCTATACTTTCCCACATAATCGAGAAATTTCTTCTGAGATCTATGTCGTCCTTTGTTGAAAAATTTTCCATTTTGTCAACCCGCCAGTTTGGTTTCGTTCCTGGTCGTGGTACTGTAGCTCTTCTGGAAGAGTTCTCCGATGAACTTTTTTCAGCTTTCGATCAAAATATGTTTAGCGTTGCTTTATTTTTAGATATTTCTAAAGCTTTTGAAACAGTTCATCACGGTATTTTATTAGAAAAACTATACTCCATAGGCTTCAGAGGTCCGTTTTATGATGTGCTCAAGAATTACCTTTCCGGTCGTTCACAAGTGGTTGTTTTAGACGGGATGACAAATGTAAGTAGTCAACTTCCAATGAAGGCCGGGGTTCCACAGGGCTCCATATTATCACCTCTTCTGTTCAATTTGTTCGTTAATGACTTATCTCACGTTATTTCCAAAGGCTTATTATTTCAATATGCCGACGACACTGTTTTGCTTTCCAAGCACCTTTCTTACAACATGGCCATTACTAATCTCCAGAATAATATACACAAAACAATGACTTGGTTCACTAATAACTGCTTGGAGGTTAACCCAATTAAAACGAAACTCGTTTGCTTCAGATCCCCACTAAAACTAACAGCTATAGATGCGCCCATTTTTCTACATGTTCACGGCTGTTATCCCTGTCGGTGCGTGCCTGTCGCCTATGTGAATTCGGTAAAATACTTGGGTGTCTTCTTCGACAGTGATATGTCTTGGCACAGCCAGCTATCACATGTTTGTGGTAAGCTTCGGAGCGCGGCCTGGTTGTTTTTCCATATAAAATCCATTGTTCCCTTTCACATAAAAAAAAATATTGCGCATGCTCTGGTGTACAGCATTCTCAGATATGGGATTACTGTTTTTGCTTTTTGCTCAGCCAAATGGCAAAACAGAGTTGACACTTTATTAAGAAACATACTAAGAAACATAGCATATAACGCCCCCTTCTCTGTGTCTGATAATATTTTCACAGCCCTTGGTCTTCCATGCTTTCGAACACTCTTTCTACAGACTGTAGTGGTGCAACATTTCTGGGACAGCAATTTCAAAACACGTCATACAGCCTCCCGAAGCCTGCGTAGTTCCATTCGTTTTAAGGTGCCGCGCTCCTCAACAAGGCATGGGGAAGCCAGGCGCTGTGTTTATGTTCCCCAAATTTTTAATGACTTACCAGAGGAAATGTTTTCCGCAACATCAAAAAAAGCGCTAAAAATCATGGTTCACTCATTGTAACACGGTTCCTATATGCCTGAAAAATGTTCATGATCAGGTACGAATTGTTAAAATACTGTTCCTTGCTCTTTATTTTTCATTTCTTGTTGATGTTACTTTTCATAACTTTTTGCACCTTAGTCACTATTGATTTCATGTTTGTATTGTGTTGATATATTGCGTTTATATTATGTTCATATTTTATGTTTTACTGCACGTCCGTCTGCCGACTCTGCCGGGCCAAGTCCCTCAAGCCACTAGAGGCTTTGACAGGCCCGTTTCATTGCCCTGTATACGTTATGTGCAATAAAAGATTTATTATTATTATTATTATTATTATTATTATTATTATTATTATTATTATTATTATTATTACGGTACTCATAAGTTTGACACTGCCTCCGTGATGACATAAAAAGGACAGTAATTGCAATATACTGCGTTCTACGGATAGGTTATTTGATGCAGCAACGAGGTGGAATAGTAACAGACAGGCGCTGGACCAGGACCAGTGCAATCACTTTAGCCTTATCGCAGACTCAAACCCGGCAGTGCAAAAGCTGCTCGGCGCCCAGCTTGGCCTAGCGTGTTCCCTCAATGTTATCGGTTTACGGTGCATACTCATGATTAGAATCTTCCTTGTACAAAGGCATAGGTGTTCATGGATCTCGTTGTGCGTGGAACTTGCGTGATGAATAACGCGAATGGCTTTCTCCGAGTCTGTCGCACGTTTCCTTGGTCAGCCGAGGGCGTCTGCTCTCGCGCAACCCACTTGCGGTGCGCATTTGCCGCCGAAACACCAATAATGTGCTCCGTTTCGGACATCAGGTGCAACGGGGTGGATGCTAGAGAGACCGTTTGCAGTGGCCACGTCGGCACTTAGAAATGGTTTAATGTGTTCTTGACCGCAGTTGATTGAAACTGTTCGTGATATAGGCTGAGCATTGAATAATAAAAAAAAAACGTTTAACTCCTTAAAAACAAACAAGCTGTGGTATACAGCTGTAATGCGTTATCTCGGGTCAGTTTCTTTTCGTTCTTTTTTTCTTCTGTGGTGTTTATGCTTGCAGCCCGTCACGGCAGCCTCACGTGGCTACTCGCGCGAGAAGACGCCGAGGCTGCGCAGCGAAGCGTCAAAGAACGCGCGGAATGATAAATTTTCGTGACCGAGCTTCTTGCGTATCCATTACGCAATGTTGAATTGGACGTATGAACCCGTTTGAGGCTTTTCGAGAAGCATGGGGTGTTGCGCGAACGTTTGGTGGCGTCTGAAGATTTGGATGCTGTTGTCAATGGCGGCGGTCTGTCGCGTTTCTTGGTCAACTAATAATGCGCACCGTCACCAAGAGCATTCGTCGCAGCTGTGCGGAGCGCATTTCTTTCCGAGATGCGGTCGTTTCGTCTTGCCGATTCATCACAGCTTCGCTTAGGCCAACTCCCACAGTAGTGAATGATATCTGTGCGGTATTAAACCGAATGGTCAGTTGAGTACATGACGACCGCCGGGAAGTAAACGAGCGGATAAGAAAGCATGAGGTGCGCAGTCGATTTCGCGTCTATGTAGCCGTTTCGTTGTTGTCATATCATCCTCGCGAATCTGCCGTCGCGCATTTATCTTCGTCGTCGTCATTCCGCCAACGCCATCGTCACTGTCATCGCCTCGCCAACGGTCTCGTCGTCACGTTGTCATGTAATCTACTAAAATATGTCAACGATGATCTGTGCCGCCATGATCAATCACCGTTGCCGACGTCAGCAGTGTACTTCGGAAGTGCTGTTTAATGAGATAGTTTTAGAATTTGGGCCCCACGCCGTTGGGGTCCCCAGCCACCTTGCCTTGGTTCCTTCTGAGTTTGGAGGAGCATCAGAGTTTTGGAATCGCGGCAAGAGCAGCGTTGGGTTGCGCTCTCGGGACGCGCCAGTTGTGAACATGAAAGGAGCTTGAGAGCGAAAAAACGAGAGGAGTCCTCTTAGAAGTGAAACCTAAAGGAACGAATTTTCAATTAAAGGCTCAGGCATGTTTGTAATAAAAATAATGGATACGTTCTTATTTGTACCACTCATTTCTGGCGTTCTTGAGTCAAAAGGAGGGGATGGGGGTGGAGGGATGCTGACCCTAGCGCCGCTAGCACCTCCTTGCGTTGCCCTTAGTCTCTTGCTTCTGAAAAATGCCGAATATTACCCGGAACACGTCAATTTTGCACTGCAACCAACGTGACTGAGCGATACGGGATGTGGATGGCTGCGGCTCGTATGTCTCCCTTGGCTACCACGCGACTGCTCGTCGCCCGCGCGAGCCACCCAAAGCGGTTGGGAACCCACGCTGTTTCCTTGCGTTTAGGGTGTTTGGATGGACGCGAACGCAATGACCGAAGGCTGTGTTACGTTCTGTGCATGTTCAGTCGTAGCCCGCTATCCGCATAAGCTATTCGCCAATTTTGACATCTGATATTTTGTTTTCAGCGAATTCGTGCATAACCGCTGAGAAGAGAAAGAAAAAAGAAGCCAGGGATAGAACAGGTTAAACGGCGTTTTTCAAGCCAGAAGAAAAATCACCGCCCGTTCCAGTACGTGATAATGGTCGAACAGCGAAGCTGTGTTAGTCACACCGATCGAATGTTACACTACGCAAGTCAAATTCCGCAAGCAGTCTGTATTGTAAATATTAGGTTTCACCATTCTTTCACCTCATTTTTGCTTTTGCGTGCTTCGCGTGGTAAGCATGCTTTAGGAGTGCGTTTTTAGGGTTTTTCCAGTGTTTCATCATTTCTTTTTTTGCGCATGAGGTTTCTGTCTGTGTTATGCCGTGCTTTTATTCGCGTGCAAGTTGCTCCGCCACCTTTTTGCGCGCCAGTAATGAGAGCAAGGTTTGGCGTGATATGAAATCCATCTGATTGTGTCTTTATTCACTTTGTGCACAATGTATTTGCTTGGTACTGTGTTGTCTCTTCTACCGCTTGGTCTAGAGTTGTCGTCTCTTGTGCTTGCACTTATCGGTGTCCCTCCTCCGGTTGCAGTGCTTTGTGTAGAGACGTTGAATCTTCCGTTGCTTGCTCTTGAGTTGACGGCAGATGACAGCGTTTACATTTCACAATCACAGCCTTCTGCTTCAAAATTACATCTGTTCGTCACGGAAGACAATGAATGGCTCATACCCCCTTAAATGTAGCCTCCCAATTACTACATCAGAAGTAAAACTCTACGTGGGAACGAGGAGCGGCAACGGAGCCAGCTGTGGAAGAAGACGACGATGGCGACGAACGCGGCAGCAGTGGCAGGCGCACATTCGCGCGGTAGCGCCGAGGGGCGCCTATTAGCCAACTGTGGAAGAAGACGACGCTCGAGCCATTGCTGATGATGACAGTTTTAGCGAACTCCGACAACGACGGCACGAGGTACGCGTAAACAGTTTCATTGTAAAAGAGACAAGTGTTAATTTTCTTGTAGTCCCTCTCCTCTGTATACGTGAGCCAAACTTGAGTCCTTGGTTTCCTGGCCATTTTTTTTGCAGCGAATACATTTTCGATGGTGTTTAAAGAAAATACAAGTTGCTAAAAAAGAAGCTCGAGGAAGAAGAAGACGAAGGCGGGAGCTCGAGGTACGGAGAGCAATTCTACTCGTGATCGTATTATTTCAAAGTGTGTACTTGCCTTTATTGTTATGTATTCTGACGCGACTGTAGTATACCTCCTGTAATCTAATATGCATGTCTTTGGCGACCACTTTCTCACTCGTTATGCATTGGGGTTCCCGTGCGCAGACCGCAAAGGCCAAGCTGAAGAAGCGTCAGAAGATGAAAACGCTGAGCACCGCCACAAGAACGGCAACGTCGCTGTGAATCGCGCGTGGCATGACCGCTGTGAAAAGACCCACGTGGAAGATAGCTCCCGGTTCGCATTTCCCTAATACCGCATCCAGATCGGACGAAGATGGTACCTTCTGCGTTGCAATTCGAGCAGACGGATTCCGCGAAATCGGCGTCTCACAGCGACGACGAAGGCAGCAGGACAGAGGACAAAGCAGCGCCCAACGATGAGCTTGCACTCAGTAACGCGCTCGACGACGAGCTCGCCGACCAAGTCGTCTACCTGGAGGACTTTCATGGCGTTTCGGATTATCCATTAGAGCTACCAGTGCCTCAAGTCGAAGAGAAGACCGAGGAAGTGTTGTCCTTAACGCAGGCCTACGAGGACGCCTGTTTCAAGGTGGCTGGTATGGAGCACGATGGTGAGGGTGTTCCGAGGTCGAATGATCCTGAGGATGGTGTCGCGGTAGCCGAAGAGCCCGGAGGATCTTGCCTGCCGACATCGTGGATAACGATAGGTCGTGGCGCACCCACGGCCGATCGAATGACGGACGAATTGCACAACTTTGGCGAACCGCTCTTCCACCTGGGCCCGGAGATCGACTTGGGCGACGGGCTGTGGCCCACGGTACTAAACTACAGCCCTCCGCAGGTCGACGGCGGATTCCGCCCGAGAAGGAAGCGCAGACTCAGCAGAATCGTGCGTGACGTCAAGCGCAAACGCATAAAACGCCGAGCCTCCGGGATCGACGAAGAAGCGGACTCGGGCTGCGAGGCTGACACCGAGTCCTCAACGGAGGGCGAGGAGGAGGACAATGACGGCGAGCACCTCAACGAGGAAGAAATGGCGTCGCTTGGCTTGTGGTGTCTGGCGCTGGTGAGCACGCGCTGACGTGCTCCGCGTAAGATTAACTGATTAGCGACAACCTGGTGTCTTTTTCTCGACTCGGAAACAGTGTATTCTCAATTTTCGTAGAATATAGGTTCAAAGCAAGAGTTGTGAGTATCAGCGCTTGTTTTATACGCATATTAGGTGTAATGAAGGCGGAGTGAGACTTGGAGAGCTTTCTTTTTGGCGAAAGGATGCTGGCTGGACGAGTCGAAAAATATCCTCGTGACAGCACAAATCCGCCATGGCAATACCTCCTCCGATTGAAGCGAGCCTTCACTAGAAAGCTGTTTGGACAGCTCTAAGTTTTCCTGTTCACCTTCTGTGCCCTTTTACCATGGTACAAAACATGCAGGCGATAACTAAGAGGGAGACTAGTGGCATTCTTGTAAACGTATGCGTAAGCTGCTAAATACCATCGATATATTGCAACGCTCATTAGTTATCGTCGTCGAATGAATATTCTTAATGTGTGCAGCGGGACCACTGATAAAAGAAGAATGAAAGCCTGTAGGAGTCCTCAGTGGAAGTAAAATGTCATGTGCTTGCTACAAGTACTTGTCGTGCAACACAGTGTTCGGTCATTTCTAAAAGAACAAATACGGACACGGTTTTCCGGAAAATAAAAACGTGTGCAATCTGAATAATGACGTAGTGACATATTGGGCTAATTTTGTTGTAATACATTGTGGCAAGATGCGAAGTGTGTGTGGTTAAAGATGTAATAATGCAACAAAAAGTAGCGGCGTCCGTTGCATCCCTTCTTCTATCCGGTGGTCTCTGGAGGTACACTGTAATAGATTGTTATCTATAACTTTCTATAAATTGGGTTGCTCCTTCCGCAATGCACGGTGACGTGCACGTTCTTTCACGCGCCTATGCGTGTGTTGCTCATCCATTTCCCGCGACAGACAACCAATCATGCTACGTGAAACTGCCGCTGAAGGGAAGTCTAAACACATGTACGTTCCTGGTGTCAGACCGTCTCCTTCAGAGTTAACCAGTGCAAACGGAAGGCAAATGACAAATGGCTTTTCAGAAGCGTTCCCACTCATGCACGCTTTGCCACCGTAGCTTCCCCTTCATAACCACGGAAATTTGTCCGCGAGTATATACATACAGGTCTGTCTGGAAAGTAAAGGAACTGGGTCTGCTGTGTGGGTGAAATGAGAATTAGGGATAAGCTTATTATTACTTCTGCAGTAATTACTTATTATTACTTATTACTTCTACGGACAATAGCATTTCTTCAATGATACGTTTCTTCTTTCCCGCATTGTCATGGGGAATGTCACGCCGCTCAGCTGTGAGAACTGAGGAATGAACGATGGGAATGGGCCAATGAACGAGCCTGAAATTTCTTGTTCTGTTATGAAAAACTCCGTTAGAAGCACTCCAAATGCTTCTGTAAGTGTATGGAGATGACACCACGTCACACACGCGTGTGTTTGATTGGGCAAAAGGCTCAAAGAGGGGCGCGAGGAAGTGCAAGATGACCCAAGAAGCGGGAGGCCTTCCACAAGCAAGAATAAGGTAACCTGGTGCGTGGGAGAGAAACATTGTGTAGTGGTCAACGGTTGACTGTTCGAATGATTGACAGCCAGTTGGACATTCCGAAGGGCACTGTTTTGGAGGTAATCATTGAAGATTTGGACATGCGAAAAATGTATGCAAGCATGGTGGTGAATTCCGATCAGAAGCCGCTCCACATGGCACGTGGGCTTGCATATCATCGCACGTGTTCAAATTGAACCAGGTCTGCTTTGTCGAATCGTTACTGGTGACAAGACGTGGGTTTCGGCGTATGACCCAGAATCGAAGGCTCATATATGCCCATGAAAGTCTCCGTTGTCGCCGAGGCCGAAGAAAGCGCGGCATTCCAAGTCAAAGTGAATGTGGGGCCGATAACGTTTTCGATCTCGGAGGCAGCGCCCACCGCGAGTTCTAGACAGAGGGTCAGACGATAAATGAGCATGTTTTCAAATAGATGCTGCAGCGCTTTATTCAGTACACTAGAAGAAGCCGTCGTTGTGGCGTCACAAATCTTGTCTGCTTCGTCAAGACTACAAATGAAGTCACAGCACCCTTAGCATCCAGCAATTTTAGGCGGAGAGGAACATCACCTTCCTAGAACAATGTCCCTATTTCCCTGATCTTGTCCCCGGTTGCATTTTTTATTCCCAAGCTCAAGGGAAGTACTTTTGGGGGCGTGAAGGCCATCAGGAGGGCCGTAACGACAGAGCTGCGGAACACCCCATAAGAATCCTTTCAGCAGTTCATAGATGCGTGATAGGGCAGGTTGGAAAAGTCTGTTACACTGAAGGGGGATTACTTTGACGGGGACACCACGCAGTTTGTCGTTGGACACATAGATTAATTGTGGGTGTCATCACTCCCGTAACATTTCCAGACCAACATAGAGAACATACAGTGCTTAGAAATTGAAACGCGTTACTCAGAACACATGGGGACTGGCCCTGCATGTGACACTGACGGATGATCGTGATGAGAGATCGCTGAAGGGCCGATTGCAGTCGCAATGCATCTCAGAGTCTCTAACTCATTTGGTACAAAAATGGATCATTTCGCTGTCCTCACGTCCTACCAGTGGCACGAAGAGTGTCAGTAGCCATGCGCTCCGAGTATCGCGTTTCATTCACTGACCGCTGTAGATTTAATTATACGTACATGTCGCTCTATCCTATAACACATTCTTCATTTGCGACTGTAAGTTGGTGCTCATGTTCTGTGCGTGTTTCCTGTCTCGTGCACCTATTGAATTGTTCATTAATTGAAACGAGAATTCCCGTCTCTATTTAACCAGTAGGTGTGACTTTTCTGTCACCCGCGTCGTTACGCGCGTCATGAAGAAAGCCGTGCAAGAAACGAACACGAAGCGAAGGACATCACGACAAGCGTGAAATTTTAGCTCCATAAGGGTTTATTTGAGACGGATCATATGTATATATAGTAAAAACAAGCAAAAAGTTATGCCCCGCTAACAAATATGAATTCTCGGCGGGGCAATAAAAATTAAAGAACAGCATAGTCCAGCAGCGTCATCCGCTTTTATTGCTCGTGCGATGTCTCCTCTGCGGAAGGCGACGATTGATGGTTGGCTGACGCAAAATGTCGATATTTTGTGTTTAAAAGGATGTTTAAATGTTCTTTAGCCGGAGACAAGCCACAACGTTGGCAAAGGAGGTATGCGATCTGGGGCCGTATAAAGTAAAACTATTTCAATATGTTTTTATTCCAATCTCCCGACATCAAATTTGCGTAACCGCCCACGCAAGCATCAGGCGGTCACCCGCAGGGTTGTCTGAACAATACCAATGAAATGCTCCCCTCGTTCATAGGAGGTCACTTTTGTTTGCTTGAAAAACTAATATCATTGTTTGCACTGAGCGGCTTGTCTTATTTAATTGGATCACAAGAGGCGAGGAGTATGCCCAAGTGGAGAGGGATTCGATGGGGCCGAGCCACTGCACTGCATACCGATAACCGGATGAAGAGGGTAGTGCCGGCGTAGCGATTGGTCCGCTTTCTCTTACTTAGCTTGCGGTGGCTCGTCGACAATCGCGGGGGCATGCAACAGAAGCTTAAGAATGACGCTAAAACGGATCCTCAGCAAAGAACAGTTGGCAGAACGAGGTCGTAAACGTGCCAAAAGTTGTCGAAAACGTTGCACGGCCACGCAGGAAGTTCTCTTACACGCAAATAAACCCATGCTCTGCGGCAGGGGCGAGTAGCCAGTGCCGGAACCAGTGCCGCAGCGATCGGCGGCAGCCATCTTTTATGCCTTTCGGAAGGGGGTCGCCTGCGGCTATTCAGAAGAAAATTCAGTTTTGTCCGGCATAATAATGCATCTTTAACGCGTACACGTCACTTTGACGCAGTAAGCTTTCGCAGTTTTGTGATGTCGCGTGAGAGGCAGGTGAAGTGGGCGCAGCCCGAAAACTTTTGACCAATAGCCGAGGGCTAATGGCAAAGAGGCGTCGAATCAGAAATAACTATTTTTGTTTTGTTCGGTCAAATTATGCATAATCACTGCGCACACATCATATCAGATGGGGAACTATCGCGGTTTTCGTGACGTCGCCTGACAGACAGGTGAAGTGGGGGTGGTCCAAAAAATGTTTTTGACGAATCGCGGTGGGCTGATTGCAGAATTGGAATAGAAAGGTTTGGAATGGTTTTACGCTATAGCGCTCCTGCTTTCACTACACTACAATTTCGAGGCATCCGACCCTAAAATGTGCCACAACATAAAGAGGCACTCTAGTCAAAAGTTCCCCGATTGTGTAAAGTCTAAAAGGTTGGTACGAACTTACTTTTACTTTATCTGGAAGATATCTTGTTTTCAGCGCCCTTTACCTGGAACCGTGTTTCATCATGTGGAGTGATATCCCGCCCACCTAAACATGGTTTCAAGTAAAGGTCTCTGAAACGATGTTCGGGATAATATTTTGATGCTGATGGAGCACCGTCACAGATAACCGTGGCTGCTTCACTAAAACACAACTCGACATATTTATTGTTGTGTGTACCTAAAAAGCAAAAAAAAAAGAAGTCTCATATATAAAACGGTGTTGCATGAATTAACTGTTCCATTTCTTGAGATAGCTGCAAAAGTTTACGAATTAATCTGGAACATAAGAGGAACCAGATAAAAGGTGCTTCGATCGCTTTGTTGTGATGGCTGATGAACGATGGAAAAGGTCCATTATTCACGCGCATTTGATCGTTAAGCTTGTTTGTTCAAATTATTTACCTTTGTCTCCTTTATTTCATTTTATCCCGCATTCTATTGGTGATGACATTCATCTTCATTCATCTTTAAAAACGTACATCTCAATTTTTGAGATGAATATTTTCGTCTACCATTCTGTTAAGCTTGCACTATTTTCCAAGACTCTCGCAGGCACTTTTTGTGAGTTTTTGACTTTTGGCCGATACCATCATAGTGGGCATTCGGCTGCATCCTATAATGTGGCAGCTATTATTATTTTTCGCGTCCTACGTGTGCATAGCACAACTTTCTTTTTCCACGCTTGAGTCTTTGCATATCTTCTGCTCATCCTACATTACCCTTCTGTTGCTTATATTTTGTACGTTATTGCTTTCTGTTGACATGCAAATGGTTATTTCAATTCACCTCATACCTATCTTCCATTAAATAATCTCTATTCTTCTGACTCGATCTCATTAAACTCGTGAGATTAAGCACCCGTTTCATGGCCTATCTATTGTAGTGGGAATTAGCCATAGCAGGTCACGTGAGCAGTAGCAGCAAATATAGCAATAACAGTACACATTTTTTAATACCGTTTCGTCTGCTTAGACAAACTTTTCCCTCAATCACATTCAACCGCTAGAAGCCTCTACTCTCATTGGAACGTATGCTCTACCGTTTATAAATTCATTCAGAGAGCTTCTCTCGCTAAGTGTTTATTTCGTTATGTCATTTTCCACTTTTTGTAAAGTACCAAACTGGACAAAGCATTATTAACGTCCCTGCGTATCCTTTCTTTTCCACCTCTTACTGCCTTCCTATTTTTCGCACCCTTCCAGATACCTTCCCCGACAGTTTCCTTCTCTTCTTGGACAGCATTTATTGCTTTTTCCTAATGCCTTCAGATTCTCTTGTTGGTCCCCCCGATTAGGCGCAGACCGTTACGACAGGACCGTAAAATCAAATCAGTTACGCTGTTTGCCGCTGGTGGCGCGACCGACGCGCGCTAAACGAAGCACGTTACGTCCGTTCCAAGCGGCACAGAAGAAGAAGTTGAACTCCAAGGTCGCAGCGATGGGTAAGCCACCATCCGTTGTACATCTTGCTGCAGCGCTGTGAAGCGTAGAGTCGGCGTCGAAAGGTTACGGGGCCTGCGTTCCGTGAAAAAAAGTCGAATTTCTCCCGCCCAGTGTGCAGGCAACACTGAACATCGCATTGTTCGTACTTACTAGTACGGGCTGAAAATTCCGACTGCCGTCTGCCTGCTGACGCTGCAGAAGTATTCTCTTTTACGGTCCGCAAGCTTTATGATTTCGGGTGTAAATATGCACCATAGAAGCGATACGCAGTTGGCGAATTACCGGCGACTCGCATTCTAATGCATGCCGACGACGATTGAATTTCATGCTTGCTCTGTACAGGCAAGCGCAAAATTTGTTCTTAAAACAGCTCGAGGCTTCACCTCATAACTCAACAAAACAGATTTGAAGGTTGAAAAGGACTCGCTGGTGAAAATATCGACGCAATACAAAGCACTGCCTCCACGCACTGCACTGCATGCCAGTATAATCTTCTCTTTTTAAAAATGTTTTTGTAACTTTTCACACACTCTTTAATCCCTTGGACATGTTGCAGTATTGTATTTCTCGCTTTAAGGTTGTGAAAGTAGACAGTGAGGCTTCGTACGGGACAAATTGCATACATATATCTTCAGTACCTTTTCTTTTAGCGAAATGTCAGTTATTTGCGGCAATATCATGAGCGCGCGACCTTGTTTAGTTTAGTGAGGTTGATATGAACAAAGGAACATAAACGACGTTAAACATTACCGCAGGGCTGCAACTTTCGATGGTGTTTTGATTGCATGAAGGTATGAATGGAGTCCTGATCTCGACATTCCCAGAAAGCGCCATGTGGGATGCACTTAAAGCAACTCTTCTTTGTGTCACATTGAATAAGCACAACACCTTATATTATAACTTATAATCCGATGTTATCACATAAAACATCCGTTTTTATACATAAGTTAATATGACCGTATATGAAGTTAGCGCATTGTGGTGTCATCTTCCTTCTGTTATTGTTCGCTGGCGCTAAATATGCATTCCAAGTCAGTTTACTAACACGCCCAACAATTGTGAATGCTGAAGATGACCTTATAAGAATATTCAGTATAATGGTTAGACGAATATTATAGGTATGTTAACATGGTGGGTGGACGTTATCACCCCATGTCATCACATGAAAGCTTGTCTTTCTATAAATGAGCTATGTGGTCTTATAAGATTTGCAGTGAAGTGAATGTGAGTAGTATATGTTTGTTAATATGGTTGGTGGACAGATTTTTGAAATCTGCGATGTTCCTTGGGACAACTTACGATGAATTGTGAAAACATAAACACTTTTTTCAGGGAAAGAAGACGAGGATGATGATAGTGGTAAGTTCATAGTTTTTTTTTATTAGAGAGCAGCCAATAGTACGGTCAGCTATGTTTTCTGGCCCGGTATCATCATCAGGTATCGTGCGCCAGGTATCAAGACAAGGCATCATCATCATCATCATCATCATCATCATCACTCATTTATGACGCGCACTTGTGACAATCAGACCAATATCATCATACTTCTAAAGTCATCACAAATAATGCAAAAGGTGAGAAGCGACGTTTTCCTGCGAATGGAGCAGCAAGGAGTGAATAGGGCTTGATCCTCGGGCACTTTGAAACGAGGAGGTCATTGCTTTATGTAAACCGCCGTAGAGGTAAATATACCGCTAGCCTAGCGCGAATTGTGAGTGGGAAGTACAATGAGCGGCTCGGTTCAGTTAAGGCCTGCGCGCGCAATGCGACTACGACCATTGCAACTACGCATTGAGGCAATGAAATCTACATGTAGTGTCCGTTATTGAGATATGTCTGTTAAAATTAAATACTAAAGGGCCAGACGTACCGTAAACCACCACAAAGTTACGAGAGTACGAGTTCGTTCTAGTTAACCTTGATCGGCTGGCTAATTTCATAATGCTCATTGACGATGGCAGCGTCACCAGACTGCTATGGAAGTGCAGCGTGATAGTGTATAGCAGATCAGAACAAAAGATTTCAAGAAGGCCGTGATAACAAAGCGAAGCTACTAATATATATATATATATATATATATGCGCCCGGCAGTCGAGAGACTGCAGTGGTAGTTTTCCCTTTGTTAAAACTACACACACGAAGCTGTGTGGTCGGTTGGCAGTATGAGCAAAGCGGAGTCGGTAACCCATGTAAAGTGCAGGGAAGACAAACAGTGTACGTTAGACTGGTCAATGGGTGCTAGGGAAAAGGAACTACACAGCCTGCTGTTGCAGACGAGCAGGCGTTGTGATTCAGCAGGCAATGGACGGAGTCCACTGACGCCCAAGCTCCTTGTATCTGCAAGGAACTTGCAAGGAGCTGCTCCTTGCAAGCTGCAAGCCGATCAAGGTTTACATCTACGATATAAGTTCGCATTCACCGGCCATGGTGGTTACAACCAAATTCCCGTGAAAGAATTCGGTGTAATTTAAGGTTTTCCTTTTCAGTGTAAACCAAAAAGAGATGAAGCCCAAACATAAAGTAGGATGATGATGATGATGATGATGATGATGATGTGAAGGAGGATGATGGTGGTGGTGGTAGTAGTAAGTTTTTGACATGACGATGTCATCCATGTACAGCCATTCGAATACGTACGAAAAATGTAAGATACATTGTTCCGTTCAGCTCTTAAAAGAAAATGCAGAGAAAGAGACAAAGCAAGCACGTCTAGGAAACGCGCAGCAATCAACTAGAGGAACATACGGTATGCTACCCTACAATGTGTGTAAGGGAATACGGGGACGGAAAGACGAAAGGAACTTCATGACTGAAATTAGCCTTTGTGCCAAGGATCCAGGCGTGTCAGTAACCGCACGTACTATAATGCATTTTCTTGTAAACACTGTTGCCCATGTGAGACTTCTAATCGTATGAATCCACAGGATCTTCTAACAAATTAGTGGTTCCTACGTCTGAGCGTGAGGCGTGTAGGTGCGTCTCATAGCGTGTGTTTATAATCAATAACTACAATATTGAGCGGTAGTTATCTGTTACGTTCATTAGCTCAAGAACTCGAGCCGGATTCAGAAAGTTTTTCCTTCGTAAGTGACCTTTCTTCATTTCGCCGGCCCCCTTCGCTAACCATACGTCCAGCATCAGTACTGGGTAGAATTTTCTCTTATAAATAATTCTAGCCTAAGAACGTTTCGTCATTAAGTCTCCTGGTTATCCTTTACAGCAGCAGCAGTTCCCCTGCGGTAGTTTTATTCAGAAGAGACCTCACTCCCGTCCTTATCTATGCTTTGAGACTTCAGTAGGTGTTGTTATCCCTTAGATAGTCGTAGAAAAAAGAAAAAAAAACGTTTATTCGAGAATTTCTAATAGTGAATTCTCGAATCGAAAGTGAATAGATCGCAAAGACTATTCGCTTTGTATTTAAATATTTGAATAATCGCACACACCCCTATAACGTTTATATACATGACAACTTTGGTTGACACGCTTCTATGTTTTACGGCATGTTCGGCAAGGTGGGCTCAACTGCGATTGCGAAAGAAGTTTTTTTTTTCCTTTCTTGTTATTAGTTGCAGTTAATGACAAACGTGTTCGTACGCTTTGCGAAACTTAATCTGTCTTGTTTTTATTTAAAAAAAAAGAAAAGAAAGACAGGCGACCCGAATGACTGTGCACTAAACTGAAATTGAATTATTGTGCTCTATTTATGCGTACCAACTAGAAAATGGACGAAGCACCAACGTACTTCTTTCAGTGTTGTCTGCAGCGTCGTTATTTTAAGAATTCATCAGCAATGCGTCATAATTCTTGCCACAAGCAGACGAGTGATGTCTGCTAGACCTTGCACCGTATCTAGTTACGTATGGTGTCCGGACCGCTGACATTTACAACGTCATCATGTTCTGCTTTGTTTGCATTTCCAACAGATGAAAGCGAGGAGCCGACCGTCACACAAAGTAAGAATAGTCTTGCTTATTAAGTTTGTATATTAATTGTTCGTTATATTTGGGAAGTACAATATCTAGTTCTCACTCTCTGCAGCCGAATCGTAAGTAAAACGTTACCTTCGCGTTGTTGCTGCTGACGTAACCATTTTCCGTAACCTTTCATTTATGCCTGATTTTACTACCATGCCACGGATAGCGTCTTGTCGTCGAAATTATCGAATTATCTTTTCATCGAAGCTGCTGTACATTACTTAGCACTACTTATGTAGGTCATGACCCGTTGATACACTATAAGAAGGTTACCAGTACTGCGTGAAATGGTGATGATACAGTAAGCGAGACAATTTTTGAAGGCAGAGAGTGCCATTCAGCAATGCAACGTGTTTCACATAACGTGAGCCAAACTTTAAAAATATGCAAACACCAAGTAGCTGAACCGAACCAAGATAATGTTATTTGCCGTGGCTTCGAGATACTCAGGTTATTGTTTTGCATTCCGCCTAAGTAGATAATTAGTCCTAATTAATTAATCAGCTTCTCAAATGTTATAGTTAGATGGAAAGTGCCAGCGAGAAAATTGTCGGGCAACGCTAGAAACTCCGATACAGCTCTCTGTTGCTCAATACGTGCTACATAAAAACGTTTTTTCCGAGCGTGAAAGAATTAAGCCCAGGAATACGCTCAAAATCGCCACGCCACTGGTCGCTCGAGGCACTTCGTGCGCGATTATAGCTTGCATTGTCGATTGTCGAGTTGTCCGCGACCGCAGCTTGGCTCTTTGGATGTCGTCCTACGCATTGGTTTCTTACAGCGCGCGCTCGGCTTGTGTTTCGCAGGTCGAAAGGTGCTGCGGGAATGGGCTGGACCCTGCCAGCTGCCGGGTTGGCCCTCGTCGTCGTCATAGTCATCGTCGGCGTTGTGCTGTTAACGACGCAAGGTTTGTTTGTTTGTTTGTTTTTTGGCTAGAAGCAATGGCTCGCGTGGTTTCAGAAATGCTACAGACGCTTGTTAAAGCAAATGAAGAAAAGCGAAGTTGAAGCGCTTCGATAACCAAGAGTGTCGCAACCAGTCTTAGCTATTGCTCAGTCGTCGATTGACTCTTCCTCGCCTCGCTATCTTCCAGCCTGTCGAATGGCCCTTGGTAGAGCACCTGTCTCGGAAAGCCTGGGTTGGCAGGTTGAATTACCCGATTAGGGCATAACGTTACAGCTTCACGATGTCGTCATCGTTTTCACTTGTATAGCGTATGTGTTGGTGTCTGCGTATGGGTGAGAGCGTGTTATTGGGCTTCTGTGTTTGTGCAGGTGTATGTGCTCGTGGCGCACGTATGTTTGTGTGCGTGCGTCTGCTTGAGAGATAAAGAGAGATGGAGAGGGAAAGAGGATTTCGAAAAGAAATTTAATATGAAGACGAAAAGATCCGCTCAGCAGGAACCTTTCGGGCGTAGATCTTGCGCAGATACTGGTGGTCATCGAACATGATCTTGGTCAATTGTGAACGCCACCATTATTTATCACATTAGGCTGTAATTGCACAGCGAGTGACTCGGCATCTGAGGGATCCTGTTTGTGAATTTAAGGCAAGCTCTGCAGACATAGGGAGTACGGCGCGAGACTTAAACTTTGCAGAGTGTACGTACGTACCGTTCCAAGCTGTGAAACACGTATCACGCTCTCTATAATAAGTTAAAATTGCTAGCATATAGGCATCGGCGCAAGCTTGCTGCACGGTGATATGTGATATTAGCCGCTCGTAACTGCGCGCGGCGTGATTGAGCTCGTGTGACGCGACTCAGGGTCCATGATGTCGCGCGGAGACAAGTCACAAGCTGGCTTTCAATTCAAGACTCCGAGAGTTCGGCGGACAGTCAGCGACTTCCGGTTCGCGGGAAATGGACGCGATTCCAGCAGCTCTCGGACTGGTGGGCGGAGCTTCCGAAGCTGTCCGAAGAAAATCGAACGCGGCACAGCAGTCGCAAGCAGTCCAGGACTGTCAGGCATAGAGTTTCATAGAATTGCTAGGGGAAGCTGCGGCGCCGGTGTCTACGGGAGCTGTGAGCAGGGCACTTCTGCCAGCAGGGGAATGATTGGCAGTACATGAGCTTGTCTAAACTTCGTGCTTCGAGATTTAAATGGCTTCGTGAATTTGCAAACGGCCATTTTCGAGAGAGTACTGGGTTATAGATAATTAGGTGAACATCATTAAAATTGTCCGACCGCAGGATTCGAAAGCAGAACCGCTAGCACAGAGGCCCGATATTGAAACCATTACTCTACGGACGCCTGACCGAGCGGAACCACTGAAATGAGCGTGCTTGCAGAGTCTTGTTACCCTCTGCATAAAAAAAAGTATAAGCTGCTTTGAAATTTACGACAAATTAGGCCGAGGTAAAGCGTAATAAACAAAGCCATAAGAACATCTGAAGCCCCAAGCATCGAGCTCAGAGAAAGCCACGTGCTACCCATTCTTCCCATGGTGGCTGAACGATCACAGCGCCAGGGCTCTCACTACTAATTGCAGAAAACTTTACGCTCTCAGGCACTGGTAATCGAAGAGGCCCGTTGAGAAACAGTGCCACTTGTTGGCATGACCTCGGAGATATGAAAACGTCCATCGCTACCCTCAGCACGCTGCCAAATCTCTGAGGCGAGGCGTGTTGGTATTTACGTCACATCCGCTAGCTCTCAGGTGCAGGCGCAACTCTGGTGCTATTCAAGTACTGATAAATAAGTTCAACAATTACCAGAGCTCCAGCTTGGCCGAGGTATCATCAGTCGTACAGATTACCCGCTTATAACAAATTTAGCCGAAATGAAATTTAGTAGCAGTTGACCTGTGACGACTACTTCGTGCGACCTTGCACGGATTGGTAAAGCTTCTGGTATATCTTTTTTTCTATAATCGCGATACCTTTATAAGGAAGCTGCTTCGGTTCTCCTCGTGGTATCGCCTATGTTTTTGGTGGGCGCCAACTTTGCTTTTTTATTTCTTTAACTTTGTCCCCAGGTGGTCCGACTCCAGCTGGGAAGCTGGTGAGCAAGCCGATCCCTGCAGGCGGTGGAGGCGGCGGAGGCGGCGGTGGAGGCGACAAACCTACATCAGCGCCTAACGCGGTCATTGCCGGTCAAGTTCCCTCTGGAGGTGAGAAGCCACCACAAAAGAGAGAAGAACTGAAAGCGGAGCAGATCGAAGTGCAGACACTGTATATGCTCGGATGTATAGGTTAGCCTCGATACAGTGCTAACACAAAAAAAAGAAGAAGAAATTCTGTGGCGATCTAGCCGTAAGTGAAATAGAAATGCGTAAGCATTACGTCGTACCTACTTGATGTCCCGGATCTATGGTTTGAACCGCATTCACTACATTGCGCATCGTTGTGCATCAACCCACTGGACACACATCCTGCCTCTCGAGAAGCGAAGTGCAGCTGACAGCGGTTTGGAGCAGACACCGTTAGTTGCAGTATACATGGTGTCCCAACTATCGTGCACCGAGATTTAAATGTATGCAAATGCTACGTCGCTGGACAGAACCAAGGTAATGTTGTTTGCCGTCGCTTGGAGATAGGGGGACTTTTTTGCTGCATTGCACCTATATACATAATTAGCCTTAATTAATTAATCAACTTCTCAAATCTTAGATGGAAAGTGTAAATTAGAAAAAGTGTAGAGCAACATGAGAAACTCCCGGTACAGCTTTCTCTTGCTCGACACGTGCTACATAAAAGTGTTTTTCCGAACGTGAAAGTCATCGGTGAATGCACACGAAGTGCCTCGAGCGACCAGTCGCGTGGCAACTCTCCGTCTATTCGCGGGCTTCTTTCACTCTTGGAAAACACTTTTACGTAGCGCGTATTAAGGAAAAGAAAGCTGTATCGCGAGTGTTTCATTTTGCTCTACAATTTTCTCATTGGCACTTTTTATCTACTTATAATGTTTCAAAAGTGTAATAATGAATTACCACTAATTATTTAATTGGACGGAATGCAAAAAAAGATAATGTATCTCCAAGCGACGGCAAACAACATTACCTGACAACATTACCTGACCAGCTACGTGGTATTTGCACATTTTTAAATCTTGGTGCATGATAGTTTGATAGTTAGGACATCCTGTGTAGTTGCCCTTGAAAAAGGTTGGTCTACCGAAGGCACCCTTGGGCAAATGAACCAAAGATAACCGCGAAATATACATATATATATATATATATATATATATATATATATATATATATATATATATATATATATATATATAAAGTCTGTGAGTGGTGGTGCTGGCTAACACTCCCAGGGTTAGTTCTAGTAACAAAAACATAAATAGCCAAGAAATTGGATGGGAGAACGCGCCGTGGTAGCTCCATTGGTAGAGCATCGCAGGCGTAATGCGAAGACGTCCGATTGTTTCCTACCTGTGGGAGGTTGTTTTTTCGTCCAGTTTTATTTCCGATAATTTATCATTTTCTTGAATTCGACTGGTAATTAAAAGTGAATTCCCCTATGTTGTCCATGGCCTCTGTTTGTTGGCTTCTTATGATATAAATATATATATATATAAATATCAGAAAGCTGTACTGTGAGCCCACATATGCACTGAAACTAAACCATTTGCAAGCTTGATGCGGCCAGTCAAGTTGCTTCCAACAGCTTTTAAGTGGTGGTTGCCACCAGAACTCTTTACTTTTATTGAAATAGAAAGCTGTATGTATGTACGCAAATCGATCACTTACTTTGCCCGGTTGTTTGGGCTTAATTCTGTACCGTGACTGGGTTAAAAACCGGGTGGTTCTCTTATGCGGAAGAGGTACCAGTTTCAAGATGCGAATTTGGATGTGGCGTCTGAAAAGCAATCAACATCCATACCCCTTATGGTCTGGTGTCGTCAGCATCGCCAAATTGTAGCACAGCTAGCATAGTAAAAAGCTGCACACTTTATCTATATCGCCTTATCTCTAGCGATACGGTGGAAGCTGTGAACAGGACTGCAGGAGGGCGTTACGTGGCTTCATCTGAATGCTTCCAATAAGAGCTGGCAGCCAAGCAGAGTCACGTGACGGGTCGGAAACCCAAAAGAACTTTAAAACCTTGTGTTTTGAAATGCGCTGGAAAGCTTCGCAAAACGGCCTAGGGACAGCGGTGCCATCTAGGGATAAAACAAATACGATCGTGCATTCCAGTGACATTGTACTGTATGCTGATCCTTTTATACCAAGTACTTTGGGTAAAGCAAACAACCGGCGGTCAGTGGCAAACTTATTCAGCACGCCGCTTAATGTAGCAACTCGATGATCTTGCCTGGAGACGTCGCTCAATATTTCTTTACAGACAATTTCCTTTTAGTGAGTCCAGGTACATGTTGTCCTACACCCTCTCTTGATGGCTGATATCGAAGATACTGCAATCTGAAAGCGTGGGCCAGTATTGAAGGCAATGCAGTTCAAGACCGTTCCCGTGGATTTGTGCAGCCTGAAGCTGTGGGCCGATCCCGAAGGTGGTGCAGCCTAAAAATGTGGACCTATCCCGACGACAGTGTGGTCTAAAGGTTTAAGCAGTCCAACGCTCCTCTTACTCCTCTCATGAGAGAGGTGACGCGATGGAGTGCCGTGAGCAGTGGTTCCACCCCATTTTTACCTCCAACTATCTCAGGAGAACTATTGTCTTCGGGCGACGTCAACCAGATGTCTGATAACATTTAAACATTTTTTTTCAGTATGGTACTGCATGCAACCATAAGAGAACACAGTTTCCCTACCACCATGACGGTTACCTACGAACGTGTACCGATCACATTATAATTACACTCGCCTAAAGATTACTTTCACGAGGGGAATATGTAATAGAGGATGTATCCAAATATGCCTATAAGTCGTTTACCATATAGTACCACTTAAGCTTTGCCGCAATTTCTGTCTAATGAAATTACAAGGCACCTAGATATGGCCACAACTTTGTAAAAAAAAAATATCAAATATTTAGGTAGATATCTTTAAAAGTCTTAATATGGTAATTTTGTATCGTCAGTATAAATAAGTAAAAGAAAAAGAAGAAATGGCTAAGATAGTTCGCTGCCCCAGAGCCTTCTTTTTGCAGCAGTAAAAAAAAAAGAAAAGGAGCGTCGATCTCACAAGTAAGGAATCGGGAAACGACTTTCGCGTTACGGCACGTTGTGTTTGCGTGCATCATTTTGCGAAATGTAGTTAGCTTGCACGAACGAAAAGGAACAGTGTTTAGTGAGAAGCCGATAAATATAATTTAATTCGTCGTACTTTTGATGGATAGCGGCAGCTCACGAGAATCAACTGTGTGTATTGCTTGCACTATTTCAGTGACCCCGGCAGGGACAGTGACGATGATGAGTAAGTCGGGCTAGTGACAGCTTCTGTGTCGCACTGATCAACTTAGTGAGAGGGGGCGGGGTGCTCCCCTCTCCTCTCTCCCTCCCTGATCTCACTAACGTGTTTTGGCTAATATATTACAGTTCCGACGGCCGAAAAAGTTCCAGGTAGGGTCATGACCACGCCTGAACCTACGAGCGCACTTGTTGTTAGGCGGCCGAGACTAGATTGTCGTAATGTGTGTTTACCGCTCTCTTGTAGCATCAACTGCCCAAAAAGCCAAAGGTAGGACAATGACGGCTCTTAAAACCGCGGACGCCCTTCCTCGTTCTCATCCTAAGCTCCTCGTGCTTCTACTAAGATTTCTACAATGCTTCATTTTTCTGATCTCGAGACTTTAACCGGAGAGTTCGGAACGCCACGCGATGCTGTCGCAACGATGTCTTCAACAGCTTTATAAAAGGCTTCACAAGAAGCGGTACTTTGAATGGTCTACCACGAATTGCCCAACTGTTTGCATCGAAAACCAATAGAAGCTAGCTTAACGCCATTTTAATTCACCTAGGGATAGTCGTAAGTGCTACATCGTTGCCGCATCACGAGGGGTTCCAGCTCTTCCATCTGCGTCTCTTAAAAGACTATGATTACACACGGTGGGTACATAGGATTTGGTTATTTTGAATAGTAATTAAATTGAAATGCTAGAATTTGGTGTGTTTCAAGAAGCCTTAGATATGAAGGCCTGTGCCGTTTGGGATAAGGGATAAAACGTACCACAACGCCGCGGTATAACTCGGTCGCGATGGCATTTCGCTGCCGACCACGAGGTCGTCGGTTCGACCGTGTCCGCGACGGCCACGTTCCGATGGGGTCAGAATGCAAGAGCACTCGTCTGCCGTGTATGGAGTGCACGTTAAAGAACCCCAGGTTGTAAAATATATTTCGTAGTCCCCCATTACGACGCTCCTCAATAGATTTGGCAGATGATACCACGGAATTTACTTTGTAATTAGAAGCTTTTTATCTCTAAGAGTCTACAGTCGAAAACTTACTCAGCCTGCATGTGGGTCAGCCTTACTCTCACCGACGGCTCTAGCCCACTAAGCAACACTGCACGGCAGCTCCTTTGTGCCGCGAGGTGAAGCTCTCGCATAAAACGTGCGGGGGCGCGCAGGCTAACAACATACGTAGCCAAAGTAAGCACGTGCACGCGCATACACGCACATACATAGTTTGCATAGTTTTTTTTTTTTGCACCCAAAGAAAAATGTGCCTCCTCATGAGACTCCTTGTAAATTATATTGCACATTACTTTAATTGTTTTGTAAAACTAAGTAGGAAACGTTTACGTGAATTATTCTTTCCGGATGGGAAGTTAGGCGCACGCGGAAGTGAAAGTGGCTTAATCGTATTACGGCGGTCAGCTGCCCGGACAATTGACGCTAATTTGATCTGAATTGTTGTATCTTCACAACTGACAGAGAGAACTGGGATAAGAAGAAAACTAAAATTGCAACGTCATCATGCAGGCAGAGAACACCAGGTCACATCTTCAGCTATGTGTTTAGATATACGGGTATTTAGGACTACAAACATGAGGAGACAATTACTTTGTTCACGTGCATAGGAAGGTATGTATTAGCCTTTGTCCTTAATGTGTAAATAAAAAGAAACGTTGTCGAACTTCTTAACACACTGGGGTTGGTAATAAGAACCTAAATAAGAAGTGATCATGTGCCCTAGCTTCCTTCGGGCATGAGAGTGGTACAATGCAAAGTTTTATAAGCGTGAAAGTAGCAGATTTTACCTACTCATATCGAAAGCTGATCTTATTACGTTTCGGAAGAACAACTAACAGAATGCAGTGTTTGTTTAACGCAGGTATTTTCTAATTCTATTAGTGAATTTGCTGCGTCTGCAAAAAATTCTAGAAGGCGCCTAAAGCGTACTTCAACTTTTAAGTCGAGGATTCTATCGTGGTTTCAACGGCATTTGGGAGATTTCTCATGTACTGGTGAACGATCGTATAACCTTTCAGAACAATTCACTAAAGGAACTCTTCGATTGTTAATTTTTGGAGCCACCTGCTTGTTGCAGTGGACTACCTTCCTGCTTGCAGTGTCGAAAAAAAATCCCAGTTTGTAAACTTCAGGAAGCTCTGCTCATTGGCGACTGGGCACAGAAGTGCGAAGTTCCTCACTTTGTGCACCTTGGTTAGAGCCGGAGTTAGAGTTAGGTCTGACGGCAGAAGCTGAAATGTAGTCAAGTGCAGCAATTAGGGACAAGCAAAATTAGCACTTTTTATTCAGTCCGCAGTGAGCTTTTCGAATGTGACTAGAATTTCCAACAGGTCTATCAGAAAGCTCTCGAAAGGAGGTGGAAAAAGAATAAGATATTGTCGAAGTAGCAAAAACCCCCAAAAATATACACCAACCACCTTACTGCCACTCTTGAATTCCTGCTATCTGCTCGAAGGTTGGTCCTTGGACGTTACGAGAGGAACTGATCACTATATCTCCTCTTCATGCGGTCCACCAGGTGTTAGAAAGCAGATTCGTGGGACTACGTGGTACCAAGGCAAACCTGTCAGTGTATCTTGAACGAGCTCTCTTGCTTGAGGTGTATGGAGGTAGACCAAAGCCTGATCATGATAGGAGTATACCTATTCTTGAGTGATCTTGTTTGTCTCTGTAGCAGACGAAAGTGGTAGCTCCATTACGTCTTCGGTAAGCATGTTTTCCATTTTCCTTCGAACGACCTGACGCGCACTGTTCAAGACGAGAGATGAATGTCTTCTGGTAAGGTTGGTTTCACTGTAATTATTACGCAACGGGTAAAGAGCGTCCGCAATATTACATAATGTAATCTTTCGTGAGTAATGTAGCAGCTCACAATTACACAGTGTACCGTATTAGGAAATCTACTATCTCGAGTAAACTGATATCGCAAGACATTTGGTATGACCTCTGTCTGGCCTAGTGGTAACAGCGCAAAACGTAGACTGGACACGGGACACAAGACAAGAAGACACCACAAACGCTTGTGGTGTCGACTTCTCGTCTCATGTCCCCTCCACGTATTGCGCTGTTAACACCACGATGAAAAACTAACAAGCCCAAGCTTCTACTCCATCTGGCGAAATACCAGTAAATAATTACGCGTGACGAAAGAAAAATGAAAAAGAAATCCTCACACAACGATTACAGGCGCAAGAGGTTGCTAGCTTGCGTTTTCTCCAGCGTACTGCCGTGGTAAATGTTTTTTTGTGTTCATGGATGAAGCAACGGCCAGGTATTTATACGTCATTTCTTTTTCAAAACGAAGAAAACATTGTGCAAGTTCGTTGTCGATTATTTTTCAGCCACGGGTGCCACGAGGGCCACGATGATGACGAGTAAGTTACGTGACGAACTCTGTGCTTATTCCGGACTTCATTTCACAAGCACGTAGTATTCGATTTAAAGAATCCGAACGGTGGGGCAGTGAGTGTGCTCGAATAAAGAGACAACATTAAAAGAATAATAAAAAAGACACTGGGAGATTCCGACGGGGGCGAAATGCGAAAACACCGGTGTACTTAGATTTAGGTGCCCGTAAAGAACCCCAGGTGGCCAAAATTTCCGGACTCTTCCACTACGGCATGCCTCAAAATCAGAAAGTGATTTTGGCACGTAAAACACCATAATTATATTTTTGGACACTGCGAGGTAAATTCTTTGGAATTGCTGTACGCTAGCGTTTCTAGAACATTGTTTCGCTTTGAGTCGCAAGAAAATATTACGTCGCTTCGCGACACCCATCATTCAGCATTTTCTCGGACCGGTATATATCTTCAACATTAAAACTTTATTACAACCGCATCCTTTGCATACAGTAATAAACTTTTGACACCTTTTGTTCTATGTTGGGTGGTGCCATTCAACCATTTGTTTTCTCTTGATTTTACTATACTACATCTTATTCATAACCATCATCACTATTATGTTCACAGGAGCTCGTTATTTTGTCATCATACCGCAATATTTATTATGTTATTTCTGAGGGTGGCCGGGCAAAGGCAAACAACTCTACTGAATGAAGAAGTTCTGTGAGTGAGACACAAATATTCACAAGACTTATGTTTATGACAGCCTCAATCCGGGCTTTGACGTATGAAAATCTGGGGCGCGATCGGAGATATTCTGTTCGATACGCGTTCTGTTCAGCTGCTGCAACGTCACAAAGTTGCAGTATACAAAATTTGTGACAGCGGGGCGGAGAGAGCAGCCAATCAGGAAGCGGGGACCTCCCCGGAAGTTTAGTTCCGTGGTTTGTCGTCTGCTTGCAAACGGTATACTACAAAACCAAATGTATCTCGTCTTCCAAATGAATTAAATCTTTATCTAAAAAAAAATGTATTTTTTCTTCTCAAGCCCAAACACGTTTTCAAATAGTAGTACGTGTGACTACTGCAATTTATAACTATTAGGTTCTTTGCGTCGTCCCTAGGTGGTGTCGCGCACAGCGAGAAGAAAAAAGAAAAAGAAAACGACGGGAGGAGTGGCGCACTTTTCAAGGGGCAGCGACAACATTCCAGTGGCTCGCTGGCACTAATGATGTTGTCGATTTATCTGTACAACCAACGAATTATTTGTTTCGAGAAACAAAAACGACGCCGGAATTCACTTTCTGCCATTTCTTCAAACGCGTTTCGCACCGCCACCCGCTCTCCTCCTTCCTCTAGAAACGCCAGCGCAACAACCCAAGTTCCCAACGGAAGCGCCATTTTCTCGAATTAAACTATGGATTGGATTCAAACGTGCTATTCCGCAGCCGAAAAGGCCGCCTGTTGGATCCAATCCAATCCACCAGACGCGCCATGCGAAGCCGTATGATCGCTCCAAACTTCTCAACTCCCGTCGCGTTCGGACGAAATGCTCGGTGGGCGGATGATTGACAGGAGCGTGTCGTCATTTTGACGTCACCAAAAACGGGGCGGCGCCCCGCGGCTGGCGACGTCGGTGCGGAGTAGGCCAATCGCGCGCACCGGTAACCGAACGAACGCACCGAACAACCATCTCCGATCGCACCCCTGGTGTGTGTTCCTTCTAAGTGTATCGCCAGCACGAAAGCAGGCGATTCGCAAAGCGACGGTCACAGTTACGGGCAGTTTCTTTTCAGTGTTTCCGTGTTTTCGCTGCATTCGTTTGTAATAAATTGGTCGGGTTGTTCCTCCAACTCTTTAATTCGCGACGTATCATATGTACTGCGTTTCCCGACATCTCAAAATTCTAATTTGAGCAATCGAAACATAACGCGGAGTCTAAAGTAGCGTTGTTGACATGCTGGAGAGAGCTATGCGTCGTGGATAGCGGAGCAAACTATTTACTAATTGTTTACTAATTAGGTTTTAACTCGAACATCGTTTCATTTCCGTTTTTTGATGTAGTCTGAATAGCCAGAAATAAAGTGGAACAAGTTGTTATAATTTCACTTAATGTGGAAAAATGTTAAAAATTCGTACGTTTGATTGAGCTGTTGGGAAACGAACTATCTGTTTTAGAGACAGGCTGGAAGGTGCCTTGGTCTCTTATTGCCATGGTCTCTTATTTTTGTTTTCGTTTTATACGCGCTGCTATTATTAGCGACGCTTTTTACACTACACAATCTCAGCCCAGCTCTGTAGACAAGTGCATCCTTGATAATACGTAGAAGAAGCGACTTCTCGTAGAAATATTAGCTCTCCACCTTGCACGACTATCTGCAAGTTTTGAAGACAACTAGGTGCTTGCTTAATACGGGGCTTACTGAAGGTCCAGAGCTAGCAATGCATGAATTCCTCATTTCGGCAATTCATTGTAGCCACATCAAGTGAGTACGTATAACATGAACGCACTTCTTATCCCAGCTCTTTAAGTACAATATAGAAACCGCATAGACCTTCGCTATGGGTTTCAAAAACTGCTAAAGTGCACCCCTGTTCCAGTTCAGCAGAAATAACGGACAGATAAGAGCGTCCGGAAATGTGTAGCTACATAACGCCAACTGCTCGTTAAGCCTAACTATATACAATGTAATAATAATACAATACTTGACTGATATCATTAGGATTTTATGACTTTAGTAGACTGCTGTTAGAGTGGTAGATTATTATTCAGTGCCGCGTACACAAGTTTAGCCAAATTTAGTGCTAGAAGACTCGCGTAGAACCATTGGATTGATATCGCTGTAAGCTATAAGTTTAGAAGCGTCTGTCTCCGGAGATTACCCATATGAGGGGCCTTGCGAAATCTCACTGGGACATGCCCATTCTGAAGGATTCACCAAGAACTCGCACATTGTCACGGGCACATGATGATTGGCTAAATCAATAAAGATAAATTTAATCACAGAAACTGTTATGTATAATTCACGATTACATTACATTAATTGATTGGTGTGCCTGTTAGCCGACATTGTTTGTTCAGGTTTTCTGTAGTTATCTATTTCTTGCTACGGAGAACAGATCCCGTGCATAATTTGTCGACCCATACCTGGGTTTCATAATACCGACTGTTGGTGCTTTTATTCCGTACCTAGTAGCACTTAGTGACACACACTTTGCCAAGTTGGTAGTAAACGGTCAGAATACTGAGAAACCGCAAAGGGGTTGAAGAGCTAGGGAAAGCCATCGCTTTAATAACATGCATTAGGTGAAGTCGATTGTGCTGTCGGTATGGGTAGAGGAGCTTTGCAAATTTTTTTTCCTGATGTAATTTGGAGAAATGCGAAACAAAAGTGCTTTTTGTGACATTGTACCCATCGTCTTCCAGCTAAAGCCAACATGACACAGAAAGGTAGGTTGTCGAAAAAGCTTGCTACTCGCATGCCTTTCTATTAGCCAACGGATAACTAATGACGGCGGACAATAGTAAGCTTGGGAGAATAAATTATTAACTTGACTAATAATTAAACCATGCTAATTACCTTCGCACCACATATTCATAATGGCTTTTATAACCGCTTTGAGTACTTCGTACTGCTTTGTCCTCCCAGTTTTCTATTAGTGAAAGGTTGTAGTTGTCATACATCTTTAGTAGTAGCATCTCAGTATAGTTAGGTTAAGGAGAATGCAAACGGGGAGCTAGTCGGGGAGCGGTCATCATGAAACAATCAGAAGAAAATGGGTCAAACAATGTGACAGTGTTCCGCAGTAGTCTTTCTTCGTTTCGTTTGTGTCCTATTTTTGTTCTTTTCAGGATGTTTCATTTGCTTACCACGAATTATTGGCCCGTTTTCTCAAGCCTCTCACGCTGCAATTGTTCGGAAGATAATATCTTAGGCAATCCTGCTGCTGCACATAGTATTCTTTTAATGCGGAAAATTAGAAACACTTGAAAGAAATTGCTTATTTTCTATGTGGAGGTCCAAAATGCACCGCGAATGCGCATAATCGATGACAAGAAACAAATATTTCGTAAAATTATTTTCAGTAATCGGGGGAGAACCGCAGGCTGGGAACAGAGAGTGATCTTCACCCCAAGCAACCCATTTGGTTGTGCAGATAGCTCCCGTCATAAGTGAACCCTAGGTGTTTATTTTATTTGCTCTCCATCACTTGAGTGAAGCTCCTACAGCCTGAGATGTTGCATCGGTCTCTCTTCTTTCACAATGCTTTGAAAAGAAAGCGAGCCGGGTGCCGAGCTTCTTCTACCTCATCCTGCATTCTTGCTTTAAAAATACGGCGGAACCCATCCCGCAATCACTTTCGACCGATATGTGATTAACATTCAAGATATGTAGTGACACGCCGTACTGCTGATGTGACGTTCATTTCAAATCTTTAGTGGTCATTTTGAGACTTGCGCTGCTTCGGCTGAGTGTGACGCATACTGTCTCCGGTATCAGCCCGCTTTGCTATGAAACTCGCCTGCCAAGATCGCCCCTAAGCATGACGACGAAGCAGTGATGACGATGTAATGACGAAGAAGGAATGACGTCGATGGAAATATAGAGGCGGTGTGACTACGCTGGAGTGACGCAAATGGCACGACGATTCTACAATGACGATTGGTAACGACGGCAGCGTGACGACGTCAACTTGGGGTCAATTGGATGACGAGTGCATGACGGCAGTGGCGTGACAACGATGTGATGACAGCCGAATGACAAGGCTGTAATGATGGCGATGGTGTGGCAAGGGTGGCACAATCGCGACTGAATGACGACGACATGATTATGAAAGAATGATGAAGAAGGAATGACGTTGATGGAATGACAAAGGTGTTATGACAAAGACGACGACGTTACTGCTTTACGTTTGCGAAGTGACAGCGATGATACAGCGGGACGCGACGCCATGACGACATGGAATGGCAACGGCTTTTTGACGAAGTAGTTAGAATGACCTCGACGGAATGATCGTGATGGCTTCACGACGAAGGTATTACTTAGAATGCTTAGTGTATGATGACAATGGAATGATCAATTTATAACAATGCTACGGGAAAATGAGGAGACGATAAGTGCGTGACGACGACTGTATTACGAAGAATACGAAGACGATGACGTGATGGCGAAGACATGATGAAAGTGGAATGGCGGAGCTGGAGTGATGACGGTGACACAAACACGACGGCATCACGGCTACGGTATGGCATCGATTATATGACGACTGTATGAGGACCATGGCGTGAAGACGATGACATGACGAGAGTCGGATGGCGAACCTGGAATGACAAAACGCAACTACCCTGATGGCATCACGATCAGATGTCTAGTGGCCCTGGCTATCGGACAACTTGGGTCACTGGGTCAGCGAAGAAGACGGTACGAAAACTGCCTAACGAGTCAAAAGGCGAAGCTTTCGTGATGATGAAAGGACAACGACGTCTTCACGACCACGACGATCGTATGACAATGAATGCATGAAGTTTCTATGACGACGATGACTTGACGACGACGGCATGACGAGACTTGGAGGACGAACCTGGGAAGACGACAACACAGTGGTCACGACGGCATCACGGTTGTGAGCACATACCTAGTGGCACAAGCTATAAGGCAACTTGTCCCATTGGGTCGGCGTAGAAACATTCATTTATTCAAGACATTCAACAACAAACAACAACAAATGCCTTTATTTCCATAAACGTACAATTTATGGGGGGATTTAAGGAAAAAGTTGCTCGCAGCAACTTGACTGGCCTTAAAACCCGGTCTGAGGGCAGCAGCAGAAGGCACAGGCACTAATTTAGAACCGACAAAACAATACATAAGCGAAAACAAACAAACAAATAAACATTACAAATCATAAACAACTACGCGAAATCCACAGTTTACAGTATTATACAAAAGAAGCAGCAATAGAACAAGGTAATCATTGTAGGAAAGAATAAGACATGATTTGACAGAGGCTAATATCAAATTGAGATGTGTGTCGACAGTCTACTTCAGAAAACAGTCACAAACAACACGTTAAATCGTCTACAAAATGTCACTGAATTGCTCATATACATGACGAGAACTGCTTGACGAGAGCCAGAAGACGAAGCTTTAGGAGGCGATGAACCGAACCCGCCTTCGTCCCGAAGAAGCTATGCCAAAGAATGCGTGATGACTGTATGACGACGACGGCAGGACGAAAGTCAGGTGACAAACCTAGAGAGACGTCCACACAGTAACTACTATGGTATCACAGCCAGGAGAAGGTACCTAGTGGCCCATGCTATTAGACAACATATGTTATGTGATTGGCGTAGAAGGCGTGACAACGGTATGACGAGAGTCATGATGAAAGTATGATGTTGACAATGAAGCAGCCACGATGGCCTCCCGACGAAGGTATGACAACGAATACGTTAAGATTGCTCAACGATGATGGCATGACGACGATGGTGCGACGGCGACGGCATGACAGGAGTCGGAAGACAAAGCTGGAATGAGGATAACGCCACGACCGCGACTTCCTCACAGCATGCTCAACATCCTCACGCGCACATACCCAGTGGCGCAGCTATTAGGTAATTTGTAATTGTAGGTATTAGGTAACATCTAGACAGACAGACAGACAGACAGACAGACAGACAGACAGACAGACAGACAGACAGACAGACAGACAGACGGACAGACGGACGGACAGACGGACAGACGGACAGACGGACAGACGGACAGACGGACGGACAGACGGACAGACGGACAGACGGACAGACGGACAGACGGACAGACGGACAGACGGACAGACGGACAGACGGACAGACGGACGGACGGACGGACGGACGGACCGTCGTGTGACTATACGAGAAATTAAGGAAGAGGTGGGCATCAGCACCTTTTCTGCACATTCCATTATGACCGAAGATTTGGCCATGCAGAGAGTTGCGGCGAAATTCGTGCCGAAGCTGCTCACGGGGGAGCAAAAGCAACTTCGTGTTGAAGACTCACAAGGCACGCTGGATTCCACAAACGGTGACCCCGACTTCATGAACTCCATAACCACTAGTGACGAGTCTTGGGTGTACGGGTACGACCCGGAAACTGAATGCCAGTCACCACAGTGGAAGCATTGCACGTCACCGAGGCCAAAGAAGGCCTGCCAAGTGCGCAGCAACGTCAAAGTGATGCTGACTGCTTTCTTTGACTCCCGCGGTATGGTACACCACGAGTACGCACCACAGAGTCAAATAATCACCAAAGAGTACTACAGGGATGTCCTCCGTCACCTAGTGATGCTGTGCGGCGCAAGAGACCGGAGTTGTGGTCAACAGTAAGTTGGCGCATCCATCACAACAATGCTCCTGCACATTCCTCGCACTTGATTCATACTTTTTTCGCGAAAAACTAGACTCCTATAGTGCAACAGGCTCCTTACTCGCCTGATATGGCGCCCTGCGACTCCTGGCTGTTTCCCAAAATCAAGAGGCCATTTAAAGGAGCGCAATTTCAGGCAAGAGAGGACATTATGGCTGCAACGACAGCTGAGGTAAACTCCATTCCGAAAGAGGCCTTCTCGGAATGCTTCCAACAATGGCAGCACCGCTGGGAGAAGTGTGTGGAGTCCCAACGAGACTACTTTGAGGGTGATTAGGTTTCCAACGCTGCAGTTGTGCCAGTCTTTTTTTTCTTCGGCCAAAGGTCGGATACTTTTCTTACAGACTTCATACATTGCAAAAAACCTATCTTCTCCGCATAGTCCAAGAATTTCAGCTTTTCCAGTTTCAAGCACTCTGTAGGTTTATGTATTACATAGCATCGCCAACATATGGAAACACTTGAGGCGATTATGACGAAAATGTGCTATCAAGATAACTTTTTACTCGCCGTGGTTGCTCAGTGGCTATGGTGTTGGGCTGCTGAGCACGAGGTCGCGGGATCGAATCCCGGCCACGGCGGCCTCATTTCGATGGGGGCGAAATACGAAAACGCCCGTGTACTTAGATTTAGGTGCACGTTAAGGAACCCCAGGTGGTTGAAATTTCGGGAGTCCTCCACTACGGCGTGCCTCATAATCAGAAAGTGGTTTTGACGCGTTAAATCCCATAATTTTTTTTTAAGATAACTTATTCGAGTATGTTGCGGTTATTGGTGAGCGTAGGTCTTTATATAGCGCAGGCTATATGAAGTAGAAATTTCGAAAACTCGTCCGGAATATGCTCCTCGTTATCAGCATGACTAGCTGAAGCATATTGCACTGAGATTAGCAGGTGATTGAAGTCATGTGAAAAGATATACCGAGTCAATACAAGATTCACCACAACAGAAGGGGCAAGTACATGAAAATATTAACATTCATGCAAAAATTCACGCGTAAACTTCTCTGTGAGTTGTCTAAGTATGTGTAAGCATTGTGCAATTTGCTTATCTCCACGCAGCCCGGTGTCATTATCAATGTTATGGGACTTGATCTGGCCAGTACAAACGACGGCGCTCCGGTGACACGAGCTGCTGCCGGCGGCGGCGCAAAGGGAATTGATGACGCGAGCAAAGCAGGTGTAGCCAGGTGTAGCCAGGCGCGCTGATGACGTTCCAATCATTATAAACCGTTATCGCTCTTTAGCGCCTTATCCATCCGCGTCAAATCATCATCAACAGTGATCAACCGTACTCCGGCGGCGGCTGCGTATGGTGCGGCGGCGGCTGCGTATGGTGCGGCCGCGGGGGCCGTATCTTGAAAGCTATCTGCGATGGGGACAGTGAATGCCGACTGCTGATAGCTTCGTACGCTTTGTTGTCGGCGCTTAGTTCGCCACGTCGAAGGGAGAAGCGAGGGTGATACGATGTAGGCAGATAGCGGCGAGTGCTGACTGCTTCGTGAGCGATGTGTTCTCACTTAATCGAGAGGCAGCACGAAGGTGAAGGCGCTCGCTGCTGTGGGCACCATCTTGAAAGAGATCGTCTTACGGGAGGCAGGAATTGGGGGACAGACGGATGGACGGTTTTCCTCCTTGGGCAAGCATAGGAATGCTTACGAATTTACATTAAAAAAGGTCGTAAGGGTTTGTATTTATAGATCAGGGATTATAATAGTTTCTCGGAAGGTTGCTGTCTAAACAACCCACAATATATATCCTTTGATCCACGAATCTCTCCAGCATAACCTTATCAAGGGAGTTGCAGTGCGATTTTCCTTTAATAGATCTCCTATTTAAAGCTGAATTGCAAAGATAAGTAAGGAGATTACACAATGAATTTAGCAGTATATGTTGTAGTTCTTTAGACCGATGCTTTCTTTCTGGTTATATGTGTGATCGATGACCATTTTTCAGCCTCTACAAAAGCCATGGCAAATGCAACGACTGGTAAGTGACGTGTTCACACTCCTTCAAGGGTATATTTCACAATTCTTCTGTTCCCATGTACACTGACCAGGCTCAACATTGCTTTGATCGGCAAAAGCGTAACGGACATATTGCTCACTCAAAATGAAACGTAAATTGATGACGTTTGTGTTAAGCGAATAGGGAAATTAACACTTTCAATGCGTGACTTGATCGTACGCACCTGTGCCTCTAGCATCTCACTGATGGGATCTCCCAGTGCATTTTTTATCTTTTGTACTTATTATTTTCAGGATGTTTCATTTGCTTGCTACGGATAGTATTTTGCCCATATGTTGTAATTTGCCATATGTTTTTAGTTTTTCTTTGTACGTGCTGCTTTTATTCAGCAATGCTGGTTACCATAATACCCTATCCCAGCTTTGTAGGCTACTGTATTCCTTTAATAAAATAATCGGCGTATCACAGAAGGGCTAACCCAGCACGTATTTTCTCTTTTAGTAAGTCAAACTCTTAAGACAGCTAAGAGACAGAAAACTGAATGTACAAAATTGGGGGGCGCTTTCCAAATTTCCTATTAGGGAAACTCGGTGTAATCGGATCAAATCAGTAGTCATACTACTGAGACTGTCAACATCCAAAAGTTTCAAGTACAGGCTAGAGATCACTCGATCTCTTAATGATGTGATTCGAATTCGAAGTGCGGCTCTGTCAAAGTTCAGCAGAAATGATTGGCATGTAAATTCACCGGGAAAGATATAGCTAACAAGAGCGCCAACTGCTCGTTAAGCGTAGTATTATTTGGCTATTATACGTAATCACTACGTAAGTAGACCACTACCAGATTGGTACGAGGGTGAATCAGAAAGTTTTTGCCCTTATTTTCCATCAGCCAAATAAGGTACATACAGGTAATATACCTACTATTATACACATATACAAATATACCTACTATACTACTATACTACTACTATACTACTACACTACTACTACTACTACTACTACTACTACTATATACTACTATTATATACCTACTACAAATATACCTAGCATTCTGTGTGCCCCACACTATTTTTCCGCATAGTCACTACTCCGGTTCAGACATTTGTCCCATCGTAGCCCTAAATCTGCGCCCTAAATGCGTGTGTCCAGGCTTGCCTATATAGCAGTCTTTAAACTAGTGCCAGCGGCATTAGATTTGAGGCATTCTTAATCAAGCTTTGACAGAAATTGCAATAATGTGTATCTTGTTCTTTCTTTATTTCGTTGCACTGGGGAGGCATTCCGTGAATAGAATAACTGGTACACCAAACCATTTTTCTAAACGTTTGCGGAGGGATACGGAAACAGCTCCTATTATAATGATTCTCCTCACGTGTACTGCAACTCTTGAGCGCTGAATGGCTTCAGTTAATTATGAAATGCGCTACAAGGAAAATGTTCAAATTACATTGCACATAATAATTAGTCTGTATTTCATTATGCGAAGTCATATTGGCACCACCACTGCACTGCTAGTTGCATATCGCAAAAAAAAAAAAAGCATCTCTGCGGTGTTCAACATTTTAGTTTCATTGTGCTCTTGGTGTACATTTGCCTATCTGGCCCCAAGTTCCCAAATGAAGAGTTAACTTTTAATATGAGACCGTTAGTAGTGCCTCATTTTTCATCATCACGACAGCGGGACAATATTCTGTAACATATAAATGGGGCAACCTCACAAACACTTTGCATCACTGTCACGCCCTGAAACCCCCCTTTAAGAAAACCTGCGTGGTTCAATGCGTTCCTCTTTACCTTGGCACTGTTGGTCTAGCGTGAAGTGTTACGTCATCCTTTAGAAGAAAGAAGTGCGTGGTTAAGGCTATAATCGCCATTTTATCGATGTAGTTCAGTGTACTGTAATGTTGCATCGTTGTGTAATCTTGTGTCTTGCAAGACCTCCAGTCATTCGGGAAGTTTACATTACATACACGTGGAATGTCGACGCTAATAATTCCTGCAGCTCGTTCAATCTCACCAAGAAACTAAACTGCCAAACAGCGCAACTATCACGACGTTAGCAGACGCCACCGCATAGGTCGCGCTAGTAGCCAGCGTATTCGTCAAGATGCCATGTCGCTAACTTGCATTTCAATCGTCAATCAGGTCAATCATAAGTTTTGTTTCTTTTTTCAGTTCCTTTTGTGAAAACGTTAGCATAATCTGCATAATTACTTGTCCAATTACTATATTGAATGGCTTTAGAATGTATTTGTTTGTAAGTGAAGCAATCCATAGGAAATCAGCTAATTCTCGCATTTCGTTTTTGAGCAGAACTTCTGTGCCTATCTTTTGCAGAACCCTATATGGGCTTGGTAAATCTGATAAGATAACTTAAAGATATACTGCTGTCATGCCTGGTACTTTAACTTAACAAAGGTAATTCAAATATAGATTATTTATAGATAAGGGTATAATATAATTGATCTGAAGATGCCTGTCTAAAAAACCCACCATATGTATCCTGTGATCAACACATTTTCCCAACAAACATTTCAAAAGAGGTGCTCTACAATTACACTTTGAAAATAAATCTATCTAAGGTTAAATTGCTCACATAAGCAACGCCCTGTGCGCCATTTTACAAAATCCATTTAGCCGTTTACGCTGTTTGATGACGATGCCTTTTTGGATGATAATATCTGTATTGGTGACCATTCTTCAGCAACTAAGAAGGCGATCGCCGAGATGAGTAAGTGAAGTGGGAACGTTTGTACTCCTAGAGGGTTTATTTCGCAATTTTATGTGAGCATGTAGACCAGCCAGAATCAAAGTTCGATGATCGGCAAATGCACAAAGTGCGTATTACGCACTGAAAATGAAACATAAATTGGCGAAGTTCGCTTTAAGTGAATTAAATTAACACTTTTTATGTGGTACATGATCGTTCGCACATACGCATCAGAGATCTCACGAGTAGAGTCTTCTGCTGCACTTTTTAGCATGTTTATTTTAATCTTAGGATGTTTCATTTGCTTAGCATAGTTTATATTTTGTAGAAATGTCGGAGTTGAGCACAGGCTCTCAGGTTTCTTTTTGTTCCTTTTTTGTACCTGCTGCATTTATTAAGCAATGCTTGTCACCCTGTACCACCTTAGCCGAGCGCTTTTGGACAGTTTATTTCTTGGTTAATGAACACAAAAAGAAGCATATGACAGAATTGTTGGAGCAGCATCATTGTTTATTTTGATAGCAATTATATGGACAGTCAAGGCGCACTTTTGCCGTGCCGTCATCGTTGGCGTCCCCGTAATGTTCCGTATAAAGTTCAAGGGGGATAACACTGTCGCCGCGCGCCCTATGCTGTATGTGCGAGGGACAGCGTGCGAGGGTAGCCGACTATCGGCGGTTCAATATCACGTGCACAAAGAAGGAAAGCGGGGAGGAAGCGCGCCGTCGTCTGTCGCGAGCAAGGCACGGGGTGGGGGGGGAGGAGCCTGGCGGCGGCGTTGTACTCTGTCCGCACGTGGTCGCGCGGGCCGAATCTTGAAAGCGATCTGCGTAGGGGGCAGAGTCTAGGTGCGCCGACGGCTCATAGCTTCGTGCGTTCTGTGTCCCCGCGGCTCCGTTTGCGTTGAAGCGATAGGCAACACGAAGGTGCCTTCGCTCGCTGCTGCTGCCACGCTTCCTCACGCCAGCCTTTTGACAGCGAGTGTCCGCAGTCATCGAGTGCGATGTGTTCATGCTTACCTGGGCGAGCTGACTCCACGCTTGCTAATTTTAGTTAATACGCGAATGTTTACAAGTTTAGGCGGACTATAAAACTGCTATCCTTACCTTGTATAACTGTCTGTTTCGCTATCGCCATCGGTACTTCGCCTTTTGGGTGAAACTGCAACTTTTTTACTAACAGCTAGTTTTGAAGAAGCGTAGGTGCACGTTTTGTAAGGCCGTGAGTGAACGTATAATCCCGGCGCTTTCGGAATTTTTTATTTCGGCAACTCACTGTAATCACCTCGTATGAAGACGCGTAGTATGGAGGTATAGTGTGCATATACAAGCATTGAGAATACTGGATATCACTCGTCCTCGTAACCATGCGTTTCGAGAACTTCTAAAGTGTACCTCAGTCGAAGCTCAGCAGAAATGAAGGGCAGGTAAATGCACTGTTAGAGGTACAGCTACGATGACGCCAACTGCCCGTTAGGCCTAGTATTAATTTACTAGTATGTACACGCTATTACTTCGTAATATAGACTCAAGTCGATTGTTAGGTTCTCATTAGTTAGAATAGCATGCACAAGTTTCAGCTGAATGCAAGGTTAAAGAAAATGAATTACTAAGTCAAGACGGTTGTGCCTTCAGTTCACGCAAGCGCTTTTGTGCCATTGTGCAACTTCCAGCTCAAAAGAACATGACCATGAAAGGTAGGTTTGAAAAAAAATTCTTGAAATTCGCATGCTTATCCTCTATGGGCTCCAAACCTGTGATTTGCTGCAAAAGTGAAGAGCCCAACCTAAGATTACAGGCAGTATTAGTGAAGATTATAAATGTCAGCTCTTCGGGAATGGATTACTACTCGTGTGGAAGTCAGTAGGCTTGCGACGATCAGTGATTAACTCTGCCAATATTTAAGCCCTGCTGACTGACTTTCCAATTATTTTCTTTCTGATATGTTTTGCATTTGCATGGTTTAATTCAATCTCAATGCTCCAAACATGTCCATGTAGGATTCTTCAGACTAGCGCCAGCAGCATAAGTTTTGAAGCATTCTTACTCAAACTTTGGCAGAAAATGCGACATTGTGTGCCCTGGATGTTTCTGCATTGATTTTTGGGAGGATTTCTGGAGAAAAGGTTAACTAGCACACTAAACCATTTTTCCAATTGTTTGTCGAAGAATACGGAAGCAGCTCCTCATTATGTGTGCTGCATGCCTGGAGCGCTGACTGGCTTCAGTTAAAATAATTATACGATGTGCTCCAACGAAAATATTCAACTTACTTTGAACATATGGGCAACAGCGCAAACAAACGACCACAAGAAGGCACACACGTAGACACAAGCGCTGGTACCTACACGTCTCACTTCCTACATAATCATTATTCAGTATTTGATTATTACAAGTAATACTCACACCTGCCATGGCACTGTTATAGTAATATATTGCAAAAAAGGCTTCTCTGCGTTGTCCGAAAATTTCGCTTCGTAATGCTTTTAGTGTTGCTTCATTTCCTGACCACCTTCACGCAACACGGAGTTACCTTTCTTGTTGTATTATATTTAGCACTGTCTCATTCTTTACAGTCACGACAGCGTGACAATATTTTGTAGCATATAGATTGGGCAACATCGTAGACAGTTTGCATCACTTTGGCGCTCTCAAAATGCAGTTTTAAGAAAAGGTGCGGAATTCAGTGCGTCCCTCTTTAGCTTGGAAGAGGTGGCCCAGCGCGAAATGCTACGTCATCCTTGATGAGAAGTGCGTGATCAACGTTCTAGTCGCAATTCTAATGGTGTAGTTAAACTTACCATAATGTTGACCTCGAGTCGCGTAAGATTTTGAATCATTCGTGAAGTTCATTTTCGATACGTGCGAAATTTGGATGCTGCCGATTTCTGCAGCTCGGCCAATTTCATCCTGAAAGCAAGCTAATTTGACGAACAGCGCAGCTATCAGGACCTTGGCAGACGCCACCGTATAGTAGACGCAGGCAGCCAGCATCTTTATCAAGGCGCGATCTCGCTAGTTTGCATTGAGATCAATCATCTAGTTTCTTTTAGTGAGAAAGTAAAATATGGATGGTTACTTGTCCAGTTACTTTCTTGAGTATTTTCAGACGGCATGTCTCTGTGAATGAAGCAATCCCTAAAACATCGCCCAATTGTTGCAGCTCCCCTGCTTTGAAGACAATTCGTGCACTTTTTTATGGCAACACCCTGTATAGGCTTGCTAAATCTGATAAACTGAAGTAAAGATACTGCTGCTGTGGCTAGTACTGTTTTTACCAAAGGTAATTCAATATAAAATATTTAGTGATGAGGGATTAAAATAGTTGCTCGAAAGATGCCTGCCTAAAAAACCCACAATGTATATACTGTGATCAATAAGTCTCCCCAACAATACTTTTAAGGGAGTTGCAGAATTTGAGAATAAATCTCATGTTCAATGTTGAAATGCACACATAAGGAACACTGTAAGTACCAGATTGTACAATGCATATAGCAGTGTACGGTGTAGTTTTTAGAACGATGCTTTTTTTTGCATACTAACATGTGTATCGGTGAATATTTTGCAGCAACTACAAAAGCAATGACAGAAAAGACGAGTAAGTGAAGGCGTAGTGCCCGTTCTTCTCGTGGGGTTTATCTCGCAACTCTGCAGTTTTTTGTAAGCCGGGCAGAATCGATGTTGCATAATCGCCAACGCGTAGCGCAGGAATCACGCACTCAAGAATGAAACATAAATTGCTGAAGTTTACTTTGTGTGAATAAAAGTACCACTTTTCCTCAGTGGCCTAATCCCACGGGCACAGGCCACGTCAGGCCTCTAACGAATAGAGTCTCATACAACATTGTTCAGCTTGCTTTGCAGAGCACGAACGTTCTAAAGCAACTGGAGTAACCTGTTCGACAAGGTAGATATTGCCCTAAATAACTGCGCACCCCGACTCACACTGCAAATTGTAACACTTTTTGTTGCTCGAGAGATAGCTCTTGGGACCCTGTGCTGGGAGCCTGAAGCGTTGTGCAATCTAGTGTCCTTGTTTTAAGCAGCAAGCACGCAGTGATGAATACTCAGATATTTACAAAAAGAATGAAGGCCGAACGTATCGTTGTTACGTTAATATTTTTCCACTGTGCAAACTTTCAACCTGCGTTACCGAGCGCAGTTGCTTTTGCCACACGATTTTAGTCTGGCTGGCCTTATGGTTTCTCGCCAGTTGAGTGGCAAACACTTACATGACGTTTTTGCAACGCTCTGTTCCAGCTCCACCGACAACTACTACGAAAGGTTAGGAGGATTACCACCATTTTACACATTGTGAATGCTTGGCCCTCGAGTACCAGCGGAAGTGCAAAAAAAGAAACGAAAATGCATGTTTCGCGTGTTCTTTAAAACCTGCCGAAATACATTGACATGATAGTAAGTACGCACGGTTGCTTTCTGATCTGTTCATATCAGTAATGCGACGAGTCAACTATATACTGAGGCAAAAATAATGGCGGCAGGTAAATGTAAAAAAAGTTTTCTTCGTTGCCATAATGTGCTTTCTCTAAATTACGCAAAATAAGACTGGATAATGCACCAGGGTTGTGCGTTAGGCTTTAGTAAAATCAATATTTCCCTCGCGGTTTTCAGTTCTGCAAATGTGTCTGTAGTGTATGCCGATGATGGTGTGGGCCGCAAACACCTAGCCACGTGCTGAAAATAATAGTTAAGAGGAAGCTTTAGCTCGGGCCCAACTCTGACGCGGCCTATTCAAGTACATCTAAAACGCAAAAACGTCTTTCTGAGGTAACCCCTGGACCGATCTTAATGAATTTTTTTGCATTTGAGAGAGGAAGTTAAATTTTAGTGACTGTTGGAAGCGGAATTTATATTTAGGGCGCGAAGTTTGTGAAAAGCATTTTCAAAAATATAAAAGTTCAAAAAAAAATAAATAAACGCTCGAAGTTTCTAAATTGACAGCTCTGCATCAAAAACAGATATCGTGGTTCTGTAAACGGCATCCATTACATCATTCAAGGCGGACAAATTTAATCTGTCTAGTTATAGCTTACGTTAATTCGTTACGCTGTGTACAAGGTTTCTGGAAAAGCTAAGTTTTCATATCACTAAATTTTTTGATATTCATGTGTAAAATATCACTTTTGTCCGCTTTAGATGTACTATTAGATTAAATTCAGAGAATTGCGACATATTTTGTCATTGCTGAGTTATAGGGTTGTAAACTTGATATTTTTGTTTTCTGAAAATTTTTTATTTTTGTCAATTGTTAATAAAAAATTGCCGACCTTAATCAAAAATTCGGAACGAACAGTCGCTAGATTTTAAGTCTTTCTTTTATATGCAACAAACTTCACCAAGTTTGGTGCAGTGGTTGCCGAGAAAGGGAATTCTCCTTTTACATGTATTCAGATAGGATCACCCGAGCTAAAGCTACCTCTTAAGCTCCTTTCTCTAACTGCGATACTAAATGTTGCTTAGCATACTGATGTTCCATTTAGAAAGAAGCTGCTAAGCGGTTCAGCTGACGTTCGAGATTTAGCGCAGGCAGTCATCTCTATGAAAACATACTATATACTATAAATAATATACAATAAACACACTTCAAATAATCTGTGTTTGCCACGAGGACGTGCAGTGATCGACATCAATCAATGGAGGGGAGTGGCCGCATTCGTCGTAACATCCTTATGAAGCCAACCGAGAACGAATCCCAGGAAGAGTGAGCCGCTATTAATCGGTTTCTAAATTGCAATTTCGAAATATTTAAGAAAAGAGTTTAAAGTTGCGACAAGATTTATACACCCCACCAGTAATTATGAAGCAAATTCGAGATACGCGACCGGTGAATGTCGAATGTAATGTATTTTCTTATTTTTGGCACTAGGTGAAAAATAAAGGCTGCGCGTACTTGGTCTGGTAAAAAAAAAAAAAGCAGAGAGCTGCTATTCACGTAAATTCACGCATGCGTGCAATGTCCATCACAACTGCACGTCTCCCTAACTCAGGACTTGACCCACCGCGCTAGTTCAGTGACCATGGAATGATGCTACTGAGCTCGATGTAGCACGTTTGATACCGGCCGTGGTTGTCACATTCCAATGGGAGCGGTATGCAAAAAAAAAAAGGAAAGAAGGGAGAAAAAAGAAAGCTCGTGTGCTGTGTATTGGGTGCGTGAAAAAAAAAAAAGAAAAAGCCGGCAATAATTTTTAGAGAGCAACCCCCTTCCCCTTACCGGCGTGCTTGATAGTGAAATCATTGTACTCGCTCGTACATCCCCAGAATTTGAATTTAATTCAACTGAGAAGCTTGCGTATGAGGGAAGAAAAAACTACTTTCAGTCGTCTAGCGCACCATACCTATTGCAGCAATGGAACAAGTATTGAAAATACATGACCCGAGGCACCTGAGTGCTGTACTGTTTGAAAAAGTGCGATACAACGCTGCGCATTGTTTTCGAAGGATGCAAAAGCGGCGAGTGTCACCAAAGAAGTTGTCCTAGCAAAATCGAGAGAAGCTCGTATACGGGGTTCATAAAAGCGTGGGATTCGTCTGGAACGACATAACGTAATTGAACAGATGTCGACCTGCCCTGAGCGTTTGCTTAGAAACTGGTGTGCCTGTGCGAAATGCTACGGATATTCTAAAGCAGAACCAATTTGGAGCGGTCTTCACTAGCATAGATCCCCTTCGTTGACACTCCTATAATTATTGTAATTTACTCTATTCGACAATATTGAATGGAGGATTCTCAAATTAATTACAAATTAAATGGCGAGGACTATTCCGTTCGTATCTGAAATTTCAGATCGACACCCCTGTAGTCATCAAATACAGAAAGCGAACGTGGAAGAAATCAAATTTTTCTTCCGTTGGTGTCCTGCTCATTACCTTCGCATGACGCATGTGATGCTGTACAAATAGAGCTACAGCGATAGCTGTCCTCCCTTATAGGTTCTTAGGTATTTGTGTGGTTTAGTAAACATTGCCGCGGGAGAATGAGCCAGCTCCTCTCACGAATTTGGTGGCGGATGTGGAAGGTACTTCAAACTAAAAACTTCAGGCAGTACTAGATCTAGGAGCAGGCATCAGGTTTTTTGTGAAGAACGTAAATGTAAATGCAGTTCGCTTTCAAATTTTGTCTTCAACGCTTCTCGCAGTAAGCATGAACGACGTCGAGAAGGGTAGGTGTGTGTAAAAAGAACTTTCAAGAAAGACCAAATTTCGTAAAGTGAGACATGCATGCGGAGTTGTATCGTCGAAACCATTTTTTTTCTTCATTTTCTCAGCAACGACCACAACTACAAAGACAACTAGTAAGCATTGCTTTTCTCTTCTCTGTATAATTTTGCCAAAAGTTAACAATGTGCATAAAAATATAACAAGATGGCGTTTCAATATTCTTTGCGGAGATGCGAGTGCGAGTTTGTAGTGTTCGCATGCGGTGTGTCATCGTGGAATGACAATAAATTTCTAATTTGCTATACTCTAGTAGTCTGAATAGCGCAAAAATAAGAAATATAAAAATATTAACATGTTCATGGTTATATCGCTCACCGCCGCTGAAAGCGGGAACTTATCCATGACTCCCAGCTATCCCAACGGTGGAAATGCCGAAAGAAAGCAAAGTTTTCGGGAAACTAATATAAATTTGCATTCTTGCCTGCAAACTTCAGTAGCTCACTTTTTTTCTCTTTATTTTGCGAAGCGTAAATAAATGTCCAGTACGTTCAAACGAGAACTCAGAATTCTATGAAAGGTCTCGTTAAGAAAGTAAATACATCATGATATTTCTTCTCATAATTCTACTCACATTTCCTATTATTTCATGATTCCTTATATTGCTTCATATTTCTACTTGGTAACCACACAACAGCTTCTTAAAATGTCATCATTTTCAGCACCTAGGACAACCACAAGTAAGTTGGACAAATTGGCGTGTTTAGTATTTTCGCGCTCTGCTTCCGACTCTCTCGCCGTTTCTCTATCGCGATGCTCTGAACGCGGTCAGGTTTTAACACAGGGCCCTGTAGGAGTATCGCATACGGGCCTCTCTTTTTGCCTTGCCCATTATGTTTTCTCTCCGTTTTTTTTTTTGTCACTGTTGCTGTCCTTTCTTTCGAATGGTCTGTAGATCTGGCCGGCTCTTGAAATTCAAATAACCACGGCACCCGACAGCGTATATATGCCAGTGATCCGCTGCCATGCAGTTCCTATGTCTAGCGAAAAACCTAGTTTTGTTAGGCGGTATTGAGGTTCAGCGCGGGCGCCTAACTAATACCGCGTAGTGAATGCCACTCTACTAAACTCGCTGGAAGGCAGAGGATCAGAAGATATTAGATGACAGGCGAGCGCTCCGAGCAAAATTGCTTTCCAAGTTTCTCGCTTCCAAGTTTCCAAGTTTCTCGGAACTCTTAATTTGGGCTGTTTCAAAAGTGCAGCAAAAAAAAATATACTTCGGCCGTGAGAAGCAGGACGACAGAGCGGTAACGGCGGTAACAGATATGCAGAGTATTCAAAAGTGTTGTGAAACACTGCGCAAAAGTTAGGAGTGGCGTTACGTAAGAAGTTATTCGCTGTGCACAGAGTCAGCAAAGCATGCGTGGATCCGGTGGCTTTTAATGCTGCTTCTTTTATACAGTATACCCGAGACAAGTTCTCCTACTTTTCTGCTCGGACAGGGGTCTAGCACTGCTTACATTTATCCCCAGTGACATTAATCCATGCACCGTTGCTCTGACAGGCAGCAGGCAGATTTAATAGGGCAGACGCTGTAGCTTTGGTTTTGTTTGACGAAGTGAAAGGTCACCTCCGCGAATGGCAAGTTGATTTGGATATGTCGCATACCGAGATATGTACGCGAGCCTTCGCGTATAAGACGCCAACGTGCTGCAATCACGAAAGCCGCGATGACTCGGAATCCAGTTGCACAAAGAGAACGCAGAAGTCTCGTCGTTTGTTGTACAGCGAGAGTGCGCAATCTACTTGCACAGCGAAACGCCGAGCTGAAAGAAAGTTGCAGCTCGGCGCTAGCTGCGATTTTCATATTCATATACGTGTGAAACGCAAAAGTTGCTTTCGTGAGATAAGCGCTAGACGGATATGAACGAAATGTGTTGCATTTTAGAAAGAGTGAGAGAGAAAGCGTAGCAACCGTAGGAGGGCGAATTTTGATTTGGGACTTCGTAGTGTTTACAAAAACCGTCGGAAGCTGGTAAGTTTAAAGAAAGACTTGAAGCACGATGTTTAAAAGTCGCTAACTGTGAACCAAAATAGATGTCGCAGTTTCGTGAAACTGCGTCTGTTAAAACATCTGAAGCGGACACGAAATCGTTGTATGCGTTTATGAAGCTTAAGTGAAGTTTTTATAATGCTTACGATGATTTCGCGAAAACCTTAGTCACGAATTAGCGGCCTACCTAGGAGCAGTATATAGGATGCATCAATACAGTCCGCTATTGAGGTCTTAATCAGTAAAGTTGACAGAATTGTGATACTGGTGATTAGTACTGAGGTACACAGCTGAAAACATGCCATGCTCGATTTATTTATCCTGTTTGCATCTTTCAACAATTTTCTTAAAACCTTTACTGTTCTAACTAAAGCAATGCTTCCTACAGTCAGACGATGTTAATTCATCGTTTGTCTTTTGAATGCAAGAAACCTAAATAAATTTGGGGCGGTGTATGCCGTATGCCGAGCAAAACGGTTTCTCCAATCGTATATATGTGTACTTACATCAACACTCCCCAGGTGCAACTCCCTCTTAAATGCATAAAACAAATCTTGAGGCTCACACAGACGCTGGTTAAACGAGCCCGATTGTGTTCGAGGGTCCCGAATACTGGAAGTTCACGCTGCTCCGCATCGTCGATCAGCAGTGAACTTGTGCCGCAGAAAACGTGATACTCCTAGCATCCATCTTGCAGTGAGCTCTTCGAAGAAACAGAGAGAGGGGGGATTTATTATAAGAAAGAAAAGCTGAGAGGTAGATATAAACAACGGTTTTTAAACTGCTACTCGGTGTCGGGGAAAGGGAACGAAAGGAGGAGTAGAAATTCAAGAAGAGGAAGAAAAAGATGTTAAAAAATGAGAAGGCATAAACGAAAATAAAAAAAAATTCCGAGGCGGTTATCACAGCTGTATTTACAGTTGGCTATCTCTCTCAATCCGAAAAAAAAAAGAAAAGCCTGTATGGCATCGTTTCCTGGCACGCCGAGTAATTTGACCATGTAACTGAAAGAAGGTTAACCTCAGAGACAACTAAAGGTTAGCGGTAGTCGATGCGTGCCGAATATTCATACACTGATTGTCGTTCTCGCAATTACCGCGGGCACACAATGCTGTGTGACGTTCAGCGGAACCACCACTCAACAGCGTGCAAAAAGCTTGGCTCTTTAAAGAAACAGTTATTATTTCCCCCGACTTTGCATTCGGTTGAGCACGAATGTGAATTCGTTCAACAAAGAGGTGACTAGTCACGTTGACGAAGTCCACGACAAACAAATCTTGGTCTTCTGGCACCACTCCCTCTCCACGTAGATTGATCCCGCTGTTAAATATCCGATAGAAAATATCCGCTGTTAAAACCGATAGAACACACGCGCCTCACGCTAGACTTGAAAGCTTTGAGATTGAAGAAACACCTTTTCGTGTACACACACCGTTTACTGGACTGAGAATTCGCCATTGTTACCGGTTTGTGTGCCAAGTTCAGTAGAGAAATCATCGTTGCACAAGGCCTCGCTTCGACACTAATTTCCATGCTGAACAGTCCAGCTTCCTCAGGTTCAACAGTTTTGCTTCTATGTAAACGTGCTGCGCCAGAGCGATCAAACGTCTCAGTGCTTTTTTGACGCAAATCAGCAAGAATAAATTAGTGTTATCCACCACGTTGTTCGCTTTTACTGATCGCATGTTTTAATCTGTAAAACATGAAGCATGCAAAACTAGATATACTTGCCTGGTTGAACGTATTGCCTTTCAGCCGCAGTGACACAGTCGGCGGCAAACGCAACTGATATTTGAAATACCCGATGCTAAAGCTGTCACAGGCGCTATACTAAAGCTGTCGCACGCCGGTAGGCACCAGTTTCGTGAACTGAATCATCTTATTGTGAATGAACGTATGAGCCTCATTCTAAAGCCCACGCAGACAGTTTGCTGCAACGGAAATTAAGTAACACTGATATGTTTTTTAGGAACATATAGTGCTTTTCGTTACGGTTTGTGATTTTGTGTACACCCAGGTTGCATTCTTAAACATTCTACAGCGGAAAGCTTATGATGGCGAAAATGAGAAATTAATTGACACACTACACGCTGTTGCGGCAACGTCTATGCTAGCCGATAGGTGAAATGACACAATGAAGCTATTTCATCGTTACAGGTAGACGAGGAAACTAATTGCTGAATAAATAATGGCTATATTACTACTTCAAAAAAAAAAAACGCGTTTTAATCAGCAATGTACTCTTCGGGACGAGATCTCGTCCTTTGTGTGGGATGGCGTTCGAGCCCTTTCGGATTAAGCTTCAATATGACAATACCACGATGTCTTGATAACATAGAAAATATAATGCTGAAAAAAAAAAATGCGGAACACACATACACATACACACACACAAACGAAAGTGATATATAAGTACGTCGATTTTATTCATCCACAATATATCGCAGCTACACTGACTCCGATGTGGAAGAAACTGCTGCTCTGCTCATTCGAGGCCACGCTCAGCCCAAACCTCACGTTCCCCGAGGACGGCCTGTGCGACATCAGCTTCTTCCAGGCGCTGGAGGGCAATCACACCTTCCTGAAGGGTAAAGGCGGAGAGTACGACGCGGCGTTGGACGCCTTCCTGGCGAACGCAGCCAAGCAGAACAAGAGCGAGCACGGGGTCGGCCTCGACTACTAGTGAGCGGCACTGTCTTGCATCCCCGTACTCGTGTTATGTGCTACTGACGAATTTTGTGGGCGCACCACGCACGCACTACCGGGCAGCTTCGAGGTGAAGCAGCCGAGATGTGGGATGGACGGACAGATGGATGGATGCTATTGAGCGTCCTCTTTGAATCGGGGTGGTGGGTTGCACCACCAAGCTATTATTCATATTTTCCCTAATCTCCTACCTACCTCTTTCATAAATGTTTCTGTACCACTGCTGGGAAGTTTGTTTTTTATACGCCTCCGTTGCTTGTGCACATGGTCTCCCTAAACTTTTCTCCCACCAAACCTCCTCCCATTGCCACTAACTAATGTTTATTGTGGATATGTTCGGGTACACAGAATGCGGGCAGAGACTCAAGTACAAAGGCGCTGACTGTGGTGAAACGTGAAAAAAAAAAACGGAAACGAGTTGACTGTGAGTAAAAACTTGTACGTGCACAAAAGAAACAGGCACATACAAGCGCTCGCGTGCGCAACACACCCACACACAGAAAAAAAAAAAAAAAGAAATAACAACCCAGCTCTCTCTGTTTTTGAGAGCTATAATGAGCTTCCAAAAGACCGATCTTGTTCGAATGGTCGGAGGGAGGCAATCCGGTTACACTCGGATGGTCCTTTCCGCTCGCCCAACTCCGGATCAGAGCACCGACTGGCGCTCCCGGTATTGCCGTCAGAGCAACTGAGAAACCTGGTCGCTTTCCGGCCGCGCACCCCCCCCGCCCCTTTCCCTGGGTGCGCTGGTGAAGGGGGACTCTCACTCCCCTCTCGGCAATGACAAGTATCATTGGAGAAAATTGTCACCACCGGCGGTGCTGGCCGCGTTACCGGAAGCTCCCCTCAGCTTTCACTTTCTTCCCTCTCACTGCTCTGAAAAGCAATCGGCTGTTCCGATGGCGCGAGATATATCCTGCTCGGATCGGAAGTGCCTTCCGAATTCGTCCACTCCGATTCGGAGGATCGCAGCGACCATCCGAAGATACCGTAAAAAAGGACTGGAATCAAGTAGAAGGAAGCTTTATATTATACCGGCCCTCCGGCCGACTATCCGCCTTGAATTAAAATAAAAGAAAACGTAGATAACATCGCAGTCCCTCGATTCCACGGGTCACTGGGCTTCAGTAACGCTCTATGGCGATTCCTTACCGAAAAGTTTTGTAACAGCCGCTCTCATTGACTACTCGAATGCGCTGGAATGAAGGTTTGTTACTCAAGCAGCCCGTCGTCGCAGGATCATCGAGGAGCGTTGTTGAAGTGCAGTTTATTCCGTAGCAGACTCTCATCCATCGGCCGGGATGAAGCCCGTTGCTTACAGCTCCGTAGCGCAACGCAATAACCCCTGGGCTACAAGGCACGTTAGTCTAAGTTAAAGCTCCGAGTCCAGGCTTACGTGCCGTTACGGTTACTGAGTGGATTATCGATGAGGTCTCACTGGTCTTTCGTGTTTGCACCGTCTGGTCGTTTGCTAAGTGCGGGTGTGCCGTGCCCTCTGTGAGCGGACGCCGAACTCAAAGTAGTTGGTGCCACAGCGTATACGCGTTTGTAGATCGACGACGCGGGGAACTCAGCTTCCATCGTAAATTACCGACTTCGTTGCGAGCAACTTGAAACGGCGTGTTCGCTATGATTAACGTCGTTAAGGGTTTCGGTAATCTTTAATTGCTAACCCTACGAATGTGTTTGGAAAGCCCTTCCGGCACAGCGGGCCGACAGGCTTTAGGGCGTTTGTTTTACACCGTGCAGTGAATGAGCTTTATGAGTGCCGCTCAACATTAGCAACTCTTATATATAGATAGACTGGAGTGGACAAGTAGGTGTCGGGCATTGCGTCAAATTTGATGAGATTTGCAGCACTTAAAAGAAAAAAAAGAAAGCCTAAGAATTTAGCGTTACGTGTTTTACAGCGAAGCTGTTTGTGGGACCGAAATTAATTGAACACCTTATATGCATGTTTTCCGAGTATCCTGGGAACAATAAGTGACCCCCATTTTGAAATTAGGTCGTCTTCTATTTATATGCGCGTTATACAGAAACGCGTAGAAAATTTCCTCGGTGTCCTGGGGCAGCAAATAAGATAGAAATTTTACACTCGAAGGTGATGGGGACCATGTTGTGGGTGTACCAACATTATCAACTGTAAAGGCTAATTGGAAGTTATTACAAAAAGCACGAAGCGTCAAATTCACAATACTGTTCGCAATAATAAGAAAACAGTACTAGAATTCTTTAAACTGAATATACTTAGGCACCGAAAGTGGACAACATTGGTACGTTGTGCAGCCATGTTAATGAATAGTAATGTCTAGTAAGCCTCGCAACTACACTTCTCGTCTACGCCGCCAGTACGTTTCAATAAATTTTGAAGATATCGAAGTAAAAACAAAAGTAAATTTGACAAACGTGTAATTCAGTAATCAAAAACGCTCTGAACTAAGCGTATCATTCCGTCTGAAGCGTTCAAATGCGTTGTATGATACGTTTCACTGAACTGCACCAGTATTTCAGAAGAACGCGTGGCACAATGCACGTGCTCTTGCAACCTTTCTTTATTAACTGCTGCTTTTGCACGCTCCACACTATCTTATTTCACTGAACACCATTTTACGAGCTTCATAGAACTCGCTTGTGGGTCGAGCTCGGCCTTTCCAGAATGGCGCCCCTGTTCCAGATTTCTTTCACATTTTTACCGATTACAAAGCAAAAAAAAAAGTGGTAGGCGACCTTAATCTTTGACTGAGGTGTCTCTCAGTGGCATTCGTACCTCGGCGTTGGTGTTCTTTAGGTTAGCTTTACGCTAACGCAACGCACGAACTGAACTCGGAGGCAACTGTTTTTCATTAATTATCCGGTTAAATATCATGCCACCTTCTTGTGTGTGACGTCACTAGCTACGTCATTGCTACCGCTTTCTGCTTTCGGCTTTCCAGTTATTTCACCAAAGTCGTGCTCACGTGGAGGGTCTCTAAAGTTTACGATTCTGTGATTTGGTGTGCGGTGATCAGTGATTTCGAATTAATTATTATTATTCCAGATGCTTCAGTAATTCAATCTGTTACTAAACTTATGCTTTGATATCATATCTATAAAGAAACTCGTAAATATTGTACTTGGCTGTTTTTTCAATTTTTTTTCTGATTTATTTCAAATTTCCTACCCGCCCGTCTCAGGAGGGGAACCGGAAGTGCTGCGCTAGAAACAAGAGTCAATCGAAGCTCGTACCAAAAAGAATGTTTGGAGAGGAACAAAAAGCAACTACAACAAGGCCATGATAAGGTTCCTGCCGATGTGTTCGCGTGAAGGACAACGAACAAATCCTAGTTTAAACATGTGCTTTTATAAAATGATTTTATACATTTATTCAGGCAAAATGGAGGGTTTATTAGCCATGTGCCTGCTCTCCTAAGATCGCGTTTTACATGACACCACATAATGCGAGACACACGTATAATGCGGAGGTTGTGGGTTCGGCTCTCGCCTGAGACAGGTTATCTTTTCGTCCAATTTCATTTCCCTTTTTCTTCAATTTTAAACTCCAATTTCAACCATCGGTAATTTCCCCGATGCCTTCCTTGGCTTTACTGTCTGTTGGCATTATGCGGTCATGATTAACAAAATCGAGCCTCTTGGTTTCCTTCCCTCTCTCGTATATTCCGGTTCTGTAAACTGAATCTGATTATCTAAAGCGGACAAATGTGTAAAAACAAGTTTAATCTTTACGTGAAATGTTAACACCGTACAGGCTATTGCAAGAGTCCTACTCACAAATTATTGCTACATCTCAGAGCAACGCATAATACATTAATTTTGCCTGCACTAGACACCTTATCGCTTTTATTGCTGACACATAGTTGTAAACTTTCTTTCTTCAATTTCTTGTTTTAATTTTGCTATATAGAAGAATTTTTTTAGAAGCATAGGTAAAATAGAGAAACCTATCTGCTGCCCACAGTCAGTGTATGTTAACTTTCACCTAAATGTGACAAATTGAATTAAAACCGGTGTAGTTGTTTGATAGCGTAATGATTTCTGCGTTCCCGTGTTTTGAGATAAGAGCTCCTAAGGTAAAGGTTTTCCTTAAGGCTCATTGCAGCATCACATGCATGTCATATCACCTTTGAAGCATTGTAAAACAGCAGCACTCTCGCTTCCACTTGATCGACAATGGGCGTCAAAAGGAAGTTCATGGCAAGCTCAAAGAAGGGAGTAAGTTGACAACACCTAGCTCGTTCTGGCGTACAGGTTAATGCACTGACCGCAGGTGATAAGCTTCTTTGATTGAATGTCACTTGAGAAAATTTTATTCATTCTTTTTTTTTGCGCTTTCTCGCAGTTACAACGGAGCCACATTGAAGGTCTTGAAAGAGCCCGTAGCAACAAAGACAATTCAAGAACTTTGGGAAAAGAAAATCTACCACTGGGCTTACCTCAATCCTGAGGTGTACGATCTGAAAGTTGAGAACATCACGCATCTGTTTGAGATCTTGAAGGTAACTAAAGAAATGTTCACTTCAAAAGTATTCCTCATAATGGCATGTTTGAGGGTTAATTCTCTTCATTTTTTTAGCTTAATCGAATATGTTGATCTTGACGAACATGTCTAGGAGATATTTTCTCGACGCGACAAAGTGCAAATGAAGGCAGGCACAGGACATGTGTAATAGTTCTCCGTCTACCCCTTTCTCTTTATTTTTCTTTGTGCACTCCAAGGTGTGCGCTTCTTAAACATACATGTTCATTTCTGTTTGCCCATTACTTCCGGCCGAGAGTATCAGCCTCGTAAAGAAAAGTTCGAAAGTATCGCTACCACGGGGTCACTTCACGCTTGAAGCAACATGGGGAAATTATACTTAATGCATGCTTTCATCGTATAAAGAAACGCAAATCATGGCGTCCATTCGTTGCTCCCAAATACAACATAAATTTGTTATTGAAGTCTGGACGAGGACGTAATGCAATCTTGAGCGAAAAGGCGGCAGTCATATCACGGCTGTTACTGATCGCTACAAGTGAGCCAAGAAGGCGGCTCAAACAACTGCTGATAAGCTGCCGAGATGTCGAAAATCGAACAATTTCAGGGCGTGCAGCTTAAGGCCGATCCATACGACGGACCAAACTGCTCTTTTGGACCGCGTTCCGCGCATAACGTGATAGGGCGTCACTAGTTCGTGCGGGCCGCCGTTGGCCCGCGCAAGACCACGGCCCTCGCGGTCCAACAAATCGCCGAGGCTTTTCCCGCTTCAGTTTTGGCAGCGGACCGCATGCAAACCGCAGCGATTTTGGCGTAGCCAACGAGTGTTGTCCGGCAACAGAGCGCCTTCGGTCAAATCCAATCTAGTTTTCGGCTCAGCAAAAGCCAGTCGTTTCATGTCCGCAGTTCTGCGTACACGTACGCGCCGTAGATATATTTTTTAAACACCATGTCCTCTTGGAGTGACGAGGAGGTTTCTTCTTTGGTATCCCTCGTTGAGCACTTCCCGGCGTTGTGGGACTCGAGCCGGACTGATAACAATGATAACACTCTGGCCGAGAGTGCAGCTGGTTGGTCTGCTCTGCCGTCTGCTATGGCGGTCCGCCGTGTGGATGTACTCTGCGCCAGACCGGACCGCGGCGGGCTGTGACGTCGCATCACGTGACCGGTCGGCCCGCAGACTTGGTCCGTCGTGCGGATCGGCCTTTAACGGCATCTCGCGATGACATATTTCGTGGAAAAATGGTTGACTCCTGCCAACATAGTTGAGTTCAATTGGCAACGTCAAGCTCAACGATTACAAAAGAGCGACGTCAGCCCATAGATGTGCAAGGTAATTACATTTAGAGACGGTGGCTATTTTGCCCACAATGTGCTGCCTGCTGGGCATACTCATGATAGTGTACAGCCAGTGTTGTCGATATTATGTTTACCATAGCGCTAACATTCCAGACACATATGCCACAAACGTGTGCAAAATGCGCATTGATAGAAATTGGTCTAGAGAAGCTATATGAAGTGAGAGGCCGTAGGGCCGTTGATGTGAGACATGGCTGTCCACATGGACATGGCTGTCCACATGTCTACATGGCTGTCTACATGGTGTGTGTGTGTGTGTGTGTGTGTGTGTGTGTGTGTGTGTGTGTGTGTGTGTGTGTGTGTGTGTGTGTGTGTGTGTGCGTGTGCGTGTGCGTGTGTCGTTCGTATCTAGTTCTTAGCATCCCGTAACTCCAACTCGCGCAGCAACGTATTGGAACGCGCATCAATTGTTTATCGTGAACGTTCTTCCCGAGCCAGTCTCTGGTGCAACCTTATCGCTCAGCGCAAGACCCGTCGTTTTGTTTCGGAAGTTTATCGAACGTTATCGCTGGTTCTATCCGCGGTCTGCTGTGACCGGACCTCGTGTAATGGGAGTGTATAGGCGTGACACGGTTTGTGCAGCACGCTTCCCGGACGGCACCCAGGCACCAACGATTACGCTGGAACCTTCACCGAGTCGTGCATACATGAAACGCCCACGCGTATGAGTAGCAGATCGGATTTCGACAATCGACGAGTGTGCTCGTCGCTGGTACTGAGCTGTGCGCATACTTGTTTTGCTGGGCACAGGTCCGCCCGATGAACAGTTAGTCTCGTGTCCTGCGTTGCGCCTCTGTGGTTGTTCACCGTCACTGCGACGTGACATTATTCTACTCGTTCTACTCTATTTAGTATTTCCGTGCTCTTCATTTGTTCAGAGAAGCAAACCTCTGTAGCAGCGTATTCGTGAGTCAAAGAATTCAACATAGAGTGCGCACCGCGCCGTGCAGCCACCCTACGCATTCGAGATCTTCAGACTGTTACGGAAAGAAGGCGCCGCGAAATTGAAATATTGCGCTTTTTCCGCTTTCTGCTAATGTAAGTGGTCTGGTCTACGCTTGTGGAAGGCAGATAAGGCAGTTCTAAAATAGAGACATGAAAGCCATAGAAAACAGCGTATTGGATCGTGAGATAACTTGCACCCTTAAAATGTGGATGCAAACCGGTATATAATTCATACCCTTACAACCTTTTCTCAGTGGCCTGCTTTCTTTCTTCCCCGACTTTATCGTATGGCAGACTGTATGGTATGCTTATTTGTTTGGGCAGTTATAGCAATCAGCTTTCTTTCTGCACCGACTGTATGGCATGACCAACTGTATGGTGCACTTGCACGGGCAATTGTAGTGACCTGCTTTCTTTCTGCATGGTCTGCATGATATGGCCGGCTCTATGGTTTACTCGTTTCGGCAACTGTAGTGGCCAACGTTTTTTTCAACGCTAACTGTATGATATAGTTACTTGTTGTGGCAGCTGTAGTGACCTGTTTCTTTCTGCGTGGCATAGTTACTTGTTGCGGCAACTCTATTGTCTGCTTTCTTTGTGCTATGACTATTGCGGCAGCCGTCGGTGTTCTGCATGCTAACTAAAACCAAATGAAATCTGATCTGCTGTCTTACGTAGGCTTTGGTTGTATTGCGGAAACGTGGTAGTGATACTTGTTCTGCCGACATTAGTGGCCTAATTTCTTTCTAAGCCGACTTTAGCTGTAGGTGTTCTGTAGTCATAATCATAAATCTCCGCAGATGTACGTAGCCATAAGGCATCCTTATATTAGGAATATACATCCTTAGGACCCCATGTATACCCATGGAGGGCATCGTGTCACTCGTTACAGACGGATTTATTTCCGAGAGAAGGAGCCTAGAATGCCTACGTTTTAAATGCAGCCGTAGCTTGGGCCACTCTAAACTTTGGAACCCTATTCTCAAGGGGGGCCGTAATCTCCAAAGGCCGGTTTCCCTGACATCGCGTCGATTTGAGTGACTAAGCAGGAGTTAGTGTGACCAAACAAACGGCGTGTCTTTCGTCACGCTTATTTCGTGCTAGGAATTAAGCCGCAAAAAAGCTCAAACACACGCGAACGTGATCGATCGAGCTCACAGCACAAGGGTAGCAGCAAAAACGCTGCCAGGTTTAAAATGGCGTTTCACATTGCGGTACACTGCACGCTGCCTTAGAGCACAAATGCTCCCCAGAATTCGCAGCGTACGTTGCTGTAAAATATAGTGCTGCTCTTTTGAGACCTTTTATGGGGTACCCGCTCGTCAGGAAACGTGTATAGAAGACGTCATACGGAGAGGTACTGTGAGTCAATATTCGGTTGACACTGCAGACATTTCCAAACGTATTCCTTTTGGGGTACTACTGCAAGCGGAAACTTTTTTATTTCATAAGCGGCGAAGCAGAAATGCAATTTTACTGTGCCAGGGGGAGGGGCAGGTGCAGGCTACTTAATGTGCATGCAGCTAACTTACATAGCTTTGTGCAACTTTTTATCAACGCCTTTCAGAGTAAACAAGGCCGCACGTAGGCAGACAGCTCGTGCGTTTCGGTAGTGAGGCATTAGTGTCGTTTAGCTTAATCGCCATTTACGAACGCATGATTTAGTGCAAAGTAACCGTTGGGGCAATACCAAATTGCTGCATTTAGAATACCTAGGCCTTCCTTTTAATCTTGGACTTGCGGATTTGCGCAAGCTACGTTAATTAAACATCTCTAACGGCTCATTATTATAGCTCTTACTCAACGCTAAAAATTAGCGCAATCTAACATTCAAACCTCGCAGCGAATATAAAGGAGCTCCAGTAATGGTAATCGCGCCTCGTCTCCGCCTCAGCTTGATTAGTTTCCTAATAAAGGTCATTTCCAGTCTTAAGGAGTGGTGCGCTAATGAAACAGTATGGAAAGAGCAATTTAACGTGTCATTACCCTAGCGTGGAGTCAAATGATCTTACAAGCAAAATAGAAGCTGATCTGATAAGTATGTCGCCTATATATTTTTCTTTGTTTCATTTTTCTGTTCATACGCATCAAGAAAATGTCTTTTTGAATACCTGTTTTGTCAAGGTCACCAGTTGCCATGTGCATCAAAAATCTTCTTGAAATAGCTGTTCATTAGTTGCCACGGGCCACCTTATAGAGGAACTAAATGTCTTACTACTACTACTACTACTACTACTACTACTACTACTACTACTACTACTACTACTACTACTACTACTACTAATAACAATAATAATAATAATAATAACAATAACTTAATAAACTATTTATTTGCCACGCCCAGGAAAAACCCTAAGGTGTGAGGGCTGGTGGCATGCATACATAAAAATAATACAGGGGACCATATGTGAACAGAGGCAGTTAACTTTAGTGACGCATGAAACTTATCAGGCACAAGAAAAAATGTCGGACCCACAGGCATCTATAACTGGAGCATTCAAAAGGCAAATGTCTTTGACATTACTACAGGAATTGGCGATCAGGTTGTCATGCTGAAGGGAAGAGAAGGCTAGATATTTGAGCAACAACCTGCATTCATTCCTTACTTGATCACTGTAATGAGAATAATTAAGCGTGGGACAATCAATTTCAGGTGCATTAAAGTTGCGAAGAAACATTCATTGCTGTGGGAAGATATTACACTCTCCATAGAAGAGATGGTCTCGTGAAACAAAACAGGGAAATATTCGGCGACCGAAAGAAAGATCCGATTAACAATTTTTCATAGCGCGCTAGGTTGAATTTTAGTCAAATCGACTTCTCTACACTTTCTATGTCGTTGCTCCCAACATATCTCAGTGAACTCCAGGCAGCCGTCAGTGCGCCACAAGCTTATTGTTGAAATCCAGTGAAGTTCCTGTCACTGCGGAAGACGTTGTAGTGCGGTGGAAAGACGTCTGAAGAGGAAGTTTCACTGTAGAACCAAGTTTCGGAGATTACAAAAAGAGAAAAGGAACACGATGTCGCGTGCTCTGGTGCCAAGTCCACGAGCGTTTTTGTAAAGGATGTCCAAAGTTAACGCCACTTTGATGCTTTGGGGCTATCTCTGAAGCATGAAGCATGTCGTTGCGTAGCAACCCACGGAACGGCCTGGACAGGCATCCCGTATGTCATATTCATGGGTCGCTCAGGTGCTTAAGGGATCATGATCGACGCCTACATGAAAAGAAGAACGCGACTGATATTTTGTCCTAAGTCGCTGGAAAGAGAGGGGAGAAATATTCGGCGCTTCTAAGTGTTTCGTCAGGTCGGAAGAGATTGTTTCTGTGTTCAACTCAAAAATAAGCTAGCGATAACGTCGCAGTCTAGGTTTCCAATCGTAGCCGGACTCTTGCGTTTTTGTTTAATCTAGGGGGCTTTTCAGCGGAGGAAGCGAAACCACATTGAAAAACGGCAGCTGGTTGCCCAGGTGTGCGTTGAAATACAGCTACAGCTCGCGTTGAGGTAGGAGTAGAAGAAAAAGTAGTCAAGGTAGAAAACATTTCGGAATCGACATTTGTCTCCCTATGTGTCTCCCCAGTTGCACTATGGCGGCTAGACGGGGCCAATGTGACCGGCGGTGTATTTGCGCCGTGTGAGTGACAGATGCGATGAGCGATGAAATTTCCCGGCGCCGCGAGGGGCGCTGAAGCCGGCTGGTGTGCAAGGACAAGCCGAGATGCGGCCCTTGCCAGTGTAGCGTCAGCGAGGTCTGCCGGGCAAGCGCTAGCGTGCTCACCACGCTTGTTTTGACGTCGATCGCAATTAATTGCAAAGTGGAAAGCGTCGCACATGTGCCACCGTGATTATGTTGAGGTGCGTAGTGCATGATATTGTGCTATTCCGGTGTTATGCATTAAATAACACGGCGTGCACTCGTTGCATCGAAAGCGGGAACACGTTCGTACAGTTTAGTTTAGTGGCAAAATTTCTTGCCAACTCACCGGAGAAGCAGCTGAACACAATGCAGACAGCGTGTTCACCGCAAACATTTGACAGGGGAGGGTTGTTGTACCCTGGAGCTCATGAAAGTGCTGGAGGATGCATTCGCATAATTTTTTTTTTTCAACAGAGAAGCTTTATGCTTTCAGTGTGCATGATTTTATGCAGTTCTTGAGCACCAGGATGCGAGCTCCATCGCAAAGAGTTCACAGCAAAAATTATCTAGTTTGTGGTGTTAACTAGGCTGCACTTTTTCACAAAACCTTTGAACAAGGACAAGGCTCTTCAAAGGGAGCGCCAAAAACATTTGAAGTAAAGCGAAGTAGTGCCTACTGCTAAGCTCAGCCTGATATGTGCATGTGGAATAGTGGACTATGTATTGAAATGTTCCCTCTTGTCTTGTGGACCTGTACAACAAAAGGAGTGACGGAAAATATATTGTGCATTTTGAGGTTCGTCAAAGCGCCCACATATGTACCTAATTTTTTTTTTTTTACAAAACTTTTTAAAGGGCATGTTTCTGGCGCATGCGGAGAGCAAACTGAACGACGCGGTGATGTTGTTCCCTGGCTTATTGCGCGCAGCCCCAGCATTGTTTTTGTCTCTTTCCATGCACCATTTTCTCTGCGCCCCCTGGCTATATTTGCGGCAGATGACCGAATGACCAAAGTTGAAAGTCTGCATTTCGGGTTGTTTGCATTCACGGTCCACATTCGCTTGCGCTAACACCAAGCCTTTTAGCAAAAACCAACTCGTCCGGCGTTGCTCTCAGATCTGATCTTCCTCCTCTTTTAAATCGCATGCCTAGACATCTGCTGCGCGTTCCGATGTTGCAAATAACAGATCTTTACATTCTCTGCTCTCCGAAGAAGTGCCACCTTAATTAATGATGCATACCCGGCAGTAAGGACTTCGTGATGTTTGCACCGCGCATTGCATTAAAGATTCAAACGCGAGGCAAAGGGACCGCGACGCGTGGGCTAGATTCCGGGCGCCGCTCCCTCCAAAAGACGCACAAGGTGCACACCAGCTGCAAGTAGCGACATCTACAACTTTCATCGCTCCTCCGTGCACGTCGCCGGCTCTCGCCCGTCACATTTCCATTTCCCCCTTCTAGCCACTATAGTTGAACGTTGTGGCTGCTTGTCGCGCAGGCAACGAACCTTCGCTCGAAGGGAGGCGACGACTTGGGTGTGTTGATCCACGCCACGTGAATGAACCTTGCCGAGGCATATAATCTGCTCTCGCGGTTGGAAAACTTGTTCGCGCAGGAACGAGATTCCCTCTAGTGTGTCGATTAGGCGACGCACACCGGCCATGTCCCCGTCAAGGTCACCTCATCATCATCATCATCATCATCATCATCATCAGCCTGGTTATGCCCACTGCAGGGCAAAGGCCTCTCCCATACTTCTCCAAGTACCCCGGTCATGTACTAATTGTGGCCATGTTGTCCCTGCAAACTTCTTAATCTCGTCCGCCCACCTAAGTTTCTGCCGCCCTCTGCTACGCTTCCCTTCCCTTGGAATCCATTGCGTAACTCTTAATGACCATCGGTTATCTTCCCTCCTCATTACGTGTCCTGCCCATGCCCATTTCTTTTTCTTGATTTCAACTAAGATATCATTAACTCGCGTTTGTTCCCTCACCCAATCTGCTCTTCTCTTATCCCTTAACGTTACACCTATCATTCTTCTTTCCATAGCTCGTTGCGTCGTCCTCAATTTAAGTAGAACCTTTTCGGTTTCTACCATTGCTGCAGCAGGTGTTGCCTTTCGCCCGCGCTACTCTGTCGAGAAGCACTCGTGCAGAGAGCGGGAGCGAGAGCGAAGTGGCGTCGCGGCGATGCCCTCTGCCCTCACACGGCACCTGGCGCGCTATCGCGGCAGCAGATGTTGCTTTCGCTCACTCTGATCCATCGAGTCGCAGCTCGTGACGTGGCGTCGCAGCCAATGGCAATAGGAGCTTAGGCGCTGTTTCGCCGCTACAGACGACAGACGCGAGACTTTTTCGCTGGACGTGTCGTTTGACGTTTCTCATCAATAATCAATCAGGGAATGAATGAGTCAATCGATGAATTGTCTACCGTGCCCAGGAACCACCATGACGTCTGAGGGCTGGCGCACAAATACATTAAAGAAACACAACACACACAAACGAAATACCGCTGAGGAATATGAGTAAAAAAGGACAGTGAATAATAACAACGCTTGAAAAGAAGGCTGCACGTACAACGAAGCGCAAGGTGAATACGAAAGAAAAATGACGAGCGCAGTTAACGATGTATGAAACTATGACACAACACCGCAAACTCGGAAAAGAACAATGACAGGGAGCTATGAAAAATATCAAGGTAATAATAATAATAATAATAATAATACTTTAACTTGCCCATCAATTAGAAGGCGCTGTATATATAGTATTCTGTTATATGTTACATGTTGGAAAGGGGTACCTCACAAAATTTATTGCGGGAAAACCAGCGCCGCTTTACCGACCAGAAATTACAACAAGAGCTTCATTTGGGTAGCCACGATAACGTTTCTTGCCAAGCTATTTTCTGGACCCACCAAATTGCACCGTTCGTGCCTTCGCAGGGGCGCTTTGAGCGTTGCAAGCATAGCTTTACGGTCGCAGCAGCACCTTCACACTTCTCATTGTCGAGACCATGGTTCGATCTGATTATTTGAGTAGTTTCTCATGTTATTTAGGCGTGCCTTGAGTAAAAAAAAAATTTATAAGGTTTTACGGTCTAAAACTACGATATGAATATCAGGAAGGCCGTAGTTGGGGATTGCGGATCAATTTTGATCATCAAAGGTTCTTAAACGTTCACCTAAATCTAAGCACACGAGCGTTTTCGCGCTTCGGCCCACAACGAAATTCGGCCGCCGAGGCCACGATAGAGCACGTGACCTCCAGTTTAGTAATTAAGCACATCGCCATAGCCGCTACGCACCGCGACAGGTCCTTAACTATACCAGGACCGGCCACGTAAACAAGACGGCATTTACAGAACCGATGGAAAGTAATCGAACCCTTTTTTTTTCAACTCTATGTCCCTGTTTACTGTGTCCCTCCCACACGCACTCAGTGCTTACTCTCTCCCTTTTTTCCTCTTTCTAGTCCCCTTTCCCCCACCCCCAGTGTAGGGTAGCAAACCGTGTGCTCTTCTGGTTGACCTCTCTGCCTTTCCTGTCCTTGCTTTCTCTCTCTTCTCGAGCCAACTCCTTCAAACGCTCTTCGCCGTCTTCTGCAGGACATCAAGTGGAAGATCGACCTGACGATAAAACCCAATCGCCCGCACTACGTCATCTACACCGGATCCCTCACTTCGGCTTTCAGGACGCACATTGAGACAAACGCGATAAAGTGCGTATTTTCTTTTCGTTCCTATCCCTTTGCCCAGAGCTATGCCAGTTCGTGTCGGTGAAGAATTTCTCGTCACGCAATCATCAATCAGGCATTCAGTTGAACAATTTACGCTTTCTGTTTAGAGGCACCGCAAAGAATGGCGTGCATGCAAAGGAAGTCACAGGGGAACCCGAATTTTTATACACGCGCACACAGTCTCGTCCCACTTCCAGCAGTAAGTGGAAAACATTTGCAAATATTTTCCGCTTACTTATACGAAACGGGGTTCAGTATGATATCACAAACTATATAGAAAGGTGAGCCCTCCATTCGAACTTTGTGTGTTCATATTCACATTGAAATATTCCCACTGTAGTAGCCCCTGGTGCGCGGAACCGTGTTCCACATATTAGTAACTACTATATGGAGCATTTCACCTGTTACTTGTGGGTCAAGCTACAGGTGTGTGGAAGAATGTTCGAGAAAATAGGTACAGGTATATGGAACACTATTTCTGTAACTGTGGCTATTTCACTGTAATGTCATGTTCCACTAAATGTTTCACGAGAAATATATAATATATATATATATATATAGCGTTCGTAGTTAATGGACACAATAGTTTCTTATTTAGCTCGGCAGAATCCAGGTGTATAACTTCAAAAGGCACGTTCGAGTGACCAGGTATTATCATGGCGTCCGTAGGCTGCTTATATTTCACTTTGTTGACTTGACAAATGTGGCATGAACGAACGTATTGATTGACGTCTTCTATCATGTGAGGCCATGTAAATCTCTTGACTACCTTGTTGTAGGTGCGCCAAAATCCGTCGTGTCCTCCAGATTCTGGGCTATCGTGGTAGAAATAAAGCACCCTGGAAACCAGCGTTGGCGGGACTTGATAGCGACCTTCCATAAAAATCAATTGTTCAGTGCCTTCCCACAATTTTGCTTCATTGATTTCTTCCGATTGTTCTTTGTTGGCCTGTATCATCTGTCTAGACAATGCATCTGCATCAGTCAAAAGGAGTCCAGGTCTGTGGGAGACGGTGAAATCGAACTGCTCCAAGTAGTTCACCCATCTGGCGATACGTCCTTTAGGTTGGGTCATATTCAAGAAATGAGTGAGTGCCTGGTGATCGGTCAACAAAGTAAACTTCGCACCTTCTAGGTACGTACGGAAGTACTGAATTGCTTTAAGGACAGCAAGAGCTTCCTTTTCAATAGTGGTGTAGTTGATTTCAGGTGGCTTGAGGGTGTAGCTGTTGTAGCCTACTACATGTCGCTTTTCTCGGCTTGATGCTTCTGGACATTTCTGGTACAAGACTGCAGCTGTTCCATAGTGTGAGGCATCGGTATTCAGTACAAGGGGTAAAGTGAAATCTGGTATGCGTAGAATAGGGTCAGCATAGATTATGTGCACGAGATCACGGCAGACTCTCTCACATTCCTCATCCCACTCAAATGGAACTTCTTTCTGCGTTAGGCGCGTGAGACATCGTTTTTATGGCAAAGACTTTCGTGAAAGGTCTGAAATGTTCCGCTAATCCTCAAAACACACGCAATGAGTGGACGTCATATGGTTTTACTAGTTGGGATATCCTCTCGACGGACTCTGGTTTCGTGCTTTTGGTGGTGCCATCAAAGACTCTTCCAAGAAACACAACTTTTCTTTGAAAGAATGCTCTTTTCTTAAAATTAATCTTGAGGTGTGCCAAGCTCAAGGCATTAATACCTGAGACAGGTGTTCCTGATGCTCAGCCTCTGTTTTGGAGAAGACGATAATATCGTCTATGCACACGTTACAAAAGACACCTATGAAAGGCTTCAGGACTTCGTTCATAATCTTCTGGAACCACGCTGGCGAGTTTTTCCAGCCGAAAGGAAGCCGGTTATACTCGTACAGATCGAAAGGCGTGATAAAAGCAGTGTACATTTTTGTTTCTTCGGTTAGCGGGATCTGACATAAACCTTTGCACAAATCAATGCATGAAAAACTTCGGCAACCACCTGACTCATCTATAATCGTGCTTATCTTCCAAGTTCCAAGTTTTATTGCTTCATTCATTAGTGGTACATATATGCAGTAGAAGTTATACAGAAAGAGGTCCCACAGTTATAAACTGCAGCGGGACCTCTTGTTCTTAGTTACATGGGAAATGGTATAAGTTCTGTCTGGCGATTAAGAACCCTGTAATCTGTGCACAGTCTGAAAGTTCTATCTTCCTTCGGCGCAATAGTTATGGGGGAGCCGAAGGATGACACCGAAGGGCGGATTATATCGACGTCTTGCATCTCCTGCAATTCTTTCTTCAGCCATATCTTGAGCTCTCTTGACATGTTATAAGGTGATGTTCGGATGACGGTCGTTTCAGTTAGTTCGAAAGGCACCTTGTGTGACTTCATCGCTTGTGGATAGCTTCCTATGCATACCAGTTCAGGGTAGGTCGTTGCAATTTCCTCCGCGCACTTGACAATTCGCTGGTTATCTTTTCTAACCATCTGTGTCTCTTCCCTTGATAGTCCTTCCACTAAAACCGCATCGTCCCAGTATACGTTGCTTTTTAGTTTCTTTATATCTGGTCTTGATAGCAGAAAGTCGTGCGTCACCCCCTCTATCACCAGTACTTCACTCTCTATTTCATGACCTTGGAACTCGATGTTTACTAAGGCCCACTGATTCTGCATTGTCACTTGTCCATCGTAACCTTGCACCCGTAGCACTCTTCCAATATGCGGGTGGCTTGCATCTACCAGCTTGGCATTTATTATAGACACAAGCACAGCTGTCCACCAAAGCCATCATATGTCTGTCTCCCACTTTGATAGGAATGTGAAGTAGGCTAGAACAAGCTAAATAAACAGTCTCAGTTGTGGTCATGGGGTAGGACTGATCACTCTTGTTTATTAGTTTTTTGTCCTCGGAAACCCTTGAGCGTCCGAAAGCAGGGGGCGAGGGTCGTTGTTGACGTTATTAACCCGACCTCTGGGAGCGCGCCAACGCAAGTTCTCTGTGCTGGCTACAAGGTGGCTCGGTTTTCGCTGATAACGACTTGACCAATCCGCGCCGGTCCGTATGAAGTGACTGCTTGAGTTAGCGGTTATATTTTCTTCTGAAGCAGCTTGTATGACCTGAAGGCACTCCAGGAGCCCGTCCATAGTTTTAGGGGATCGTACTTGCACTTGCTTCAGGACTTCCGCGTGCAGTCCGTGCATTATTAGTGCTACTATGGCAGAAGGAGGAAGCATAGGCTCAGTCAGCTTTAAAAGGCGGCGTTTTTCAAAGAAATTCTCGACGAGGCAGCCCTGCTTGAATTCGAAATTAAGCGCGGCGTCCCATGTTTGCACTGGGTTGCTTCCAAATGTCGCCAAGAATTTTTCCTTCCACTGCTTCGAAGAGTTGCCAGCTTCTTCAATAATGTGCAGATCGTACCACTTCCGTGCAACACCTCCTAAGTAACTACGCATGTTTGTGATCTTGTCCTCATTAGAGTGCCAGTTGTTCTTCCCAGCGGCACATACGTAGAATTCAAGCAAACTTTCTGGACTTGAAGACATGCCGTCGAACGCTTCGGTTTCTACAAATTTTGTCACCGGCTTCTCAGCGTTTAGAGAGCTTATAAGCGATGTCACCAGTTGGTTTTGTTGCACAATCAGTTCTTGCTGTAGCTGAAGAGCTGTCAAAACGAGGCTCACCTCTTCCGTAGAAGACCGTTATCCAGAGTCCTTTCGACACATCGTTTTAAGAACTAATTTGTCGAAGATCGCCAGACGCAAATTCACTTTCACAGCACCCTTCCGACGTAGTTCAGCAGTGTCGAGGGAAGCGTTCTGTAAAACCAAGTTCACGAGTTCTGCCGAGTTGAGTTCGCGAGGTAGTCCCACCGCTGGTTCATATTGAGCTTGGTATCTCGAAAAGATGATCTACTCTGCGGAGGTCCCCTCGAGGAAAACTCTCACCGAGATGTTGGAGTCAGTTGTCGGCTACGCCAAAATAATGTAGCGTTCCTAGTTAAAGCACACAATAGACGTAAAGCATTGCTGTGGAACTGGCGTCCATCTCGTCTACCTTTCATTCTCACTAATTTTTTTCTAGGTGGCTTTGTTCTCACTTCATTCTTCTCTTCTCCTCTCTCCAGGTTCCCGCGCTTCTTCATCTTCTATTCGAAGTCTCATACCGCTTTAACATATACATACACGGACGTTAGTTTCATGCATTTATTATTATATGGGGTCATCATTTTCAAGCTTCCCGTAATCTTAAAAATTGTGTATGTCAGATAGTATATTGAAGCCGGATTATTCCAAGAGGAGGATGTTATAAACACGACAAATCAAAACACAAATTCGCCAAATGAACAGAAAGTTCACTAAATGACTTCGCATCAATTGCTTTACGGAGCATATCATAATTTGCGAATTGCAGCCGGTGAGTTTGCAAGACCTTTCCACTTGAAATGAATCTCCATGATGGCACCAGTTTCGAGATGTGTTACTTCTCAAAGGGTGGAACGAAATGCATGGGTGTTACGGTTACTTTCCTGCTTGCACAAAAGGCTGTTTTGATTTAAATTTTCATAAATACAACAGCGTATTTTACGGCGAGTTTGATGGTGCAGATCTCCAAAGTGGTATCATTAAAGTGGTATCATTCTGGAAACTCAGTACAAGTGGATTCGGCTGGCAAGCTCTACGGCTGCAATTCTAAAATTGCAACATGAGCCGCAAATTGAATAACTAGAAAGTTTATTCTTATTTTTTTCTTGTTTTGTGTCATACGTCTTTCGTTTTCTCGTGCAAGAAATGTCCACCTCTCTGAATCTCAAGGACTAGGATCAGCTTATCTGTAACAGGCGATCTGTAAAAATTCGGTATAACTTGAAATTAATGATCACCCCGTATGAGTGTAAAACGTAAGAGGTCAAACGTATAAAATGCTGTTCCTTGTATTTTATGATTTTGCACGAAGGTTGAAATTAAATTGAAATTGAAATTTATTGCATATATAATATAAGTAGATTTAGGCATGAAATTTATACAGAAGGAGGTCTCATAGTCAAAGACTGTAAGGGCGAGACCTCCTGTTAATACTTCGAACAGGAAAATAAGATATGATATTACAGAAAACGGGAAACAGGGGCATACATGATTAAAGTAAGAGCATAAGTACGTAATAAATAGTTCCCTTGTTCTCGCTTTGCTCATCGTCCTGAATTTCCATCTCCGCCTTCCCCGTGTTTTCCTTGTAATAAATAGGGAAACATAGGTGGGAAAGAAAAGAAAAACAAAAGAAAAACAAAGGTAAATAAAATATATAAAAAGTCAGCTTTCTACATATTGCAAGAACGCACGCAACTCGAATTTATATGAACTAATGTCAGAACATTCTTTAGGCTTAGTGGGTAAGGCATTCCATACTGAAGTTGATGCAAAATTAGCGGTGAGTTTTCCATAATTAGTTGTTGATTTAGGCAAGAATAAGTTATTCTGTGAAGCAAATATCGTAGAAGTGACATGGAGGACTGATCTGGGTTCATAAGGGCTGTTGGGAGTTTTCCATTGGCGAATTTGTAAAATAAAATGCCCAAGGAGTATTTGTTTAAATTATCCAATGGTAGTCTGTTGTGATCACAACGCAACGAGGAAGCATTACCTGTGGGATTGTTCAATGTCATGATACGTATAGCCTCATTTTGAATGTGCTGCAATGAGGACAAATGCGATGGGTAAGTGTTACCCCTTGAAGAGACAGAGTAATTAACATGACTCTTAATAAATGCTTAATGAAGTGATAGCAGGGTTTTAATATCAAAGTATGACCTAGCCTTTAGTAGAATTCTAGTGCCAAATACCGATTCCTTCATTAGTGAGTTTATACGCGTAGTAAATTTCAGATGCCTATCCAATTTTACCCCCGGGAAGGTAGTATTGTCAGAAGCAAATATTATGTCATTACCAATGAGAACAGATGTAGTGCCAGAAATCTACCTATTGTGCGAAAAAAAGATAATAAAATTAGTCTTCTTAGTGTCAATGCTCAGCCCGTTACTCCGGCACCAGTTCAATACATTGGCGGCGTCGTTGTTAATTTTGGATAAGAGTAGGATTATACACTTACCTGCACTTAGCGTGGTAGTGAATAAAGGGAAAATCAGACATCCACCCATTCGTAGCAATTGCTACAAAGGAAACCTTAAACACTAACATTAGTTAGTTTAAGTAATGAGTAAGTACCAGATATGTATACGAATTGTTCTCGATCTTGTAACTAACTGCTGAGTAAAGTTAAAGCTGGGCTTGTTATTACAATCGATTCTAGCTTCTGCAACAATATGCGACGAACAATGGAATGGAATTGCCTTTGAAAGGTCAATGAATAACGCAGCAACACAACTACCCGCATCTATCGCAATTTTGATGTTGTCTGTTAAAGATGTTAATGCTAGCTCACTAGAAAAGCCTGACCGAAAACCAAGTTCAGCTGCGGAAAGAATGTGAAGCTTTTCCAAATAGTTAGTCTAACGAGTAACAATAATTTTTTCAATAACTTTCCTGAAGAAGGAAAGCATGGTAATGGGAGGATAGGTTGAGGCGAGAAATTTGTCACCTTTCTTAAAAACAGAAATTAGCTTAGCTTTTTTTCATTGCGGCCAGAAAAATTCCTGTTTCAAATATCAGGTTGGTGATGTGTGAAAACGTGTCACAGATTAAATGGGCTATCAATTTAATCTGAACGGTGTTAAAACAGTGCTGTCCTGTACTCCTATATCTCGATCGTGCTATGGATGGCAACGTATATTTCTTCGGTTGAGACAGGATAAAGAAAGACGGTGTGAGGCAAACCAGGGCATAAGGAATTGACAGGTTTGAAAGAATCGACTTCCTGTACAGAAAAAGTAATTATTGAGTGCATTTGCAACGTCACAGGGGTTATTGTAGGTGTCATCTCCAGTCTGAATATTGGGTATACGGGTATTAGACGTAGTCCTGCCGAAAAAAGAATTGATTACATTCCGTTGCTGCTTCCGATTATTGCCAACGGTTTTAATGTTCTTCTCGTAATAAGTCTTTTTAGAGTCTTGAGAAGCCTTTCAAAAATGTAAGATGTCCTATAGCGATTACGTAAATTAATGTTGAATGGCTGACTCTTCGCATTTTCATATAGGTTATCTTTCATAGACAGTTCAATAGGCTAGTGTTTATGCACGTGTTATATGCAGTCAAAAGCTTATGCCTGTAAGCAATTAATTTGTTGCTTGTGGTAAGGGTGTCATCTATGATGCCCCAAAACTTCTGATAAGCAATTTCTAGATTTAATGTCGGTAATACTGGTGACCAGTCTGTGCGACTGATTAGACCTATGAATAGTGAGTTGTTTAGCTTGCTCTTAGAAGAAAGTTTTTCAGTTTTAGGCGGAATACTTAATTGAGCGAAGACAGGGTAGAGGTCAGTTATGGGTACTTCAATAACACCAGCATTTGGAGGAGTAATAAGATTAGATAATATATGGACAATAAGAGTACCTTGTCCGTCGGAAGTGTAACGCGTTGGAACAGTTAATAGACATTCATAACCATATCCATTGATGCAGGTAACATATTCAGTGACAGATCTTGTAGACTCTTCTGGAAGATTAGTATTTGTCTCCTCATATAATGACGTTTTCTTTTTGTTGTATTGATAGTTCATGCAATATTTTGCCCAAAGCCAAACAGAACTCATTAACAGAAGATGAAGGTGATCTATGAATGCAAGCCAGAACTAAGTACTTTCTATCTTGGAAAAAGTGTGATTCGTGTAGTTCGATCCAAACGGATTCACATTTATAAACGTTTAGTGCCAAGTCAAATCTATGGTGATACTGGAAGTTGGAAAAAATTAAAACAGCTGCGCCATAATGGTTGCTTTCGCTGCGGTGACAATACTCTGAGTGACATGAAGGAAACCTGTACAGATTTTTGTCGCTTGCACATAGCCATGTTTCGCTCACACAAACTTAGAAGTAGGGACAAATAGATGATAACAGATTAGTAATGTTATCATTTTTTCGCAGGCTGCGCGCATAAAAATGGATGTGTCATCAATGAGATAATGAAGACTGTGGTTCAAGTAGAGCATGTAGTGAAGTATGTCATATTATTAAACCGTGTAAAAACTTTTCAGGAAAGCTAGGTGAAGATTGCATGGCCGGCATCGCACGTTATGCGAAAGACACGGCTGTGCACAGTTTTACGTACCGTAACGTGGCAGTTCTCTGTCCAAAGGAAGAGCCATTGCTTCTACATTTTCAATCCGAGGCCGCAAACATATGAGTACATAAATTTTTCGCCGGTTTAGCCGGAACACGTGCACAACACGACTAAAAGTGTAGCCATATTGTGCGGCGCATGAAATTGAATGACATTTGGTTTAGGTCTCCACGATTGCGATGTTTTATGTCTTAGGTAGTTTTTGTTTTCTCCATTGTTCACAAAGTAAGGAGAGGTGGGTGAGAGCAAGCAGCCTTGTACGCGCCTGACTGTGTACTGATCATGAGGGTGCTTTGGCTGGGCGCTATGACGCAGGGATGTTATGTGGATAGACGGCCTGGGGATAACCACGCACTTCGTTGAAGACGACCGCCGATGGATCAGCGGACTGATGATGCCGCCTACCTTTTGGGCGAGACCGAACGAGACGGACACGGCAGTGTACAGTTACTACATGGTAAGCAAATGAGTAACGTTCTTAATGTTCAGTGCGCCAAGCTCTAGGCGAGCTTAAAGAAGCCCCGTGCCACCCATCGGGCCCGATGAAATAACATAGTGCGCGAGCAGCACATGCCCTGTTGTGAACATCTCGGCCGAGTTTCGCTGTCGTACGTGGTGCACGAAGCCCGCAAGCCGAGCTCGAGGTCACCTTTCTCTCAAACGCTCTCTTTTCAAACAGAATCCTGGTCCTCACTCTCTTTTGGACGCTTGATTTCGTAATAAAGCGAATTCCTTTCCCCGCCGCTATTGTTAGCTGCGGTCGGCTACGCAGCGTAGTTACCGCGGCCACCGAGGTTTGGCGCCACGAGTCCAACGGATGAGTGCACTGCTGCTTCGCTGAGGACCACCGCATTAGGCTTAGTTTACGGCGTCGTATACAGACACTAAAATCGGAAGTCGTGGTGTCTACGTTGACATCCGAAAGGTATATTTTAACTGCTCGCCACCTTGACATATAGAAGGCGGAGCGTTGTGGGCACGCCTCACTCCGCCGTAGCCTTCGCAGTACAAGGCATTGAAGAAACGCAGCGGAGGCCGTGTTTGATTGCCGGAACTCCGCTTCTTCTGAATGCATTGAAGTACTTTTTGTGCTTCAGTATTTCTGAAATGGCGGCCTGTCCGGAGCCAGGGATTCTTAGCACCCTCTGCTGCGTCGTAGGTCTGACCGCCGCCGTGGTCAGTTGCTTCGCAGCTGCTGGGGACTGAGGGCCGGGGTTTGATTGTTGTGTTCACATAGGAGGTTGTGGCCAAGTACTGCACCAGGGTGGCCAATCCTGCTCTCGTGAGGGAGTGCGTTACCGGTACTGGTGACCGGGATCAAGCCTCACTCCAGGCCTGTTTATGCAATTTTATTAACAAGCGGATTATTTCCTTTTTTTTTATCCGGTGGAAAATTGCGCGGCACCGGGATTCGAACCACGGACCTATTGCTCGCGAGGCGGGTGTTCTACCTCTACGCCACCACGTAGAGGTAGAACCGCGGGCAGGCAGCCATTGGAATATGAACCTGGCAACGTTTAACCCTAGAAAGTTATCTAGTGAGGCGAGTCTAGCAGTGCTATTGGAGGAATTAGAGGGCAGTAAATGGGATATAATAGGGCTCAGTGAAGTTAGGAGGTGTTGGGTATCGCACCGCTGGCACGAGTTGTTGGAACCTCAGTGCTGACGCCCGTTGTTGCAAATGGGTCGCAAGCCCCAAGGGTAGCGTTGGCCTGGCGGCCTGGGGCACTGGAAGCATCCGAAGGTCCCGGCAAAGCATGAGTCGACTGGTAACAGAACAACTTGTTTATTCTAACATCGCCAAAGAGCGGGCGGTCAGGTCGACCGAAGTGGAGAGACGGGAGAGCACGTTACTCAACAGAAGAAATCGGAGCCTCTCTCTCGGCGTCCGGGGGCAGCTGCTCTTATAGTCTCGGAGTTGAGGGCGAGAAAGAACGTCTCGGGATGAGACCACGTGACTCTGGGCCCGGACAGACTGAGAGACATGTTGAGACGAGTGTAGTGACGCATCGCCAACCCGGCGACGGACAGACCTCCTCGCTTCACACTTGGGGAGCTCCTCTCCCCGGCTGTCGCGCTTTGACAAGCGTGGGCACACACACACACACGCACACACGAAGACACGTGGCACTGAAACACGCCTGGACGCGCTTGGCGGGGAGACTGCGGGAGCTCCGAACGGGCCAAAATGTCCGCCGCTTTGAACGAAGCTCCGGCGTCCGTTGCATCCGCGCCGGCTATACCGCGCGTTGTAGGCGAAACGTAACAGAGGCCAAAAGAAGCACATACAGTGCTAAAAAGCGGGCACGTCCTGTGCTACCGGGGCTTAGCGGAGAGACGAGAACTAGGAGTCGGATTCCTGATTAATAAGAATATAGCTGGTAACATACAGGAATTATATAGCATTAACGAGAGGGTGGCAGGTCTTGTTGTAAAACTTAATAAAAGGTACAAAAGGAAGATTGTACAGGTCTACGCCCCTACATCCAGTCATGATGACCAGGAAGTCGAAAGCTTCTATAAAGACGTGGAATCGGCGATGGGGCAGTCAAGGCAGTGGGGGAATATGGCATTGGCACTAGGAATAGCAGGGGAGAGTTATTACTAGAGCTTGCGGAACAGTATATTATGCGGATAATGAATACCTCCTTCCGCAAGCGGGTTAGGCGAAAGTGGACGTGGAGGAGCCCGAACGGCAAGACTCTGCGCTAACCCTGATATCATACACGATGTACACGTGCTCAGCAAGGTGCGCTGCAGTGACCATAGGATGGTAAGAACTCAAATTAGCCTAGACCTGAGGAGGAAACGGAAGAAACTGGTACATAAGAAGACGATCAATGAGTTAGCGGTAAGTGGAAAAATAGATTTATTCCAGATCAAGCTACAGAACAGGTATTCGGCTTTAACTCAGGAAGAGGACCTTAGTGTTGAAGCAATGAACGACAATCTTCTGGGCATCATTAAGGAGTGTGCAATAGAAGTCGGTGGTGACTCCGTTAGACAGGATACCAGTAACCTATCGCAGGAGACGAAAGATCTGATCAAGAAACGCCAATGTATGAAAGCCTCTAACCCTACAGCTAGAATAGAACTGGCAGAACTTTCGAAGTTAATCAACAAGCGTAAGACAGCTAACATAAGGAAGTATAATATGGACAGAATTGAACATGCTCTCAGGAACAGAGGAAGCCTAAAAGCAGTGAAGAAGAAACTAGGAATTGGCGGGAATCAGATGTATGCGCTAAGAGCAAAGCCGGCAATATCATTACTAATATGGATGAGATAGTTGAAGTGGCTGAGATGTTCTATAGAGATTTATACAGTGCCAGTGGCACCCACGACGATAATGGAAGAGAATAGTCTAGAGGAATTCGAAATCCCACGGGTAACACCGGAAGAAGTAAAGAAAGCCTTGGGAGTTATGCAAAGGGGGAAGGCAGCTGGTGAGGATCAGATAACAGCAGATTTGTTGAAGGATGGTGGGCAGATTGTTCTAGAGAAACTGGCCACCCTGTATACGCAATGCCTCATGACTTCGAGCGTACCGGAATCTTGGAAAAACGTTAACACAATCCTAATTCATAAGAAAGATGACGCCAAAGACTTGAAAAATTATAGACCGATCAGTTTACTGTCCGTTGCCTACAAAGTATTTACTAAGGTAATTGCAAATAGAATAAGGAACACCTTAGACTTCCGTCAACCAAAGGACCAGGCAGGATTCCGTAAAGGCTACTCAACAATAGACCATATTCACACTATCAATCAGGTGATGGAAAAATGTGCGGAATATAACCAACCTTTATAAATAGCTTTCATTGATTACGAGAAAGCGTTTGATTCAGTCGAAACCTCAGCAGTCATGGAGGCATTGCGTAATCAGGGTGTAGACGAGCCGTATGTAAAAATACTGAAAGATATCTATAGCGGCTCCACAGTAACCGTAGTCCTCCATAAAGGAAGCAACAAAATCCCAATAAAGAAAGGCGTCAAGCAGGGAGATACGATCTCTCCAATGCTATTCGCAGCGTGTTTAGAGGAGGTATTCAGAGACCTGGATTGGGAAGAATTGGGGATTAAAGTTAACGGAGAATACCTTACTAACTTGCGATTCGCTGATGATATTGCATTGCTTGTAACTCAGGGGACCAATTGCACTGCAGGCTCACTGACCTGGAGAGGCAAAGCAGAAGAGTGGGTCTAAAAATTAATCTGCAGAAAACGAAAGTAATGTTTAACAATCTCGGAAGAGAACAGCAATTTACAATAGGTAGCGAGGCACTGGAAGTGGTAAGGGAATACATCTACTTAGGGCAGGTAGTGACGGCGGATCCGGATCATGAAACGGAAATAATCAGGATAAGAATGGGCTGGGGTGCGTTTGGCAGGCATTCTCAGATCATGAACAGCAGGTTGCCATTATGCCTAAAGAAAAAAGTGTATAATAGCTGTGTCTTACCAGTACTCACCTACGGGGCAGAAACCTGGAGGCTTACGAAAAGGGTTCTACTTAAATTGAGGACGACGCAACGAGCTTTGGAAAGAAGAATGATGGGTGTAACGTTAAGGGATAAGAAAAGAGCAGATTGGGTGAGGGAACAAACGCGAGTTAATGACATCTTATTTGAAATCAATAGAAAGAAATGGGCATGGGCAGGACGTGTAATGAGGAGGAAAGATAACCGATGGTCATTAAGGGTTACGGACTGAATTCCAAGGGAAGGGAAACGTAGCAGGTGGCGGCAGAAAGTTAGGTGGGCGGATGAGATTAAGAAGTTCGCAGGGACGACATATGGCCACAATTAGTACATGACCGGGGTTGTTGGAGAAGTATGGGAGAGGCCTTTGCCCTGCTGTGGGCGTAACCAGGCTGATGATGATGATGATTTCTGAAATAGCCTATATTCACTTCAGATGCTTTTGTTCACTTCGATAAAAAGTGGTTCAGGACCCCTTCAAGTTTGCACGTTCTTTTATGGTCGTGCAGACTGGCGCTAAGAAAAAAAGTGTTTACTTCACGATAGCTTTGGTTTTGTTTAAATTAGTTCCAAACGCTTCCCGCCAGGAGTTTACATGGGTATACCATTTTACAGTAAGACATGTTTACGAAATGAGCATTTGCGGACGAAAAAATGCGGTTGTGATCCCTAAATACGCGGAATTTAATTATTATCGCATTAGCTGGCCATATAGGAACATTAGTCTTTCCATATGGTTACTGTATACACACTGACGCGAAGATTTGACGGCCTTTCCTTTCTTCGGTAATTCTACACTGTAGAAGTAATCCCAAAATGTCGGATCGTACACGAGGCGCAACATGTGAAACACTGAGATCAAACAAATTCATGTTTATGAGAAATATGGCTGCTCGCTGCGAAATCAGAAGCGTAATTTTTTTTATATATGAAGAGAATGCAGCTGATGGCGGCAGATGCGGGGCAATGTTGATAATTTTCCACTTCTTAACGCGCGTGTTCGTGTGTGCGCTATAGCTGAATCTAAGCAGTTCGCTTAGATAACGTGGTTCCAAGCTGCCGTCGTATCCACCTACTGGTGCATCTAAACAAACGACAGGGACGTTGTTTGGATAAAAATAAACTAACTTAATGAGAAACTTTCAAAACATCGCGCGTTCGTAAAGCCAACACTGCGATAGTGACTGGCATTACCAATTCATTGTTTCGAGCACGGTGAGGGCAAGTCTCGACAAACAAGTTCCCTGTATATGCAAGAGCTCTCATAGCTCGACAGAATAAGTTCAAAGTTCTACTTCTGTTCTTCTTCTTTTTTGTTTTTCACGCAGTCGAGTGCGCACAAGAACCTTCGAAAGGCTGCCGACGATGAGTTGAACCATACTGCATTCTACTTTACCGCAACCATGGTGGCCAAGCAATACGTACCGGAAAAAGCTTACGCCTACATGAATCCGATGGCGCCTACCCTCGTACCGTTCTTCGTCGACATCATGGCCGTAAGTATAGCCACCTACTCTAATTGGCGACTCTCCAAGCCGGGATCACCAGCGAATAAACAAAAATTGCGGGAAAAAAAAAAGAAAGTGCAGATCCGAGGCAGCGTGGCAGTCATTGTTATGCGAACCGTTTTGCAGGCCTAGCGGGCTGTCTAACATCGCTCGGAGTTCTGTAAACCGTTACCACATGGAGGAACACGTTGGCGCAATGCGAGCGATCGGGCGCGTGACGCGACGGTCTGTGAGGCGACAGTGGCAGGGCGAAGACGACGATAGTTTCGTCCACGGAATGACGGATAATCTAACGAATCGCGGCGAGGAAACGTTGCGACCTGTTCCCACGCGACCGAAGTCTGTACAATGTCGCGTCGTCTCGAAGCACTGGTTGCCACGACGGGATTGCGGGAGACACTCTGACACGCTTCCGCTTTCCATTAAGCAGCGGGCTGCGGCGGGACCCTACGCACGCGAAGGACAGTTGGTAATTATTTACAGTCACCGGTTCGTTCCAGTCCTACCTCTGTGGCTTCGTGGAAACTGGCACGAGCGCAGTTGTGTTCTCACGCTTTAGAGCAAATCGTTGTTATTAGACAGTTTCCTGCAAAAACAAAATTACTAAAGGGAACTGTGGCGTTATTGTCTACGAGAGCAGCAAGCGAGGTGGCTACGCCAATACGGAAGCGATGCTTAGCACAAGAACTTGTCATCGTATACTTCTGCTTAGCGCATGAACAATCATTCTAGCATTACGTGAATAAAACAGGACCTTGCATTTTAGTCATTAGAAGATCGCCGCGTCATTACTCTTTTATGTCTGTTTCACAGGTATACATCTATAGCAATAACTTTCACTTTTTGCCGCTTCATGCTCCTGTGAGCACATCTCGTCGCATCCGCAACGCACTTAGTTTCATGCGCGTCCATGATAAAACGCAGGTACTTCACTCATCACCACTACCAAGGGCTATTGCACATTGGTACGGTGTCCCGGATCACATTGGATCCATCTCCAATGGTGAAACATTCCGCGATAACCTGAATTCGTGGCGTAATAATATTGTATAACGATGTGGCACTTCAGTATTTTTGTCGTGTAATTACTGTTGCCCCCCTTAATCAATGCCCTTCAATAGGCCTGCAAGGTATTGTGAATAAATAAATAAATAAATAAATAAATAAATAAATAAATAAATAAATAAATAAATAAATAAACTTGTCTCCACAACTTTGCAAACGGGTAATTTCTAACAAAATGTTGCGTCGTAAATGCCGCTATTTGCTAGCGATTATGCGTGTCCGCAGAGTGTTGATGCATTGGCCGTTTAGAGCAATACAACTGCTTCGAAAATTGCGTCAGTAATGACGGACAGAGGGTACCCAAATAGAAGTCATACGTACGCAGCTGAGACGAGTCCATTTACTGGCCGTAATTCTTTTGGCAGCTCAGTGATCGTAGCGCCACAGTTGCGTCTATATTAATTTTAGCATGAAACTCTCGTTGTTTGTACGCGGCGCTACGCATGCGCCGAAATTTTTCAATGTTCTATTGGGCATTGGCGCGGAAGGGGTGCGCATGCGCCTGAGGCCCTAATGCGTTTGTTATTCTTCCGCTGGGGAACATCGCTTCGAAACCACCGTCGGACGCGTAATCTTTGTACCGAAGAGGCCAGAAAGCAGGCTTTACAGGAACCTATCGGAAAGTGCCCATAGTTCGGGGCAGAGAGTGGTTCACCCTTAAAACCTTGAGAAAGTTTGGCCAAGGTGGAATGATGAAGCACATCACGCAGACAATTGGACACACTAAAGAAAGCATGGCGATGAAGGAATCCAGAGTTGAAATCAACAAATGTTAAAGCATATAATACCGTACACCCTGAACGGTAATACAATCTTAATTGATGACCCCGCAATAAATAAACATGCTTTAATTGAATACTTTTTAAACAGAATTGATTAATCGGCAGCAGATTTATATCATGTAGTTTACATTCGGCGTTCTGCGTTCTTTTGTGTGGATTAGTCTGGAATGATTTTGCAGGCATTTCCTAGTTTCACTTTTTTTCTCTCTCTCTCGCTCTCTCCGTTTTTGTAGCAGTTCATTCTTCCTAAAATATTTAACTTGAAGGTGTACACCGTTTTTTCATGGGCGCCACCATATCACTACGCGGTGGCGCCATCTATGGGCAGTCGACATGCTGGCTTGGGCGAACGCTCCGTTTTGCATGGCAGGTATACGTTCTCCGATAGTTTCTGGTGTTTGTCTTCGCGCTCGCGCGGTCTATTTAGCAGGACGTGCGTCTTCTACGCGCTAAATAGTTCTGTGAGACGTACTGATGTGGTTTAAGCCGGTATGGCCGTACTTTCTGCTGGCATTGAAGCGGGCGGAGCCCGCAGCGCGATGTGTGCGCGCATATACCTGTGCCTAAAGTCAGCCTCGGAGATCAATTGTGTATTTCTGAATGTTCAGTTTCCTAGTGTGACCTTATTGCAGTATTATCCTGTAGTTCTAAGGTGCGGTTTAGGGGAAATGAAACATACGCGACCATCGTAACGGCATGGGTACCGTTCTGCTACGATAGGAGCTGTGCTGTTATACTTTGACAAGCGTTCAAGCTGTTTGCTGCATGTTACATTGCGTGACTACTTGGTTCGATGGATGAGGTTTCCACCCATGAATGAAATAGCTTTTGGCTAGTAATAGCAGCATACCTTACAGTCTGAATTAAGCTTGTCCAGCAAAGCGACCGTTTACGAACTGCGCGAGGGTCCTAAGCAATGGTAGGTGCTAGATTACCGGTATCTTTCTTCTATACAGCGCATGGTCCAAGCATACGGCATAAGCGGTTATATATCTATAAACGTTGTGTAGCGTCATTATGCGAGGTCGTAATGCGACGTTAGCCCGTCGAAAGAGCATGATACCGATTTTTTTTTCCGGTTGTGTTCGTTCCGTTCTGTACGACACACTCGCACAACTAACGGAAATTTTGTCCTGAAAATTAGCCATCACATTCTTTTTATGCGATCCCTCTAATGTTTTCTGGCTGCTTACAGAAGAAAAAGGCAATGCCGAAGCACACTGCTTATACATGTATCACGCTGGTTCACCAACCGCAGTGATCACTGTGTTGAGCAGCGCCATCGGCCTCATGCAGGAAGGCTAGCGTAGACATATAGTAATTTCAAGCCTACTAGACTTGAAATGCGTGAGAACGATGCCGTTATATCACAAAGATTTGATGGCGCCTGCCGCTTAGATGCTTCGGGGCTGCCTTAGGTTGGCCGTGCACGAACACGCGCTCTTATGTTTTATATTTTACTCCCGACGCCAAGCGATCGGACATTGAGCTGATTTACCATTTAATGCTGGTAATACAGAGACACCAGTTTTCTTTGTTGAACTAAAACCGATATATGCAAAATTATTCACAACACATGCACACACCGCGACTGATTATGCGTGTCACATTTTTGCGCACCCAAGACATATTTCCGCCTACTGTAGTTACCGATGCACCGAAAGGCTTCCCTGACGACCTGATATGAACGGACATGGCGTAAATTTCACCAAGCACAATCTAAAACATTCCGAAATCGTTCCGCAGCACGCGACAGCAATACATTCAAGCAGCGCCGCGCCGGATCGCCCAAGCCAGAGGGGAGGAAAGGCTCGCCGCGCGCCCTTTCCTCCTAGCCCAATGAAAAGATGTGTGCACTTGAATGGCGTGTATATATGCCATGTGCGTGTGTATATATGCGAATGTATATGTAGGTGTACACATATGTATATGTATATATAGGGGCGTATGCGCGCCGCTTCTACGGGTGTTTGCGTGTGTACGTGTGAATATAACATGTCAGCGTACAATATAGTTTTGTATAGTGTATGTGTATGTAAATATGTTTTTCTCGCTCTTCACAGCTTGGTGCGAACAGTTTCTTTCATTCTTTTTCTGTTCCTCGTGTTGCTTCTTTTTTTCTTGCACGGGTGTACGACATACACTGCTGTTTTACCGCTGTTACCAGTGCCTGTGTAGGGCCCCTGGCCTCGTCAAGGTGCTCAATGAGCAGTTTTTTGTCTGGGGTCCATTTTTCCTTGAGGAAAATAAAACTGATTCTGATTCTGATTCTTAAAATAAAATTAAAGCATTCCAAGCTCTCCAGGTAGGAAACAGTGCTAGCTGCCTGATGAAGACGCACACCTGACACGCAAGCGTTCTTTTGTTTGTTTTTTTGTAATTTTTTCCGTTATTGATCGAGCTAGAAGCATATTCTGAAATCAGCGCGTCTTCCTGCCGCATAGGTGTGATCCCACCGCAGCTGGCACGCGACCCCCAACTATGTCCTCGCGGACTTCGCCACCAGGTAGCTTCCCATATGTCATTCCGCTCTTTCGCACCTTCCGGCGCCCAAGATCGGAAAATAATGGGCAAAATTGATTTATGTATTACGTTGCATTATTGTCTACTTCTATAGCTACGCCTTGGAGGTCCAAGAATTCGAGAGATAATGACACCATGTAAAGCATTGGGGAAATTGTTGTTCTAACTGACGTGCTCTATATTAAGGTCAAAACAGAAATGAAAGTGGACGTCAAGAATGTCGCATTTCCGCTGCGACAGCAAGTTGTTAGACAGCCATACGAAGCAAGTATAGTACTTTTAACGGCAGTGTAAACTTATAAACTTTCGTTTACTAGGAACACTAACAAACATGGGGTCCCGCGCGCACAGGCAAACAAGAACACATCTCACTCGATGATCGCCGACGCCCACTGTGAAAACGCAGGCGTGAGGAAGAGCGGCAGCAGCAGCGAGCGAATCGCCCTTCGCGCTGCCTCTCGTTTCAACGCGAACTAAGCGGCGGGAACACAGCGAACGCGAAGCCAGCTGCCCTGCGCGCGCCCTGGCCTTGCACACACCGCAGATGGCTTTGAACAGCGCGTGGTCGCGCTCGGCCGCGCCATACGCAATTTCCGCCGGAGTAGAACGTCCACCTGCTGCCTTGCATACGATGAAAAATGGCGTGCTTTCTCCCTGCCTTCCTCCTTTGCACGCGCAAGAAAGAGCCACCATTCTTCTCGGCTTACACTCGCACGCTTTCACTGCAACGCGCAGCATACGATGAGCGTTCCATGATATTGTACTTTGATTTTAAACAAAACATCACGGCGACGGCGACGGCGAAAGTATCCCTGGGGTGTCGCAATAAAAACAAATTGCCGCCGAACGGAGCCTTAGCGACATCCTTCAGGCTATACGTATGTGGGATACGCTTACCAAGTGTGCTACGGAGATGGGTGTTCCCACGCCCATGATTATAAATGGCATTGGCTCATACTATCGGAGCAACAGCACGTACAGTTACATAAATACCAAAACGTGCAGACTTGGGAGTTACCACCGCCGTGGCTAAGAATGCAAGAGCATCACACGTGTAACGCGGAGGATGTGGGTTCGGCGCCGAACAGCGGCAAGTTATTTTTTTCGTTCACTTTCATTTCCCTTCGCCTTATCATTCCTACATTACTACAAATATAAACAAAAAAAAGAAAGACATGTTCTTATGCTCTCCTTGTTATAGTATTATTGGGGCTCGTATGGTTGCGACTGACAAAAATTGGACCCGTCGGTTGCAATCTTCTCGTTCCTATGTACATGGGAAGAAATGCCTGCGGTATTACTGTAGCAAAATAACAAAATAATGCCGAAGCAAGAAAAAGACAAAAGGTTAGTCGCCTTCGAGCGGACCTAGGGACTCAAATAATAATAACCGCTTAAAAACGCGCTGCTCTTTGACACACACATTATAGTTAAAGAACCAGGGTATTGCAATCTAGTATACGAAACACAATCATATTAAGCACACGCTCATACCATTGAGACCACCGATGAAATGGAAGTTCGTTTCCACGCTTTTGAGCTTTTTGGTGTATTTCGTATAGTTTTTATGCAACTGTTACATCTAAAGTATATTTATTCGGTGATTTCGTAATTACAAAGCGTACAGTAGACAAAATTGAACAATTCGATAATATAGCAACCTCTCGATGTTCCTCGGAGCCTTTTCCTGTTTCGGAGCGCTATAAATTTTTCGATAAACGAAGATTTAGCTCGGTGCCAGCTGCTGCTGTTCTATTCAAATACTTTCAAAACGCCAGGACCTACACTGATCCGGTAATCGTTGAGCGGATTTGAATGACCTTGCTACATGGGGCCGAACGAAATATTTAATGTGTTACTTAAAGCTCAATATTTATATTTGACGTGAAATTTTGAAAAATAAGAACAATTAAAGCACTTCGTCTGCAACTCCGTAGCCCTGTATCAAAAACAAATATTGATATTCTAAAAGGCGCACTGTAAGAGAAAGTGACAGAAATATAATGCTTGGCAGTGTACATGACATCTTTATTGCTTACGTAAAGTTCACAAAATAAATATTGCAAAATTAAGGTCACGTCGATGTCTGTTAATAAAATGCCAAATTAATACTGTTTTGGGCATGTTGAATTATTTGGTGCCGTTCACAGTGCTCTGAAATTTGTTTTAGTTACCGATTTAGAGGATGTGTAAGTTTTACACCCTCATTTATTTTTATTTCTTCACCACGTGGTCATTTCCGTGAAAAAAAAAAACAGTAATGATATGTCTAAAAAATAGGTTGCCAAATTGAATACCTTGGAATCGTCTTTCTAACTTGAGTAGAACCGGTGAAAATTTTCGTAAAAGATGCTGAGCGAGAACGGAAAAGGATATCTAATTCTCCAGTAATTTAAATGAAAGGTACAAGTCTGAAGGTTTGGGTTTTTCACTTCGTTTTAGATTTCTCTTGATGACGATGGTTGGTAATAAAGAGCAATTCCATTTTATTTCTTTAGTTCTGTAAGTACCCATGAACATCACAAGGCTATAGTAATAGTGCGCTTCACTATACCAGATTTTATAGTGAATCTATAAAGCATAATGAACTAGAAGAACAAGCACAAACGTCATCAAAATTCACACACGAGATAAATAGTCAACATCGGGAGGTAGAATACTTCACTGGGTTAAGGGATGGGTAATAGGGCTCAGGCTAGTGTATACGTTTCTCGGCTGGCAATGTACGCTGACCAGCGCAGGGATGTGGCCGAGTTCCCAGCAAGCCACAGCTGTCGTGTACGTGGGCAACAGGTTTTGTGTTTGTTCCCTCCACTAGATTATCAGCTATTTCTGCCATCTACCTTAAACGGCTGGCTGATTCTATTGGTCACACAGGCATAGCGTGGTTCTGACCACTGGCACGAATAGCGTGCAATAGAGCGTAGATCCAAGAAATCGCAACAAAATCGCGGCACTGTTCTGGCGTTCGCATAGCGGTCACTAAAATGCCATTTTTAGAGCGCAGCTCCTAAGCTCTCGTTCCTAAGTTGAGCGTCGGCGTGCATCGGCGTTGTCGGCGTAACCGAGGGAACGGGCAGAGCGAAGGATGAAAGAGCGACCGAAGGAGCGCAGCGGGGTATGAAATGCGCAGAGCGCGAGGAGAAAAGCGGAGGAGGAGGCTACAGTGAAAGAATGAGGCGGAAAGTGGAGGAGGAGGGCATGGCGAAAGCTTGAGAAGAAGAGCGTGGTGCTGCTCTGCGGGCGACGATGGCTACGAGATTGCGCTAGAGTAGAGCGCATCGTCTGTTCACCGTTGACACGTGGCGAGCGCGTCCAACGATACTACATGTGAAAACAAAGCGATGAATTAGCGGTCTCTCGCGATTGCCTGATTAGCGAGGCAGTCGCGCCCCACTTGGCTCCGTTTGCAACGTGCCGGACGAGAAATGTACGCGCCAGCCAATATATAGCGAAATATAAACACATGCATATAGAGCTGCGCTCAAATTTCGCGTTGAGGAGTATCGTAATCGTCAGTGAATTTTATTTTTCTTTCGGTTGCAGTATTGCAAGAACGCCAAGTATACATACGGCTTCACGGAGAAAGGTGTCATTGGCTCCTTCTACATGAGCAAGGAGGAAAATAGATTCATCAGTTTCGACGACTCGAAGGCGCTGGCTAAGAAGGTGAGCGAACGGGCGTTAATACTCTGACCGCTGTGAGAAAACAGCCCTACATTTACACGCACACACACACGTAGACGCATGCACGCACGCACACGCATGCAAGCACGCACACAGGCTCGCAGAAACATAGACGCCCTCTCCAAACTTGAAGAAAAAGTCATCTCATACGAAAAGAATATATTGCAGTTGGAAAAAGCTTTTAAAAGATTAGAAAGCAGGGTTGATGATTTAGAAAACCACAGCAGAAGATCAAACCTTATTGTTTACGGACTTCCCGAGGATGAGGGCGAAAACAGCTCTACATTGGAACACAGTGTTAATCAAACAATCATCAAGGAAATCCTTGACCTGGAGCCAGTTGCCATCGAACGAATACATCGCTTAGGCAGGCCGAATAAAGACAAAAACAGACCAGTAATCTTAAAGCTACTTGACTCAAGTAACAAACCAGCGATACTGAAGAAAGGCTATAAATTCAAGAACACTAAGTACTCTATAGGAGAAGACTTCGGTCATAGAGTGCGGGAAAAGAGAAGAAACTTCTGGGAAAGTGCTAAATCAAGCCTTGAGAAAGGTGAAAAAGTATCCCTATTCTTTGATAAACTGTACATAAACGACAGCATGTTTTTCTGGGATGACGAAAGAAATGTGAGTCGCAGTTCAAAAAAACGCCGAAAAAAGTCGACCAGTAACTCGAAACCACAAACATTCACAGAAATAACACTGCTAAATGTGAACGCGTGAAGCATTGTAAATAAAACTGAAGCATTAGAAAACCTGTTACTCGAGCACAGCCCTGGCATTGTTGCTATTACTGAAACATGGCTTTCACCAGAAATATGCAACCACGAAATAGCACCCCAAATTACTCAGTTATCCGTAAAGATCGACCAACTCGAGGCGGTGGCGTAGCTCTGCTTATTAAGAAGCCCTTACCCTTTGTATTGATGCCCGACGTTCCAGATGTCGAGGCTGTGTTCTGCAGGATTATGTGCGATGATTTTGCTGTACGTACTGGTTGCTTCTACGGAAGTCCTTTTTCTGGTCACGAAAGTGTTGTTACTGTACAGGAGTTTATGCAGACGCATGCTAGCAACCGAGTTATTCTTATGGGAGACCTCGATTTACCTGATATTGACTGGAATACCCTGCACCACACTTCACTCTCATCAAATTCGCTCATTAATTTGATGCTAAATTTCGGGCTTCATCAAGTTGTAACCTCTCCTATGCGAACACAAGGAACAAGCGCTAACGCCCTAGACTTAATATTGATTAGTGACAACTTCCCCTTTGATCTACTGAACTTGGAGATCATAAATGGTATCTCAGACCACAACATACCAAAATGCCAGCTGCGCCTCTGATGCACTGCAACAGCCAGAACTAGTGAAATTATTGTCCCTAATTTTGAAAAAGCAGATGATTCCGCTATACTGACCTATTTAGCGCATGAATACCAAGAATTTTACGAAGCTGCCAACGAAAGTTCTGTTCACGTTAATGATATCTGGCTTCATTTCAAGCGCATAGTATCGCACTGCATGCGTCATTACATCCGGAAAAAAAGTAAAAAATCAAACAAAATAAAATCCTTGGATAACACGCGATATGATTCATGTCAAGCGCAGAATAAAACGTTTGCGGCGTAAGATGAAAAAGAACGGTGCAAGTACACAAACAAAATCGCAACTCTCCTGCGCTGCCGACGAGCTCAAGTTAAAGACCAAGCTTGCGAAGCATATATATTTCAATGAAACATTGCCTAACCTTATCAATCACAACCCTAATTGCTTCTGGAACTTCTTTCGCGCACGCCCCGCAACGACACCAGATCGTCCGCGCGTGGAAAAACTGGCACTCGCCGATAAATTTAATCAACACTTTCAATCAGTCTTTACTAAAGATAACGACACAATTCGATATTTGCCACCGTCATTATTTCACAGTATTGACACATTAAGAATAAGCGACTCCGGAATATTTAAGCAGTTACTTGAGTTAGACGTGAAGAAATCAAACGGTCCTGATAACATTCCCAGTGAGTTCTTGAAAAGATATGCTGAAAGTAACGGTAAATATCTTGGCCTTATTTACCTCAAGTAACTTTCGACGTCAGAGCTACCTGAAGATTGGAAAATTGCCAAAATTGTACCGATTCATAAGTCAGGCGATACTAACCTGCCAGCTAACTACAGACCAATTTCGCTTACCAGCACATCATGTAAAATTTTGGAACACATTATTCTCGAACACTTAACCGCATATTTTGAAGAACATATTATAGTAGATGTTCTACACTGTTTTAGAAGAGGCTTATCGACAGTCACTCAGCTAACAGAGGTCGTACACGATCTTGCTTTAAGTATTAATAATCGTAATCAAACTGACCTACTTTTACTAGATTTCAGTAAAGCGTTTGATTGTGTGTGCCATACTAAACTAACTGCCAAAATTACAGCTGCGATTGGCAATAGACCCATTACTGCATGGATAGAAAACTTTTTATCTCACCGATCCCAATTTGTTGATCGTCATCGAAAACATCTCATCTGCTCCGGTGCATGTCACATCAGGGGTCCCACAGGGCTCAGTAATAGGTCCGCTGTTATTTTAACTTTTTATCAATGACATTACAAATAACATTGATTGTAAAATCAAACTGTTTGCAGACGACTGCATAATATACAGAGAAATACGCAATCACCATGATCAAGTTATGCTCAATAATGCACTAGCAAAAATAACCGAATGGTGTGATAACTGGCAAATGACCATTAATACAAACAAAACGGTTTGCATGACAGTAACGAGGAAAAAGCACCCATCGTTTTTCCACTACACACTTAACGGCAGCCTCGTAACTAGAGTTCAACAGCATAAGTATCTTGGTTTAACAATAACGTCCGACCTTAACTGGACAGCACATATTAACAATATTACTTCTTGTGCATTACGAAAACTCTTCTTTCTCAAAAGGTGCCAGCGGTTGGCACCAACTAACGTCAAACTTTTAACTTGCATTACATTTGTGAGACCTGTCCTTGAGTATGCTAATGTCGTATGGTTCCCGTACACTAAAAGAAACATGTCTAAACTGGAAATAATCCAGAGAAAGTCAATTAGGTTTATCCACCGAAAATACCGGCGCAGTGATTCCCCTACTCTTCTTATAACACAGTCAGGGCTTGCAACTTTGGCTGTACGAGCAAAACGAGCTCGTCTAAAATTTCTGCATCAAATATTACACAGCCGACTAAAAATAAATGCCTCTGCATACGTTACCTTTTCTAAATCCCGCGTACTTCGTCATAATCATGCATATACACTAAACGAGTTCCTTTGTAATAACGATACTTTTCTGTCTTCCTTTTTCCCCCGTGTTGTTCGCGAGTGGAATAACCTAGATGCATCTGTAACTAACACAGTATCGCAGTATGATTTTGTTAAGTTATTAGAAGATGAAATAATTAGGAAAGAATAGATCTTATGCATATATAATCGTCAGAACTCCCATTTTTTGAACTGTAGCTAAACATTTACCCCCTTTGTTTCTTTCTTTGTTTTTATAACACTAATAATTCTTACGTACATGTAACCTGAAGTGTACTATTTCTGTGAGTTTCTCTTGTTATTCATATTATTAGTGTTGTAAAATTGTGCATTGAACCTGTTTTATGTATTTCCATTTACAAGTCTTCATGTTCTTACCGTTCGGTATATAAAACATGAATTGTATGTATAATCATATGCCCACCTGCTATGGTCTGGATATGAGACGGGCAGTATTGTAAATAAATAAATAAATAAATAAATAAATAAATAAATAAAGAAGACGAACAACAGTACTAGTTATCAGGCCCTTCAAAAGTTTCCTATATTACTCACAATACCTCAAGGACACATAACAGCAAAACTACTGTTGAAAAAAGAAAGGGAATAGGGAAATGTTTCTTCTCGTTTCGCAAGTTCGAATAATGCGCCTTCCGAAAGTTACAAGGTTAGGAACGTGTGAGCGATGCGTTTATCTGAGTTCTTATTTATGAGATAGGCTTCATTAAATTTAACTCGCTAGCATGTTCTTGCTTTTGCTTTAAGTTTCAAGATTGCTAAGCGCCGCTGCCAGAACGGCCATGCACCAGAACATCCTTAGCAGTTCAACATAAAGGACGTACTCACTTGCCCCACGCATGGTAGCTCCAAGTAGTAGCGGTAGCTCCCAAGTGTTAACTAGGAGAGCCATGCGCATCAAAAGCACCAGGGGCCGAAGTCGCAAAGCTCTTCGATCGTATGTGTTCCTTATCGCTGGTGAGCCGCTTTCGCTAATAATATTTCAAGCATTGCGATCGGCTGGCACGTTCTCTTTCAAACGGCTTTAGCGTAAATTAAGAGCTATTTCTTTGTTACTACGCGTGCCCAGCTTCATGTTGGTGAGGTCTCGGAGACATGACTGCTTCGCCAGTCCGGGCCTATGTGAGAGCTTTATTTTTATTTCCTTGTCGGTACATCTATAGGCATGCGACAGTTGTACGATCCTACGACGATAAAGTGGTTTTGATACGAAAGCATCAAATAGCCCAGTGAGTGAAAATGCCAGCGTCTGTCGTCTAGACAAGCGAAAATCGGCGCCTAACTTCCCCGTTGGCTACGACGCAATGTCACGAGCGCGCCTCGACGGATCCAGAGCGCGCGAAATTGCTGCCGAAATAGCGCGCCATGTGTTGCGTAAGGTGAGAAGGCATAGCGGCGACGCCACGTCATGCCTCGCTCTCACCCTCGGCAGCCTGAGTTATCCGCATCGGTCTTTCGCTCTGGAGGACGCTGGAACTTGGCGGCGCCTCCAGGGAGACAATTAAACATCGCCTTATACGATCTACTTAACTCAGACGAGGGACTATCACGACGCCCTCTGCAAAATTTGTACGGAGAAAGGTACGCTAGATCATGTAATGTGGGCGTGTGCCGGCTCCCCAGGGGCCAAGGAAAACATCGACAGTTGAGAAGCCTGAGAGGCCTTGCTCTAGAGCGAGACTCTAGGCGGCCAGCGTCGAGTAATCCGCCTGGCCGTTGAGGCCGTGAAGACTCACCGTCCTCAAAGCGCGGGGACTGCTTCGTACTCCCCCCCCCCCCCCCCTCCCTCCCCTTTTAGCTGCGTGTAGGTTAAGAGGCGGGCACCTCAGCTCGGTGGGATAATAAAGTTTTCATTCATTCATTCATTCATTCATTCATTCATTCATTCATTCATTCATTCATTCATTCATTCCGCGCGTTCTTTGTCCGCGCAAACTCTCGCCTGCGTTCTAAGTGCGCCTCGGTAAGAACAAATGAAAACGCGCCAAGCGAACGGAGTCGTTGGCCAGGCGTTTCAACACTCGCTTTCCCGCGGGGAGTTCGTAAACCACAGGACCACTCAGCGGCGTTGAATTGGGCCTTAATGCTTTCTCGTTCAGAACTCGCAGGAAGCGCTTAGATGTCCTCGGAATTTTTTTTTATCACGCACGTATGTGGAAGGCGCATCTATCCTTCCGACGCCGAGAACGGTTTTTCATACGAGAAATATACACGAAAAATAATCTTTTAGATAAAACGGCGGTTCTCTTTTCACCTTGTGGGCAACTCAAGAAAAAATGTGCGTTATGTAGATAGAACGAATGCCTTGAGGCGAGGCACGCGCTGACACTTAACTTCACACGGCGAAATTTATGAGTTCGCCTACGACACTAATGTAATGTCCATTGGAGACGGTAGTTTACAGAGAAGACACCCATTCCATATATTTATCCTCTTTATTCCATGGAATGGTTCCTTTGTTTATTTTATTACTTATACCATACCGCAGACTCAAGGTTCAAGCAGGGTGGACTTCACAACTGAAAACAAAGCAGTGCTACAAAAAAAAGCATATATAAGACAGCATCGTAGGCACAATAAGTTCACCTCGCAGTATGATCAAATTCGCCATTAAAACAATCCGATTCACTTATTGTCCTTAAAGAACAAAGGAAACATTTACCAGTACATGCAGAACATGGCAATAGGGTCTATTTATTGGTTGCGTCATGTGGCCTTCTAATTAATGGTGATAAATATGGTGATCATTCTTGAACTAGTTTGTTATTCTATTGTTGGAAGAGAAATTTTAGCCTAAACTTTTGTATTTGTATTTGAAATGGATTCATGTCATTAGCTTCCGTTGGCCCAGAAGCTGAGTCTGACGCCACAACTTAGTTCGATCTTTACCTTACAAACTCTGCATGAATTTTTCAAATCTATGAACGTTGCATTTAGTATAAGGATTAAAATTAAAAAAATTATGGGGTTTTACGTGCCAAAACCACTTTCTGATTATGAGGCACGCCGTAGTGGAGGACTCCGGAAATTTCGACCACCTGGGGTTCTTTAACGTGCACCTAAATCTAAGTACACGGGTGTTTTCGCATTTCGCCCCATCGAAATGCGGCCGCCGTGGCCGGGATTCGATCCCGCGACCTCGTGCTCAGCAGCCTAACACCATAGCCACTGAGCAACCACGGCGGGTTTAGTATAAGGATCACTGACAATTTGTATTCTAGTACTGGCCGATGAAGCCGAGAATTTTACGGTTAGGGGCAGAAGTTCCAAGTTCGTTTCAGACTAGATAGCTTCCGCAAGGCAGATGAGCAAATACTACTACTATGAATGTTTCATGATAGATTACAAATTTTCACTAATTTCCTAATCATTACCTTTAACTCCATGTAGCCGTAACTATATACGTATTTTTCCTTTGACGCTTACGGTAAAACATGTTTTATTAGGAACGTAGATAACGACCATAAATCTCCTCCTGAACCTCAATATCGAAGAACTTAAAGAATATGCTCATAAAAATGACGATTAGGAGTATCATAGGCATGTGAAAGTTATTGTTATTGTCACCTGTTTAAAGAGACGATCTAAGTGTGTTTCGGAGCTTTGCGGTATTTCAAATAACCTTGCAGGCTGGCTGAAATTTTTGTTCATACCCATTGGATTTCCTCACTTTTTTAAGGCCATTTGTTATTAAGCGTTACTTTTTCATACTTTTTTTTTTCATGAGGCTCAGTTTTCTCATCACGAACACTTCTGTGCGCGAACTAGTTGTGCACTTTTGGCAACCGCCCGTGCTGCTTTCATGTGGTCACTGTGCGCCCGAATTCCCTGCCCCGCTCCCCTCATGTAGTTGATATGTGGTCCGCCCCGACCCCCACCACGGGGGTTACAATATAAAAATAAGTACAGTATTTCTGTAAATTATGCAATTTCAATGAATATCATTAGCCTTAACTGCCACTTGCACTCCCAAATCCAACGCTAAAACCGCGATGAGCTCATTCCGCAAACATGAATCGATAACTTCAACCTCTCTCTCTCTCTCTTTTTCTATACACCTCAGTTTTGCAAAGGCAAAGTCGACCTGATTGACATCGGCTACGGCTTCCTCGCGTACAACGTCGAAAGTGATGACCCCACCAACGTGTGCGGCAAAGGTGCCTACTATCGAGTGAAGTTCCTGAGAAGGCTCGCCGAGTTCTTCCGCGACCAGTTCATTTCGCCCGACAGTTTGAAAGAGTGCGTGAAGCTGATGTAAACTGCTAGTGCGTCAAGCAGCAATGCATAGTGGGGAGAGAAGACATTAAACCAAAATAAAAAAAAAAAAACGACTTGCTCCCTGACAAATTGGGGCAGTTTACTGTACGTTGTGTTCAGAAGGCACACAGTGAAAGCGAAAACAAGCGTGTGAGTGCAGTTGGAGGCTTCCTAGCTGAAACATTAGGTTACGCGCTCTACTGCTTCACGCCGGAGATCGTCGAAGTGCCCTAAACGTGACATATTTGAATGAGCCTTCTGCCTGGAGTCAGGTAGCCTTCATTGTTAGGTTCGTAACAGCGCAACACAAGGCACGAACAAACTTGGTGACAGTTGCCTTGATGTATCTCTGTGCCTCGTTCATGTCATGGTTTTTGAACTGGCAACGTGTGTATATGTTAGACGTATCTTCAATAAAATATCAGTTGGGAGTCAGCGCCGTGTCGTCCTTTTTACCTTCCTTTTGTCCATGTCTTGTGTTTCGCTATTATCAACCTTACAATGAATCCTAACTAACTGGCCCTACCTGCCGTCTTAACGTCAGGTACCGTACCGACAAAGGGAGCACGCGTAGGTGGGTCCTCTTGCCGAAACGACGACTCCATGACTGAGGCTCGCTGTGGGCGTCCAGGGTCAGTCAATAAAAAAAAGTTACGCAGGTCCAACGCACATTTCGGAGGGGAATCTATGCCAAAGAAAATGTTTGAGAAGTGGGTAATGAAGTGTTACAAATTTGCCCATTTCATCTCCGCGTCTTTGGCGTAAAGGAAATTGGTGCTTGCGTGTGATCGCTTCCGCACCCGTAGTGCAACGAATCGTAAGGGTTGTCGCTTCGCGTATTTCTTCAATTGTAATTTATCTTTAAGGGCACCACCTACTTCTTGGCCAATCCCTTATTGTGGGCAGGTACCATAGTATGGAAATCGTCATCATTCTATTCCACACGTGGCGATGATCACAACAGAGGTAGTTGGCATTAGCACGACAGATTTATGCGTGCGATTGTGGCCTGCTTACACTTACCACATCTCAATTTTTTTGTTTTGCCTGTAATAAAAAAAAAGTGTGACTACGGGCTGCTATGCTGCCGGGTCAGAGGTTCGATCCCATCCCCAGGCACGTAATTCATACTTTCTTTTTGGGGGATGTATTAGGCAAGACAGCAGTAGCATCGAGCCAGACGTCGTGGTTAGAAAATTACGGGAAGGGTCCCCCCCCCCCCTACCCCCCCAAAAAAGAGAAGTAGCTTCGCTTTAAAGACAACGAGTGATGATGCTCCACAGTATGCAGCGTTGAAATACTTCGGTGAACATAAACTATTGCAGCGAAACATAGAAATAGGGTGCAACAAAAGATAACGAACGAAACACGGCGTTGAAAGAATACCGTGGTTAGATGTTAGAACTTCGTTAGTGCACAACATCTAGGGTATTGAAATCCATAGAAAAATTTTAACTACGGCAGCTTTGCCCAAATATGAGGCAGGGATAGCGATATGCATGGAACGTTTTGAAAGAAATATTCGCCATGTCTCAACAATTTTCGAAGTGCAACGACCTATGCAGTTTCAACTGAGCGTGACTGACGCTCCTTGGTTTTTGGCTTCGCATTATTAGTTTTGCGTTTCTCTGAAAGTGGCATTCGCGTTTTGTGCCTCTCTTAAAAAAAATAAGGTCCGGTTTACTGTGCAAGCTAAGGTGGTTAAACTTAGGCCGAGGAAGTACAGAGCTCAATACAGAACAGCGGCGTACGAACGCAGCGGTGACCACACGCAGCTCGAGATTAAAATAACTTCCCCACGATAACGTTGACCCGGAACGACATCTGTTTACATGTTTACGACATCTGAAGGAAGGTTCTTTCTTTACAAAATTTAGCACAAATCACTCTCCTGCATTTCGCGCACGCTCTGTAACTACAGCGGGCTGAACAATCATTCGGTGTTTTGGTACGTAAAACCAGAGAAATCATTTTTTTTACTAATATTTATTTCTTTGCACCTTTCTTACCAATTTACTTAACGAAAAAAAAAAGGGGGGGCGGGGTTCCGGGAATTCTTGATTGTTAAGAAGCACACATTACTTTCAGTGCGCTGTTTTACAGAGGCCACTGTCGAACGCAGATGTCTTGCGTGGGCCCTCTGAAGCACTCCCTCGTGCAGGCACTGACGTGTTCAAGCGCTGTACACGTGCAATAATGGCCCGGAAGCCCTTTGTTCCAACACCTAGTCATTCCCCGAGTAATAATATTAATAGAAAAAAAATACATGGGCTTATTCGGCACTCGCTGTAAGGCAAGCTCAGACAGGCGCCTGCAGGTGCTTCTGTTGTGATTGCACGGGCGATTTCGCGAGAGGCACATTACGCGAACGGCAGTTGCATCTCACGCAAGCGGTGTGCTTTCGTGCAAAGCTCTGTACGCAGTAGATGCCATCCGAGAATTACTTCGAGAGAGAGAGGCACCAGCTGGCGGATGTTGAGTGCTCGTGCATGGTCGTCGTCGTCGGGGGGGTTGTCGCACAACTGGTACGTACCAACTGTCTGGTCAACGAATACATTTACCCGCTTCATGCTGGCTCCTTTAGTGTTATCACCGAAAAAAAAGAATTGCATGTTCTCTACGGATGGCGGAGGCCCGCATGCCCGGACTGTCGACAGAAAATCTTGAACATCTGCATTCTGGGAGAAACTTACCTTGATCGCTTGATATAGGTCAAAACCTTTACTTGCATGTTATTACTGGTATGTATACTCGAACCAGTTGTGTTCTAAACCTCGAACCTCTCATGTCGCTCGTAAGCCTAAGTAACACGCTAAACTGGTTTGGTTAATATGTAGAGCAGACGTCAGACGACACCGTCAAATACAAAAATGGGCCGCCGATGAAGCGATGCTTGCAGCATAAAAAGAAGAAAAAGGAAAGAAAGAAAAAGGAAGCAATTTGGTTGAGGTGGAATGCAGGTTATCGTACGACCATACACATTTCTAGGCACGCTATACTTTACGCTGGGTGAATACGTAAGGAGCGTAGCCAGAATAAAAAGACGCACGTTGTTTTGCATGCCACTGTGCGCGCGCACGGCATTTCAGAATGCTGCAAGGTTGACGTTATAAATCGACGTTCTCTGCTGTGCATGAAAACGTGGTGGCCTGCGGTTGTCGTATGCTGCTGGCAGAGCTATCTTCATTTTTTTTTTCGTATGCTGTCATTCACACAGCTCTCTTAAGCTGTTTATTTTTCTTGATTCTTTTTCTTGGGGGGGGGGGGGGGGGTCAGTAGGGAGGTATTATTGCATGCTTGTGTGCCGCATAAAACGCACAAACGCTGCTTGCGGTGGCACGTTTAGAGAGATCGGGTTCAGCGTACGAAATAGCCTACAACGCTGCCTGAACTGAATTTCTGAGATAGATGTAAGGTCTCACAGCGGGTGTTACAAGTCTCTCGAGGTTGGTTGGCTGCTTGGTCCTGCATCATATGACGCAACCCACTACTATAGTGATATGTCATGAAACGGGCGGTACTAGCAAAAAAAATTATTGAAAAGTAAAGCGGACACATTCAAGGGATAATATTACTATAGTAATTTATATATTCAAATTAAAGGAGCTTAACTTTCGAAACTCTGCTATGAGTAATTTCAAAAAACTAACCTTTAAAAGAGACACGCTAAAAATATCGTTGGTTAATTATGAAGTTAAATAAATATTAGGAGAGCTAGCGTGGAAGCCATGGAAGTAGGACATCACTTTATCACGAACAACAACTTGGTCTATGGGACCACAACGCCTCCGAAATACGCGCAAGGACGCCGCCGCTCTCGGAGCCTTCGCGTGGAGTACAGAATGCCGCACGAATTGCCAAGCACCAAAGCGATGTGATTTCACAGCAGTTATACGCGTGTCTGCGTCCCCAACTGCACGTTGCTACGAGGGCACGAGTCCCACCCCCTTGTGGCCATTTCGGGCAAATTTTTTATCTTAAAGCGAGTATCTTTCTTTGACTGTGTAGCCCGTTTTCGGTCTCGGTGGTTGGTAGCGGGTGGAGTCTGACCGCCAAAACAAAGGCGCCTATGCAAAGCTTGCATGCTCTCGCGCAACCGATTAGCGGGATGCGTTCGTCGGCGAACACCAGCTAGGATTTTCTGGGACGCACGCGCTGTCGCGCCAGAGCTTTGGGGCATCTGAAGGTAAAGTCATACCTCATTATAGCGAAACTGGATATAATGAAATAATCGATATAACGAGGTAAGCGAAATTACCCTTTAAATCACCGCACAGATTCATAGCTCAGTACACGAAATAATGGTTATATCGAAGTAATGAACATAACGAAGGAATCCTGGCTTCCCCCTTCATCTTCGTTATAACGAGGTTTTACTGTATCGGTCTAGATGATGGGTTGGAGCGCTCGGGCAGGAACTCCCTCGTTTTCTCCCGCCGACTTGTCCCCATTTGGAAACTGCACGAGAGAGCCCGGCGGCGGTTCGCCGCCGGGCTCTACGCCGGTCTACGCCGGTCTACCCCGGCGTTCGCGTCACCGCACGCAACGCACATGCCATAAATTAGCTTATATGTTTAACCACCTATACTAGTGATACAGATGTGCTGGTTAACGACTCTGAAAAATTATGCAATAAGCAAGATTCTTGCTGTAATTAAAATACACTTTCAAGTTTATCATTCGTGTATCATAGCGGAAAGCTTTCCAGAAGCGTTAGGTTATTCCCCTACATTGACCCCCATCGTCGCTGGTTTCTGCCGAATTTTACAGCGAAGTTCGTGATGGGTGACTGAAAATGTGACTCTTTGGTGAAAATGAGGGGCACGTTATTGTGTATGTATAGGACAAATTGAAAGTGCTTGAATTATTTAGGGCCTGCTTAAAACATTACGCATTCAAGTGCTCCAGAGCAAATATGATGTTATACTAGCAGTACACAATTTCGCACGCATACCTCGCATTACAAAGCCACCGAGATGCAACTTAGCAAAAATCTGTTGATGGATATGGCAAAATAGTGCGCGAAATCGAATGCATGTGGCCTAAATACAGCTAAGCAAGTGTTCGAAAACTCACGCTCCCATTATCAGCCACGTTTCCCAATGTACCGAGAAGCACTCGGCTTTGCACAAAATTGATGCTGACACGGCTACTCGTTTATATTTCTCCGGCGACCGCTTTTCCACCGGCTAATAAATGTTATCGCTCGGCGCAGGATGCACCTGCACGTGTCGGAAGTTTCTCGAATGTTATCGATGGTTCTATCCGTTGTCTGGCTGTCACCGAACCTTGTGTAATCGGATTGTATGCGCGACGCGGATTGCGTAGTACTTTATGGAAGGCACGCGAGGGAATTAGCGATTACGCTGGAACGTTTCACGAGTCAGGTATAAAAAGCCGACGCGCTTGGCCCGCTGAGTTCGACTATGGTCCACTGGGCTGGCTGCTATCGTTGTGCTTCGAGTCTCACTTGCTTGTGTGGGCACAGGTTAGCCCAATAAAAAAAAGTTAGTTTCGTGATTCACAGTTTCGCTACTGTGTTCTTCACCTTCACGTCAACGTAACAATATTCGATAGAAATGGGAGGGGGGGGGGTGACCTTAAGATAAATTCGTGATCCATTCTTAACGTTTATTCCTTAATTATAGAGGCGTCACAAATAAATATTGAACTCTTGTTTCTGAAGTATTTGTATGCTTTAAACGATGTTCCTCCGGTCTGCTCGGTACACTAAACGAGGTACCTTGCTTAATGTAGGTACCTTGGCCAATGTAAGGGTCACGAGATGCGTGATGTGCTGGCAAAATTAACGTTGGTGGGTAAATTGCGGGCTTTGCAATAAATTGCGTATAGGCAAGCATACGTAAGCGGTATGAGTGTGTCTTGCGTGCCCGAAGGAGCTAGTCTGTTTCCCTGGCAGAACTAAACATGCCGCCGAGATGGAACTTTGAGAAAATGGAGCAAATTGGGAATATAATGGCAATTAAATTTATGCACCGAGCGAAATTCATGTGGGCTTAATGCAGCGCTTGCAAAAAAAAAAACGAAATCACTTAGCAAGTTGACAAAAGCTTTATATTACCATTTTACGCTTTTCCCAGTGTCCTGAAAGAACTATGTTATACAAAAGGTTATATTTGTTGAAAATTAGTGCCACGGTATGAGTCTTGTGCAGACGCAATTTAATGGGTTTGGCGTAATTACAGCCCCTGCCAATGAAATAGTTATTTGAGCACTCCAGAGCACTGCATGATTCAGTTTCACGAGTGGCACAATTTATAGCATGCAGTTTCGGACGCAGCAGTCGTATACATTTGCACGTCACGCAAGTTTTTATTGGAAACGCTCGACCGAAACGGCATCTCGAAAAAATTGGGATGTGATTCTGCAAGGTTGCGCAAACCGGCTGTCCCCTTTTTTTTTTTTTTTTTTACTTTGCCATGTGTCACGAAAGAAGCCGAGTGTATGCATCTGCACTGACAATGACAACAGAATAGGGAGTTTTAGAGCAATTACCTTGTGTAGAAATTTTAGCTAAAACGCTCGCTCATTCATTCATTCATTCATTCATTCATTCATTCATTCATTCATTCATTCATTCATTCAATAAAGGAAAAATGAAAATTGTGTCTGCAAGCAGCCTTGCCGACAAAAAAAGAAAGTACCCTAACTCCTCCTTACGCCTTTGACGTTCTTTTGTGCGTCTGACCAATTACGTCTCCCAACTCTGGCTTCCCTATTTCAAGACCTCCGTAATAACGGCGAAGCGTACGTAATGACGACAACAGTGCAATAACGGCGGATGGATTGAGCAAATGCAGTTTCAATTTGCAGCAGTTGCACACTTTCACTCCAACAAACAAGGAACTACACTCTATTTAAAAAAGAAAAAGAACAAGAAGAGGCACACCCTCTGGCGCTTATCTTCTAATCTGCTTGTCTGCGTTTCCTTTCTTCAACAACCTGCGCTCGGCGCGTTCCTCTCGAGAACGCTAAGTCACGCTAATGTGTCCTCTTTTCGGTATTAATCTTTTCTATCTTTTCACTCCTGAAAGAAAATTTATATTTCCCGCACACTTGAAATAAAGCACGCAGAGGCACATTGCTTCCAGTGTCTCGAACTTGAACTCCATTTCACTCTACCTATAACTACGTGTATAACTTTCGTGGCATGAAATACAGGGCGCGCTGCATTGAACATTGTTAAATAGACGCAAATCAGATGGAGATTGCTACCTGCGGACAAGATAAACACCAAAAGGTGCGAACTTTTCCCGCAGAGTGCAGCGCGGCTTCAATTTTGAGAAAGCTGGAGTAAGTAAGCAATCGGTTGAAGAAAGAAAGAAATACGCAGAGGGAAGAAGTTACGGAAAACCTGCTTTCGTGAACAATCATTTCCCGCGCGTTCCGCTTTTATGGTTTAGTGCTCCGAACGGCGACAAAAGTGTGCGTAGATTTGAAGCCAAAGCGACGGTTTAGCTTAGCATGTATTACAAGGGCGTGCGAGTGGCATATTTGTCTCTCGTTTCCTTTTCTTCTAAAGCCTACAGGAAGCGGAGCCGCCGGGCCAATCTCCACCATCCTGTTCCACTAATCAGTACAAATGGAAGCCTTAAGGTACTGTGAGCATGTCCTACCTTGGAAATCAATTAATTAATTATTGAATCATTAAACGCGAGAACAGTACTGCAATGCGCGAGCACTGACAATCAGATCTCTCGAAATTACAGTAGTCATCCGCTCCTGAATGCTGAAGCTACGCTTCGAGGAAATGTTCGTGCTGCACTAGACATCGCTGTGCAGAAGTGCCTACTGTATGAGCTGGACAAAATATCGAAGAACACAGAGACACGTGCTTCTGTTTCTGTTGGCTGAGAAGTCTGCTTTCAACTCCCCGCTACGCGTTTCTTGATGACGTGGGAGGCGAAGAACGCGAACGTTTCTTTAAAGATAATAAATCCCACAGCGAGGGATTGGCAAAGGCTCGTGAAGGACGTATCGTGCCAACGCCAACTAGCTTTTTTCAGATGGCTGCGTGTGGTCGATGGTTATAATTTCCATACTGTGGCACATATACACAACACGGCGCTGGCTAAAGAAAAAGCGGTCGGGTACACTTGAAATGAATAAGATGAAATGAATACGTTAAAGGCGATGCAAGATGTGTCACATTCCGTAGCACGCCGGTTTCTTTTGCGCCAAAGACTCAACAGCGAAATAGACAAACTTCAAGCATTTCATTAACCGCTTCTCAAAAGCTTCGCTTCACATAGATTAAAGTCTGTGCGTTGGATCTGCATAAATTCTTGAACTCCACAAAGCCGAACATGTTGCCTAAGTACTCTCATGTAAGTGCTGGAGAGCCGATGTGGAACCCATACTAGCGTATCTATATGCTTGAGGCAGTTGAATGGCGTGGATAGTTCAGCAAATCAGTTACGAGGTATGCAATTATCAGAATGATAAATGTTTACTCAATTATCGTATCACTGTTCTATTCGTGCCGATATACTCTCCATGGCCGGAAATAAATGTGAAGTTGCTTTAATTTTCTCCGACGTGGAATGATGGTCGGGTTTTGTGAGGTTAATAGGAAAAAAATAAGGTACTACAGGTTCCTCTGCTGCCAGTATAGAAACATTTGCCCCTGGTGCGGCGCCAAGCCCACCTTATATAACATTACATGGGAATGCGTTCAGAATCAACAATTCCTTCAAATAAAAGACCCGAATGCGGAGCAGTGGGAGTGGGTGCTCTCCAGCAGCGACCCGAAAGTCCAGCATGGACTAGTAAAGCACGCTTACTGAGTAGCCACCCTCAATGGTGCCTTGGAATAGGGGCGTCGACCCTGCGCAGATGGGGAAGAAGACCGTGAAGACGGACGACCCCATCTGCCACCGCTAATTTCTAACCAATTAGAGCAAATAAAGTTTTTCCTGCTCCTCTGCGCTGTCTTGGTCTAGATTTATGTGTCCCGGTAACCCCCTGTTTATGGATGTTAACCTCTCCATACACTAGGATACAGCCTCAGCAGCGTGTGCTGTGCCGCCCGGAATTACTTTACTAAAATCTAATGGACTGTCCTGCTAAATTGGTTCTCCTTATTCTCATTATTTAATTCATCGTTTAGTGTTAAATGTATCTCACTCGTTTTCGCATTCTCTAAAACTTTTATTCGCGAGTGCCAATTTACAATATGGTAACTTATCTCGTCTTTATCCGTTTTACTCTGCCACCCAATTTTTCGGTAAATCGTCCGTATGCGCCACGAACAGCAGCAGCAACAACAACGACGACGACGACAAAATGAGCTTCATGTGTGCATGTATTACTATATTTGACATTTTATTACTTTCCAAATTTTTATTGTTACTTGAGTAAAATAATTGAAGTTCTGGCACAGCCGGCTATGACGTAGCCTACTTTCTTATGTTTGTGCACCTAGAAAAGTAATGAAGTAGTGGAAAATTTGAAGACCAGCCTTCAAGAATACCTCCGTTTGGTATTTTATTCGATGCATTCTTCAATCAGCCTAGTGTGGCCAATCCCCCTTCCGGGTATGAGCCATGTTTTGAGGTAACAACAACAACAGAAACAACAACGTAAGCGACCGTTCTCTATTCCTCCTTTGCTGCGTGAAGAGCTGGCTGTCGTCTTTCTTAGACAGAACAAGCTATCAGCGTGACTAAATTATCGTTGTCGAGTTGCAGTGACCACAGATTGTGTCGCCGGACGTTGAGCACCAAGCGTATACCCTGACGATCCCTAGCCCCCGCCACACTCTTTAACACCGCAGTGCCGAACAAGTGTCCTTTGGTGAACATTTTTGTCCGCTGGTAGTATACGTAAGATTGTGTTACACAAAGTAAACGCACGGCCTATGGGAGTAATAATGAGGACCATGTAAAGCCTGAAAAGCATCGCTCCATGAAACTTTCTACATGTTTAATTTACGGGTTCGTAGACTCAAGGCTGCTCCTACGCTCAATGTCAAATTGCGTGATGTCGATTTTACGTTAGGTTGGCGTGCTTTAAAAAAAAAAATCGGAGGTGCTATAGAAGCCCTGTAAACAAATCAGAAGTGACACGTTGTGACGTGGATAGAAAAAATAAAGCCCGTTGTTTCCATTTGGCAGTTACTGAGAAACGATGGAAAAAGCATTGCACATTCTGCACAAGAGTGCGTCAAATTCAAAATGGTCACGCGCGCCGGTCACACTACTACATAGTGTGGTCACGTGTTTCGTTCACATCGCGATACACTGGTTGTCCACTATGCTAGGATCGACCGAGAAAGTTATTTTTCAAGCAATTCCAAGTGATTTTGTGGTTGAAAAAAGTTTGTTTCAGCGAAAGGCGATGCGAACAAGTTGAGTCACAATGACGGCACAATTGCACCAGTACGTTAACATATACAATGTACAGACCGTAGTATACATGGCACGTTTTCAAAGAAATGTCTGAGTCCACATGCACCTACAATGTATAACCAAACAGGCCTACGGAAACGACCGCTTACACATAAGATAATTCTCACATTATACAAAATGATGTTCAGTACATACAATGTACACAATGATTATGCGCAATATGCTGATGTGGTAGAGACATTTTACATACTTTTGTAGTGATGCTATGAGATCTTTATATAAAAAATTGCATTGTATACGAAAGCATTCACACACAGAAATCACGGGCACCTGCGTTCTATGCACATTGCATGAATAAATTTGATGGCCTGGCTAGAAGAACCAGACTGGCCGAAAATTAAGCCGTACGCGTCCATCATCCATCGAAAGGAAACGGCGTGACCACTGTCGAAGGAACTCCTCTTCTGCAAGGAAGAACAACTCCTCTGACAGAAACGACAGTAGCTAAGAGTAGAGCCTCTCCAGAAGTGGAAAGAGAGCTCGGCGACGATGGCCTGCGGCAACCACCTCGCACCAGTTACGTCATAAGCAAAAGGCGCCCAACCGCAATTAAAGTCACGCGAAGTGGCCGCGTGAGAAGCGACGAAATGTAATAAAGCGGTTAACTCGAAGGCCACGGAAACCAGAATGCACGGCCCTCCAAAAACTAAATATGCGGATCCCACGCACTGTGGCAATCGATGTAAGCGAAGCTTTCTGTGGTGTTTGCTTGGATTGACGATAATTAGCGGTGACGTTGGCGGCGAATGTGCAATTTCTACAGCGTTTAGTCCAATACGAGAGTGATGAGCTGATGTTAAATGTTACCACTGCTGTTTGGCTGCGTAATCCACAAAACACTGGGAGACGTGTTTGTCTGAGTTGTTGTTGTGCGTCGTTGTTAACAATCTCTGAGATTTGAGCATTACCATTACTTCACATGGCACATCGCATCGTGGCAGAAGTGTTAAACATTAAATGATTTATGGGGCTGTACGAAATTCAATTAATTATTATAAAATTGCATGTATACATTGAATACATACAAGGTCTATCAGAAAAGTATCCGACCTTATTCTTTTTTTTTTTTGCGAACACCTAATGGATATGAAACAAGCGCGCTTGCATCAGCCGATTTCGAACCTTCATGCGCATGCGCGAATTTTTTCCCACCTGCCGATCGCGTCAGTCACTGGCACGCAGCGCTTGAGTGAGGTAGTGCGCAGTGCTTTCATAGGTTTTTTATTGCGAGGAAAATGGCGGAGCGACTGGAGCAGCGCTACTGCATCAATTTTTGCCAGAAACTGGACGACCGCCAAGTGGAAACCATTCGGAAGTTTCAGACGGCTTTCGGTGGCGATGCTATGACCGGCACACAGATTAAAGAGTGGTACAACCGGTTTAAAGACGGCCGCACATCGGTGGAGAGCGAGCCACGCTCCGGTGGGCCATCAACATGCCGAAATTACCACGTCATTACCGAAGTGAACACTGTGGTGATGCGGGATCATCCTGTGACTATCCGAGAAATTGTGGAAGTGATGGGCATCAGCACTTTTTCTGCACATTCCATTATGGCCGCAGATTTGGCCATGAAGAGAGTTGCGGCGAAATTCGTGCCGAAGCTCGTCACCATAATCACTGGTGACGAGTCTTGGGTGTACGGGTACGACCTGGAAACCAAATGCCAGTCGCCACAATGCAAGCATCCCACGTCACCAACACCAAAGGTGTGGTACACCACGAGTACGCACCACAGGGTCAAACAATCACCAAAGAGTACTACAGGGATGTCCTCCGTCGCCTACGTGATGCTGCGCGGCGCAAGAGACCGGATTTGTGGTCAACAGGAAATTGGCGCATCCATCACGACAATGCTCCTGCACATTCCTCGCACTTGATTCAGACTTTCTTGGCGAAAAACCAGACTCCTGTAGTGCAACAGGCTCCTTACTCTCCTGATATGCCCCCCTGCGGCACTGCTGGCTGTTTCCCAACATCAAGAGGTCATTGAAAGGAGTGCACGTTCAGTCAAGAGAGGACACTATGGCTGCAACGACAGCTGAGCTAAACTCCCTTCCGAAAGAGGCCTTCTCGGAATGCTTCCAGCAATGGCAGCACCGCTGGGAGAGGTGTGTGGAGTCCCATGGAGACTATACTTTCAGGGTGATTAGGTTTCCAACGCTGCAGTTGGGCCACTTTTTTTTTTTCTTCGGCCAATGGTCGGATACTTTTCTAACAGACCTCGTACATTCGCGGTCTGCACCACGGTTCGCTGCATAGCGAAGATGCTCCTGTTCCGCGCGACGCTTCTCTCGGGCCTGGGTGTTCTCGACGCTGAGTGCACGCTTTGCATGGTGGTGGTGGTGGTGGTAAAAACTTTAATTCGTCAACAGAAAATGATTTATGAGTTTATATGTGGGAAGTCATGATGGCTTCGTGAGGTGGCCGTCAGACCGTGTCTTACGGCGACTTCTAAAGCCCAGGTCACGGCCCGCAGTTGAACCGCGGGTTCCGAGCTGGTCACCGCAGCCTCCCACTGCTCTCGGTTGGATAGCTGCCATTCGGCTCTAGGTTTGAGCTCAGGGCATCCGTGTAAGATGTGTGCTAAATCGGCTTTGTCGGCCTCGCATAGCGTACATTCGGGGCAGTGTGTCCCTGGGTAGACTATGGATAGCTTGTACGGGTTGGGGAAGGTGTGTGTTTGGAGTTGCCTCCACGTCGCCTGCTGGTTTTTGGTTAAGGAATTGTCAGGGGGTGGGTATTCGAGTCTTTCGTTTTTATAGTATTGCGTAATTTCGTGGTAGGTTATCATGCGCTCTTTTGCTCCTAGCAGGATCGCTTGGCTCACTGCCCGGTTGACGAGTCCTCGGGCGAAATTGTGAGCCGCTTCGTTCCCCGGATGGGACGAGTGCGCAGGGATCCAGATGATTTTCTGGCGCGTGTTTAGGTTCTCCTCGCGCATATACGTGAGCACGCTCTTGAGACGCCAGCTCCGAGCGCTCTCTTCAGGCAATGGACGATTGTAGCGTTTCCGCTATCAAAGCCCAGCACGCGACCTCCACAGCCCGGCACCTGCTTTTTTGTCGCATAGAAAAGCAAGCACAGTACGTGCCATACGCACAAACTTCGCATCTCGACCCTCGGCGGCGCCAGCCGGCATGTGTAAAACCCTTTAACTTCGTAAAGTTGCGACACTCTCCTCCTGCGCCTTCACTCCTCGTTTCTCCTCTCTTTCATGCTCCCTCCTCGAGTGTGGCGCCGCCTACACTGCTCGAGCGTACCAACGGCGCCAACATGCGCTCCTCGCAACTGCGTAGACGCTTCTCGAGCAAAAATGACGCTCATGCACGGCCCTAGGGCCCACGTGATGCTATTAGGCCAATAGCGACGCGGCGTCGGCCTCGGCCAGAGTGCGCGAGGAGGAGGCGGCATTCTTCAAAGCATGACACTACTTTACGAAGTTTAAAGGGTTTTAGGGATGCGCGGAAGAGAGAACCATTTTGTGGTACTGCAAGGCACCCATCGGCGCCCGCGGCAAAACCATCACAGCACTCAGAAAGTCGGGATAATGTCCAAAGAAAGCTTCTTTAATACCATAGCAACGACGTATTGCAACAGTACATGCTTCTTGAAGGGGACAATCGGGACTCAGCGAAGACGCGACCGTGCCCCACCACTCTAGTCTGTCACGCGTTGGGAGCACTTGCCACCCAAGACGTCACATGAAGTCGCGTAGATGGTCAGGCAGATAGGACGCCGTTATCCCACCCCACGGCACGCTATTTGAACGTGCGTGGCGCGCTGGGGGAACTAGAGGAAGCAAGCAGTAAGGCTGACGTATATACAACGCGGTTCCCTAGGACGCCTACATAAGGACATATACGTTGTAAATGGCCATAAAATGCCACGGCCCTTGAGTAAATTGCAGGTCTGTTTAACACTTGTGGTCCGCGATTTAGGTGCACGCTCAGTAGCATGTAACGAATTTTTGTGACAAGGAAATAGGACAGCCAAGTTCACGCGCGGGACACTGATCACGCTGCAACAGGCAGAGCAGAAATCGAAGAGCAAGCAGCCGGCAGCGGACAGACACGGATGGGAGCGCGAACCCACCGCGAGAGCGTGGTTGCCCAAGCATCGCGTGACAGACCAGTTCTGTACTGCCCGACCAGAAGAAGGAACTAAGAAGGAACTGCAATGACTTAGTAACCCATAATGGTGGCTGTACAACGGGACGCACGTACCATACACGGCCGTGAAATACAGACTGTGCTAAGTACTTTCTATCTAATGGGTGTAAACAACACCTTATATCATCCTGAATATTTAGCCTTACATCTTCAAAAACTGAAAGCCACACAGACTCGAATATGCCATAATAGATGTAATCAGGGCCTGCAGTACGAATAGAATCGCTCTATTGAAGACGGAAGTGATTTAGGCGTGCCTCTGGGAAACCAATGCACAAATAAGGTCCTTGTGAAAAATTTAGCGCCGCAGCTGAAATATTTCCACACTCATTGAAAATTTGAAGACTACCTGAAAAGCTGTCTTCGTTCCCAAGATACAATGTGATACCACCTTTACAACACCGCTATATGGTGCCTCAGCAGGGGAGGGTATTGCATACAAAGAAATGAAACAAGAACAAAAAGAAAGACATGAAGCTCTCGAATAAACATTGACGTCGAAGGCAGAAACGCTGTAGCAGTCAGACTGATATCCCATCTGGAAAACTACCGTTCCTTCCATGGGATTTTGCGGGCCCTAAGTCTAAATATTTCATAACATATGCAATAACTTTAGACAAGAAATGGCATTTCTTAGAGGAAGTGTGTCTTTTAACAGAGTACGATAATTAATTTGCAAATGAGGCATTGCGTATCAGATGTAATGTTTTGAAATTTCCATAGGTATTACAGCACTTTTCAGGTGACGCTGCCTTCGAAAGAATTGGCTCCATGTTTTCTTTTTAAAGCGATAGCTGTAAGGGCCTCGTTATGCAGTGAGCGCGACGATAAAGGCGCTGAGCGTGAGCGAAAACTCTCTACCAATCACAGAGCGGCGCTTGGTTCTTTGAACTCCACCAGATGGAGCTAGCCTCCGTGCATCCGCCGCAACGGAGCCTCTGGTCGTGCGGTGAAACGAAGATGGTAGGCGACCCTAATCTTTGACTTAGGGGCCTCTTAGTGGAGCTCACTCTTCGGCGTTGGTGTTCTTAACTCTAGGCGAACGCAACGCACGAACCGAACTCGGAGGCGACTGCTTTCCATTAATTAGCCGGTCAAATACCAAGCCACCTTTTTGTGTGTGACGTCATTAGTAACGTCATTACTTCCTATTTCTACTTCCGGGTTTCTGGGAATTACACAGAAGTCGTGCTCACGTGGCGGGTCTCTAAAGTCTACGATATTGTGCTTTGGTGTGCGGTAATCAGTGATTTTTGATTAATTATAATCATTCCAGACACTTCAGTGACTCAACTTGTAACTAAACATACGTTCTGATAGCGTCATTATCATCATCAGCAGCCCGGCTACGCCCCATTGCAGGGCAGAGACCTCTTCCAAACTTCTCCGGCTATCCCGGTCATGTGCTAATGGCGGCCATGTTGTCCTTGCAAACTTCTTAATCTCATCCGCCCACCTAACTTGCTGCCGCCGCCTGCTACGCTTCACTTCCCTTCTCTTGGAATCCAGTCTGTAACCCTTAATGACCATAGGTTATCTTCCATCCTAATTACATGCGCTGCCCATGCCGATTTCTTTTTCTTGGTTTCAACTAAGATGTCCTTAACTCGCGTTTGTTCCCCCACCCAAACTGCTCTCTTCTTATCCCTTAACGTTACACCCATCATTCTTCTTTCCATGGCTCATTGCGTCGTCCCAAATAAAGTAGAACCCTTTTCGTGAGCCTCCGGGTTTCTGCCCCGTAGGTGAGTACTGGTGAAACCGATAGTGAAACCGATTAATTTTGTACTATTCAATTTTTTTCTATTTTTTCTGACTTATTTTGAAGGTCGTCCCCGGTCATCTCAGTGATTTCTAATTGATTCTAGTTATTCCAGACGCTGAGTAACTCAACTTGTAACTAAACTTATGCTCTGATGTCCTATATGTAATGAAACCCGTGAAATCTCTACTGTACAATCATTTTCTATTTTTTCTGATTTATTTTGAATTTTCTACCCGGTCGTCTCAGGAGGTGAACCGGAAGTGCTGCGCAAGAAACAAGAGACAATCGATGCGCGTGCCAATAAGAATGCTTGGACAGGAACAAGACGCTACTACAACAGTGATAGGATAAGCTTCCTGCCGATGTATTCACTTGAAGAACAACGAACAAAGCCTAGTTTATATTTTGAACATGGTATGGTATGGTAAAACTTTATTGAAGTCCTGCAGATCGTTAGTGTTCACGAAGCGGGCCGCTCCCACGTGGGAACCGGAAGGCCGAGCCTCTCGCCCACATCGTGGGCCTGCTGCACAGCCCAGAGTTGGTCAGCCAGAAGAGGGCTGCGGAGAACCGCCTCCCATCTGGCCGAGCTGTTATCGATGGTAGAGCGTGACCGAGCACACCGCCAGAGCATGTGTTCTAAGGTGGATATTTTTCCACAATCACGGCAAGTACCATCGGTGTAAGTATCCGGATAGATTTTTGTAAGAGCGACGGATTGGGATACGTATTCGTTTGTAGTAGACGGAACGTTAGTGCTTGAGCTCTATTGAGCCGCGGATGAGGAACGAAGTAGGTTCTAACGCTGAGATAGTAGTGTTTAGCAATCTCGTTGTAGGTGGAGGGCGTGTCGCTGTTCTCTGGGGAGTCGGCTTCCGATTGGTCTGAGGTAGCGCAATGTGCAAGTTCACGCGCAGCCCCATGAGCCCACTCGTTGAGGTTGGGAGGAGCCCCCTTTATCTGACCCTGATGTGCGAGAAACCAATAAATGAAGTGGTGCGTGATTGCTTTGCCCCCAAGAAGTCTGAGGGCCGTTTCGAGAGCCTTTTTCAAATGCTCTGACTGCAGGCCTTGAATCCCTATAGACGACATCCAGTGAGCTATCCAGCAGGACGTGTGCAATAGCCATTTGTTCAGCAATTTCTTAGTCCCTCGTGTGAACCGAGGCAGCATTGGTGATTCCTTGCCGACCATCGACAGTGACGATGGTGAACGCCTGGCATCCCTTAGAAGAAGCAGTAGCCACAAAGCTAACCGTTCGCTGATCACTGCGTATTTGCCTAAGGAGGTTGGCCGCCCTTGCCCTTCTTCTACCGCGATTATGATCGGGGTGTATGTTCCTAGGTATTGGCGCGACTGTAATGTTCTCACGAATCGACGGAGGAACGTCAGAGAACTCCACCGCTACTCTATGGAGATGATATCCGAGTTCCTGCAAGGTCGATATCCCTGCCTTAGTTGTAGTGAGGCGAGTTAGCTGTGCGCGCTCCTGTGCCTCTGCAATTTCTTCCAGCTTATTATGAATGCCAAGCTGCATTAAGCGCTCTGTGCAAGTGTATACGGGTAACCCGAGAACCCGCTTAGTAATCTTCCTAAGCTGTGCATTCAATTTATCCCGCTCTGCCCGTTTCCATCAATGCATGGCTGCCCCGTATGTAAAGTGGCACAGAACGAAGGCATACATTAGTCGAATGAGGTTATCCTCCTTGAGTCCATGATGTCGATGTGATACCCTCCGAACTAAATGAACGGCACTTTCCGTGTCAGCAATTAGCAAGCCTATATTCTTGCCATTTGTACCCCCTAACTCGATGATCATGCCCAAGACCTTGACTGAATGGGCTCTGGGTATGCGGCAACTGTTTCTTGTATATAGGTTAATGTCTCTGTCTTCTAATGATCTCCACCCCTTGGCCTTGTACTGCGTTCATTGGGACTACCTGGGACCAGTGGGTTTGAGGTAGATTTCAATAGTATCTATGGCCTCCTGTAAGGCTCCCTCAACCTGACCATCATTGCCTCCTGTGCATCATATAGTTATAGCGTCAGCATACATAGTGTACCATGTAGTTACATCGTAAGCATATATAGTGTGTTTGATGTCTTCAATTTCGAGAAGCTTTCTGCTAAGGCCGACCATGGCTATATTGAATAAAGAGGGGCAGATGACTGCCCCCTGTGGCCTGCCCCTCTCACAAGTTCCAGCAGTTGTGATTCGAGATCGTCCACCCGAAGGATAACCTTCCTATGTGAGAGAAACGACCTAACATAGTTGTAAAATCTCTCACCCAGATTGAGCCGAGATAGGCTAGGATATGCGGGTGTAGAACGTTGTCGAAGGCCTTCTCAAGATCAAGTCCCGAAACTGCCCGAGAGTCGCTAGAGTCGTCTATGATTTGAGGCTTAATTAGTTTTATAGCATCGTGCGCTGACAGGCGTGCTCTGAATCCTATCATACTGTGGGGGTAAATGTCGTTATTCTCCAAAACCGGGAGAGTCGATTCAGGACCACGTGCTCCGCTATCTCACCCACACAGTTGCAAGCGAGATGGACCTCAAGTTGTCAACGCTAGGTGTTTTGAACATGTGCCTCGAAAAATTGATTTTATACACTTATTCAGGTAAAATAGAAGGTTTATTAGCCACATGCCTGCTCTCCAGAGTTCACACCTTACGTGACGCCATGGGGCAGAAAAGGATGGTTTTATTGAAATAAATGCTGTATATTTAATAAGGTTGTCAAATGATTCAGCAACCCGCAGAAGTTAGTTCTGTAGCTTCATTCCTGTTAGCACAAGAAAGTGTAGTGTTACGTTTCGCCTACGACGCGCGGTATAGCCGGCGCGGATGCAACGGATGCCGGGGCTTCGTTCAAAGCGGCGGACATTTTGGCCCGTTCAGCGCTGCCGCAACGCCTCCTGCCATGCGCGTCCAGGCATGTTTCAATGCCACGTGTCTTCGTGTGTGCGTGTGTGTGTGTGTGCATGTTGGTGCCCACGCTTGTCAAAGCGCGGCAGCCGGGGAGAGGAGCTCCCCAACTGTGAAGCGAGGAGGTCTGACCGGCGCCGGCCTGGCGGATGCGTCACTTCTAGTCTCAACGTGTCCGTGCGGCGCCGTCACGTGCGCCTCATCGCGAGCCGTTCCTTCTTGCCCTCGACTCCGAGAGTATAAAAGCAGCAGCCCACGCACGCCGAGAGAGGCTCCGATTTCTTCCGTCGAGTAACGTGGTCTCCCGTCTCTCCACTTCGGTCGACCTGACCGGCCGCTCTTTTGCGATGCTAGAATAATCAAGTTGTTCTGTTAGCAGTCGACTCATCTTTTGCCAGGACCTTCGGATGCTTCCAGCTGTGCCCCAGGCCGCCAGGCCAACGCTACCCTTGGGGCTTGCGACCCAGATGCAACAGTAGCTTGCATGTCTATTCGTTTTGAATTATTACATTTTTATAAAATTGTATGTAATGTATGTTAGCTTACCGTAGCAGGGGATTATGTGCACAATGCTTAACTACGCTGCAGCCTTCTCTAACGTGCTTTGAGATGCGGTGGGCTGTATTCCTGGCCAGTCTCGTGTTACTTCAGCATTTGCGTAACCAAAACGTTTGGTCGCTTTATTGGACCGCTTGAATGGATCTTCAAGAGCCATGCAATTGTTTTTGTCATTGCGCACAAGCCAACATAATACCAGGTCAAACTTACTTGGTAATGGTGTGTAAAATGCAACAGGCCTACTGCACTGCTAGGGCACATCATGAAGAACGTCCCTATTATGTTAATTTATCATCAATGAGGACGTTCTGTGGATGTCCTAAATCCACAACCAAATCTCCCACAAACGTCCTTTGGACGATTGGTAACACGTCCCAGAAGCGTCAAAAATGTCCTTAGCACGTACTCGGGATTATGCAATAAAAATAATCCATATTTAATCTTTTCTTGGATGTCCGAATATACCATTTTGATATCCCATTTTGACGTCCGTTGGACGTTTCTCTGAACGCCACTTCGCGTGCATGGGAGGATCAGTTGCTTGATTTGCCTCCACTGGCGCAACGGCGAAAGTTGGCTAGACTTAAATTTCTTTTTTTGTTATCAAAAGGCCACTTCAATAATGAAACCACACACTATCTTGCTCCCAGGCAGGCTAGAAACGTCAGATCAAGCAACGATTGTATGTTCTCAATTCCAAAAGCAAATCTGGACATGCACGCTTATTCATTTTTTCCGTGAACGATTAAGGAATGGAACAGTTTGCCGGCGTCTGTTTTGCAGTCGAGTAGCATTAAAATCTTTGAGGAACGCGTTAAAAACCTTTTATGAAATTGAATGTTAGTGGTGCCGTGCAAACATTGTCACACTATTCTAGAAATACATACAATAGTCCTTCCTTTATGCGGCTTCCAATATCACTGTCACAATGTTAGAAACATGTATTTCTTAGCCAAACTATTGTATTTCGTTATTTGTTTTGCATTGTATTTCCATCATTCATTGCTTCATGTCCTATTTACGTTTATAAAGTGTTTACATTTTTTACGCTATGTGCAAACCTGCTGTACCCACCCTGTTACGGCCAAAACGGCCAACAGTATTTGAAATAATAATGATAATAATAATAAAATCCCGTGGACATTCAAGAACGATCCACAGGCTTCTTAGATATGTCTTAGGGTCGTTCAAAGGTCCCGTTTCGGATCTCTGCTGGACATCTCTAGGACGTTGATGGCCCAATAAGTATGGCGCCCGCCGTAGTGGGGGACTCCGCAATAATTTGGAACACCTATGGGGCTCCTTAATGGGCCCCTAAATGGAAGCACACAGGTAACACGTTTTTTCCACGCAGTGCCACTGGACTATCGTAGTGCGGATTTAACACAACGTGTTTTGGCCTTTCTGCTGTGTAGGTGAGGTTGGCAATCTAAAAAAAAGGTAGTGCTCATACCGTATAAAATATTTTTTTACCTGTTTGACAAGAGTGTTCGATCAGCCATCAAGCAGCTGATTTTTCATCTACCAGCTTTGCAGGCGCAAGCAAGAAGCTGGTCGACGCCAGGTACGGTCTCGTCGTACACGTCGTCTAAATGAATCACCCCCAAGAACCAGTGCGACAAGGGTGACTACCCGCCCGTCAAGTTCCTCAAAAGACTGACCGGCTTCTTCCGCGACAACTACACGTCGCCCGATGCTGTGGAAGCGTGCGGTAAACTGATTTGAAAAGCTTGCATTTGACCGCAGTCGATAAAGGATATTCTGTTTAGGCGAATTGAATGTCCGAAAGTTGCACAATACGCTGCTCATCGTTATTAAGCGCAGGAACATTGGCAATTTGAACGCGGCCGGTCCACACACACAAACACACGCACGCACGCACGCACATACACATACAGACACAGTTTCCGAATTGCCATGGTTTTGTAAGGTGTCGCCATCTAGAAAGGATTCGGCGGATTGTATTGATTGTATTTTAGATTGCTGTGGACATCTATGCTTGCTAACCACCATTCTTTATTCTTCTTTATTTTTCGCGTGCATAGATATACGATGCTCAGCAAGCTTTAAAGAAGATATCGCAACGCCATACAGACGCTAAATGGAAGTAATGCTAGGTGCTATGGCAAGTAACATTATGCGTAATAAACATTTCAAAAGTGGATATACAGAGGAGGCTTCAAACAAGTGGTTTCCCGAAACAGTGCGAACAGGCAGTGTTACTCGCAATGCTAAGCAAAATATGCATGATTACACATGTTTAAAGTACACATAGGCGCAAGGTTAATGACGAGTGGATTGACGAATCGGTGCAAAACCCTAAGTGTTACCTGTTGTTCCGATAAAATAATAACAAGAAACAGTTGAAGACATAAGGGTCGCTGTATATCTAGACATGCTAAAAGCTTTGACGAGCATGTTGTTTGGTTAGTTTCAAAGACTACTATGTCAGGCTCACTACAGCTTCTCAAACCATACTTAGAATTAAAAACAAAGGTTGCAGCGCAAAGCAGACGTTTTTGTTTTTAGGTCATGAACAAACTAGCGCAGCAACAAGTTTTATCAAATCATACTAAGAATTATTTCTTGCGTCCGATATAGCCACAACTGTTTGTTTGATTGATCTGCGAGTATACTATTGATTGGTCTGTTTATAATATGGTGCTAGAAACCGAAGCGCGCAACGGAAAGGGCCGAGAAGATCAGTCGAATGTCCTCGCCCCTGTGCGCTTGCACGCCGTGATTCGTAACGCCAGCAAAAGTCGACTAGCCCTTTTCCATACCTCCTTGCGGTTAATGTAAGCCGGCTCTTATAGCCTTGCCAGAGCAGCCTCGGCATTTGCACAGCCTGAATTTGCTACTTCATTAGGCTGCGACTCTGGCCACTTGCAAAAGAGGTCTGCATAGGGTATAAACCTAACACCGCCTGCCACCTTGCCGTCATCCATTGACCAAGTGCGAGGGAACGCCACACACATCGTGTTCAACCTAACTGCCCGTACCATCTTCCTGAGGTTGAGCAGGTAAGCATTGCGGTTTGTATCGAAAACAAACATGTATACGCAATGCAAGAAGGCACACTATGTTCTCTTGAGACGTTGTATCTTCTGCGAGCTTAGCTATAAAGTACTAGAATTGACCCTTTTCGTGGAGCAGTCTGTTCTAGAGAAACGAGATGGCGCTTTCGGCGGCACGTCGGGCGTCGCCTCAGCGACAGCGCACGAATTCGAAACCATTACCGCGTCCACCTAGCTTCTGTTTGATCAGCTGTCGAAAATGCAACTGAGTTTTCACAAACGCACTGTGCTCCAATCACGCCAAATTGAATCATGTGGGTTGAGGGTATGTGCTAGTTGGCTGCAAAAATAGTGACTGGCATGTTAAGGAATGGAATGTATTCTTTTAGCCGAGTTCGCGGACCGTTGCTGCAACTGTCCGTACGTGTTACTGGCACTTTGAGATGAACGGCTTTCTTCGAGGATGCAGATATTTTCTCATTCGTCAGCGTTGTACGGCTACCGTTCAAAGACAGTGCTTCAACCCCAGAACGTTGGCAAGAGTGAGTATACCGTTTGTTAAACAATGACAAAGGAGGTAGCACTGCTTCCTGCCATAACATGTTTCGCGCACACTATCTACACACATCTACCCCAACTTGCATAGGATCTTACGCCCATTCTATCGCCAACGTGTCAATAAGTGAATGGGTGCACACTTGAGTATATTCGCGTCATATACGCGCAATAAATTACGAACTACACCGATAGCGCACGAATGGTGAAAGCTGAATGTTTCATGACAGTCCACAACAGCAAGCGAGTTACTAGCGATAATACATCTTTGCGGCAAGTTATTACATTGTACAAGACAAATACGTTTCAAGTGCTGGGCACAGCAAGAACAAATCTACCGAAATTGAGCACACATGCGAGCGATTAGGCAGAAATAATCAGATAGTGATCGCACTAAGGAAATTTATTTAGTCAGAAATGTAAGAAGCCGCTGTTTCAATATATTTGTCAAATAAAGATCGAAGAGCAAAACACCCTAATCCCGATTCAATTTATGACCGGATGGTTTGGATAGCTTGGAATACGTATTTAGCCTCACTTTTAAAACAAACACCATATACATTGCTCGCGCCGTTTGGACATACCTTAATCAACTTCCAAAGCGCTTGTGCGTCTTCTCTGAAGCTGTAGCCAAAGCTTCGTGTAGTCCACCCAGTCACCGTCTTTGATATCTCCCGAAACAAAGGCTTACTAAGCCGCACCGGCGTCATACAAATCCATTGTAAACGCAGAGGCAACGGAAGCAGTTGAGGGAAGCAGCGGACGCGTTACCACGTGATCAAACACGGCATCACCCTCGGGACTGCCGCGAAAAGGGTCAATAGTTAGGTGTCGTTGCCTTCTGTTGTGGAAGTTCATCTAGAATGCGTCCTAGGGGCAGGACGTGACAGTTATGTCTTAGAATAACCGTACGTTCTCCTAAGTCTACCATAAATGGCCTAACAGCTCGTGCAATGGGAGAATAATAAGTCGTTGTTCACGTGTCTATTATACTTCAATCGTAATTTATACTACCTTCTTGCAGTGGAACCTCAAATGCAGGAAAAGAAGCGCGACGAGCGCCACGCAGTGTAAGACTATCCCACGTAGCGCTGACAACCAACTGAAGTTCACCAATCAGAAAATTGATATGATAGCGCGCAGATGGCAAATAATAAATTTCGCTAAGGACTATATCCTCTTGCCAGTGCCGAATGTTTGCGATTGCGCTTATGTAAAACTTTTATCCAGTCAAGTAAGTTTAGTTCGTATAGTAAGCATTCCGTGACGGAACCTTGTATGTTTTCGCAGTTGGTGTCTCTTGTTCAGTACGCAGGAATGGCTATATCACACTTCCCCTTAGAAAGTTCGCTCACTTGGGTTATCCGCAGATGGCCATATGGTCATATGGCCTGAAAGACCCTCTGTAACGCCCCCTCACATAACTAGGTCATGTAAACTTTTATGACACTTTAAAGCGATGACGGACAAGCCGTGAGATGAAGTAGTTTTTTATCGGTACTCGTCACGCAGTCTTGGTAGAAGCTTTGCCAGAACTTGCCCCGTCTGAGTACCACCATCGCAATGGAACAAATTCCAAGCACCTATATCTAGTTTATACGGTCGGTAACTCGGAACCTGACCACCATTAAATTTTAAAGATGGGACGCCCGGACAAAGCCAAGAGGACAAGCTTAAAGATGGAAAATGTGTTTTTTTTTTATTTCGGTACTCTAAAGGCGGGAAGGCTTTACACAGATGAAGGTGTATTTCTTTATACACAAAAATCTTCAAACGTTGCCTTCTTCAAGGCGGTAGCATCAGTATTTGCAGCAACCGAAGGAGGGAGATGATTCCATTCGAGGCTCGTGCATGGCATAAAGGGATAGAAGAAAAAACCGGCATGTCGGGAACTATTACTTTGAATTCATGGTCCCTGCGAAAAGAAACGCAGGAGGCAGAATAAGCTGTTCTCTGAGGAAGGGTCTAGCAAAATAAATTTTATGAAGCAAACACAAACGACAGCACAAGCGGCATGATTCGAGACTACAGGAAGACCAAGCATTGATTTCATTCAAGACGCATTGACTTCACGTAAGCAGTTGAATACAGCAAGACGGGCGACATGGTTGTGGACACTTTCGTGAGCGTGCGATAAGGTAGCTGTGGATGGATCGCAGACAGAACTGGCATTCTCGAGCTTCGAGAATCCTACCAGGTACATATAAAGTAGAAATCTAGGCGCAAATAGCCAAGCATGCGGCTAGTATTCCTAATTACGAAATCGACATGTATCCCAAGATGCGTTTTTTGTAATGTGCATTCCGAGGTACCTATAAAAGGAAACAGCCACTAGAGGTTTTTCGTGGGAGCCTGCCTCGAATTAAGAATGTGCGATACTCCCGTATAACTAAAGGTATAAACACTTTATTATTTGTTTACGCTGTGCGAAATGTTGGGAGAAATGCGAATTATACAGAATGCGTTCTCAGGTGGTGGCAAAAAAGTGTAAATGCGGACCTGGTCTCTGTGAACCAAGGAGTTTGGAAGAAAACTTTGTTCAGTGCAACAAGGCGCTCAGATCCTTGTAAACGAAGCTCTGAGGAGCATGAACATTAGGGCTGCCGCCTGCCAATGTGCTACAGTATGCGGGCAGGACAAAGTTAACATTCTTCGCTAGGTTCTCCAAAACGCTGGTCTCTACTGCACATTTTCCACCTTCGTCGCCCCTACCCAAGCATAGAAGCGCGAGCGCGTGTTATTTGCGTAAATTTGCGAGGAATTATCTCGGCAGACCGGAGAGACATACTCTGTAGCGAGGGTAAACAAACGAATGACAATGACCGAACAGGCTAGGAAATCGTGTCCGCTACATTTGCATAGCAGGCGTATAAGAGCCGCCGTGGTAGTGCGGCGTGCACCGAACTTAACGCCGTACCATCAGACCAAACCAGCTGGCGCAGCCGCGTATTACAGAAGGGTGTCGGCAAGCGCCACAGCGCCCGACTCTTTCGTCATTGTATCCTTCGAGACAGAAATTAGCGCGGTTCCACCGCTCCTTGATTCTAGGAGTTGATTATCTGATTCGTTGATTCCAGGAGTTGCGCGACTTGGGAGCCGTTGTGCGAGACCCGGCTTGGGGAAAAGAGGATTTTTCTTCGCGCATGCGCTGGCGACTGCGGGGCAACGACTGTCCGCAGCGACGTTGGCAGATGCTTCAGCGGTCTCTAGTTAACGGCTATGCGTCGCTCCGAACGGGGCAAGTTCTTTGTTTACTCGGACACGAACATAAGAGTTGACCCATCTGCACCTTACTGCCGTTGACCACCACGGAAATAATGGGACAGCGGTTAGCATGTGACAGTTTGTACGTAGACCATTAAGGATCACGTAATTAATCGGGCGACTCATGCAATCGGATAACAAGGTTGAAGTGGAATTTTAGATGTCATTTTTTACATTACCTTATTGTATGTCTGTCAATTTGGTCGATGGAAAAATTGTTAAATACTTCGCCACTACGCGTATCCCTTCTTCAGTATTCGTCCCCTTAGTTCGTCCCCTCAGGGGTGTAGGCGTCGCGCTGAGCGTAACTGCGTAAACTCTTCAACCTTTCAGTCGCTTTTCAAGGCCTGCGTAGCTACTGCAGTGTCGAAGCATAGCAGACAAATGGCCCCGGAAGACTGGTGCAATTTACGAGCTTTTATAAAAGCCAGCGGTTCTGCAGAATTTTCTCGTGTTGTGCGCTTTATTATTATTTTTTTTTTCGCAACGATTTTGAAACTGACCGAACAAAGGACAATGGATGGGCTGTCCACGTGATGCTGGGCGTTGTCGTGGCTCAAAGCCGTGGCTGATGTGAACACCTCCGACCACATGACCGTAACTGAAAGTCTTCTTGTCTGCGGCGTGACGTCATGTGCATCGCTTTTCGTATAGTCCGGAAATATAGGCGACGAGATGCCGGAGCGGGAACGTCTCGTTCTGTGATTGTGGTATGCCGTGCCTGTGCTACCTCGACGTGTGCAGACGACGCCGTTGCGGTCACTGCGCGGCTGTGCTTTTGCTGCTCTGTGCAATGCGAGAGAGGCACCCAAGTCTTGCCGTCGGAGTATTGCGTGCCAGGGCGCCGTGAACTATACCCCAATGATCCGGATGTACCCGTGTTTTCCTGCCCCGAAGGAAGGAAGCCGAGATATAAGTGGCTAGGAGCAATACCACGGAATGAATCCGAAAGGCTTGCTATGCAAAGGTAGGTGAAGTTATTTCTAACAACTCATCGATAGATCAAGCGCCATTTATTAAAAAAAAAAAGAAATGCCGCTGTCCGCGAACCGCACCCCCATCAGCGCTTCTCGCCATCGTTTATCACGGCTGTTTCTCACCAAAATATAAAGAAACGGCTTTTTTTTTTTTGTTGCATTGTTCTGGTTTCTGTCTGAATGCAGTGTTTCAAAGCGCACGCCACCTAGAATTGTGTATGGCTTTGTCGCACGTGAAGATCAATACTGCGGCTTGAGAAGCATACGTCGTCGTTTCATTGAATGTAGACCATAACGTGTTTGCGCTTCTTGTGAAATAACGAACGCTGCGCTTTCATAGGGGGATGAGTAAACGAAAGAAGTGAACAAAACTGCCGTTCGTTCGCGCGCCCACGTAAAAGGTACATCTTTTGATATTTCACTGCAACGCATACGCGCGCAACCAAAATAAGCATTCATATTTCAGTCCAAACGATAGGGACCTGCGTATTGCAAGCCGTGCTTCCTTGCGGGAAAACGACGCCAGTGCGTTCGCAGATGGCGATAAAACGCTTGACTAGAATTTTTCATGTTTACTCGGGTATGCGCTCGGCATTCCGAAAAGTTTACCAGGCGCAAGGCCCCACCCGCGATTGCTTTTCAAACGCCCTCGAGTTATTTCTTGCCGTAATATCTTGAGTTCCTAAGGAACAAATAATAAAAAGAAACATGCGTTTAACTGTCGAGGGCCGGCAACGGAAAATGTAGCATTGATATTCTTTTTCACTTGTCAGCGCAAAACCCTTGAAAAGTTCTCGTCGTCGCCTGAATAGTTATAGATTTACAGCTAGCCCTGTTCTGTTTAAAACGAATGTTAGTCTAGTCTGTTACCAAGGGGGCGTCGTGACTGGTAACTATGTACGTAGAAATGAAACAATATATCACCGCCCAAGCACTCCGTACAGATGGTTGACCAGCGAAGCTGAAATGTACGGCCCCGTGTTTATCACTGAGTTAATCCCGACGGCTCATTAAACGACGGCTTGGTAGGCTGCCGAATCATCGGTACTCAATTACTGCCTGCGCTCGGCTGCACGAGCCTGTTCTTGTGCCCGGGCCGCAGCATTGTCACGGCGTAGACGAGCTCGTTCCCGGTTCTGTTCGCGGCTCTGCTGATCGAAAGCTGCCTGCTCTTAAGGAGTACGTATGACGCGTGGCCTACCTATATCGGAGCTGGAAAGAAACTGCTGCGCGCGCGCTCGGCTGCGATGGAGTGCAACGACGTCACTACTGGCGCAGCTAATCCAGCACCACCTAGATACACAAGGCCTTTTCACTCCGATCCATGATATGTTACCGGGCTCGACTGCCGCAGAATCTAATGGGGATGCTCACGTGTAGGCAACAGTGAGTTTGACGTCACCACTTTCCTCACGCCAGGCTTGTCAACAGAAATTTCGGGCCAGGTACCGTGATGTCATGGAACAGAGTAAAAATGCCTTGTGCTATATAGGTGGTGGTGGTGGTTAATCGCGCGCCTTCCTTTCTCTTCTTTTTCGCACATTCGCATGGGGTTGCGCCAGAAGAGTTTTCGGCGTACAGGTGACCGACGGACGGACGGACGGACGGACGAATCGGCTAGTCATATACAGCTTCACTGTAAAGAAAAGAACAAAAGTGCAGCATGCTAAAGGGGCTTGATCGCTCGCGGCTCAAACAAGAAAGCAGCCGCTGCAGATGGCCAGCTGCGAGAATTGTGGCTGTTTGGGCCTTTTGGCTGTTGGTTCTACATCACGACAAATCGTATCGCAAAACACGCAGACGAACAGGAGAAAACAGGTTAAAGACCGGCGCTAGCTGCGAGAAGGGTCGCTCGCTGAAAGCGTGTTTTTTCTTTTTAAATCCAACTGCCGTGCGAGAAGCGTGGGTCTACATTGGTGATGTCACCCTCGGTGCAAGCAGGTTTTGAGTTACCTATGTGTTGCTGATATCAACTGTTGCCTTTGTCTCTGTTTTTTTTTTTTGCATTCGCTCCCCATTCCCCTCTCCAAATGTTGCACAGCAAACCGGACAAAGACTAGTTTACTTCCCTACCTTTCCCTGACTTTCTTCCTCTCGTTCTCGAGAGTGTTAACTGCACAGTGCTTTATAATCAGAAGAATAGAGGGACATTTTGTGTTGAGTGTCTGAGTGCTGCCAGTATGACGGCGCCCACACACTCCATAAGGGGAATAAATAGCTGTGCATGGCTTTGCAGAAAATTTGTTCTGGCTTCGAAAAACATTGTGAATTCTTAGATCAATCTTTTCAAGCTCTTGCCAGAACCCTCCAAGGGCGTGAAATTGCTTGAGCTTGTTGGTTGGCTTCGTTGTGGGAGGCAGTACAAAAAGTAAAGTGGCAAGAAAGTCTGAACAGGAGCTGACGACCAACATTTGCTTTAGTTTATGCGTGCACAAATATATATAAATTATTGTATGAAAATTTAGTGTCATTTAGTAACAAATATTTCGCATTATGTAGTTTTTTTCGGTAAGTTACGACAGAAAAGTACTAGTTCAGAGTTAAAGTATAATTAGGTGTAGAAAGTGTCATTTACCATTCCCAAGTGCTTTTACAGGGCTAGTTGGTATGTCGTGGTATGATCCCACGGCTATACCACACGGCCTTAAAGAAGACAGGAGAAAGAAATGCGGTTCGGGTAACATTCTCTGCTGCTTTCAATTTTCGGGGCCTGTGTAGAAAGGTGAACGTGAGTCGTGTGACCTGAGAACAAGTGTACGGTGAAGCACCAGTAGAAGTATGTTGATTACATGTGTGAAGAGTCTTATAATATTGCACACATATCTTTTAAAGCATACGTAAACCATATGGGTGAATTTTGCAATAAACGACTTAGCTTGAGAATGCAGTAGGCAAAATGCCGATATAAGGGCAATATTTAGCAGAATATTGTTCAAAATGACTGCGTCGACCAACGTTTGGCAGGGCAAAAATACTAGCTTGTGCTTCAATGCAGCAAGAAAGAGAAAAATATTAGAAGCATTTTTTTTTATTGTTGAGCAGTTCAGCCACACGTATGTCAGTGTAATTTGAATTGTTTTAAATCAAAGCCCATTACTATGTCATCAGAATTTTTAGCTGCATCATTCTACAGGTTACCTGCTATCATCTGATAAATGCAATATGTACGACGAACGTAAGTAAATGAATAAACAGCTGGTAGCGCGCAGGGTACGCGTTCGTTTTATTTTTTCGTATGAGTTTTCCTGCTTTCCGTTTCAACAGTGCAGCGATACACCTTACTACCATTTATCATCTGTAATCTAGATTCAGCTGCGCGCCTACTCGAACGTGCGGCGATTAATTTTATCCTGTAAGTTACATGATAGAGTGCAATAGTACTGCACGTACGACCCTGAACATTTAAACAATATTGTTCTACTAGCATGCAGAAAAATAAAAATACGGAAAACCTACTAAGGAGGCGCAATGTGCTCCTTTTGCAACGAGGCGATGGCAAATGGTAGAAATATCTACGTGCTACGCATCATTCAACATGGTGGTTGAGCGAGTAGACGAACAGATTTCCCCCAACAAAATTTGGTGCGCCGCTTTCCTGCTCACAGTGAAAGAGAGAGAGAGAGAGAACCAAATAGAACCTCGTTTGGTGCCCAACATTTAGGAAGAGAAAACCAGCGTATAAAACGACCTTCAAGCTAGCGTTGACGCTAAAGAAGACAAGCTCGACGTATATGGCGGCTCAAGTTATTCGATAATGAAATGTTGATTATATCTCTATGCTCACTTTTCATGTATTCGATTCACTTAATTCGTATCTTAATCTCATATTATTTGATGCTTAATTACGATAATGTCCATTGGGCCTTCTTTGCCTTTGCCTTCTTCTTTGCCACCTAGACCGGGTGAGATGGGTCTTCCCAGGAAACGACGACGAAGGCGGCCATCGTGATGATGAAAAAATAAGAAAATAATGCATTCACCTCATTGGTACATGGTTGTGACTCTATCCGAATCTAGCGATTCTTCCTAACACGGCGGCCAGGGCGGCCTTAAATAGCCCATTGAAGTCTTGCGGTCCTCGATGTCCCCTTGGAAAACTTGAACTTGTGGAAGTGTCAGTGCCTTTGTCAAGTAAGTCGACGAGATCTCTCTCTTCGTATTTTCTCATTTCTGTCCTCCCCCTAGTGTGCGCTGAGGGCGTAGAGAGGGGGGGATGCTTTATCGGGGAAGAGGGCAATTACCTCAACATGGGAACGCCCGCATTAATCTTTCCCGCACTTGAGAAGTAAAAGTCCAGTATAATCCTAGCAGCCTTTTTTTTTTTGGGGGGGGGGGGGGGACGAGGCAAGTCATCTCGTCATGGGAAAGCACGCCTGAAAGTTCCCCGCACTTGCGAGGTCGATCACAACGCCGTCCTGCAAAGGTAATCTCGTAGTAGTCTCGAGTAGTCTGGGCAGCCCGCGTCTCTCTTGGGCGGCTCTCTCCCGCTGGGGTTTCCAAACGCTGCTCGATGTCCCACTGCTCCGGTCGTGGGCGATGCGAATCACGCATTTGACCGAGACGGGCCCCGCGCGAGCTGTTTGGGTCGTCTACGTTGCGTGGATATCACGTGCTCAAGGCGCGTCGGCACTCTCATTGGCCCATCGAACGCGCGCAGCAATCCCACGTTGAAACCGCATCTACGTGGTTGTACAGCCACGTGAGCGCAGTGTCCATCAAGAGAAACACAATGTTCGAGAGCTGACTTTCTCCGTCCCAATGGTAACAGTAGCTCAGCAGTTTGTAGTGGGTGAGCCAATCGTCCACGTCCTCACCGAAAATTGCCTCCGAAAACGTAGGGCTGTCACGTATTGGCGTTGCAAGGAACCAGTCGCAGCTGAAATTGGTGCTGAAGAGGCAGCCAATACGGTAAAATTTGCGATGCATGGCCAAAGTGGTTGTAGACATGAAAGTGCCAAATTTTTATCTATTGCTTGAAAAAAACACTTGCATTGCAGTGCATCTAGACAAAGTTTTGCTTCACTTATATGCAGGAAGGAGGGCTACGATTATCGGAAAATTTACTTGCAGCAGGACAATGCGTGTATGCGCCCAAGACACACTCAAAGCAGTAACTAATAGAGCAGGCACGAAAAAAGAAGAACACAAGAAAAACAAGCAGATGCCGCAAAAATCTAATACAGCGTGTTCATACTCTCTTTGTTACTAGAAAATCTAGTGCTGAACATTGTGTTACTTGTTTTTTCGGACAACGGCCAAGAGTGAATATATTACAGAAGCGTCGGCACCCTCGCCCTACCTCAGCACAGAAAACTTGCGCTTATGCATTACTGCTCACATCAATAGTCAAGTGCTCTTTAGCATAATCTCATTTGAGATTTGCGCTAAGTCGCCGAAATAAAGATTAGATTTGCCAATATACATCGTCGCAAGTCGTGCAGATGTTGCAAAGCTGTTCTGAGTTTTAACGCACTTTCTCATGGATTTTTTAGGTATCTGCATTAACGTAATAAATTTAGCACCAACCCTTTCTGTATGGTTCACATAATAAATAGAACATTGACAGCTCTCGAGTTATCATCGCACGGAAATGCCATTTTAATGGAATGTAAATAATTACAATGAGCGATGAATGCATATCACATTTCATATATGAACAAAGCTGCTTTTTATGATGTGTTGTGAAGAACTAACTGCCCACACAATTTGCTTTCTGTACATTTGTTTCCCCTACCCTATTGAAAATCCCTGACTGCCCTCCATGAATTTTATGCTGGGCATGATGGAAAACATTGTGGGTATGATGAAATTCATAGCGGATATACTGGGTGGATGGTGGGTACAGTGGTAGATGATGGGATGTGTTGGCGGGATACATGCTGAGTGACTTGTCTCAATAGTGGGCATGCTGAGGGAAAGGAGGTTGTCCTGGGTGGATGATGGGATATATACTCGGTGACCTGTGTAAATGGTGGGTGAATGATGAATGTGCTACGCGAACGGTGGGTGTGCTGGGTTGATGGTGGGATACATGCTAGGTGACTTGCGTAAATTATGGATGAATGGTGTGCATGCTGGGTGAATGCGGGTGTACTGGGTAGATGGTGGGATACATAGTGGGAGGACAGTGTGCGAATATATGTGAACGCGGGAGCATAATAGGTGGCTTATGGAATAGTCGAGACACAGTGAGGATGGCAGGTTCATGATGTGATGGGATTCGTTGATTTCCCAAATAGTATCACTGTAGTCCCATTTTTTCACTTATGTAAGTATATGTGCAACGTACTTTTCTAACACTTATGTAAGTATTTCGTTATGCTTAATTATTAACTACTGTAGCTTGCTAAACTTGTGTGTAGCATTAATGTTTTTATTATTGTGACGATTTCAGTATTTCAGGTTGGTTTTTGTTCACAATGATACGTTGCTGCTCTGCTACCCTTTGTAGGCAGTCGGAGCTGGCCAAGCTGCTTCAGTGCTGCTTTTACTCGAACCATTTCTCATGTGCAGCACATGAAAATTAATACTGATTTCAGTTGAACTTGGAGACACTGAAGGTGATTGCAAAACATGCTATGCAAGTATTTGCTACCACACTGCAATGGCTGTGGTAAACTGCATGCCCGTCAGCATGTGGGAAGCACCACAGGCTTTCTCTCGATGGATGTTTGGAGATCAGTAGCATGAGGGAAATCCTCATGGCAAACTGAAAATTTTTATAATTTGTTATGTGTAATGGGTTCAAATGATAACCATACACGTGGCACATAAAGAGGGAATACGACATTGAAAAAGTTTCCCGAGTGATAACACAAGATGGCCGACTAAAATTCTAAAATAACTGAAGGACAATGTTCTTTGAGGCAGCCACTATAGTAATATGCACTGTTGCAGAATCGTTCTGTAGGCTGTAGATGATTAGCAAAACTGCAAAGTTAGGTTGTTTAGAATGCTTTCTTTCAAAGCATTGTCTGGGCCTCTACATATTTTTGTAGTTTCAAGATGGATTACACACAAGGTCAAACACTGAAAGATCAGGCAGACTCGCTTGGGGAACACTTTGAGAGCGTGTCGAGTTCGAACCATTATTCGCAATCCTTTTTGAAATACAAACAAATAGAAGAATGTAAGCCAATAATACGAAAATCCAGACAGAATGAACCCTATAACCGGCCTTTCAATATTGCTGAGTGGACAGCTGCCTTGAACACATGCAAAAGCACTGCACCGGGACCTGATAGAGTCATGTATGACATGGTCATAAATTTACATACTGACACCAAACTTACACTACTCACACTTTTTAACGCTATTTGGGCTACGGGATACCTCCCATCCTCATGGAAAGAAGCGATTGTGGTTCCTGTTCTTAAACAGGGCAAGGACCCTTCCTTGGCGGCAAGTTACCGTCCGATAGCCCTTACAAACTGTATTTGTAAGCTTTTTGAAAAAATGGTTAACCGCAGACTTGTACATTTCCTTGAACTCAGCAATATGCTCGATCCCTTTCAGTGTGGCTTTAGGCAAGGGCGGTCCACAACCGATCACCTTGTGCGCATTGAGGGAAACATTCGCGACGCCTTTCTACATAAACAATATTTCCTATCCGTATTCCTCGATATGGAGAAGGCGTACGACACTGCGTGGCGTTATGGAATCTTGAGAGACTTGTCGGGAATTGGCATCCGTGGCAATATACTCGTCCTAATAGAAAGCTATTTGTCCAACCGTACATTCCGTTGAAAGTCGGCAATGTATTGTCGCGACCTTTTATACAGGAAACTGGTGTACCCCAAGGAGGTGTACTTAGCTGCACGCTCTTCATCTTAAGAATGAACACGCTTCGTGCTTCATTACCGCCAGCCATTTTTTATTCTGTTTACGTAGACGACATACAGATAGGTTTCAAATCCTGCAACCTTACAGTATGCGAGAGGCAAGTACAACAGGGCTTGAACAAAGTGTCCAAATGGGCAGATGAAAACGGATTTAAAGTGAACCCCAACAAAAGTTCTTGTGTGCTTTTCACTAGAAAGAGAGGGCTCATTGCAGAACCCAGTATCCAAATGTATGGTCAGCGAATCCCTGTGAACAAAGAACACAAGTTCTTGGGCATCATACTTGATTCTAAATTAACTTTTATTCCACACAAAGAATCTCAAGGTCAAATGCTTAAAAACAATGAACTTACTGAAAGTGTTATCGCACACAACATGGGGCAGCGACAGGAAATGCTTAATGAATTTATACAAGAGTCTCATTCGATCTCGGCTGGACTACGGTGCCGTGATCTACCATTCTGCAGCCCCGAGCGCGCTAAAGATGCTAGATCCGGTTCACCATCTAGGAAGCCGACTGGCCACTGGAGCTTTCAGAACAAGTCCCATTGAAAGTTTATACGTAGAATCAAATGAGTTGTCACTTCAGCTGCAGAGAGCATACATCAGCCAAACATATTTCCTGAAAGCCCACTCTAATCCCCAACATCCATGTTTTAATACCATCAACGATATGACATATGCTACACTCTTTCATAATCGTCCTTCCGTAAGACAGCCTTTCTCGATGCGTGTGAGGGAGCTTAGTGATGAAATGCATGTCCCACTACTCGAGCTCCGCCTAATGCATCCAGCCAAGCTGCTACCTCCTTGGGATTGGCAGCTCATAGAATGCGATATATCTTTCGTGCAAGTCACAAAGCATGCTCCAGAGATTGAAATACAAATGCCTTTCCGGGAACTCCAGTACAAGTACTCCTGCACGGAGTTCTACACAGATGCATCGAAGTCACACGACGGGGTGTCCTACGCAGCCGTCGGTCCATCCTTCTCGGAAACCGATGTACTGCATCCGGAAATTAGTATCTTTACGGCTGAGGCCTACGCACTATTGTCAGCTGTGAAGCATATCAGGAAATCAAAACTCCAGAAATCAGTCATATATACGGACTCCCTTAGTGTTGTGAAGGCCTTGATGTCATTCTCTAACCACAAAAATCCGGTAATTAATGAACTGTATTCCGTTCTGTGTGAAGCATATATAGGTAACCAGCATGTCATCATATGCTGGGTGCCAGGTCACAGGGGCATCGAAGGTAATGATCTGGCGGACCAGATGGCGACGTCAGTTACATCGCATTCTGCTAATCCCACCGCTGCAGTTCCTGTCACAGACCTGAAGCCCTTCTTACGTCGGAAACTACGGAACCACTGGCAGCGCCTATGGGACGCGGAAACAAATAATAAGCTCCACGTGATAAAGCCACAGTTAGGATTCTGGCCCTCTGTAACAAAATCCCGCCGAACAGATGTCCTATTCTGTCGTCTCAGAATAGGACACACATTCGGCACTCATAATTTTCTACTCACCGGAAATGACCCTCCAACCTGCGGTAGACGCGAGGAGAGGCTTACCGTCCTCCACGTCCTCCTGGAGTGTCGCAAAGCCGAATCTGAAAGAAAGAAACATTTTCCCTTAGCATACCGGCAGCACATTCCCCTTCACCCATTAATGTTACTCGGCCCAGAACCGCTATTTGACACCAATGCAGTCCTAAGTTATCTGAAAGATGTTGTCTTGCATGTTCTTAGCCCCACATGTTCGTAGCGGGTCCTCTCTTCAGAGGATACCGCTGTGATAGCTCTTTCGTATAGCACGCGCCTCTAGGCCCTTGTGTTTCAAGGGCTCTGGCGAGGCAGCAGTGCTCCAAGTAATTTTACTATCTTATACATTTTCCATTTTGCATCATTCTCCTACGATGGATTTTAATGCTCATAGTTTTCTTCAGTTTTGTTCATTATAGCACGTAGATTTTACGCACTTTACAGCTACTACTTTTAGGCCACTTTACAGCCAAGTCACATCTTCCATAACACATCAACGTTAACACTTGTCATGGCGCTCTTTGGCCAAACCAGGCCCTTGCGCCACTAAACACAACACATCATCATCATCATCAAGATGGATTACAGTTTTTTTTGTTTAATAACTGTACAACAATGTTTTCATTACGTTACGGTAACACCACCATCTTCCACATTGAAGGCAAAGGCAGCGTATTGCTATAACATGTCCTCCATTATACAGGTTGTTTCAGCGAACATTTTCAATTTTATTTTAAATTGCCTGTGACAGATAGCAAATATCTAGCCCGTCAGCTCGTCTACTCGGAGAAGCGGACATTACTCACACGAAAGATTGGAATTCATAATTGACAACTTAACGAAAATTCAGCAAGCTTTAACTACCTTATGGTACATATTGCAATTTGTAAATTCTAGCCGGGGAGCTCGCCAGTTGATTCCACTTGAAAGGAATTGGGAGGATGGCAGCATTTACGAGATATGAGCAGTAAAACTTGCGGTTAAACTACATTGTCGTTTCGCTTACTTAACAAAACGTCGTTTTGTGCATTGAAGCACGAAAGTAACTAGAACACCAATGCATTTCTCCGCAAAGTTCTGTAATTAATATCTCGACATTGGGGTCATCCTGATAATTCTGTCCAAGCTGATCCGCCTTGCACGAACCCCCCGGCTAGAATTTGTAAATTGCGATATGTGCCATAAAGTAGTTCGTTCAAAACTTAGTTAGTTTTTGTTAACTAGTCTATTATGCATTTCGATTTTTTGTGCAAGTAATGTTGGCCTTTCGAGTAGACGTGTTTATGGACTATATCTGTCACAGGCAATTTATAAAAAATTTTGAAAGTGTTCGCTGGAACACCTGGTATGTGTCTGCTACCGAATGCCATGAGCGCACAGAACACCGTTCGATGAGAAGAAACATTACCGATGAAATGTGCATTTAGCAATAAAACTTTACATATTATGTAGGGATAACAATGCGCTAAAGAAAGGACGAAACAATATCAGCAGGTAAAGTAAGATGGAAACGAGGCCGTATTCAAAGAATTGCACGATTAAACAAAAAGATGAAAAAATAAAGCGAACGTAAGAGGAAACGACGTATGTGGGATCACTCGAATGATTAGGGTAAAGTTTAAATTTAGTCGCCTTCGGCTATAGGCTATTCATCTTTTCAAGATATTAAGTTCCTGACAAGTACATTGGACATGGCCGTTCTTTGGCTCTTAACCACTACATGTGCCAATTAGGCTAATCACGAAATAAATAATGGATTAATAAGTACACTATATATAACTGTCGATCTAACTACATATCCAAATAGTCCATATTTAGATCGCTGGAGCATGTGGGCCTGAAAATATTCAATACTTTAAAATAACGAATCGAGTATTGCTCTGTTTGAATCCGTCTTCGGATCGAATAATCACTATTTCCAAGTACGAATATCTGTCGGATAGTTTTCGAAAACTTCAATCCTCAAATATGCGTCATCAAGCACAAAGACGGAGCGAAAGTGTGACAAACGTAATCACGGTGGTCATAACAGACATAAAGAAGGAGAACTTACATAGTGGAGCACCCTATGCGGAGCTTAGTCGTTTCGAATTCAACTCGTCTTTTCCGACTAATTCGCCATGAGTCTGAGTGCATAGATAAACAACGTATTCGCTCATAATGCTCCAATTGTTACTTGCGTAAACAACACTTTTAACCGTGTGATATAATGAAACTTTCTAACAATGTGAGTTTACTAGGATGGGAAATCATTTTATGCTAATCATGAAAATCACTGCGCACAGTTCACAAGATATTCAAAAAATATTCGATATTCGATTCGATTCGTATTAGCTTCTGGCATTGTTCCATTCGTGTTCAGTTCGGTCTCGAAGACTGCTATTCGCGCACCCCTACTAGAGGGGAAAAAAGCTGCAAAGGTGACCTTCCTGACCATTAGCCAGACTGTCGCAATAATTGAAGGACGCAGCAAGGGGGAACGCAGGGACATTGCTTTTACCTCGCAAGTTAACCAAGAACTCACAAATGGTGTCCGCTCGTACCACGCGCTACAGTCAGGCACTTGGGTCGTTTCGGGGAATCCCCGGTGTGTGCTCAGAGATGTTCATCATTATTTGTTCTCCAAGCCTCTGCTTGTGCTCCTTGTCGAAGCAGGAACGGCCACCCATTAGCGTGGCTAGCCTCTCCAGCAAACAAAGCCGTTGCGGCGCGTTTACTGAGGACTGGATGCAGAGAGGAGAACCATGTCCAGTTAGTGCCGTCCTTTGTTTTGCGCTTACCACCGATGCGGCTGGCCTCTATTGGTGTCTGCGACAACGCGTGCGGTAGCGAAAGACAGTGAGAGAGCAGTTGAACAACGGTGGCTCCTAGCACCGACTGAGAAGAGCACTCCTTCTTTATTTTTTTTTACTTGTTTTCTTTTGTTCGGGAGAGATGTCCCTAGACACCCAAGGCCTGCAGGCGATGGCCTGTGGAAACGCAGCCAGGCAAAGGCTCCAGGACGTCCTGTTTGTCCGGAAGTGGAATATTGCCTCTGCCCAACATTTTCGTTATAGCGCGCAGAAGACCAGCGGCGACCTTTTCTGAGGTGAACATAGTGAGGACACCCTAACTGATTTGTTTTCCCAGTCGTGTTGGGAAGCGCACATTAAGTGTGCAAACGTTCAATGAAAAGGGGCAATCGGTTAGTAGGCGTACAGCAAAAGGAACAAGCAGGAAGGTAACTGTAGAAACGGGCCCCTCAACGGCATAGCAACTATCGTTAACATAGTACCTAACATTTCATGCGCAGAATTAAGATTAGCGTGAATAATTTCTCTCATTTCGAGGTGGCAAAACATGTGCAATGGTCACTTTTAGTATAACACAGCCTTCTCATTTGGCAGTATTGCAGCTCATTTTACTCTGATCAGAGAAACTCGAAACCGGCTTTGCTCTTTGCATCCATCAACGATTTTCGTTTTCTGGAGTCGTTTGCATCAATTCTTCGTCGTCAGGCCACGGCTCTGTGTGTCCATCAGCGATTTTCGCTTTCGGGAGTAGTTCGCTTCAATTCTTCATCGTCAGAGAACTCCCCTGAGCGTCCATAAGTGATTTTCGTTTTCGCGAGTCGTTGGCATTAAGTCTTCCTCGTCAGGGAACTGCTGTGAGAGTCCATCAGTGATTTTCATTTTCGGGAGTCGTCGGCATCAAGTCTTCGTCGTCAGGGAACTGTTCTCAGCGTCCATCAGCTGTTTTCTTTTTCTGGGGTTGTTGGCATGAAGTACTCGTCGTGAGGGAGCTGCTCTGAGCGTCCATCAGTGATTTTCGTTTTTGGGATTCGTGGGCATCATTTCTTCGTCATCAGGGTACCTCCTCTGCTTCACGCTTGCCTTATGACAATATGACGCATTTTTTTTCCCCATCATCATTGCGATGTTAGAGACAGACGCGCAGCATTGAAACGTGGTAATTCGTGCGGCGTTTCTTGCGGGCCACACGGGCTGCCAGGGAGGCGGAGGCTCAACATATTTCGAAGGCCTCGACAAAGACATAATAACACCTATCTTGAAGGAAATGGTATTTTTTCTTTATTTCGCCCTTGTTTGCGGTAGTCCGTTGTTGGTAGTCGATGGTATCTTACTTTCACCGCCCTGTTTCTTTGCTCCGCAGTAGTGTTTTCTAGCTACAGTAGTGTATTCTAGCGCTTATGCCAGCAGCTTACGCTGCTGGCATAAGCGCTGTTCACACACATGAGCGTTTTCGCTGATAGCTCTGTGTATTCCACACTGTGGTTCGTAATCTGCTGTGAGCTGAACAGTGATTAAGCGTCGAACTAAAGCTGTCTAATCTGCTCAGTGGGCGCTGGCAAAGCTTCGCGGTTTTACGTCGTTCTCGGCTCCTGCGCCATCGATGTCCAATGTCCGTAATGCCGTACTTCATCATGCTAACATGTAGTGGCACATCTGCTGCTTGCCAGGGCGCTATACCTGATTTGGGAAGTTACCGCAAGAAACGCAAGAGACAAAGAAAGGGACAACACCAGTTGGTGTTGTTCCTCTCTTCGTGTTGTTCCTTTCATGTTGTCGTATTGACCGCTTCGTGTTGTCCCTTTCTTCGTCTCGTGTGTTCCTTGCGGTAACTTCCCAAATCATGAATCACCAACTGATCTACACCCACACGCTATACTTGTTCCCCAGCAGCGGTACAGTGCTAACAACAGTTAACAGCAGCTAACAGCTAATAGTAGTGTCGCTACTATTAACAGCGGTAATATTGTCGCTAATAGTAGCTAACACGTCGCCACTGGGTATTGTTAGAGCACCGACCGAGATGCTCGAGCACTCGAGCTATGTCTTCCTATCACCTTCAATGCTACACTTTCGGCCGAAATCCGAAATCTCATATCCGTGCCCGTATTTGGGTGCTGGTCTTGGTGCACGCGGATTTGTCTGCTCTCGCGCTCCCTTTCGTTACCATGCTCGCGCGGGGAGGAGAGAGATAGAGATAGAAAGCACTTTATTTTCACCCGTCAGAGAGTATGGGTTACCGGAAACATTGGCAAATTTCGTTGCAGGAAGTAGCGCAAGAAAAAAGAGGCGTCGTCATGCCCTATTAGCACTTAAGCAATCGCGCATCACTTAATTTAGTTTATCACCGTGGAAAGCTGATGCGAAGTTAATAAAGTGAATAAAGTAGGAAAGACCGAGGGTTCAGTGAATATTTACAACACCCTTACGATTAAGCCGATGTTCTGCAGTAAATTACATTGATGATGCCTCCAATTACCACTAAATGTGCGCCAAATGCGAGCTCACTATCTTCGTACAGTGCAAATAGCGCTATCCGCCGTGTGCTTCGACGCGTCCAGTGCCGAGTCTCGCGAAATCGCGCGAAAGTGAAACTTTCTACAAAAGTGATCGTCCGAGAATACCGCCCCCAGGTGCTGCTCTGTCACGTTTCCTGTCGCGATTCACACAGGGACGTGTCTTCGTCGTATTCGCTTGAACGTCACTTGCGCAAGACAAACATTATTTAAAATCAACTTGCGCAGCACGCCATTAGGTCCCGCTTGCGGTTGCAACGAAGACTATGGTTATTTAAGTTGTGCTCGTGTATTGTCGCTTACACTGGCAAGTGCTGTATTCAGGAATGTTTTGAGGACGCGACGCAACACGAGACTTCAGCTGTGAGACTTTCATGAACTGCGGCCCGGGACCTCGTGTCTAGAATCCCAACTGCACCCCAGTAAAGCATTTACAGAATAAGGACAGAAAGTTGGGCGAGTGGGTACGGTAACATGATCTTGGATTGTAGCGCGAAGTGACACGGACAAAAATTAGAAACAAGCAGGACGAGCGCTAGCGCTCGTTCTGTTTGCTTCTAGTCTTTGTCCGTGTCACTTCGCGCTACAATCCAAAGTCGTTTACAGCATGCCTGCGCAAAATAACTTTTGTGTTAGTGTGTGTGTTAGGGTGCGGTTTGTTTTGCTTCTATCTCTATTTCTTTCATCTCGCACCATATAACCTGCAGTAGCATTTCAGACCGGTTGCTAGCTTAACTTCTCCAGACATCATTAAACATTCTGTAACTTGTCATGTCACACAGAGTGCACAAAAGACGAAGCCTAACGAGTGTTACTTTCTCGTTGCTTCGGCGCCGCCCCAAATCGTCAAAAATACGCGGTGCGACGCCTAATATCTAGAGTACTGCCACTTCATTATGAAGCAAAGATAGCTGTAAGGCAATTTATGAATTTGGTGAATGAGCGATGAGGAGCCCACGTCCGAAGTAAACTGTGCATTAGGAAACGATCGTTTACCTTGCAATGTCTGTTAACGATCATTAACCTTGCAATCATCAAAAAATTGGCGGCGCATCCACCCTTGGGTGACGACTGGTGACGTTAATGGGATTAGCAATTCTTCTATTACGGGTTGATAATTGTTCACATGTTATATATCTTGTAATAATTAATATGAAGATTAATGCATCTGCCTGCCTTCCCTGAATCGCGAAATCTCATGCGTACATCAGCAGACACACGAAGTTGCAATCACGCCACCAACCACAATACCCAATGATACCGCGTCACAGCATCATCAGCCTATTTTGATATCCATTGCAGGACAAAGGCCTTTCCCAGCGATATCGAATTGCCCCTTTCTGGCACCAGTTGATTCCAACTTGCGCCTGCAATTTTCCTAATTTCATCATCCCGCCTGATTTGCTGCCATCCTCGACAGCACTTCCCTTTCCTTGGCACCCATTCTACAACTCTGATGGTCAAACCGTTATTTTCCGTACCCGTTACATTGCCAGCCCAGCTCCATTTTTTTTTAAATTTTAATGTCAACTACCATGTCGACTATCCCCGTTTGCTCTCTCATCCACACACGTCACGCATGACATCTTCATTCTATCATTCTTTGCATGATTCGTAACCTGTTCCCTAGCTTCTTTGCTAACCTCCAAGTTTCCGTTCCACATAAGCACTGGTAGAATACAATAATCGTACACTTTTCTTTTCAACAGCAGTGATAAGCTCCCTGTCAGTATTTGGTAATGCCTCCCATATGCGCCCCAACCAATTTTTATTTTCTGCAAAGTTCTTTTTCATGATCAGGGTCTTGGTGAGTAGTTGAGCCAGATAAGCGTACTCACAGACTCTAGGGGCTGGCTGGCGGTCATGAATATTTGTTTCTTTGCCAGCTTATAGAACTTTTGCCTTCTGCATATCAATTGCCAACCCCACTCTTGCACTTTCTCCGTTAAGGTGCTAAATCATCTGCTGCAATTCATCCCCAGTGTTTCTGAACAGGACAATATAATCTGCAAAGTGAATGTCGTTGAGACCTTCTCCGTAAATTCTCGCTGCTAACCATTACCAGTTTAATTGCTTGAATACTTCTTAGCATATGGACACGCATGGTAGTTTATCTTTCTCCGGTGACTCCCTTTCACCGGCTAACGAGTTTTAAACGGTATCGTTCGGCATAGGACGCGCCTACATGTATCCGGACTTTCGCGAATGTCATCAATTATTCTATCCGTTGCCTTTTATCATCGAACCTTGCGTAATCTGGTTGTATGCGCGACGCGAACTGTGTAGCATATTCCAAAAGGCACGCTTTCACCAGCGATTACGCTGCAGCCTTCGACGAGTCATTACAAAAGCCGAAGCGCTTGGCCCACTGTCGAGGTTTCGCAGATCGCCGAATACGCTCGCCAATATCCTTGTGCTTTGAGTCTCACTTGCTTTTCTGAGCACATGTTCGCGCAATAAAGACTTAGTGTCAGGATTCACAGTGTTGCAACTGCGTTTTTCACCGTCGCGACAACGCGACAATATCTCGTCACAGTACATATTGTCGTAATAGTTGCATCACAGTTGAAACTCCGTAGCTATCCCAGCTAACCTTTGTATTCTGGATGCACGTTCATTGCAATGGTTATCCACGAAGCAGCCGCACTCGGCACGGAGGTGTCTGTTGCCGACGGGTCGCAATTGCTTTAATATTTTGAAGGATACATACAAGATCTTTGATATGGGCACATCCATTATGGGGTAATAACACATACGCAATGCTGAAATTGCCTGTCCGTGCTCAAGCCCAGCGGCACATGCCGAATGACCGAAGTTCTCTACTTGGTCACGAAGCAGTCAACCGCATTTCCATGTGAGCAAAATGCAAAAATACCCATGTACCGTGCATTCGGCGAGCGTTAACGAACTTTAGGCGGTCAAATATTATTCGGGTGCCCCCGACTATGGTTGTGAGGTCTGTGTCTGATTTGTATGATTTATGTATTTTAAGTGTCGCTACGGTGGAGCGATTGCAGGCAGCTACTGCAAGGCTAATACCACCAGTAGCCTACAACCACTCAACTCAACTCAACCGTGGCTTGCCTCATAATCAGATGGGGATTTTCGCACGGGAAACTCCGGAATTTAATTTCAATTTAAAGTGCTCAGCAGAAAGTTGTGTATTCGGTTGCATACACAGCGACCCACGATGTATGCTCGGCGAGACAGCAGTCAGCAAACACCGAGTGACCCAAGCTATTATACAACTTGAGTCGCTGGGTATGTGAAAGCGGTTGCATAGATACTGCGAACTGCATCAACTTCCCAAACCCTGCTTGCCGCATTTGATGGATTGGCGGTATCAGAGGGGAAGAAAAAATATAGTACGTGCTTTGAACAGAAGCACCTGCGAGCGAAAAAGGATCTGGATGTGCTACCGCTAGACCGCCTTTCCCGCAGCTCAAACCAAATGGCTGAAGCGACGTTAGCTGGCGCCTTGGTTTTGTTAACACAGAAATCGTAAGACGTTCGACCGTTCCAGCTTCCTTTCGTCTGAAGCAAAAAAAGTCTTAGTGACCCAACGATATACGATTGAAGAGCCATTACTGCAGTTCTCGCACGATTTCTTTAAATTTCCACTACCTTGCGGCAACTTCGCCCGAAATAAATAAATAAACGAAAGTCTAAGCACTCCGACTGTACGTACTTAAATCACCACATTATGCGACAGAGGCTGAAGCGATTTAAATCCAGCAGGCGCGACCGATCGAAATGATGATGCAATGGCAGAGCGGTTTCCCTGATTAGACATCAGCTTGGTGGTCTCTTGTAAATGACCACATCAGCTGCGCAGTAGCGGTACGTGGAGCATTAGTTCTCGAGGTCTAAAAGTGTGGCTTTACATTGCTAATATTTACTATCCTGGTATAAAAAAGCCAGGCAAAAAGCAGCCTTGGTTGTATTTGTCTATCTCTCTTCCCTCTTTTTTTTTTTTCCCCCGCAGGGGCGTCTGCGCAAGCAGGCGTTTGGTGCGTTGCGACACCACGTACCCGAGCACACGAGGGTTGGACCCGCCCGCGTGTAGCCGTGCGCGGCTTAGCCGTGTCCGGGGAAAAGGGGATCCTGGGGGTTGAGCCAATGCCGGGTGTTTGGACCTTTACGGCCCCTCGGCGGCGGCAACACACCCCTTTGGCCTCGGCTTCACGTAGACGGCACCCCCGGACTGACCCACCCGGGGGAAATCGGTAGTTGCCTTTTCCTGTCTCTCTCTCCCTCCAGTCTTCGTCTTTCTCTTACTTTTCATCTTTCCTGTCTTCTCCTAGCTTCCGCTTACTTCCAATTTTTCCAGGCAGCAAGGGTTAACCTTGTGTTAATAGCCAACCTAGGTTATTTCATATTTGGTTATAGTGGTAATGTACAGCTGGCGCTTGCAGGCCGTGTTTCACACGCCCTGCAGCGCCCCCTTGTAGGACTCCACGGTGGGTGGCTGGCGTTACTGCCGAAACTACAATCTCCTATGGCTACTTCCTTTCCCCTACTACCTGATCGCTCCCTGAAGAGGGGGCGCACCGATGATGTTTTAGAATTTTTCGCCCGTCAAAAAGAAACTTTTCCACGCTTCCACGTAGTCCACTCCGAAACACCAAACAAACCCGTACGAACAATCTCACCATTTCTCGTGTCCAAGTGTCTCACCCAAGTTTTTGGTACAGGTTACAAAGCAACCAGAATGGCAAGCGGTGATCTCCTTTTGGAGCTCCGAAACAAGAAGCAATATGAGAACCTACCGAACCTAGTATCATTCGGCGACGCCAAAGTGACAGTAACTCCGCATCGTACTATGAATACCACCCGTGGCGTAGTCTCCGATGATGATCTCTTGGAGCTGACTGAGGCTGAGCTCTTGGTGGGCTTCAGTGAGCAGAACGTCGTCAACGTTAAGCGAATTAAGATGAGGCGTGACAACAAGGAAATACAGACCAAACATCTGATACTAACTTTTGGCTCAAGTGTCCTGCCCGAGTCCATCGAGGCCGGGTATATCAAGCTCCGTGTTCGGCCATATATCCCTAATCCCCTGCGTTGTTTCAAATGTCAGCGTTTCGGTCACAGCTCTCAGAGCTGCCGAGGCCGCCAAACCTGCGCTAAATGCAGTGCTAATGAGCACACTTCTGAATCTTGTGAAAACTCTCTCCGCTGCGTAAACTGTGAAGGCGAGCACGCTGCATACTCGCGGTCGTGCCCATCTTGGAAGAAAGACAAGGAAATAGTTACGATTAAAGTAAAAGAAAACATAAGTTTCAAAGAGGCACGCAGGCGGGTATCTTTCCTGCCAAAGAACACTTTTGCCGAAGTGGCGCGTCAGGGGGCAGCGCCACAACGGTTTCCGGCGGCTGTCCGTCCCACACCCAGTGAGCCGGCAGTGACGCCATCCGCCCCCCTGGCGGATGCAGCTAGTGCTGCTCCGTCAACCCAGAATGAGGGATCATCGACCCCGAAGGTGAGTGCAGCCGAGGCTGCCCCAACCTCCGAGGCCCCCTCCAGCGCTGGCAACGGCCAGCGCAGCCAAATCCCTCAGGGAGCCCCATCGACCTCCGGGCTGGTGGGCGCAGGGGTCTTGCCCTCCAAGGTGGGACTCCCCCTGAAAACCTCTCGCTCGCAAGAGCACGTGTCCGGAGCCTCACAAGAGGCAATGGACACTACACCTGTCCCCAAGGCGCACCAAACGCCTAAGGAGCGTCGAGAATCGCTCGAACGCTTCAAAAAGAACAAAACACCTATTACAGGGCCTCGAAAGGGCTCTGTAATCTAAGGCATCTTTCCGTTTCCGTACACACAGCACTAATTTACATTAAATATGGACACACAAATCATACAATGGAACGTCAGAGGTCTCCTTAGAAACCTTGATGATGTACAAGAACTGATCCACCAACACAATCCAAAAGTGCTGTGTTTACAGGAAACACATTTAAAATCCAAACACAAAAACTTTCTCCGACAGTACATAACTTTTCGCAAAGATCGCGATGATGCTGTCGCATCATCGGGCGGTGTCGCCATTGTTATCCATAAGAGCATTGCGTGTCAACTTTTACAGCTACAAACGCCTCTCGAAGCAGTGGCGGTTCGAGCTGTTCTCCTAAACAAACTCATCACCATTAGCTCTCTTTACATACCCCCACATTACAAATTAACAAAACATGAATTCCAATCCTTTATAGATCAATTGCCAGAACCTTATGTTGTTCTTGGCGATTTCAATGCGCACAACTCCCTATGGGGCGACTCTCGTACCGATGCGCGAGGTCGTCTCGTTGAACAGCTCCCTTTTTCTTCCGGTGCGTGTCTGCTTAATAAGAAGGCACCCACATATTACTGTCTTGCCAACAAAACCTTTTCTTCAATTGATCTCAGCATAGTTTCTCCTTCTATTCTTCCTGAACTCGCATGGGAAGTTAGAAACAATCCTTACGGAAGCGACCACTTCCCCATACTATTAAGAACACCTAAAGAAAAGGAATATCCACCACAGGCTCCCAAGTGGAAGATTGATACAGCTGACTGGGAGAAATTCCGAACTCTCAGTAATATTTCATGGGATGAGATGTCCTCGTTAGAAATTGATGCTGCCGTGGAATACTTTACAGCCTTCATAATAGATGCCGCAACTAAATGTATATCACAAGTAAATGGCTTGGCATGCAAACGGCGTGTCCCGTGGTGGAACGAGGACTGTAGGATCGCTCGTAAGAAACAGAACAAAGCGTGGGGGTTGCTACGCGCCTCTCCCACTGCGGAGAATCTGTTTAACTTTAAGAAAGTGAAATCGCAAGGCAGGCGAACACGCCGACAGGCTAGAAGAGAGAGTTGGCAGACGTTTTTATCCGGTATCAACTCGTATACAGATGAGGCCAAAGTCTGGAAACGGGTTAATAGGATAAAAGGGCGACAAACATATTCACTTCCTTTGGTAAACACACAAGGTGAAACACTAAAAGATCAGGCAGATTCACTTGGGGAACACTTCGAGAGCGTGTCGAGTTCGAACCATTATTCGCAATCATTTTTGAAATACAAACAAATAGAAGAATGTAAGCCCATAATACGAAAATCCAGGCAGAATGAACCTTATAACCGGCCTTTCAATATTGCTGAGTTGAGAGCTGCCTTGACCACATGCAGGGGCTCTGCGCCGGGACCTGATAGGGTCATGTACGAAATGATCAGAAACTTACACGCTGACACCAAACTTACACTACTCACGCTTTTCAACGCTATTTGGGCTGCGGGAAACCTCCCATCCACGTGGAAAGAAGCGATTGTGGTCCCTGTTCTTAAACAGGGCAAGGACCCTTCCTTGGCGGCAAGTTACCGTCCGATAGCTCTTACAAATTGTCTTTGTAAGCTTTTTGAAAAAATGGTTAACCGCAGATTTGTACATTACCTTGAACTCAACAATATCCTCGATCCCTTTCAGTGTGGCTTCAGAGAAGGGCGGTCCACAACCGATCACCATGTGCGTATTGAGGGAAACATTCGCGACGCCTTTCTACATAAACAATATTTCCTATCCGTATTCCTCGATATGGAGAAGGCGTACGACACTACGTGGCGCTATGGAATATTGAGAGACTTGTCGGGAATTGGCATCCGTGGCAATATGCTCGTCCTAATAGAAAGCTATTTGTCCAACCGTACATTTCGCGTGAAAGTCGGCAATGTATTGTCGCGACCTTTTATACAGGAAACTGGTGTACCTCAAGGAGGTGTACTTAGCTGCACGCTCTTCATCGTGAAAATGAACACCCTTCGTGCCTCGTTACCGCCAGCCATTTTTTATTCTGTTTACGTAGACGACATACAGATAGGATTCAAATCCTGCAACCTTACAGTATGTGAGAGGCAAGTTCAACAGGGCTTGAACAAAGTGTCCAAATGGGCAGAAGAAAACGGATTTAAAGTCAACCCCAACAAAAGTTCTTGTGTGCTTTTCACAAGAAAGAGAGGACTCATTACAGAACCCAGTATCGAAATGTATGGTCAGCGAATTCCTGTGAACAAAGAACACAAGTTCTTAGGCATCATACTTGATTCGAAATTAACTTTCATTCCACACATAAAGTACCTCAAGGTCAAATGCTTAAGAACAATGAAATTACTTAAAGTGTTATCCCACACAGCATGGGGCAGCGACAGGAAATGTTTAATGAATCTTTACAAGAGCCTCATCCGATCGCGGTTGGACTACGGTGCCGTGATCTATCATTCTGCAGCCCCGAGCACGCTAAAGATGCTAGATCCGGTCCACCATCTAGGAATCCGACTGGCCACTGGAGCTTTCAGAACAAGTCCCATAGAAAGTTTATATGCAGAATCAAATGAGTGGTCACTACATCTGCAGAGAACATACATCAGCCAAACATATTTCCTGAAAGTCCACTCTAATCCTCAACATCCATGTTTTAATACCATTAACGATATGACATATGCTACGCTCTTTCTTAATCGTCCTTCCGTAAGACGGCCTTTTTCGATGCGTGTGAGGGAGCTTAGTGATGAAATGCACGTCCCACTCCTCGAGCTCCGCCTAATGCAGCCAGCCAAGCTGCTACCTCCTTGGGAGTGGCAGCACATAGAATGCGATATATCTTTCATGCAAGTTACAAAACACGCTCCAGAGATTGAAATACAAATGCATTTCCGGGAACTCCAATACAAACACTCCTGCACGGAGTTCTACACAGACGCATCGAAGTCACGGGAGGGGGTGTCCTATGCAGCCGTCGGCCCATCCTTCTCGGAATCCGGTGTACTGCATCCGGAAACAAGCATCTTTACGGCTGAGGCCTACGCACTGTTGTCGGCTGTAAAGTATATAAAGAAATAAAAACTCGAGAAATCAGTTATATATACGGACTCACTAAGTGCTGTGAAGGCCCTAATGTCATTTTCTAAGCACAAAAACCCAGTAATCAATGAACTCTATTCCGTCCTATGTAAAACGTATATATGTAACCAGCATGTCATCATATGCTGGGTGCCGGGTCATAGGGGCATCGAAGGCAATGCTCTGGCGGACCAGATGGCCACATCAATTGCATCGTATTCTGTAAATCCTACCGCAGCAGTCCCTGTCACAGATCTGAGGCCCTACTTGCGCAGAAAACTGCGGAACTACTGGCAACGCTCGTGGGACATGGAAACAAATAATAAACTGCACGTAATAAAGCCACAATTAGGGTTCGGGCCTTCTGCAACAAAATCACGCCGGACAGATGTCCTACTCTGCCGGCTAAGAATAGGACACACTTTTGGCACACATAACTTTTTACTCACGGGAAACGAGCCTCCAACCTGTGGTAGATGCGGGGAGAGGCTGACCGTCCTCCACGTCCTACTGGAGTGTCGGGAAGCCGAATCTGAAAGAAAAAAACATTTTCTCTTAGCTTATCAGCAGCACATCCCCCTTCACCCTGTTATGTTACTTGGTCCAGAACCACTCTTTGACACCAACGCCATCCTAGGTTTTTTGAAAGATGTTGTGTTGCTTGTTATTAGCCCCACACGTTCGTAGCGCTTCCTCTCTTCAGAGGATGCCGCTGCGATAATTATTTTGAATAGCACATGCCTCTAGGCCCTTGTGGTTCAAGGGCTCTGGCGAGGCAGTAGTGCTGTAAGCAATTTAACATCTCGCATATTTTAAACAATGCATCATTCTTTTACGATGGATTTTAATGTTCATAGTATTCATTAGTCATCGCCATAATTTTATAGCACGTAGATTTTACGCACTTTACTGCGACTATTTTTAGGCCACTTTACAGCCAAGTCACATCTCCCATAATACATCTTCAACATTACCACTTGTCATGGCGCTCTTTGGCCAAACCTGGCCCTTGCGCCACAAAACACCACACATCATCATCATCCCTCTTTTTTTCTTTACGTGTGGCGTGACATATCAAGTTATTCCAAAGCCTCAGGTTCGAGTTAGCAATGTGATCACGTATAGAGATTGGAAGCAGACTCTTTCCGTTACTCCATTTGTGGGGCGATACCGCTACGAGGGAAGAGAATTATTCGTTCAAAATGCGAAATAAATGAGAAAAGAATGGAAAATGAACAAATATAGGCTGACGCAATGCGACACTTAAGTACGATGTAAAACAAAGAAATGTTGACTTTTCACTAAATAACTGCACCGCTCCTGAAAGAATCCCAAAAATTAAACGCTTGCTAAACACTACAAAAAGATGCCCTCCATTGCCACTCAGTATAAACGTAGTGTAACGTAAAGTTCTCTCGGAATACCGACACACTATGTAGCTGATAATGGCTGTATGACACCTTCAGGTTGCAGTTTATCCACGAGTACGTAAGTTCATGTACCGATTTGGCATCATGGCGCCCGCTTTTTTGTAATGTTTGATCTCGGTGGCACTTGTTGTTCAAGGCGAGCATGCTAAATCTTGCGCTGTTTGTAAAACACGCTCGTAACGCTTCGAAGTCCTTGAATACGCAATTTATCGCAAGGGTCGCAATTCACCCACACTTTCCAAACTCTTTTGTCTCCGTGTCACCGATAACGTGCTCCTCCGTTTCCCCAAATATAGACAATGTACCTTCTTTAGTTCATCGAGTACATTGAAGAAACAAACTAGGGAGCACGTAATAAAGCACGAAAACATAAAGAAAACATAATTAAGTAATTATTTCAACAGTTATATTAAAGCCCGGTAACGTTAAAGTTTCTCGAGTAAAATAATTGACATGAGCCACATTTTTCCAAATACGAACTTGGTATCATGTTTCAGTGCTCACTGACTGAAGCGCAACTCGGAGCACAAGGCAGCCGGCGCTGTTTCTGCCAGCGGTGATCGCTGGGTTATCGCTAAGGGGAACGATAATAGCGTGGAGAAAGAAAAAGTAGAAGAGGTCCCGGTACGGCTGTATTGGTAAGGAATGGCGTCGCGTCCGTCTAGCAAAACTATGGTAGAATTGTGGTCGCTTCTGCGATGACGCCACTAAAAAGGCGCTGCGAACGGCCGGTATGCCTAAAGTACGAAATTTAATTATGTTTTGCAAAGCTTTCTGCATTTATGACTTAAAAAGCTCTCAAAACAGAACTCAAATTATTATAACTACCTACACTAAACAATACAAACAGTTAGGGTATATCAATAATGCCGTCTAAGTTTGCACGTTTCCAATCACAGATCACGCAGTGTCTCCGATCAGCTGCTCAGTTTTTCGGTCGCAGAAGATAAACAAATGCTCGTCCGCTCCTTCCGTTCGGTAAGTAGGCATATATTTCTGTTCTCATAGTATTTCGGAACACACGACGATAAGAAGCCCGAAAGGAGCACCTTGGCTGTGTCAGGTGGGTTGCACAGGATTTTTTTCCCGCGTCATCAGCCAGAAAAGAGATCACCAGGTTTCTCAGAAGAAAAAAAAATGCTCTATGACGAATCATCACCATCATTTGGGCATTTCGTTTAGCAAAAGGGCGCCGAAAGGCGAGAATACATTCAATGTGATGTAGCCCACATCCCCAATGCACCCGATCTGAAGAATCCCGAGGTATTTCTAATTAATGTGCAGTAACCACAATGGACAAAAGAAAGGAAGCTATTACAAACACAGTGCTTGCCATGGACAAACAAATGTGCGAACGTGGCAAAATCACCGCAGAAAGCAATCGACGAGCTCCGCACAGACATGCACGGCCTCTGTGACAATCATAGCTGTTGATCCCGGAGGACTTGCGTTGCATCATTTTTTCTTCGCTTGCCAGCAATCACTCCAGGCTGCAACAACAGATGACGATGCAATCGACCGAAATGCTTCTTCACACCAGGCAGTTATCGCCAGAACAGCCACGTTTTTGCAGCCGGGCGACACACTGCCCTCTTCCAGTACACCATAACCCCGGCCAGCTTGAGCGAGTTGGATACTGTGGCAGAAGACACGTGCTGTTTTTCGCAAATTAGCACTGGGACTAGTGTTTCAAGCGTCCTCGTTGCGCTACGGCAACGAGGATGAGGAACCTCCCTCGTTAAGCTCTCGCTGCTGCTCTTTGCAGCTGAAAAGTGAGAAAATATTTTTTGGCCCGGGTGTTTCTCGAAGCACATTTCGTTCGCGAGACAAGTTGAGTTTGGAGTGTGGTGCGTAAGCTTTAAAGTTGCGTTTGAGGCTTGTCAGTGCGAGTGTCAGCAAACAACAGAGACAGTTACGTTATCGTGGCGCGGGCCTGCATCAAGAAACCTGTTACAGTGTTTTTGTAGTTGTTCTGACACGACAGAGTAGCGCAGTCCTTCGGCGGCTCGTAGCAATGCCCGTTCTAAGACCGCGCCATCTGCTACGGCGAGCTGATTGGAGACGCAATTCTAGGACAAGAACTACCTCGGTTTAAGTTCCCTGCATTTTTCATTCGTCATTTTTCTCACTCCAATCTAGGCGTGTAATTTAGTAACACAGCTTCACTTGATATTTTTCTTTAGTGTTCCTTCATGTCGACAATGAGAGCGAACACTGGAGATAACTTCTCATCAGTGCGAGCCCTTACGTTTGTTCCCAGGAGATATGTCAGAGATGGCACATTGAGGTGTGAAAAGCACTTGGACCATAGACTAGTTCTGCCTGCGTGCGCCTTCAATGTCACGAAGGTGCTTTCAACTTTCCTGCAGCACAGTTGCAGAAATATGAAATTGTAAGTACGTAGGTGCTCGGAGTTCATTTCTTGTCCCTATTGTAATGGCACGATTGCGTAATTTACACTGCACGAATGCTAAATTCTACCGCAAGTATAATCGAAACCAATACCTGATCCTAAAGTCCGCAAAATTAGTGTATGCTTCACTATTTTCTTCATACATGTATTATTAGCGTTTAGATTGGGGTATGACAACTGACGTACACTTCACGCGTCTTCGGAGGTCACAAAGTAGATTTTGGAAGTTATTCGTAATATACCAACTTGAACACCAAGTGTCCAACTCATCAAAAGATTTAAAGTATAGTCCCAGTAAGTTAATCACACGATAAGAAAATTGCTCGCGAAAACTTCCTTAGCATTGAGAAAAGTATTACCATTTTCTCATAATTTGTCACTTGCAACTGCAAGATCCGATTTATAACACCACAGATACTTATCAGTGGAAGATTCGCCGCTTTCACACTAACTGCGGCTTACAAATGCTTCAACGTTATCGGCCTCGACTGCTCATTGAGTACCTGAAACCCGCAAGCAATATTACCACAAAGTTGCAGTTTCACCCGAAAGGTACGTTCGCTTGCTCAATAAATTAAGAAGCTTAGTGTTCCGCGCGTAAAGGCAAAATTCACAGATACTGTTCGATAACCCCAAACATTTGTTACTGCAACGATGACGTGACGAAGAGGGAAAACATCGGGGAGCGAACACTTCTGCTGCCTCGCGCTTCAACTCGCTTCAGAAACTTGAAGTTACGTGACCTCCAACACTAGGCGCCGGCAACATAGCGCGCACACAGCCAGCAGCCATCTCTGCTCGCCCCTGCTTTGCACCCGCCGGCGATTACCTCCAAGATAGAGCACGGACAGTGTGCGCTTTTAAATCGCGCTGGTAGCCATGAGCTGACACGAAAGTGCCAGCGGAGTAGATGGGCACACAGTTTGTCTTTTTCACGCGGGCTTGATCACGGTGCCGCGTGTGCATACTCATCCCTTCCGCCTTGCACGTGCATTATCACGTGACTGACATTGGGCGCGCATCAAGACAGCATCCTTCTCGGCTCACCGTCGCACGCTTTCTCTTCCCCCCCGCAGCATCTGGCGCGCGAGGTTCAGGGGGATGTTATCGCACTTGGGCTTTACACGGAACGGCACGGCGACGACGACGGCGAAACTGAGCCTCTAGTGTCCATGTAATTGCTATTGCAATAAAGCTAGTTTCACACAAAGCCGAATTATTTATTCATTGAAACAAGCGGCACGAGTGACATGCCTGTTATGCCCATCGTAAATTTTTTTTTCGCACTTCTGTTAACGGGAACCAAACCTAACATGTCAACGTCTCTCGCATATAATATTTTGTTTTTATTGCATTCTGAATCTGTGGTACCTTTTGTATCGTCTGAACTTATAACGTATTCTAGAACTGTGTCCATCCGTTTTGTTTGTTGTGCTTGTTGACGAAATTGTAGTTTATTGCTGTGGCTGCCAAATACGGGACCAGGGATTCTCTCAAGCCGCCAACTAACCGCTTTTTTCCTTGGCCCCTTTCACAACATGTAACTGCAATGAATAATAAATTAGATGAATGTATGAATTAATTAATGCTAGCTACGTATTCTTCAGTACGTGACAACTGAGAGTATTTCGCTTGCACAAAGAAAGGATTCTACTAATTATCACCTAACAACACAAGGCGTTTCAGTTGGTCCTGCTAACTACTTTCTCTGCGCATTTAAAACTGTGTTTGAACATTCGCCTTTTTGTGCTTTCTTGTTAATTTGTACATATATTCAAAATTCAGGTATACGTTCAACTTTAGTATTTCTTTATTTACTCGTACTGTTGGCGTGTTGGCCGTTACAGGTGGGTCAAGAGCAGCACTTCAAGAATTAGTACAATACATGAATATTTCAATAATACATATAGCAAAAAAAAAACGTCAATAGTAGTATTTCGTCAATTAGTACAGAACATGAATAAGGCAGTACATGAATAGGCGAACATAAGCGAAGAAAAAAGTTACATAAGCAAAATATCCTGCACATACTCCGATCAATAATACAAGACTATAAATACAGTGTTAACAAACGAGCTCATACACCCCCTCCCCCCACCAAAAAAAAAAAAACGAAAGCGGTGAGCACGTATACTTGCGTGAATCTTTCAATGTAGCTTTAAGTTTTTCTCAAATTGTTCCGCACTGGTGCTTTCTCGCGTTAACACCGGTAATTCATTCCATTCTTTAATGTTTCTTGGGAAGAAGGAAAATGCGTAAGCGTCAGTGTGCATCTGAGGTACTTGAAAAGTACTATATTCGTTTTTCCGTTGCGTTCTACCTTGTCGTGCTATCAAATACTATTGATAGCATGACACTATTGATGTTGAATGTGTTTTACTGAGAAGCAAAAAGAAATTTAACCTAGCTATGCGCCTGGGTTCAGCGAGCGTTGGCAAGTTGAGCAAAGCGAGCATTTCGGAGACAGAATCTGTACGAGGGTAACGTGATGGAATAAACCTTGCTGCTCGACGTTGAACTCTTTCCAGTCTCTCAAATAACCCTGACTGATAAAGGTCCCAGATTATGCTGGCATATCCTAGCGTGGGCCGAACGTACGTTAAATAAGCTGTTAGGTTTGCTGACTGTGAGGCTAACTGCAATTTCCGTCGCAAGGACCAAAGCTTCTTTTCCGCAGTTTCGCATATCTTTATAACATGATTCGACCAGCTTAAATTCGTGGATATATGTACGCGATATGTGCTTTAAACTGCGAGTGTCTGCTTTTTTGTTTGGGTGTTTTCTCTTGACAGGCCTTTGTCAAGTGCGAATAACACATATAGCTTTGCTCTGCATGGTTTGCTTACATTTTTAAATAAACCAAAACAAACTTCAAGTCCAGTAATGAAGTATATCAAAGCAATACTTTAATTTTGTTACGCATTGCGCGGTGCGTTTGTCGTATGTCAAGTTTGTACCATTTATCTTATCGCATTTTTTCTTGCGTGCCATGCCAGCCCCGTCGCCAGGAAAGGCTCCCCAGCTTTTAATTAAATGGTCTGGCCCCCTCTCTCTCGACACCTCTGTGGAACCAAGCGTTTTGCTGCTTGTCTCCTGCAAACACGCCGTTACAGAAGGCGTACACGCCTGCGGCATTTCGCCGTGCGATCAGTCGACGTAGCTACATAGACGACTGACGCTGCTGCAACTACACATTCGCGAGTTTCGCTTCAATTACGCCGTACTCGCATCTTCCATATTTCTCCCACTTCATTACTACAAGCGCTCACACTTGCAGCTCAAAAGAAAGAACTGGAAAGTCAACTTCGTTATATCCACTGCACGTGGCGTGAGAACGTACATGGTGCGCCTGCCTTGAAGAGAGTTGGACCAATTTCGCGCTCTTGGTGGTGGTTCCAAAATGAAATGAAGCTCACGTTCCCCGACAATTACTCCTTTTCGCGAAGGGGCGTACGTTTCTTTCCGGTAACCTATTGCTCCTGGTCTGCTGGGTCTAAGGCGGACAGTGTGCTGTCGTTCAACAGATACACTACAGCAATCGATCATACAGTTTACGCCGCGTTTATAACAAGTGTCTCCCAGAAACGAACGAATTCTTTGTTGCGCGGATGGCGTCTGCCTTTGTGCCCGCTTTCTTCGGGCGTGCAGTCCTTCCTTGCTTTCAGACTGCAAGGAGCCAACGTCTTTAAAATAAATACAAGTGGACTGTTGCTCTTTGCTATTTCATGCATGTCACGTAAGAGAGTGGATGACTGCCCGGGGATGAAACCATCTCAGCAGGCGCAGATGGGGGGCACGTGGTCGTCATACGTAAATTGATGGTGATAATGATAATGATAACTCACGCTTGGGGAGGATAGGCCAAGATTCGTGTGGTAGTATAGGAAAACGCACTGAAGCAAAACAGAAACGCCTTGAGTGTAATAAAGTGTAGTCAACCTCGCAAACGCAACTGCAAGAAAACAAAAACAAGAAAGAAACGCCACCCGGGGAAAGCAATGATGGACTGTGAGAAAGGGTGTCGGAGAACAGGGCTGAAAAATTGTGCCGAACGTTACGTTTTTCTTTGTCAACAGCGGATTTTCTTTGTCAACTGCTACTTTCATCTTGGTCATCGTTTGCCCCCAGGAAGCAGCCTGATATTATTTCCGAGTCACGCCTTGTTTCTTGAGGGACAAAAAAACATCGGCAGAGAGTGTAACGCGCCCGACATGCCGAGATGGCAGCAAGCGCTGACGCGTGCCATGGCAAACATTCCTCGCATACATAGTGGCAGTATGCGCTTTCTTATTTCTCGTGGAGACGTTTGCACACTAGATGCTCTTTGCTTTAGCTTTGCATTTGACTCGAACAACTAGTGTTTATAGTATTTTTTTATCAAACTTGAAAATACGTTATTCTCATTATCGTGGACCATCATGTAAGGGACATATACTTATGGGCAGGTGCTCGCGTTTCTTAGAGGCACAGTCTAATGTTTCTGTTTGGACATGCAATTAAATATGTGCTTATCGATCTAAGCAAGTCTTTAGAGAACACATTACAACGCAGATCAAACGCCTTTATTCGACAATTTTATCAGTTAAGAGAATTCCGCCGCCGTGGAACACAGACGTTCAAAGAGAGTAACAAAAAGAAAAGAAAAAAGTAAATAGTGAAGAAACAGTCCAGCACTCTAGGCTCCCAATAAACGCATATAACGTGACACACCCTGCAATAAATACAGCACATAGCGTCTTATTGCGAAAGCATTATACGCCCCATTAGGCGAAAATAGCGCGCCGTCGGCGGCGTGAAAGGGCAATGGTACCAAAAATGGCCTACATCGCAAATAATAAAAACACGTCAAAAATGATCTGGTTGTGGTCGAATTTGTCAAGGAGGTTCCTGTAAACAAAGTAAATTAATTTCTTTAAAAGAAAATTGGGTACATTTCGGTCAGGTGGGAATCGAGCCCGGGTCTGCACGGTGCGAAACGAGCACGCTCACCCGACGCCACGGTTCTGGCTGACTTAATGTGTGGCCTAGCGCGTGCGTCATTGCATACGTCACACCGTAGCTCTCTGGCTGACAAACGGTGTGGCCAGTGCCTGCGTCATTGTGCACGTGACGGCGCAGCCAATGACTTTTCATCGCTCCGCCATGATCGTACAAAGTAAGCACGCTGCCTCCTAAATGAAAACATCAGTCGAAAACATTTCACGAAAGTAACTATAATACTTTCGAATTCCCACACGTAAGCAGTTTTATGCCTCCCTGCTGAATCATTTCTTTTGGTTATCAGAATTTTTAAGAATTCTCTACGCCAGTTTGAGCAAATCTACTCATTTAGACAGATTACTGGCAGAGGTGGATAATGCTGGAAATTAAAATGCGTAATTGATTAATTATCAAAAGTTGACTGATGGACGTTTTACCTAATTAACTTAGCACACACAATTAAATACACAAATTGGAGGCGGGGACTTCCCAAAGCGCATCAACTTGGAAGAAATTTTGTGCTGTTAAACTTGCGGTAAAAATTCACTGTTAAATGTTGCAATTACTCAGAAAACGCTGTTTTATACATTGATGCATGTTCAAAAATTATTGCAGCACCAAGGCATTTTGTCGCAAACATTGGGAACTCCAATCTCGGAACTCCAATCTCGGAACTGGTGTCACCCGCAGAATTCGTTCTAAGAGAAAATGAGTTCCAGGGCGACCGGGCGCATCTGCAAAATGGAATATGTGCCGCACGTAATTAGCATAGATGTTTATTCATGAAACTTCGCAAAAATAAAAAAAAAAAAAATCGTTTAATAATTTCCATTCAGGCCAGACTGGTCTTAGCGCAAAAGGTGCAATTATTCTGGATGCTACGAGGGACTTTTTAAAACGCTAATAATGCTCCAATAAACACCCCGTATATTTTTTGTAGTGAACCTTGGGGCTTCTTATTCATCAGGAACATTTGTTTATGTCAGGCTGGTGATTAATGGGCGAGAACATTACGCGAAGCTGGAAAGGTGCCAAGATGGATCGAGAGACAATGTGGAATGCTTCGACGCCAGACGTGCGGGGCCAAATGCATTACTCAAATATTTCTTTCGATTTATCTTTCCTGAAAACTCATCCCGGCCGTTCCCGATTTCGTAAATACAACGGCGCTCTTTCGCCGGTAGCAGCTGTGCAATTGGCAAAATGACATATTGATCAACGAAAATAATCAATAAAGCGCTCGCTGTTCATGAATTGGAATGGAGTCGATGCCGGCAGAGGATTACGGGAAGGGATGGGATTATGAAATCTGCAGACGTCGGATGCAGTCGCCTGGCACGAGAAATTCGTAACTGGAAATGGCGGTGGGCGGAGCATTTCTGCTGCAGCGCACGGTACAATTGGAGATGATTAACTGTAATCCTCTTAAGTTTGAACTTTCGAATTCCAGGCGCAAGAAAACTTGCACTAAAGCGAGCAAAAAACGCCGACCGCGTCGTGTGGTAGGCATTTGCCCTTCACTTGGAGCTGTATTAAACAAAGCTTTGTTAGAAGTACATGTTGCGCAGGAGCGGAACGCTGTGCGCCACCGGCGCCCCAAAGGATTCGAGGGACATTTCGCATATTGCGCAGCCTGTGTGGACTGTTTTGCAGACGACTTGGTAGCAACTGAGCCTGAGAGCCCAAGAGACTTTCGCGGTCCCGTTTGAAGTCAACTTTCTGTGCCAAAGGAAAACCTGTTTTCATGCTGGCTCAAAGTGCGGGGAGCCAATTTTCTAAGTTCTGAAATAGAAAACCAAATTCGTATTGTGTCTTAACTCTGATTTGCCTATTCAAATAATTGTAAGATGCAGAAATGCTCTTATGAGACAACACAACAGATGGGCCAATTCGAATGAACTTTGCTGAATTTGAGAAAGTATGTTAGATTACAGTGACTCCATGAGTCTTAATTTGATTTAGGGCCAGAATTTTTTTTCAGTATGCCGAAAATAAGTAACTTTTACAAGTATTGAAGCATCAAGTTTACAAATCGATAACTGTGCATTTAGGACAGCTATCACAGTTTTGAAACCTGCATCTGTTTAAGACATCTACAACGAAAAAGGAAGAAAACATATATAAATTTGCAGCTACGAGACAATGTTAAAATATTTACGAGTTTCTCGGTAATGTCCTACTCTAAATTGTGGCATTTTTCAGAGGAGTGTATGTTACATGATGAATAGTGACCGCCTAGTTAGGATGCCTCTTAGGGGCTCTTTGCATAATTGTGTTGTGTATCGTTTGCTTCTTTTCCTTTTTTCTGGGTTATAGGCTTGCAAACTTTGAACCTGAGTTGCTTGAAATTATGCACCTTTAAACGCGCTTTCTTCTGAATTGACAGCGTAATTAAAAGTAATCCGCTTACATGGTTATTGAATTTCAGCGTTTTTTTTTTTTTTTTTAGTGCAACAAACCTTAACCATTTTTTCCCGATGGTAGCCAAGAAAAAATACAATTTCTCCGTCCAGACGTATCCAACATTGCAATGAAGTTCTAGCTTCAATATAATCTTACCTTATTCTGAGAAACAATTCGAAATCACTGACACAGGGGACATACACAGACGGATCCAAGTTTAAATGTAAGCGCAATATGCTACGGTTCTGGAGCATTGATCCCCGTCTGCGGAACGTCTAAGCTCGGAACAAAAAATTTACCTACACTACCGTGAATATAATAGTTACCAGAAGAAAAATGCTCTACTATTCGTCAGAAAGTTTAATAGCCACTTGAGACACAAATATGTCCTTTTTCCTTTTTCTTTCTTCTTATTTGCCATCTCACACAATCGAACCGTTGAGTACTAAGCCCAGTCACCGCGCAGAGGACTGACTTTTCGAAATTTCTTTATACGGATTCCTGATGAAATATCTCGCCAGCTTAAACATAAGCCAGAAAGCTCGGTAGACTAGCTTTGCTTCGCGAGGACAATTACTCTACACAAAGTTTTGTTTTCTCGTCTCAAGCGTGGCAAAGTTGGACAGCTAGCGTAACTTTGGTCTGGTTTCAGAGTTCTCTTTGGGAGAAGGGCGCACTCTGCAGTACCTGTGGGATTGGATGTTATTTTCATCGACCGCGTTGGTTGTGCCCTGTGGGGTCACTGCATCAGGGTTACGAAACGCGTGTTTGAATTCGTATTGCTGTTTCTTCGCTTCAACAAAGCGATGCCTTCCTCTCTTGAGACATACCCATCGCTCGCTTTGTTAGAATACGAGCAGAACCGCCTCATTGTTGTTCTGAAGTGCGCTCGCCAAATCTTCCACCCATAAAAACAAAAGCCACTTGAGCTTTTCGGCAAAATCGCCATTTCAGTCAGTCTACAGTTAGGCAGGATATTTGAGCGCAACCAGCTCTACAGAGATATTGCCCGAGTCGTTACTTGACGTTCAGCTAGCAGTATTATAGTGACTCCTGTTTTTAGAATATATTGAGTCGTCGTTTGCTTTGTGATATGACGAGTTCCTTCAGGTACTTATATGGGACAAGGCTTACGAGGTAATTCGCTTCCTTCTGTCTGAAGCTCGGTATTTGTCGTATTGAAAAAAAGGGAGAAGATTGTTTTGATGTTGTCGAAATAAGGCTAGTTTGGCACGGCTTGCCGAGAGCAACTGTAAATGGATGAATCATGTAGCGTAAAAAATGAAAAAATATGGGAGACATCTTGATAACATATTTTTTCTGTGAAGCACCACTCCATTTGAACTTTGTCAAGAAATGGCGTTAAAGAATGCTCAAAAGACTGCATATAGTTTAAGATTTTCTTGGTTGGATTTTTGTCAGGGCTCTTTTCCTCCATACTATGAAAGAAATTTTTTTTTTCGAAATCGTTAGAGGTACAATATTGTCGTCATGTACATCCGTCTGCTGCCAAACTGTAATAGTAGCAGAGGCCTTTTGTCACGTTAGGTGGCCTTTAGTCTATGCTCCCGTTCCTGTAAGCAGGCAGGACAAGTAAACTTTCAACATGATTAAAGCTAAAAGCACGTCATAAGCAGTCGACCCTGTCATTACGTGTAATTAACGATAACTTAAAGCTTAACCCTGAGTGACAGTTAAGAAACGCCGTTTATTTATTACCTCCATCTCTTTTAAAGACGGTTACTTCAGTTTTGGCGAAAAAGCCTTGTTCTTTGAAATTGTGCAAGGATAACTATGTAGAAAACTACAAATGAAGCTTAGAACGACAGAAAGCTGAGCTAGTTGGTAAGGATTCATTATGCCAAAAACAAGTTTCGCCTCAGTGCTCCCTTCAGTTGATAGTCGCCGTTCGTGTTGTCCACTTCTCTACTCTTGTGTCCTGTCTGCACGCGTCACTTCCTTTTTGCATAAAGAAAACTGCACACTCCTCATGCAGTGTAATGCAACCACACAAATGAGCAAATCCTGAGGAAGATTGTTGGGGATTAGTGGAAACGCAAAAACAAAAGAAAGACAACCAGCCGGTAAAGTTCATCTTCGACGCTGCAGTTTCATTGTGCCTCTGTAACTGCACACAATATCTCGATTTAATAGCCCAGTTGCCCGCTATTTGCTTACACATGCAGAATCCATCCTAAATCGCAACCGTGACTTTTATAGAGTTCAGATTTTATAGGTCATGATTTACTGCGTCGAACTCAATCTTTATGCATAGTAAGTATACAAGACTGTAATTCCGCAGAAATATTTTCATATATGGTGCGACAGTGGATAGACAATGAAGGGTCAGTGCCAAATTATAGAGCGGAGTGGTGACAGCAGCACTGTCTATCAGAGTAGTAGACACTTGGGTGAGTTGGTTAGCATTCCCACTTAAAACAGCGTAAACGGAACGGCATTACGGGAAACGAACACCCCTGCAATTTTCTGATAATATCGCGCTAGCGTCAACCTCAGGCTGTGTCAGCGGCCTTGTAGCGGCGTTTATGTTCTGGGATTTTACATGTCCAACCCAGGATCCGATTATGCGGCAAGCCGTGGATTCCAGAATAATTTAGACCACCTGGATTTCTTTATTTTGCACCCAATGCACGGTAAGCTGGCGTTTTTTTTTTTTTTTTGTAATTTCGTATAGATATAAATGCGGCCGCCTCGGGCCCCGCGGCCGGAATTGGATCCCGTGACCTCGCAATGTCAAAGCCGCTACGCAACCACGGCGGGTTGTGGCGGCTTTATGTAGCGGCCTTGTTGGGGTGAGGGGCACTCCTGAAGCGAAAAAACGCAGTTTAATACACTCGAACTGGAAATCGCCTTGGGCGTTCGCGCACACTGTCACCGATCCCGCCGCCTCTTGCCGCTTCAAGGCCGTTGATCTGTCGTGCTGTCAACGCCCTCGCGGTATTAAGAAAGAATTGCGGTGGTATACGGGTGCTGTGTGCTTCTTTTTGTGTTTTCGTCCCATTGGTACGCTTTTGTTTATACGTTCGCTAATCACGTACCAGGGCAAGTGGTTTCTGCTAGACTGCCACGCAACATGATGTAAGCTTTCATACCTAACTTCACTTACCCTAATGCTTCGTCGTGGCACGGCGATTATGCTAAATACGTTGTTTTAGAAAATTTTAGCAATAACATTAAGGGCCGTCTCGTCGCGACTCGGTACTGACTATCCGAATAGCAGTTTTCTGTTTTTCGCTTACGCAGTTGGTTGTCCACAAGAACAACAAGATGTCCCATTTGGAGAGATTGGCGAGGTCGCGTTAGCGAGATTGTGAGGTTAGTGATTGTTGAGGTTAGCGAGATTGTTTGCGCGAAAGGCAACACAACCGCGCAAGGACGGATTGACAAGACGAGCTCAAAAAAAAAAAAAAAAATACTGACAGAGTATAATGCCCGCTTCGCGTCGAAGTACATTCGTCGATTCGCTGCGCTGAGGCGTTCACTCCGACGCGAATTCAATTCTTTGTATACATTCAAGCCGATTCGTTACATGAGTGCCGTTACGCGAACAAGCTATTCGTCGAGACAACAATGGCAGCCATGGTCGGCCATGAACGGGAGACCCCGCCTGATCGAAAGCTTCGCTTTGAAAAAGCCTAAGAACGTCAGCTTTGCATTCAGTTTACTTCATTCGGGGTTCCCGCTTTCCATAGCGCGCAGGAAAACTTTAGGGCATCTGCATGCGAAGAAAATTAAAACAAAGATTGCGTAAAAGGACGCCTCCGGAAATTAATAGCTTTAAGGTGACGATTCCAGGCGGATGCGGGCAGCCTCTGTCGGGTTATCGAAAAAAAACTCATCTTCGTGTAATTAAGCTGGCACTGAAAAGCGTATGCACGTGAAACAAAACATCACAGTGCACTCAACGTTTATATAAAGGGCCCGCGTTATTCCACCACGGCATAAATTTACAAAGAAAGGAAGCTGCCACTTTGCAATAGCGTGTTGCTGGGGCTATCCGTGAAGCGGATATTTATGAAAGCCGGCAGGCGGCGGTCGAAACAATTTTCAACGCTGTTTACTTCACGTAGCGCCGCTGTCTTTTTGAGTTTAAGAAAACTCCTGTTCACCAGAGCTTGGTGCGTTCTTATTCTCTAACGCTCATTTTATTGAAGAATGTGAACTTCACCATCAAAATTTTTGTCTTCTGTCGTTGTTAGCCCAGTGCTGTCGCCTGCTTTCGCTGACTGGCGGCATGAAGCTATATACGTTTAGCATTTACTTTTCTTCTCGTAACTCAGATGCGGAACAAAGTAATTGGAACATCAATGTTGTGGACGAACTGTATTCACGTGCCATTCAGTAGTAGCCTCAGCGGAAAGCAAGAAAAGTGAGCACGCATGCTTATACAGGCCAGCGCTGATAGCCATTTCACACTTTTCAATCTGTAGATAAACCAGTAGATCGAAGCGTCGTTTTGCAGATTCTGGGGCTCAAAACTTGCTAGCGTGATGACACTGATAGGCTAGCAACACTCCACTTGCCCATCTCACGAGAGCGTTTCCGGCTTGGTCTAGCGAGTGAAAGCATCTCAAACAGCACTGCTGAGCCTATAAAAAAGAAGAGCCCCATAAACTATGCCATGAAAACCACTTCATTTGGTGTTTTCTGAACACGCTGTGTAAGAGAGAGAGCACGCGAGAGAGGAAAGGCAGGGAAGGTTAACCAGAGGCGAGTTTCTGGTTTGGTAAACTGCGCTGGGGTGGGAAATATAGAAATTGAAAAGAGGGCAAAGAGAGAGAGAAAAATAAAACAGGAACACGTAACAAAAAAGGCGTTCTAGTTAAAGGCGTTCACACAGGCCGGTCGATATCAAGAAGCGCAGTAGCGCTTGCACGGCCTTCTGATGCGATGTTAAGTCGGGTCGATGTCGCGAAATTCTTTCTTCCTACCGAGGCGGGTTCAACAGCTGGTATATAATATTGCAAATGCGACCGATGCCCTAGAACGAATATTTGAAGCTTCGCATAATAGATGTGAATACTTATTTAACTGTTGGTGTGTGTATATATATCATCATCATCATCATCATCAGCCTAGTTACGCCCACTGCAGGGCAAAGGCCTCTCCCATACTTCTCCAACTACCCCGGTCATGTACTAATTGTGGCCATGTTGTCCCTGCAAACGTCTCAATGTCATCCGCCCACCTAACTTTCTGCCGCCCCCTACTACGCTTCCCTTCCCTTGGAATCCAGTCCGTAACCCTTAATGACCATCGGGTATCTTCCCTCCTCATTACATGTCCGGCCCATGCCCATTTCTTTTTCTTGATTTCAACTAAGATGTCATTTACCCGCGTTTGTTCCCTCACCCAATCTGCTCTTTTCTTATCCCTTAACGTTACACCTATCATTCTTCTTTCCATAGCTCGTTGCGTCGTCCTCAATTTCAGCAGAACCCTTTTCGTAAGCCTCCAGGTTTCTGCACCGTAGGTGAGTACTGGTAAGACACAGCTGTTATACACTTTCCTCTTGAGGGATAGTGGCGACCTGCTGTTCATGATTTGAGAATGCCTGCCAAACGCACCCCAGCCTATTCTTATTCTTCTGGTTATTTCAGTCTCATGATCCGGATCCGTGGTCACTACCTGCCCTAAGTAGATGTATTCCCTTACCACTTCCAGTGCCTCGCTACCTATCGTAAACTGCTGTTCTCTTCCGAGACTGTTAAACATTACTTTAGTTTTCTGTAGATTAATTTTCAGACCCACCCTTCTGCTTTGCCGCTCCAGGTCAGTGAGCATGCATTGCAATTGGTCTCCTGAGTTACTAAGCAAGGCAATATCACCAGCGAATCGCAAGTTGCTAAGGTATTCTCCATCAACTTTTATCCCCAATTCTTCCCACTCCAGGTCTCTGAATACCTCCTGTAAACATGCTGTGAATAGCATTGGAGATATCGTGTCTCCCTGTCTGACGCCTTTCTTTATTGGGATTTTGTTGCTTTCTTTGTGGAGGATTACGGTGGCTGTGGAACCGCTATACATAGCTTCCAGTATCTTTACATATGGCTCATCTACACCCTGATTCCGTAGTGCCTCCATGACTGCTGAGGTTTCGACTGAATCAAATGCTTTTTCGTAATCAATGAAGGCTATATATAACGGTTGGTTATATTCCGCACATTTCTCTATCACCTGATTGATAGTGTAAATATGGTCTATTGTTGAGTAGCCTTTACGGAATCCTGCCTGGTCCTTTGGTTGACAGAAGTCTAAGGTATTCCTGATTCTATTTGCGATTACCTTAGTAAATACTTTGTAGGCAACGGACAGTAAGCTGATCGGTCTATAATTTTTCAAGTCTTTGGCGTCCCCTTTCTTATGGATTAGGATTACGTTAGCGTTCTTCCAAGATTCCGGTACGTTCGAGGTCATGAGGCATTGTGTATATAGGGCGGCCAACCTTTCTAGGACAGTGTTCCCACCATCCTTCAACAAATCTGCTGTTACCTGATCCTCCCCAGCTGCCTTCCCCCTTTGCATAGCTCCCAAGGCGTTCTTTACCTCTTCCGGTGTTACTTGTGGGATTTCAAGTTCCTCTAGACTATTCTCTCTCACCTTATCGTCGTGGGTGTTATTGGTACTGTATAAATCTCTATAAAACTCTTCAGCCACTTGAACTATCTCCTCCATATTAGTAAGGATATTGCCGGCTTTGTCTCTTAACGCACACATCTGATTCTTGCCTATTCCTAGTTTCTTTTTTACTGCTTTTAGGCTTCCTCCGTTCCTGAGAGCCTGTTCAATTCTATCCATATTATAGTTCCTTATGTCCGCTGTCTTACGCTTGTTGATTAACTTAGAAAGTTCTGCCAGTTCTATTCTAGCTTGTATATATATATATATATATATATATATATATATATATATATATATATATATATGTATTAAAGGTTCCGAGTAACTCACCATGATGATGACATGTACCGTGGGTCTAGTGTGCTCTTCAACTCGGGCGACTGCTTTTTTTTTTTAATTTTGCTTCAAATTACGTGAAACACCCGGTATATTAAACGAAACTTCCTAGTCAGCTCTTCTAGTATGATCCAAGGGCTCTTCGATACCAACCACGCCATTACAAGTTACCACCACTGACAGTGCGCCGAAACTGTTGTTGAGCGGTCGAAATAACAAAGGAAGCTTCTAGCTTCCCGACATTCATTATCAAAGGGAGCTGGCGGCAGAGAAAACGCAATCAGCTCTGGAAGAACGGCTCGCAATACGACAGTGCAGCGAAACTGGCACGCTCTACACAGTCGCATAATTACAGTTCGGAAGCTCGGCCCACGGTGTTCGACTGAAAGCCAATAGTGTATGAATAAAACACTTCCAGCGACCGGAGGTCTGGTTAGGAACTTCGTATGTCAAGAGTCTGATTGAGACTGGGAAGCTTGGCGAAGCGTTCACAGTTGGCCAGTGCAAATGAGGAGCTCCATTAACTTGACCGCGCTTTCGCGAAACGGTGCGAGCGCGGTCAGAATAATAAATGATTTACTTCTTGCTGCGGTTGTTATCTCTTCCAATCCACGTTTTAGCATATGAAGTTAAACAGTGGCATCCTAAAAACAGACAAAGTCAAAAATAAAGAAAAGACACAGTGTCTCCCGAAAGGTGAAGCATCGATTGCGACAGGAAATTATTTGCTAGCTATGCGAAGTAAGGATATTATGTCTATCGGCCGTATAAACATGTAAACATTCGCTTACTACTTAATATAAAGAAGTATGGTGGCACGCTCGCTCAGGCAGACAGGAACACATCTCACTCGATGACCGCGTACACTCGCTGCCAAAACGCTGGCGTGAGAAAGAGCGGCGGCACCAGCGAGAGAATTGACCTTCGTGCTGCCTCAGGCTTCGGTGTCACTAAGCGGCGAGAACACAGTGCACACGAAGATATCAGCCCTTGTCACGCCTAAACTCTGTACGCATCGCTGATCGCTTTCAGAACTACCCGCGCTCGCCCACGCCATACACACCCGCTTCCTGTGTAGAACCCCCTCGCCCTTTCGCCATGCCTTGCGCGTGGTGGAAGACTGCGTGCTTCCTTCCCGTCTGCTTCCCCTGTGTTGCTCACACGAGACCGAGCCACTATCCTCGGCTCATCCGTGGACGCTTTCGCTCGCACCCACAGCGCATGGCGCGCGGCCACGTTGTTATCGCACTTGTACTTTATACGGAACATCACGGCGACGCCGACGGCGGAAATGCGCCTGAAGTGTCCGTGTGGTTACTATCGCTGTAAAAACCAAACCGTTGCGGATGATTTCGAATCCAACTAACATCACGCGCCACGACCACGAATCAGCATAAACGCGTCCTCAAAGACTTCAGAAGTCCTGCGGTTCAGCGTTACCACTACCCGTACTCTACTGAAGAACTCGAAAACGGTTTAATGTAGGCGTTGCAATTCCTTTGGTATGCCGCATAGTTTTTCTTTTTTCAGATACTTCTCTATATCCACGTTCGGTATCCTGTAATATCTGTTATATCAGGCACATGTTTCAATGCACTGCGTCGGTTTTACCTACGTGATAATCTGGCTCTGCGTACCGACGCCCTATGTGGGTGAGCGTTGCTGGCTAGTCTTAGTGATAGCTAGTCATCGACGTCGGCATTTAATTTTGTAATGTTTAAATAATACCTTCACGAAGGCTTCGGTTCGCATACATTTGAACATGTGGAATGAATTTTCTATAGCTCTTTTTCTACCCTCCAAGCCAATCGATTACGCCCTGCTGTCTCATTTTGATATGTGCAGGGTGCTCCAACTCTCCTTCTTTCCTTTTTTTGTTTCTTTTTGCTGGGGCGCAGGTATGGACTCTTTACTCAGTCTTTCTAGTGTCCTTGATTCAGGTACACAGAAAGAGAGAGGCCTGAGTGTATAGGAAATAAAAAAAAAGAATGGAGAGACGCACACATAGACGCAATAGGAAACTGCCAGAACTACTTAAACAGAGCGGTGTGTTTGTACAGCCTTTGTTTGCCATGATCACTTGAAGTGGAGCGCTTTTCTACCTCTTTTTTTCGTGGTATTCGACAGACTTCTTGACCTAGAAAGACGGCTGCTGCTTTTCGCATTTGTACATCCTATGGAAAACAGAAAAGAAGAAACAAATGTAAGGGCCAGTCGATCAATACTGGCAATGACAGACCGACATTTTCTTTTTTGCCAATGCGTGTACTTCTCTTGCCGTCGGCACTGCAGGCAGTCAGCGATGAAAGTGAATGCTTCCTATGTACGGTGCATCGTAGCTGGTTATCCGGTTTCTCTGTAGTGTAATGGTTCCTTCGTCAAGGAGTGGCGGCATAACTAATTGTGCAACGAAATGCACAAGGGAAAATTCCGGCAGAACTTATCTCTTGAAGACTGTCTCGCGGGATGTACGTGCTCGGGTTAGTGAACTAAAATCAGGAAGAATAATCTGGTAGATGTCAGGCAAGGTAACCTAGTATGCTGCCTAATTTGTTCAGAAATCATATATATATATATATATATATATATATATATATATATATATATATATATATATATATATATATATATATATATATAATATTGAAATCAAGAAAAAGAAATGGACCGGGCATGTAATGAGGAGGGAAGATAACCGATGGTCATTAAGGGTTACGGAATGGATTCCAAGGGAAGGGAAGCGTAGCAGGGGGCGGCAGAAAGTTAGGTGGACGGATGAGATTAAGAAGTTTGCAGGGACGACATGGCCGCAATTAGTACATGACAGGGGTAGTTGGAGAAGTATGAGAGAGGCCTTTGCTCTGCAGTGGGTGTAACCAGGCTGCTCATGATGATGATGGTGAGGGTAGCCTTCCTATTCGTTAAGAAGCCTCGAATGTGATTGTGCGCCCTTTCTCCTAGGCTTACGCTGCTGACCAGACTAAGTATGGCTTAATGTGCTGATTTGTCAAAGGCTTTCTTGAGATCCAACCCTAACATTGCTCTGGTGGAATTCGCTTTACTGTCTAGTACTTGCAGCTTGATTTGCAGCATAACGTCCTGAGTTGACAGTTCAGCCCAAAAGTCCAACATAGTATTTGGATATAGTTCGTTTCCTTCAGGAGAATGGTTTATTCTGATAAGGAATTCATGCTCCATAAGCTTTCCTGCGCGAGAAGTGAGATATGTCGGCCATAGATTTTCGATAATAATTGGTTTGTCAGGTTTAGGAATAAGTATAACTTGGGCTTCCTTCCACTCCTGTGGTAAGAGCCCTTGGCCCAACATTCGTTTATATATGTCGTAATATTCTCTATTGCCTGAATATCCAGGTTTCTTAGCACCTTGTTATTAATCCCGTTTGGCCCTGGAGCAGATTTAGTGTTGAGTTTTTGCAGCACTGTTCTAATCTCTTATGTAATGAAGTCCTCATCCAAAGTCTAGCTAGGCTTTCCCTCATACCGCCCATGCTCGACGACTGGGTTGGGGGGACGTATGAAACGCTTGCCTGAGCGATGAGTTCATCTTCCTTCCCTTTGTGCTCGTGCAGAAGCTTTCGCAAGTTATGCTTTTGAGCTATCCTGGGATTGTCTGGATCTAGCAGGTATTTGAGTATACTACACGTCTGGCCAGCGAAAATTTGTCCATCCATAGCATTGCAAAACTCATCCCATTGTTGCTTGCATAGCTGCTTGCTATGCTATTCAATCTTTTTGTTTAACTCAGCTGTTCGCTTACGTAGACCCCTATTGTACTTTCGCTGACGCCATCTATGTATTAACGATTATTTCTCCTCACATATATGTGCGAGACGACTATCAATCTCCTCTACCGGTTGGTCTGGCGTCATGGTGTGAATGGCTACGCTTACGTCTTTGATGAGGTCTCTAGCACATTGTTTTATGTTTTCGATCGGCTCTTGCTTCCTATCGTGTCTTATTTTGCGAAAGTTGTCACAGTCAATCCGTTTAACGGATCTATTATTATCGGCATCTGCGGCTTCTTTGATCGTAATTTCTATAATTCTATGATCGCTGCCAAGAACTGCGAAGGTGGTTCTCCATTTGACCTCTGCGACTTTGTTTACCATTGTAAATCCGATGTGGTAACCCTGTTGAGCCCAGTCCCTATACGTGTAGGGGAGTCCGGCTCATTTACGAGCGTTAACTCTGTATCTTGAATGTCTTGCCATAGCATTTTTCCCTTCACTCTCGAAAAATCATGCCATTGAAGTCTCCCCCTGTGATTAGAGTATTAGTACCTGCCATCATTACAGCCTTTCTAAAGAGAGTTATGAAGCGCTGCTTTTTGAGGGTTGGATTACTATAAACGTTTAGAATAAATATACTTCAGGATTTCCTCCATCTAGGGAGGAGCCTTTAATCTTTGTTACAACCTAATGCTTTCCAACAGTTATTTCACCTTCCTTTGATCATTATTTATGAAGGAGAAGTAGCGTAATGTTTTGTTCATATGTGTTAGTAAAGCAGAAAGGCGTTGTCAGATCACAGTAATAATTTGCTCCATGCGCCGAACGACGTTGTACTGTAGGGAAATTTCGAAAACATTTTGTCTTCCGTTCTTTCTGACGGACATGCAACACTGCCCATGCTTACTTAAGAGTGCTCCTTCACTTTTTGTCCAAATTATCTCGATGAGCAGTCATAGAAGGTGGTGCCGATGGCGTCGTCTTTCACGTGGCCCTTGCGTCAATTAAGTGGGAGGGGGTCTCGTTTTGTGAAAGCATAGTTAAAAAAAAGCTTGTGGTTGGTGCGTACTGGCTGCAAAAATAATAATAATAATAATAATAATAATAATAATATTAATAATAATAATAATCAATTAAAGGTGTTTATTAAAATGCCTAGGAGCAAGCATGAGGTCTGCGTGTTCGCGCGCGCATACATTAAAATAAAGCAGAAAACAAATACGGCAGGGCAATATAGGTAAAAAAATGAATAAGAAGAACAACCTTGAAAAGAATAGTGTGCATACAGCAAGGCGCAAGGTGAATACAAAAGAAAAAGGTGCAGAAGGGCACTTGAACAGTATGTGAAACTTTGACGCAGCTACGCAAAGGTCGGAAAAGAACAATGAGAGCGACTTACGAAAAATATCAAGAACAGGAAAATAACCGTTATTAAGACTCTGCATTGTGTGAGCAGTTCATTGTTGTTGACGACAAGCAGGAACACGGAAAGATCTATGTTCTCTGGTGATCTTGCGTGGACTAAGAAACACGATACAGCTGAGGAGTGTAGGGCAGGTGAGGACACCGTGAAGGAGTTTGAAAAGAAACAGAAGTTCAGCGCGATTACGTCGGCCGCGAAGTCGGGGTGATGACAATAATCCAACAGTACTAGAACAAGGTCCAGTGTCCCTTATAGCAAAGCGGTGATGATTATGGTTAGAAATGTTTAGAGCGCAGCACTTAGGCGCCCGTTCCTGGGTTGAGCGTCGGCATACCTCGGCGTAACCCCGCCAACGCGATCGTGCCAGCACTCCCGCGTTCGTCGTCGTCTTCCTCCGCAGCTGGCTGCGATGTCGCTCATCATGCCAGGGTGCCCATACTACCCCTCCCTCTGTGAAGGCGCTGATGGCACTGGCCCACTGACAGTCGGTGCGGCGATTTCGGTCTGTAATTCTTTGCTTCAATATATCGCGAAATGAGAACATGTATACGAATGCGCCCAAATTTCGCATTAGCGGGTATCGTAATCGTCATACATATTTTTTTTTTTCCTGTACCCGGTCTATAGCGCCACCGCTGGATTCAGAAATTCCATTTCAGGCGACAAACCCGTATTCGAGCTGTGTAAGACAGACTGTAGCGTACAACTTGCGGGACGGTGTAGGAGAATTGAATTCTCTAGATAGTCTGCAAACTGAGTCAAGAGAGCACATGCCCGCGTGGCAACGCGTTTAGTGTGAGCTGACAATTGTGAGATTGTATCAAAAAGTACACCGAGATCATTGATCTCACAGACCTTACGCATTGGTACGGAACATAGAGAATAATATAAAGAATTGCTTGATGTCTTGCGTGTGAAATTGGTGACGTTGCGCTTGACATCATTTAAGATGATGTTATTATCTTTGCAGCACTTAGGAAAGAAAAACCAGTCAGACTGCAGTATGCGATAAACATCAACAGTCTTTGTCATCGGCATGTAGAAGGAAGGAAGAATTCCGAGTAGTGCAAAGAACGTCATTATTAAAGATTAAAATGTGAGTGGTCTTAACACTGATCCTTGAGGGACGCCGCTAGTTGCCATGAAAAAAGACGTTTGACCATTGTCATTACCATAACATCATCTGTCAGTAAGATAACTGCACAAGATATTGATAGTTTTCAAGGCGACAACAAAGTGCATAAGGTTGATCAGAAGCAGTGAGGGCCTCAGGAAATCAAAAGTTTTGCTGAGGTCACAATAAATGGCTTAAACTTGCCCCCTTTGAACTACCGTTGCGAACATCTGTTCCCGAAAGCTTTCGAGATTTATGGTAGTGGAGCGGCCGGTGAGAAATTCATCTTGATTCGGAATCAAGTTCTTCACAGTAAGAGACATATGTTGTGAAGAGCAAGCTGAGAAACCTTGCACCTGGCAAAGAGAACTCGGGCGATAATTCGATACATCGGTTTTAAATCCTGAGGTAAACACAGAAAAAAACAAGAGCGGTTTTTCCACCTGGAAGAAAAGTGGAAATATTTAAAAAGTTACTAAATATGGATATCAATACTGGGGTAATTATACTCCTGTAAAATTTTAGAACTGCGGAGGGGATGCCACCGGGGCCGAAGGATAGGGAAGGCTTCAAGCGTTTGTGGCACTCGCTAATGAGCTTTTGATCATATAAAACGGCACCAGATATAAGAACCGTCGCATGCTGCTGACGGACGCCAGCGTTGAAACGCGAAGCTTCATGCAAAGATGAGAAATGAGCTGGGCCACTGGATGCTCGAGGCACTTTGCGTGTACTCGCGGGCTTCTTTCACGGCCGGAAAAATCCTTTTAGGTACTACGTATTGAGCAACAGAAAGCTGTATCGGGAGTTTTTCATGTTGCTGTAGAATTTTCTCCATCACACTTTTCATCTAATTATACTTTTCGAGAAGTTTATTTATTTATTAAGACTAAATATGTAGTTAGGCGGAATGCAAAAAGATAATCTGAGTATCTCCAAGCGACGGCAAATAATATTACCTACCTTACATCCAGCTACATCGCATTTCTATTTTTTTTAATGTTGGTGCATGATAGTTGGGACGCACTGTATATTATACATAATAAAACACAACACAGCATAACACAACATAACATAACAGACCATAACAAAGTATAACACATTGTTACAAGCCATTCCCGTACATCGGAGAAGGCACAAGCAAGAGGATGGACGACGAGGATAGAAGAAACGCTCGTGTGGTTGTTGCTCCGCCATCTCGGCTTCTATTTGTATAAATTGCCTAAATACATCTTCCCTTTCTTTTTGCCTTGTCTTAACCCCCTCACATTTTCGCCGGAGCTGCGGGGTGCCGTCTCGATACCATGAAGCTCCGCAGTGGTCGTTATCTGTGTCTTCCCACAATGACAGAAGAGACGGTTCCCGTCTCAACAGTGACGACGCTAACAATTGTCGTTGCCCACTTAAGAGACCCAGGCACGTTTTATGGGACTGATGACGTCAGCATAGAAGAGTGGCTGGCGATCTACGAATGTGCGAGTAAGAACAACCGATGGGATAATACGGTCACGTTTGTCAGCATCCTATGTTATCTTCAACGGACAGCAAGGATCCGCTTCCAGAATAATGAGGAGGATATTGGAAGCTGGGATGCTTGCAAGGAAAAGACGCGTGGTCTGTTTTGGCAAGTCTCTTGCCGAAAGATCGCTGCGATGAAGAAGCTAGCATCACGTGCCCGAACCTTGACGGAATCCTAGCTGTCTTACATAAAGGGTGCACTGGCACTTTGCCGCGAAGCGGAAGATGGCAGGACCGAGTCTGCGAAGGTGGCACACATCCTAAAAGGAATAGCAGATGATGCGTTCAATCTGTGACACGTGATGCGTTCAAGGACGGTGACACGGTGGATGTCATCATTCACGAGTGCAAGTGTTCTGAAACCGCCAAAAGTCGACGTATTGCCCATTAGTTCACCCGACTTCCCCACATGGCTGCAACATCGTCGTGCGAACACGTACCTGCGCCACAGCTGCCGCTAACCACGGAACACGTGACGGAGATCATACGGCGTTAACTCGAGGCGATGCCTCCTGCTTCCCTGTGCTCCACTGCCTGTGAGCCCAGCTGTACCATGATACCACTTGCCCAAGCCATCGTTCGTCAGAAGCTATCCAATGCTGGCCTGGACTGTGTGCGCCGTCGCTCCCTCCCACCCGACTGGCCGTTTCCCAGGTTCGTATGCCCAGGGCCAGATGCTACGTCCCCGCAATGCGGCCAAGCGGAGGACTGCTTTACGACCGGTTTGCTTTGATTGCCGTCGGATTGGTCATGTTGCCCGCTATTGCAATAACCGGTGGTCATGACCCCGTGCACCCTATGCTTCTAACCGTCAACCTCAGACCGATCCTGGCCGTTTCCAGCCTTACTGTCAGTCACCTCAGGCCAACGGTGCTGACGCTCCGGCCATGTCGTACCGTCGTTCACCATCTCCGCGTGGTCACCAGTCACGTTCGCCGTGGTCTCTTCGCCCATCATCTCGCTCCCCGCAATAGCGCCGCCCTTCATCAATAATTGGACGCCTACCTCCAGAAAACTACACGATGCAGCTCCCAGAGGTGACGCTGCACTGACGACACACTCCGTAAAATTCTCAGACCACATTGCCGACTAGACGCAACTCAATTGAGGTTAAGGTAGACGGTACACTTATCGCGGCTCTCGTTGACATGGGGACGCAGATATCAATGATCAGTTGGGAGCCCGTCACAATATAACACGAAAAAGAATTCACTGAGATTGCTGGAAGTTTGGAAACCAAGCACATGGTATGCTTTCCATCGGTAAAGGTGGGCACATAAATACCAACAAATAAGAACAAAAAGTGCACATGCGGTTTACCAGTATTCAACCACTTGATATACAAAATGCAAAATAGGTCTCTTAAAGTAGGTCATCAAATGAAGTCGACTGTTGCTTGAAAACTGGTCAAATGTCTTTGGAACACGTGAATTTTGTGAGGGTCCATTGCAGGCCTGCCGAATCCGGCCCAAGGGATTCGTTGAGACTCCAGAAGTAAATACATGAAAATGTCGAGACGCCCCAGTAATTTTTCACGTAATTCTTATACTAACGTTATCCGAAACTCCTGTAATATTTCTATAGGTGACCTTCAGTAGAAGAAACGCTCCTTCATCGACGCAAACGTCGAAGGAGGCATACGATTCATGCTTCGTCTTGAGACGTTTGCAGAGAATTACGCAGTCAGTTCCGCAGACGAGGTTTCAGGAGAGATCCTGGACAGAAAAAAATATAGCTTGGGGTGGGGTGCTTTAAAGCACTGGTATCCCCTTGCAGCAGTGGCGTAGAGGTAAAACACCCGCCTCGCATGCAAGAGGTTCGTGGTTCGAATCCCCGTGCCACGCGATTTCCCACCGGATTAAAAAAAATCCGCGCGTTAATAAAATTGTATAAACAGGCCTGTAGTGTGGCCTGATCCCGGTGGCCAGAACCGGTAACGCACTCCCTCACCAGAGCAGGATTGGCCACCCTGGTGCGCTACTTGGCCACGGCCTCCTATATGAATACAACAATCAAACCTCCGGCCCTCAGTCCCCAGCAGGTGCGAAGCAACTGACCACGGCGGCGGTCAGACCTGCGACGTAGCAGAGGGTGCTAAGAATCCCTGGCTCCGGACAGGCCGCCATTGGAATATGAACCTGGCAACGTTTAACGCTAGAACGTTATCTAGTGAGGCCAGTCTAGCAGTGTTATTCGAGGAGATACAGGGCAGTAACTGAGATATTATGGGGCTCAGGGAAGTTAGAAGGCCAAAAGAAGCATATACAGTGCTAAAAAGCGGGCACGTCCTGTGCTACCGGGGCTTAGCGGAGAGACGAGAACTAGGAGTCGGATTCCTGATTAATAAGAACATAGCTGGTAACATACAGGAATTCTATAGCATTAACGAGAGGGTGGCAGGTCTTGTTGTGAAACTTAATGAGAGGTACAAAAGGAAGATTGTACAGGTCTACGCCCCTACATCCAGTCATGATGACCAGGAAGTCGAAAGCTTCTATGAAGACGTGGAATCGGCGATGGGCAGAGTGAAAACAAAACACACCATACTGACGGGCGACTTCAATGCCAAGGTAGGCAAGAAGCAGGCTGGAGACAAGGCAGTGGGGGAATATGGCATAGGCACTAGGAATAGCAGGGGAGAGTTATTAAAAGAGCTTGCGGAACAGAATAATATGCGGATAATGAATACCTTCTCCCGCAAGCGGGATAGCCGAAAGTGGACGTGGAGGAGCCCGAATGGCGAGACTAGAAATGAAATAGACCTCATACTCTGCGCTAACCCCGACATCATACAAGATGTGGACGTGCTCAGCAAGGTGCGCTGCAGTGACCATAGGATGGCAAGAACTCGAATTAGCCTAGACCTGAGGAGGGAACGGAAGAAACTGATACATAAGAAGCCGACAAATGAGTTAGCGGTAAGAAGGAAAATAGAGGAATTTCAGATCAAGCTACAGAACAGGTATTGGGCTTTAACTCAGGAAGAGGACTTTAGTGTTGAAGCAATGAACGACAATTTTGTGGGCATCATTAAGGAGTGTGCAATAGAAGGCGCTGGTAACTCCGTTAGACAGGATACCAGTAAGCTATCGCAGGAGACGAAAGATGTGATCAAGAAACGATAATGTGTGAAAGCCTCTAACCCTACAGCTAGAACTGGCAGAACTTTCGAAGTTAATCAACAAGCGTAAGACAGCTGACATAAGGAAGTATAATAGGGACAGAATTGAACATGCTCTCGGGAACGGAGGAAGCCTAAAAGCAGTAAAGAAGAAACTAAGAATTCGCAAGAATCTGATGCATGCGTTAAGAGACAAAGCCGGCAATATCATTACTAATATGGATTAGATAGTTCAAGTGGCTGAGGAGTTCTATAGAGATTTATACAGTACCAGTGGCACCCACGACGATAATGGAAGAGAGAATAGTCTAGAAGAATTCGATATCCCACAGGTAACGCCGGAAGAAGTAAAGAAAGTTTTGGGAGCTGTGCAAAGGGGGAAGGCAGGTGGGCAAGATCAGGTAACAGCAGATTTGTTGAAGGATGGTGGGCAGACTGTTCTAGAGAAACTGGCCACCCTATATACGCAATGCCTTATGACCTCGAGCGTACCGGAATCTTGGAAGAACGCTAACATAATCCTAATCCATAAGAAAGCGGACGCCAAAGACTTGAAAAATTATAGACCGGTCAGCTTACTGTCAGTTGCCTACAAATTATTTCCTAAGGTAATCTCAAATAGAATCAGGAACACCTTAGACTTCCGTCAACCAAAGGACCAGGCAGGATTCCGTAAAGGCTACTCGACAATAGACCATATTCACATTATCAATCGGGTGATAGAGAAATGTGCGGAATATAACCAACCTTTATATATAGCTTGCATTGATTACGTGAAAGCGTTTGATTCTGTCGAAACCTCAGCAGTCATGGAGGCATTATGGAATCAGGGTGTAGACGAGCCGTATTTAAAAATACTGAAAGATATCTATAGCAGCTCCACAGCCACCGTAGTCCTCCATAAAGAAAGCAACAAAATCCCAATAAGGAAAGGCGTCATGCAGCGAGATACGATCTCTCTAATGCTATTCACAGCGTGTTTACAGGGGGTATTCAGAGACCTGGATTGGGAAGATTTGGGGATAAAAGTTGATGGAGAATACCTTAGCAACTTGCGATTCGCTGATGATATTGCCTTGCTTAGTAACTCAGGGGACCAATTGCAATGCATGCTCACTGATCTGGAGAGGCAAAGCAGAAGAGTGGGTCTAAAAATTAATTTGCAGAAAACTAAAGTAATGTTTAACAGTCTCGGAAGAGAATAGTAACTTACAATAGGTAGCGACGCACTGGAAGTGGTAAGGGAATACATCTACTTAAGGCAGGTAGTGACGGTGGATCCAGATCGTGAGACGGAAATAATCAGAAGAATAAGAATGGGCTGGAGTGCATTTGGCAGGCATTCTCAGGTTATGAACAGCAGGTTGCCATTATCCCTCAAGAGAAAAGTGCATAATAGCTGTGTCTTACCAGTACTGACCTACGGGGCAGAAACCTAGAGGCTTACGAAAAGGGTTCCACTTAAATTGAGGACGATGCAACTAGCTATGGAAAGGAAGTATGATGGGTGTAACGTTAAGGGGTAAGAAAAGAGCAGATTGGGTGAGAGAACAAACGCGAGTTAATGACATCTTAGTTGAAATCAAGAAAAAGAAATGGGCATGGGCAGGACATGTAATGAGGAGGCAAGATAACCGATGGTCATTAAGGTTTACGGACTGGATTCCAAGGGAAAGGAAGCGTAACAGGGGGCGGCAGAAAGTTAGGTGGGCGCATGAGATTAAGAAGTTTGCAGGGACGACATTGTCACAACGAGTACATGACCGGGGTTGTTGGAGAAGCATGCGAGAGGCCTTTGCCCTGCAGTGGGCGTAACCGGGATGATGATGATGATGATGATGATGATGATGATGATGATGATACCCTTGCTCTCTACAGCGCCAAGGCAAGCAGGCCGATGTTCTCTCCGTGTTGCCTTGAAGAGCTGGTCAACGGCGGCAGCTTTCTTTGAAGCAGTCTGGACAGTCGCAAGATACGCTGTCTTGTACAGAGTGGACCGCCAGAACGGCAGGCGAAATAGGCGAAGAAGGCTTGCGCTGAGTCTTAAGTGCGTGGAGAAATTACTGCGTTAGGAGTTAATTACGTATGCAGGCTATATGGAGCGTTATAAATGTGTTTTAGTAGCAACGCACATTTTCACCTGCTGTCCTGGGGGAAGTGTATACGTCCACCTCATCAGGTTAGGTGAACATGGGGTAAACAATATAGTCAACGTTTACACAAAGTAAGTTATGTGTGTATGAACTACTGCATTTGTAAAATGTTTTGCCGAGTGCCCAAAGACATTATATGAAGTTTGAAAGTGAAGATTCAAACAGACCAATCATGTGGGGTGAACGTATTTAAGTATGCGATTTAATCACAGGCAACTTTAATTGCTACTGCTTCAAAGAAACAGCTTTGTTGGAAATCTGGTCGTGAACCTGCAAGGTCAAACAAATGTACAAATTTTTCACGCCCGCCCGGAATAATAACCAAGTGTTCAACAATCAGGAAACACAGTGAAATGCTCGCATAAAGGATTTTTTTCTTTGAAGTAGGACAACTGCCTTTGATAGCCACGTCGTTACGCTTTATCCTTCGCACGTTTTTTGTTCAATATGCTCTACTTCCTTCTTTCCCTCTTATTTCCTTTCTCTCTTTTGTTGTTTCATTTAGTCCTTCCACTGGCTTCTTCGTTTACTTCATTCTGTTTTCATTATTGCTCCCTTTACTCCGTTTCTCCCTGTTTCTGCCGTTCCATCGTTTTTTTCTTCCCTGCATCCTTCTTACTTGTTTCATTTCTTCCCCCTCTTCCTCACTGTCTTCTGTGGAACCCTTGCGTCCTCCCTCCACACTTGCTTTCTTCCCAAGCACGACCATTTCTTCCCCGCTGCTATGTGCTTCTATATCGCGGTAAATCATGGTAGTTTAGAAATTGCTGAACACAAAGTGTTTTTGGCGTTGTAAATTAGGGTCAAACAAAGGGATTGCTTCTCCAGTTACAAAAAGCTTTTCTAGCTTTTCTTGTGTGCTTTTTGTTTCGTTCGCCTTCCTAAATTTGATCCACTCTGTACATATTCTGTGTCCGCTTCCTATTTCCCCTCTTACTTCGTTCCTTCTTTACATCCTTTCAAATTCCCTTTCGTTCTCTTTTCTCACTTGGTTTTAGTTCAATATGCTCTCCCTACTTTCTTTCGCTCTGATCTCCGTTCTCTCCTTCGTTGTTTCATTTAGTCCTTTCGCTTGTTCCCTCCTTCTCTTCATTTTGTTTCTCTTTAATTCTCCCTTTGCTCCCCTTTTCTGCCGGTTTCCGCCTTTCCATCGTTTTGTTCTTTCCTTCTTCCTTCTTACCTGTTACATTTCTTCCCCCTCTTCCTCACTCTCTTCAATGGATCCCTTGCGTCCTCCCTCCATACTTGCTTTCTTCCCGAGCACGGCCATTTCTTGCCTGCTGCTGTGCGCCACAGTTTAGTTTCCTTGTGGGTCGCGCAACAGAAGCTGTCATCTCGTTACTTCTTGTTCTGCTTCCACGTCTCTGATTCGCTGCTTGCGCCCCCCTTCGAAGCGTGTGCGACAGCCTCCTCCGGGCGCCTCGTTCTAAGCTACCAGCGCAGCGACGTTTGCTTCTGGCATGCGACGACGACGAGTCCTCGAACTGAGCAAACTTTGACATTTTCCGGCTTCCGTGTGCAATTTCTTGATATATTCCGTCTTCAATGACACGGACAATCTTCCTGTACAATATTACACGCCCATTTTGTCAGCTTCCCAAGGCGCGGAATAGCCTTCCTATTTGCTATTTACCAGTTTTTAGGCTCTCTCTCCACGCCTCCAGTTTATTGTATCTTTAACGACATTTTTATTCTGATGTGTTCTTTTTCAGCAGCGCGCTTGGTGTATCGTACATGTCGCACACAAGTGGTTGAGTTCATCGATTGCAACATGCATAAAAAAAGACGAAGAAAGCACTATGGCTTTGTTCTAGACTTCTTGTGTGTGGGCTTTCAGCACTGCGGAATAAACACGTCAGTATGTCGGCAATAGCAGTTCAAAGGCGAATTGCCTAGTGAAAAAAAAAATGATGGTGACTCCTTTGTGTCGCTACTCGGTTCAAGACAACACTCCTGAGCAAAACTAATAAAATGCTCGCGGTAGTTGAAGAACATTCCCCACGTTGAGCCGGGGCTCGCGCCTACTGAGGGGGAATATTTCTTCCATTTCCCGGGCAACGCAAATCTATAGCCGTCTTCGAAGGAATGCGGACGCCTGCCTGTATTCGGACAAGCGCAGGATGCGTTTGAATTTTCTTGCCAGTTATTTCACATATCCCTCTAGTGCTCAATTAGTACATTTCTGTGCTTGCATCGTCACTCGTTATATGACAGTGTCTTACAAAGACAGTCTGTTGTGAATTTGCTCAGTACGGAACTTTGAGCACATATATGTCAACCTGCACTACTTTCTGTGTACTTTACGCTTTGCTGTTTAGTTTTTCGTGGCGTGACTGCTACAGACCGAAACTGCTTTAGTAATGCAGCTCCTGTGACTAGACGTTCGCGTGTGTTAAGTGATGCTATATTCCTCCTCTATTCTTTCTTTCTGCCTTTTACACCTGTTTATTTTATTTGGTTTCTTTTTTTTCTTATGATACTTAGTTACTGTAGTTTATTGGTGATTCTCACAGTCGGCCTTCAGGTGACTTGTTGTCGTTTAGTCGCAACTTTATTTAGTAAACAGCAGACGAATTTTGGCTGTTTGTAATTCCATGCGCGAATAAACACACATAAATTGGTGAACAATTTTACGTTACTGTTGATCGCTGCGTAAAACATAGACTATACAATATTTTATAGGGGTGCACGAATATTCGACATCATCTAATAACAAGTTTAATACTGCACCTATTCAATAAGGTATTCGTGGGGAATAGTCACTATTCGAAAATTCGAATTGTTTTCGAATATTCTCCGAATACACTGCCTCGTCGACTGTACGCGAGCACAGACAAAATTAAACCAAAAATGTGACAACTTTCATCCAGTCACATAGTGAACGCAACATTGGGCAGCACGTTGCGTCGCTCACACAGCCATACTCTTGTGGCTAAACTGGGCCACTCGCAATGTAAGGTTGCTTAAACACGCCATTCGGCAATGGGTATTGTGTGGTAGTATTTATAGATACAGCACCAGTGTCCTGTCGCTGAAATTATTATTATGAATACGTTTTTTACAACATACATGATAGAATGTCATAACATTGAAGATACAATGGACATGAGTAGAAACGAGAGTGAATGCCGATGAGTGTGAGTGATTAAATAGCCTTCGGAAATATTGGTCAGCGACCATGCAGGAATATCAGGTTAGTCTGCCGACCTAAGCCAATTACCCCTATCTTGCGTCAGCTGCCGCCACCGTACGAGTACACCTGCATATTTCCTAATTTCATCACACCATCCAGACACCGAAGCGGGAAGAGGAACCGAGGGGCACGTTGTTTGTTAAACACAAGCATATGCAGCCAACTGAAAATGAAGCCAAGGACAGCATAAGAAAAGTTATTTCTAGTCTTACTTTAAGTGTAAAAATGATAAGATAAAGGGAACTAAAGGAGGACGAGAAAACAACTTGCTGCTGGTGGAGTCGAACCCACAACTTCCGAATCACGCGCGCAATGCCCTACCATTCTGGCACGGCGGCAGCTGCTTCCAATTCTAGATTTTTAGGTATTTTTGTAAGTGTGGTATTTTTGCAGCGTTAGCTAGCGCCACTCATGGTCAAGGCTGTGGAATGGATCTGGATGTGGAGCAGGATGTGGAACATCCTTCTAAGCGATGGCGTATCGTGGTACGGGAGTTTTACTAGCAAGCAGCTGACCAATAAACCCTCGTACGCAACCTCATTGCATCACACCTGCCGAAATCGAGACCCTCACCATGCATTGAACGAGTACAAAGGAAAATGAGATGCTAGAGGTTTTTTCGTGACAACCATGCACCGCAAACAGATTATGAAGCCAAGGAAAGCACAGGGGAAGTTAGTTGCTGTTTTAATTAAACTGTAGAAGTGGTCTGCAAAATGGAAATGAAAGTCAACGAAAAAATAAAACAATTTCCGCCAGTGAAAGCCAAACCCCCAACCTCGGTATTTAGCGGGCATTGCATGCGGAATGCTTGATGCATCCTCAACTGCACTTGCCTTCTCTTGGCATACAATCTGTAAATGTAGGAGACCTATATTTTCCTTTAATGTCAACTCGAATATCGGCCAACGGGGCTTGATCTCGAATACACACTGCTGTCTTCCAGTCTTAATCTTACGTCTAATATTTTTGTTCTCTCCCTCACTGCGCGATCATTAAGTTCTCAATATTCCTTGGTAACTTTCAAGGTTTTCCCCATGGGTTAGCTGCTGCAACGAATGTCAAACATATGTCAGCAGTTTAAAACCGTCCTGTCAATATCGTTTCCTTCCGCCCTTGTGCTCAACGGAACAGCATAATGCACCAACTAGACCCGCCTTTATTGATTGTGAATTTAACTACTACGGTCAGGGTGAAATGCCGAAGCGGACGTTTGCCGAACGCTATTTCTTTGAAGCTACACAGTTGTTAGGAGTAAAGCAAAGCAAACAGCAGAAGCAGCAGCAGTAGCAGTAGCGGAGGAAAGCCGAATAAAAAAGCCAAGAAAGCTTCGCTTTAAAGAAGAAAGTGAGAACGTCAAAGCGGGCAGAAATTCTTCTCCGCACACGTCCAAGATGTCGACAAATCTTGCTACTGCGAGCGAATTTTTACCCTTGGTGGCGTTTACCAGCACACCACTGTGTGAGGCCTGAGGGCAGGCAACACGCAGTGGGGCCTGCCCATCATGGTGCGACGCAGTGGTGCCAATTTGCGCCACAGGATAAGGCGTGTGTGTGTGCTAAAACAAAAGAGCTCGTAAATGACTCGGCCCATCGCATTCACCCAGGAGGACCCGTAAGGAGTGTGCCGACCTTCCAGGAGCATCAGAATTCAAGGAAGACGGAAAGATTAACCGGTTAGCAGCGGAGATAAGTAAGAGACAATTAGAGTACTGGCATATCGAAAAAAAAGAACGCGACGAGACTGATAGAACGGTAGTCTTTGCAAGCGTGGGTAATGGTAGAATATAATAATCGGAGGTTTCATATACGAATCTTGAGATCGAGATCAGATACAGAAAGCACGAGTTGTCATAGTAAAATATTTAGCGCGCACAATTGACAAGGACAGAGTGAAGGGGGACACACGAGCTCTCGTGCGTCCCCCTTCACTCTGTCCTTGTCAATTGTGCGCGCTAAATATTTTACTATTAATTCGTACCAACTAGCCCAACTATCAGTCCTGCTGCAATAGATGTCGATAAATGTAATAAAACCTGAAGACGTCGAGCAGGCTAGGTGGCCACTGTTCTCCATCCCGTTTTAAAGGTGAAGCCAATGAACATTACTTGAAGCAGAAAGTTCATTAATTGCTCTATTGATCACCAAAAGGAGTGATTGCGTGCAACTTCGCCCGCAATAATGTCTTAACGACGTATATAGAAGACGAATAAATAGTTTGCATTCATTTAATCTCTTGTGTTCTGGAGATACACAATGACACACGAATAAGCGGACATCTCGGCGGCGGTGGTGATGAGTTCGCGTTAGGCCCTGCAAAAGCGTGAGATGTTGGAACACCGCTACGCTTTACTATTGCACCTTCTGCTCATCCCCAGCTCCTAGGAGATCTTCACCCAACTTTCACTCTTACGTTACGTACCGAGTAAAGACTGAATGAATTAATCCTGTGGTTGCACTTGCAAAAACCAAGATTTGATTAGAAGGTACGCCCTAGTGGGAGAACTCCGGAATAATTTTGACCACCAGGATATTTTTAACGTGCCTCACACGCACGAGACGCGGGCATCATTGCATTTCGCGCCCATCTAAATGCGGCCGCCGCGGCCAGGATTCGATCCCACGACCTCGTGCATAGCAACGCAAGGGCACAGCCGCGAAGCCGCCACGGCAAGCTTGTAGAGCCTGAGTTTTCTCACACTGGACGAGGTCATTTTTGATCGGATCTATTAGCATCTCCGCTGACAAGTTGGGCGCCAGGTCCAAAGTTTACATCCCAGTGCTGCTTCGGGCGAAGGGAAAAGGCTTCTCGCTAAATGTACTGCGAAAGATCGGTCTGAGACCGATTGGGCTTGTCGCGTTGTTTCTCGTATAAGCTTAGGCGAAAAAGCGGGTGAATTTCATGGATTCCTTTCGGCTTCCGTCTGCTTTGTGACCAAGTGGGAACGCAGCGTTACTGTAGTTTTGAAGCAGTCATCTTTTTCATTGTGGGCAGTGCATTCGGGAAAATGTGGGCACTTTATTATTATTTCTTTTTAATTTTGGATGTTGTTGGCCGTCTTCGCTGTGACATAAGGCCTAAAGCAAGGTTGCACATAACGTGCAACCTCACTGGAAATGAGTACTGAACGCAGCCAATATATACATATATATATATCACGATACTATTCTGAAGAACATACAAAATTGTCTTACTACGGTAATAATAATGCGTTTAACACTGTGCTTATAAGTACGACCGCATTCACTCTAGAATATTACAAGAATATATGCATACTATTTGAACAAATATGACAGGAAAGGTTTTGAACTGCTTTTTGACAGTTACAAGTTTGCTGTAATCTAAAAAGAGCTCCACTCACTTGCGTTCCGCAAAAAGGAATAAGGGTAGATTGTGAAATTTGTGTGGGCGAGGCTATTTCAGTAAGGCACTATGTTTCTAACCCTAACACTCGGTGATAGCCGTCGACAACTTTGCCAAGTACACAGCTATTCAACAGTGGAAAAAGACGAACATGTGGTACTTGTGAACTGCGTGAAACATGCGACAATAACGATGAAGCTGATACCTTGCGTTTGCTCGTGTTCGTTTGTTTTTTAATGCCTGGCTTCGATCATTCTTATTTTTTTTATTGCCACAGCTAATACATGGACGCTCTAGACGCATTCCCGTCCCTCACACCGCCGCCGCCGTGCTGTCCAGCTATCGACAACGCACGCACAAGTTGTGAGTGGAGGTTTTCCCAGAGACGCGGAGTGCAATTGGCTGGAAACACTACCAGGCGAAGTGAACGCACCGTGAGCGCTACGCCTAATCTGTTAGATGGCGGAGCCAGGACAGCGTTTTGCTTCAGAAGCAGACGTGGGCGTTGCGCACATGCGCACTGTAAGGACACCAGCGTCGCTGTTGAGCTGAGGCGTTTATGAACTGGTCTGAAGGGAACGTACTGTAAGCGTTAAACTAATGTTCCCTGATAATTCGCTGGGCTTCTTACTAACGCCAATGGTTTCCCGTTGATGTTATCTTTCGCATCATGACCTCTGACATAGAGTTTCTCCCTCTAGTACCAAGAGCGAAATCTGGCGCCACCGTCTATGGGAGCAATGCCTCCTTTACTAGATGCCTGCCGCGTCGCTAGTCTTCCCATTGGAGCGGAGGTTCCTGTAGTTCAGGATAGTCGCGGAGAGACGGCGCTCGCAGCCGACCCACTTCCTGTTGCGGAGGAAGTGACGATTACTAGGCTGGCACGCGCTCGACCAATGGCTTGATGAGAGACCACGTGTCCTGCCTCCGGGATCGCAACAGACGCCTTATAAGATCTCGGAGGCAGGGCTACGTGATTTAGGCTTGCAGTGGCCACCGTAGATAGCGCTCGCAGCCGACTTGGGTTAACCCGGGTGGGGAAGAGTAAAGAGGACAGGGGCAGGAACCAGCTTGTCGGCTCACGCGACAGGCACCTAGTAAAGGAGAGAATGATTGGAGTTTCTTAAGGGGCGCTGTGCCGTCATGATGACGGTATATGTGTCTGCGAAGCTTGTGTTGGCTGGTGTTGTAAGAGGCTTCGTCTAAAACGTTGATATGGCTACATAAATAACGCGTTCTGAAAGTAAGATCTTCATAAAATGTTTCCATCCGCGTAAATTGCATCTTTACTCACCTACAATGCATGACGAAGGGAAGAAAAGCAAGAACAGACGACAAACTGATTCAATGTGAGTGCGAATCTTCTCGTCTGTCCTCCAACTTTAGCGGCCCTCTGATACTTTTTACGTATCATATAATTGTACATGCAATAACAAGTTCTTACAGTTAAACACAACATGTTTCTGTTTAATAATAACGCTAAAACAGCTTTGTACGTGCAGTTTAAGTAGAAAATGAATCGTTGGGACACACGGAACGGTGCTTGCCTGGCTCTCCGAGAACGATGCTAATCCGAAGTCACAATATACCGGCATTCCCATGCATACCACAGCGCAGCAGCGCCAGATTTCCTTCTAGGTAATATAGCGAGAAACTGTATGACCTCTGAAGTCGCCCAATCTCCGAGGCCAAGCGCACCCCATGATGGTGATGATGACGACTTATTGGCATCCCTTTCCAAACGGGGCAGTGACAAATAGTTGCCCAGCCTGCTTGAGTTAATTAGGCGTGCTGTACATGCTTTTCATTCTAGCAATTCTAAAAATATTTTCTTAATCACCTTTCTCTCGCCGCGTAGGACCATTGTCGTGCGACGCGACGCCACTGGCGGCGCTCCTCGTCACGTTAGCGTTCTGGGACGCCTGGTAGCTGTCGGAGCACTGTTTCTCCTGCAGGAGTTGCCTTGCGTGTTGCGTCGCGCCGAGATGTCGAGTCCACGCATGGTTAGAACACCGTCAGAGGACTTCAGGCGTAACGCGACACCTTGCTATTACTGGCGGTGGTTCGCCTTCGAGGAGGTAGTTCGAATGCTTTTATACCGCTCTTGAATCTTTCTTTTCACCTTCGTTCTTTAGTGGTTTTTCCTCAGTAACGGTGATTCTCGCTTCTTTCCTCGTTCACTAGCTGACTTTGTTGGCATTGCCTGTTTGTTTTTTTAGTTCTTTTTATTGGTTTCTAATGTGATTTTCTTGTTTCGTTTCTACAGAATACCACTGTTCCTGGCTTTCTGCTTTAGCTTACCCTCTTTTCATTTTTCCTTTGGTTGTTCCATTTCTGTCACGTTTTCTTTATTTTTTGGTTTCGCTTGACTTTTCATGGCTTGCTCCAATCTCTTGTTTAATTTCCCCTCCTCTAAGTAAATGGCTGTCTTAGTTTTCTCTATTTCCTTCTTTTACGCTGGTGCTCAATGACCCACTGCCATTTAGGTCGTTTGTGAAAGGATAGCTCTCCTCCTTTAACGGCTGTCGCCCGATACCTTGATTACTTCCTCAAGGCCCAGCGTTTGTCGATCACCGCCGACAACGTTCAGGCGTGCCTTTAATATGCCACATGTATTTTTTTTCTTCTTTGTTTCGCGATCCAGAGCACTAAAAAAAGACAGTTTAAAAACTAGCTGTTTCGGGGAAGCTCAGCGGCTGCTGCTTATGTGTAACTTTTTCCTCTTGGCGAAATGGAAACCATGGTGCTATATTTTACGGTGCGGGGTTTTTATACTTTGAGGAATCGTTTTTGTAGCCCAAGCGCTTCTTTATATGTGATTACGGCCCGAGACGTTTTTTGACAGTGTAGATATAATGCCTTGTAGGCCAAGGTCACGACGGCGCTCGTGTGCCGGCTAGGAACCATGTATCTTTCTTAATGTTAGTCATACTCTGCGAGCACAGTTTGCCGCTTATACACTTAGTCGACGAAACCGGTTACAGTTACGAAGGCTGGTCCAGTAGCCGAAACGTCAGAAATACGCTGTGCACAAACATCCGTCGGGCTATTCTCCCTTTTCTTTGAGGTTATACATATATATATATATATATATATATATATATATATATATATATATATATATATATATATATATATATATATAATATCTGCTGGCTTTATGTGGTTGTTACTTACTCTGTTCCACTTTGTAATGTATGGGAGAGAGGAACAGAGGGTGCTGTTTGCTGTTCTTTTGAGTCGCAGCCACGTAAAACCAACGTATATATATATATATATATATATATATATATATATGAAACTTCAGCCACGTACAAGTTGAACGGAACAAGTATATAATTACGACAGTTCCGACCGGTATTTCTAGGCTCCATATGTCAAGGGCTATGTCCAGAGTTTACTAAGTTATTCTGTTGTAATAATAACAATAACAACCTTTAACTAAGTGCTGACAAACTAAATAAGTAGTTTTACGGAAGCAGTGAAACCAGAAGTTCAATAAACGCATTACTTGACAGGCTTTACGCGTTTGCCTCTGCACCCAGGGGTCGCTCGTGAAATCCCCAAAATCGTCCCCTATTGGCTAAGTGGTTACATCACTATCCCTGCCATCGTTCCCATGCTGGCTCGGAACCACCTTGCTTGCATCGCCCGTTGACGCTAGCGCCAGAGTTCGATCCAGTAATTGTAGCGAAGTCTACGGTGTGTGTGTGCGTGAGTGACGCAAGCCTTCGTGTGACGACGGAAGCAAGGCCACGGCGGCGACTGTAGCATAACGGCCACGGCACGACGGTAGTTCAGTTTCGTTTCTTTATTTTGGCAGCGCCGAAGAAACGTCGCAACGTGTTCCCTTACAACTTGGGCAAGAAATCCTAAAGCCCGCACTATGCCCCACGGGACACGTTCGTAGCGTTAGCTACCACGAGACAAGAATGAAATCGCGGCTTGCTACCGCTCGTGTTGATCTGAGCGACAGCTGCAGTGCGCGTGCCTGCTCTCGCGCGTCCTACTGGACGGAACACTCGTGCTATTTCGTGACGCACGTGACCTTCAGCTCAAAGGGATTGTTGGCATTGGCTCGAGTGAAACGAATATGGCCATTAGAGCATCGAACTGCTGTGCCATGAGTCAGAGGTTCGATTACACCATCATCGAACGGGTGAACGATTCTTTAATTGAAGAGGATGGAAACTTGGCCTGGCCGAAACCTACCTACCTGCGCATATACAGCAAGGTGCCTGTCCTTATCCCCCCGAAGAATGCTTCGCAATTTGGTGTTGAAGAAACGAAATTAGTTCAAGCTGCATCACGCTTGTGCATAACATGTGTTTTATCGCGTGACTATAAGGAACTGGAACTGGCGATCTATGCTTCGTTTCATACATCAGGTGCAACGCTGTGGAGGCTAGGGTTACTTTTTGCGCTGGCTGGGTTCGCACTTAGAAACAGTTGGTGTCTTTGGCGGATTTTTGTGAAAATGTTCTTTATATAAGGTCAGTTCTGAATGAAAATAAGAATTTACCCTTAGAAGCAATCAGACCATGCGTTCATTCCGCTGCTAACACGTCGTTTTATATGAATTTTCTTTTCGTTGTTTTTATTTTCCTCCCGTCGCGGCAGCCTCACGTGCATGCTCGCGCGAGCAAACGCCCAGCCAAGCATAGACGCAACGCACGGAGTGACAACATTTGGAGACCGCACTACTTGTGTAGCTTCCACAGCGTTGCACCTGATGTATAAAACGGAGTATAAGTGGTGACGTTAAGGGCCGAGTCAAGTTGTGGCTTGCAATAAACTCTAAATCTCGCAAGGCGGAAACGCGGAGTTGCCGGAAGGCCTGGTAACTCTTCAACATGGAAGGCCTGCGCGGGGGATTGGCGTGGTCAAGCTTGACGCGTTACATTTTTAAGCATCAGCATTAATGAAATTCCACGTGTAGTGCTCAATACGACGTATAATTACTAGATTAGTAAGGTTAGGGTTAGTTGAAGGATTAGGTGTAGAGATAGGGGGCAGGTGCTTCCTATATATACACAGTTTCATTCCTACGGGAGCTACGGTATTACAGGAAGTAGAAATTATACTTGATCAAAATACTGATAGACATGGGGAAAAAGGAACAAGAACGAAATAGTCAAGGATGTAATGTTACATTTAAGCTCTTCCGTGTATTAATGAGTAGAACTTAAAGGGGCAAGGCTACAGCAATGTTGATTTAAGGATGAGCGTAATTAGCAATGCCTAGTTAATTCTTGTAAGGCCAGCCAATTGTGATGCGTATAGAAATCGGGAAGAACACATGCTCCATCAAAAAATAAAACACAAGCAGCGCTAGAGCAGGGCATGTTGTGATGTCTTAAAATGTAAGCAGTTGGCTTGCTGGTTTGTAACAACATGTATTTTTTTCAACTTGCATTTGCCGTTAGTTCCGCTTAGGCATATACCTGTTAGTTAACATGAAATCTTCGTCTTTCTTTTAGCGCTAAGGTTATATTTATGTATGAATATATTTTAGGGTATTACATTAACGCTCGAGCTACGTGACCCGTCTCCTCTACTATGAGAAGAGTATACAAAAAAAGGCGCCGATTGGAATACCTCTAGAATTCAGGACTACACAGAGGCGTTTCAGATGAACATTATTTTGAAAACTTCTTAATATGAGCCATTGCTTTTACAAGACAGCGAAGCAAAGCGCATTACTTTCGCTTGGTGTTTACGGTATTTTCAATTTCTCTTTGCAGGGAGACTTGAGACACCAGAAGTAGCTACGTTGTGGTATCCGTAAGTTTCTAGACTGGCTCTGTCTTGAAACGAAAATGTACGCGCGTTGAAGCACTGTCACCTTCTAAATAGTCCCATTGCGCAGCAATATAGCGCTTTCAGGGTTCAATCAATCCGTCTTTTATTTTCTCTGAAGTATAGAAGGTGACAGGACTAAAATCTCGCAAGCTTGAAGAAAATCTTGTCCCCTTTTCAAATTGACAATACAGCAGACCAGCAACAAAGAACAATTTTTCACACAAACAAACATTCGGGGGACAAGAGAATAGAAAACACAAAGTAACAAACAGCGATAAATATTCATTCATTGCAGTACAGAAAAAAAATAGCAACACGCCATGGTAAAGAAAGCAAGAATTTAATTATAAAATGCATGTGGTATCGTCGCGTAAACTTGTTCAGAAAAAAAGTTGAGTAACAATATTCGAATGCTTAAAGGGGTCAAGCATTTCTTGGTTTAACTTATTTAACGACACCGGTAGAGTATAAGAGAATGTTCAATGTAATATGTTTGAGGTGTCGGAAGTAACCACATTTCTTTATGTCTAGTCTACGAAATATGGGTGTTTTTTTCAAGTTCTGCGAGATCAGAAATTTTCAACACTTCGTGAAGAAGACTTGAAACTCATTAAAAGTCTGTAATTGTATAAAGCAGAGACTGGTAAGATGTCATATTTGAAAAAGAGATCACTTGCTGGGAAACAGCAAGGGACACGAGCGATGCATCTCGCAGCTCATTTTTGAAGAAGGTGCAACTTGGACAAATTGATGATACCTACCTCAAACAGTACTGCAATGTTGTAAGAAAGAGAGAATGAAATTGTTATAAACCAGTGGCCTAACTTTAACAGGAAGAATAGCGCGCAGGCGTAAGATAACACCGACTGGTGGAGACATTTGCGATCAGATATAAACATGTTCATTCCAAGTCAAAAGCTTAGAAAATATGACGCCAAGATTTTCACAGAATCTGCTATATCTACAATATCATGACTTAAGATTACGTTGAGTGACCTGGATATTACTTTCCCTTTTGGAAAGTGTAATACTATTTTTGTCTTTTTGAAATGCTTTTGCCCCTGTATTCAATGCACCTACCATTCTACTAGTTTTCTCTTCGATATTGCTTTCTTATTTCCCGGATATGAGCATTGAAGTGTCATCAGCGCAAGACACAAATTTACAGTCAGTTGCACAATGCACAACGTCATTTAGATAAATTATAAACAAAAGCGGCTCCAAAAATGCTTCCTTTAGGGACTCCTGCGCGAATGTTTCGTATTGAAAACAGTGAATTTTTAGAATCCGCATATTGAGGTGTCTTTGCGAGGTAGGATATCGTAAGGTTTCGTGCTTTACCACGGACAACATAGGATTCCAGTTTATGTACAAAATTCTCTGGTTTATTAAACTGAAGGCTTTGGTAAAATCTATGTACATTCCGGCAACTATCTGCTTATTTTGAAACTCTTCTATTATTATTTCTCTTTGAATCCGTTGTTCTGTTTCTTTAGGCAGATTCTTTCGAAAGCTGTGTTGGAAATCAAGGAAAATGTTATGCTTATTAAAAAAATTATAGTACCCTAACATGCATTACCCTACCATTCTATTAGAGAATACCGGTAGTGTCGGTATAGGGTGATAGTTAATAACAAAGTTTTCCTTGCCACTTTTAAAGACCGGTGTCACTCGAGCAGTTCTTAATGCCTTTGTAAATACAGCGGTAGATAATATCAGACTATAAATGTGCGTAATAGCCGAGTATATGAAATGAGCAACTTCTTTATTGAGCGCTATCTGAAGGCCACTTGCATCTACTGACTTGATATCTTTTATAGCGTTCACGCACAAGAAAACATCTCCGCAGTTGGCGGGAGGAATACAAAAATGTGTTGTTGGACTGCTCCTTCCAATCAGAAATTCAATGTAATTTTGGTCACTGTTTATCTGACTCTGAGAAGCCTGTTATAGAAAAAAGTTATTAAAAGCGTCAGCTAAGCAAGTGCTAGAAATTCGCTCTCCCTCATTCTGCAAGTTATAGAGAGTATCAAGAATATTTGGTTGCAATAAGGCATTCAAATTGCCGACAGATAACATCCGATTGTTGTTCAGTCGGACTCCAAAAGACATTTGCAAAGTAAGCACCCCGAGCCATCTTTGATCTCGATGCAAGATTATTTTGTACTTTTTGAATTGGCGAAACAAGTTCTCATCTTTCGATTTTACGAATTGTGCGTACAAACTGGTCCTATGGTTAATCGTACGGAGCAACTCAGAAGTCATCCAGGGGATTCCACGCCCTTGATGCCGTGATCACATATTTTTTAGTGGGAAGTGCGCATCGTATATTATCTTAAATGCAGATGGTTCCTGCCACTTTCCGAATATCTACTGGAAGTATTCCTTCCTGTGTGAATCGAGCACCTTCTGTGATTCGTTCTCGATTTCAGTAATCGTGTCGAAAACGGCGACCTTCGAGCTGGCTTAAACGAGCTGGTAAACGAGTAGGGTAAATAGGCAAAAGAAACAGCATTGTATACGTCGAGGAAATCGCATGGGCGGGGTGCTCTGTGACAGGAGGTTGCAGCATCCAACTTCTCGTGCTCCTCAGATCGGGCCGTTCTCGCCAAGCAAGCGAGTTTTCTTGGAAGTAAAAATCGCTGTTCATAGTCTGACAAGTAAGGAAGTATTTCTGATTCAGAAAACTGCCGAAGCCGAAAGAAAAGGGACGCTCAGCAAGCACTTTTCCATGCTGCGGACATGCCCAGCTGATATTTTTTGTCGGCCATTGAGACATTGCGTTTTTTTTTTTTTTTTCACTGCGACGACTGTCACTTTGTTTTAAGGTCGTACCCGTCCACCCAAGTGCCGACCCTAGAGATGATCCCAGGCGGGAAGGAAGAGTACGTGAGGTTTTGGTCCTGCTTACCTCACTCTCTACCGAAAATTAAAAATTCCAGCTGAAAGACCGCCAAATTGACACAACTACTGAAATAAAGAACGTGTCATGAAAGGTGGTTGATTCGTACAGCAAACACTGCTTCCCGTTCAATTTTTTTTTAGACCGCTGTGCCGAAAGCACTGTATTTACTGTGCAAAAGGAGTGCACAGAAAGGGACAGTTTTTGAATGCACATAAATACATTAGTTTCTTCAAACCAAACCAGTCTCGAAATTTTTTGTGTACCACCTTGCATAAAATGGAAATGGTATTCCTATTGGGTATTTGACAGGCGATCAATCTAAATAAGTAACGTACTCAACCCCCCCCCCCCCCCACAACAACTCGGTTATCAATATTTATTCGCACCCTTGCAGGCCGGGTTTAAGTAAGCGTGAATCTTTCAAATATCGCTCAGCATGCGTGGCGTTTTCCCGTCTGAGAGAGACTATGTAGCGGCGGAAATAAGGCGATGAATTTTCGCTTGTTTCGCAACTTTTTGCAAAAGAAAGACACTACTTTCTGTATGCGCCTTCAATTTATTTCCAGTGTGTTGCATCTGTCTGGTCAATGGGGTTTCGAAAGGCTGCCTTCTTTTGTGCAGTCCTAAAGCATTATGTGTTCGCTGAGCAGTTCTCTATTTCTGGAAAGTGACTGGCGAGAACAATCTTACTGCGTACGGAATCCTTTGTGGTATTCAGTGCGCTTATTTATGCTTTAAGTTTTTTTTGTTGAAGCATTGGGCAACAGTGGCGAAAGACCAAGGAGACGTGTGTTTCGTCTGTCTGTACCAAGTTTATTTGCCTTCCAAATCCACACCTCAACACCATTTTGTTACTGTTTGTGTCTTTCATATATTTGACAGAGCAGAAAGGACGTGTTGTCTCCTTTCAACATCCAGTTTCTTTCCTTGCTCCAATTTTCCAATAGCGTTGCGATATTCACCTGATGGATTTACACACACGTTGCTACACTTATTGTGACAAGATTAAAATTAATGACCATGAGCTTCTGTTGAATAACAGCGTGTTTTTAGGGTATGTTTGGAACAGCATTAGTGGAAAGCTTTGAAGAAGAAAGTGTTTGACTTGTAGTTTAGTGTCCTAAACTGAATGGCGAAAGGTTTGCTTTCTAGACTTACGGAAAGCTTTTACAGAAAAAGGAAGAAACTAGTGCCGAACATTTTTACAACTTCTGTAAACGCTGTCGAAGTTACTGACATCACGATGAGTTCACGCAATGTCTTCAGAGGAGTGTTGCAATCCACCTTTCCATCATTTGCATCTTGTCTTACCAAGTTTGTCATTAAACTAAGTGTGGTCATTTTGCTAGTTAGTTAATACAGCTTCAAAATTATTTCTGTTCACATTCTCTTCACATAAGCCTGAAGATATAAATAAACCCAAGTATATTTTATAAGCAATGTCCAGCAGTAGTTCCATCAGTCAAGGTATGCAATAAAGCAAGCTGGTTTTACAGCGAAGCTGCATATGGCTAGCCGATTCGTCCCTCCGTCGGGCCCTCTATCGCTCGCCTGTACGCCGAAAACTCCTCCTCCACAACTCCATGCGCATGCGCGAAAAGAAAAGAGGGAAAGACAAGCGCGCGATTTGTCAACACCACCTAGATAGCATAAGGTCTGTCTACTCTGATCCATGACGTCACGCTACATGGCCGGAAATTTCCATTGAGAAGGCCGGCGTGGCGAAAACAGTGAGGTCAAAATCACTGTCGCCTACTCGGGAGCATCCCCATTAGATTCTATGGCAGTCGGGCCAGGTAACATGACGTCATGGATCGGAGCGACGTCGTTGCTCTCCGTCGCAAGCCGAGCGCGCCTGCAGCAGTTGCTCTCCGGAACCGAAATGGGCAGGCCACGCGTCATACTCACTCCTGAGGAGCAGGCACCTTTCAATCAGCAAAACCACGAGCAGAACCGGGAACAAGCTCGTCTACATCGTACCGATGCTGCAGCCCGGTCACAAGAGCAGGCTCGTGCAGCCGATTGCAAGCAGCAACTGCGCACCAAGGATCTGGCAGCCTACCAAGCCGTCGTTTAATGAACCGTCGGGAATAACCCAGTGATAAACACCGGGGCCGCACGTCTCAGCTTCGCTCGTTAACCATCTGTACATAGGTCATCATACGTCATCGAACAACGTAAGGATGTTTTTTTTCCTTCATCAAAAACAAGTTTAATTGTATTGTCAAAAACATTTAATATTTATTTTGCAAGAGTGCGTCGTTTATGATAGTCCCAATATGGGCAGAGAAATTGAACGAAAGGATTTTGCGTAGTTGTACCGATACCAATATTTCTTTCATTGTATCTTACATCCCTTCAAGCGAAATCTTTTCTCCTGCGCATTCCGTGGCATAAGGATGCACCCTGCACGAATTGCCGTTTGCATACACCCTCTACGTACTAGCAGTTTCGCAAAGCAAACTTTAGCCTTTCTCGCTTTTCAAGAACTGACGAAGGGCTATTTCGTCCATGCAGAATCTGTGCTTCTCTTCATAGACTAAAGTTTGACGTGCTTATTGGACTAAACAGCGTTAGGAGCTATTATATTTTACCCCTCAAACGTACAACCACACAGATCACGGACAAGGCAAGTACATTACCTTCGCAAGTGACAGTGCTCAGCTGCATTCCGAAAATTGCGGCTGTCTATGACGTCACTGGTAAGACGGTTTCCACTTGAAGCATGATGTTAGATGTGCCGCAGTTCGACTGCGATACGGTCGCAGCAGCATGCGACGGGCGCCGCTTGTGACCGCAGCGCCCGCTTGGCGCCCGGCGGACGGCACCCCTACCCAACTAGCCACCGTAACCTTGGTGCCGCGGTATTTAGCGTTTTCTCTAGAAATAATTGTACGGTAATGGGAGCGCAAAATCTGTCTTTCTCCTACGCGACTTTGAGGTACTAGAATAAAGGGCATGCGCCGCCTGTAAAGTGTCTAATTATAAAAATTTGGTAATTGAGGTTAGCTAAGGCTTTAGCAAGATATGAAAGAAATGTTGACGCAACCACTTAGGAAACTAGCCAGGTTGCGCAGGGTTGTATGTGTGCGTACGACCGTACAAAGCAGCTTTTTATTCACGTGATGCCTACCCCCTCCTGTTCCTATTCCCCATTATAGGCCTTCGCGCCATCATTTAATAAATACATTTTGTCATCATCATCATTCACGTGATGCTCTCTTCTGGCACAAATGTTCCATGCGCTAGACAATGACTATGGTGTACATGCTATTGACAGTTAGCACGAAACCATATGTAAAAGCGACGCGCGCGTGTCCAATAAAACTCAGATTTTGTTAAGGCCTGTCGACCCAAAAACACTCGCCGCAGTTTCGTAGCACGTTGCGGCTACTTTCCCACCTCTTATGATTTCCTACGACTACACATAATGACTAGCTGACAGCAGAATCGTATCGCAAGTCGTGCATACTGTCAAAGGCGTTCGTTGGTTCAGCTGATTTTACCGAACTGTCAAGCAAGATAGCCGATCATAGAAACAGCTGCGTCATGATGCCAGTGTATGTAGCATATTGACAAATAGGTGAATTCCCGATAGTGCTCAAGATCAAATATGCGGCTTTAAAAAAAAGATTATGAAGATAACGCCGAGATAATGAGTGAGGCTGTCACTAGACTAATTTGCGAAGCCGTAAGAGAAGTGAGAGGTAAGGCAAGAAGTAGGCAAGCACTCCCAAGTAACAAATGACCGAATCAAGAAACAGCAAACCATAATGATGTCTAACTCAACAGAGCAGACATAATTTGCTCTAGTGTCACAGTTGACAAACAAGAAAGAAGTTATTTACAACATTATAACCTCGGAGAGATTAATTAAGCACTAAACAAAAGGGGAGGGGGTACGGCATCAAACCAGCAAGAAGAAAACATCTGAAAAAACAGTATGTGTGCAGTGATAGATGAGCACAACAATTTACTCGCCAATTAAAAAAAAATATAGTAGAACTAGCAGAGGAATTCTAATATACTGAACTGAAATGTATCCAGAGCAGCCAAGTAACATTGCTTAGACGCAGTGACGAAAAGAATAAGGAAAGTTCGGGTATAACTATCGATGGGGATAAATGGGCTTTTAACAACACGTTCCGGGGATAAGCCGGAGCAGATGGAATAACACTTGATTTAATGATAGGTGAAGATATTATACTTGAAACGATTCTGAACATATAAAAGCGATGCCTCAAGACTTCACGTGTACAAAAGAGTTCGATGAATGGCGAAATTATACTATTCAATGCGGAAGAAGGCATTAACGAATCTAAAAAGCGTGTTTTCAATATTGTACAAAATATTCACCGAGACGATTTCCAATAGAATCAGGGAGCCCTTGACTTCCGTGAAACCGGAGAACAAGCCGGCTTCAGGTAGGGGTATGCTACGCGAGTACAAATTTCCTCTATATATGGCGTTCAGAGATAAGAAAAATGCATTTGATTCAGTAGAGATACCAGCAGTCGTGCAGGCATTGCGTAATCAAGGAGTACGTTAGACGTACGTGAACATCTTGAAAAATATGGACAGAAATTCCACAGTTACGTTGCTTCTCCAGAAGAAAAGCTGGAAAATACAGATTAGCAAAAAGGTCAGGTAAGGAGACACAACGTCTCCTATGCTATTCGCTCGACACTTAGAAAAAAAAATTCAAGCTATTACATTGGAAAGGATTGGGAGTGACGATCCACGGCGAATGTCCCGCAAATCTGTGGTTCGCAGATGACATTGTCCGTTTCAGCAATTCTGGTGATGACTTGCAGCGAGGACCTTGGTCTAGAAAGCGCCAGATGTTCAATAGCCTCGCAAGAAAATGAGAATTCAGGATTGGCAGTTAGCCTCTAGAATCTGTGCAAGAGTACATTACTCTAAGCGGATTACTCGCAGGAGACTCTGATCAGAAGAAATTTTCCAGAAGAAGAAAAATGGGTTGGAGCGCATCCTGTGCAGGCATAGCAAGTCATGACGTGTAGAGAACCATTATCCTGGAAAAGTGTAGATTCTTTGGACTTTATAGGTAGTAATGTATGTGGTAATTTGGAGGCTAGCAAAGAAGCTTGAGAAGTAGTTTGGGACTGCGCAACCAGTGACGGAACGAAAACTGATAGACCCAGGATTGACAGACGGGAAAACAGCGGTGTGGAAGACAGCGGTGTCGACAACTTAACGGAGCCGCGGTAAACCTTCGATATTTGGGAGTCGGTAATTGATCGTTTTGCTATGTACCAGCACACAAGAAACTGCACAGTGGTGATTGGCGTTTTGGGTATCCGTCCTGCAGACGACCACCGAAATTTTACCACAGGTGTGCCTGGCCTCGACGCTTTGAGCCGCCGGTTATTGCCGGGGGTTCAAATATAACGCAGTAGGCTGCGAACATTTAGAGCGCAGCTCTTAGGCGCGCTTTCCTGGGTTGAGCGTCGGCGTCCCTCGGTGTAACCGCTTTAAACTCGCTCGTGCCACTGCATGCGCGTTCGTCGTCGTCGTCTTCTTCCAGGCTGGTCTGATGCCGCTCATCGTGCCAGCGTTGCCATAGTGCCCCTCCCTCTGCGAAGGCGCTGACGGCACTGGCCCACTGCCAGTCGGTGCGGCGATTTCGGTCTCTAGTACTTTGCCTCATTATGTAGCGATATAAAAACACATACACGGTTGCGCTCAAACTCCGCATTGGGGAGTATCGCAATAGCAAGACACTTTTGATTCCAAGTAGCTATAACCAGCGCAGTGGTGCGGCAGAATGCCAGTGAATACTCCCTGTAATGGACGCATGTAAAGCTTTCCTGTTAGAGCAACAAAAGATGGAGATGCAGCATACCAGTACCATAAAAGTGTTCCACAAGCAGGGCAAATTATTCTGTCTACTGAACGTTTGTTCTCACGAAGTTAAGCCAACCTAAGTTTCGCGTGATGTAAGTCAGTGCACGCCATTTTATGGAGTTAAATTGTGGCTTTCTTTTCTTTTGGGGGGGGGGGGGGGGGGAGCGGGGGGTTGCTGTTTTGCAAAATTTCGAATCGATAGTCATTCTCGCTTGTTTCCCATCGCGCCCGCAGTATACCGCATGTGAGCAGCTCACACTCCTCGCACTTGGAACTTCATTCGGAACATTCACGGCGACGACAAAGATTTACCAGAAGGGTGCATATGAATTATGTCGCAATAAACATGCAGAGGAGTTAGCCACGGCCAGCCAAGTTGATGCGCATTTCCCCCGATTATCGAGTTTGCTAGAATTCGGCGAAAATATTGGTTAATAAATAGCAGCTAGCACGCCAGGGCAAACAAAGCTATAACGAGCGTGCAGCGAAATGAAAAAAAAATACCGAGTGTAAAGTTAGACAACTCAAAGGAAAACTCAGGTGTGGGCAAAATTGGCAATGACAAAGCGGGAGGAGGGGACGGGAGGGGGATTGGTAGTTTGGTTGTCTGGGTTGTACAGCGACTCACTCGTTGTTCTAACTCTAACATGGTTAGCGATTTCCCTTGCAGTACTAGCGCTTTTATGGTTTCGCTTTTGCCCAGAACCATTTGCGAATGGAGTGGCTTACTCGGAGTTGTAATCGAGTGCCTTTCTCGATTTTTTTTTATTGTTAAAGCATGTAGTCGTAATGTGCGCCGCCGCGCCTGAAACGTTAATTGCGTCCCTTAATGAGCATTGTGAAGAGCTGCTTTGTGTGTTTTTGTTATTCAAATACACTGTATGGCGTTCTGTAAAACGCTGGTACTTATAATTACGACTGGCATTAGCGGTGAGCCACAGCCAATAAATTAATAAGTTAATATACAAATAAATAAACTCGTAAATAAATAAACAAACGAATACATAAATAAATAAATGCGCAAATGGCTCTCGTCGTGGATAAACTTTGTTGTAGTACCACGCGACTAAACTCAAATGTTGCTCTTGTGTATTATAACATTACAAATTTTTGTCTTTTAAATAACGTATAATTAAAGGAAATGAATTTACCGAAGTAAGAACAAGCGTCGGGCAATCGGCCCTTTCATGATCGAAATTATCCGTGCAAAAAGATAGTTGTGGCTATGTCAGCGCTCCTATATTTTTGTTTGTACTCAAAACGAATATCAAAAGGCTCCTACGGTTCAAATTTCAGCCTTACCTAGCCACCCAGGTCGAATTATAGCCGCTGTATCATCCCCTTCGACTTGAGATTAGGTTTATGGCACCAGTTGTGTTTGCATATGCGCAAGCGATGCTACCGGGGTCAAGCATAAAAATTCCGACAAGGAAAAAGGCTTCTAGAGTTTACTTTTAACTCTGGTGTATTAAATAGAGCGCTGTCTTCTTCATAAGGCGTCTGTCGAACGTGGAAGAAGCGGGGAACTCCGACGCCAGTTTTCTCTGCTTTAAACAAGCAACAGTTATTCCAATTTCTAGTTGACAGAGTGAAATTGTACCTGCCTTATAGGTGCTCGAAATGAAAACGCCAGCGTAGGCAGTGTCCGTTACTGTTTCCGTGGTAAAAGCTTCTAATATTTCCTTGTTACAATGATTGAAAATTATGTAAAAAGACAATGTATTGGTCCTTAATTGCTTCATTGATTGTTGGGATGCGGTGTTTTTGTAGGGAATCTTCCAAAGCTGGCTACGAAAGAAAAGGCTAAATATTAATCCCTTCAGAATGAGGTAGCTTGATGTGGGAAAAGGTGAAACGTTGCCGCAGCATCTCATTTTGTGTGTTGGCTGATATACAGAAATGCCGAAACACCTTGAGCAAGCAAGAGCATCTATCACGAATTAATAATTACCATACGTGTATTTACGAGCACTCTGTCGACGCCCACTTGACTTGTTTCACCTCTTCGATTAGTGTTTACCTCTGTCTGATCATTGGCTTATGTGTATAGTGTATGTGCTTTGGTTTTGCTGCCCTATAAATAAAAACACGACTTGGCATTGCGAAGTCGTAACGTAGACGGCTCGTAATTCTTAGGTGAGAAGTCCCAATGCTGGTAGCAGTGTGTATCTAGCGTTTCGTTTGTCTTCCGTTTCTTTTCTACGGTATAAAGTTCTTTTTGTCACCTATTAAACACAACATTTGCAGCAATTGGCGAAAATCACTGCCTTATCTGAAGAACATAATTGCACCACTGTGATGAAATTTCCATGTGCACAAATGAGAAGGTCGTAAGTGCTACAAAAACGACTCGAGCCGCATGCAGCCACCAACGAGAAGAAAAGAGTTTACAATATTTACAGACTCCTTCGACGTCCTAATGGCGCTGACCAGAAGACCAAGAGTTCGACACGTGGGCGTATAATATCAAGGTCGCCCACGCCGGAATCACCTTCGTAGGCATTTAGGCATATGTATGCGGGTGCGCTGCAAACAACAGGCACTCGGGCAGCAACGGCGACGGTGAGGCACCACCCGTCTCCCTTTGACCAAGTTCCTCTGGCTCCCGTGCACTTGAACACCGAGGTGTAACGGGGGCGACTCCAAGCAAAGCAGGAGCTGAAGGCCAAGGGCACCGCCCCATCATGCCCACCCTTTGCCTTAAGCGGCTTTCTCAGCGCGCACAAGTTCTGGTGCACAAGACCATGCAGGACCGGTTCAGGCCTCACCGAGGACGCCATGGCTAAGTAGCCGGCGCGTGCGCCAGTTCAAGAACGAGTTAGCACAGCAAGCTGGGCGAGTGGGTGACGGAACAATATCTTAGGGGTGGGCAGCGCAACCCAATTGATAAACCAGTTGTTAGTCCGCGCTCGTATCGTCCACTTGCTATTGTCCTTCATCCGGGTTGCGTTGCCCACCTGCAGGAATATGTTCGAGAACGACGCGAAATCATCTAGGGCAACACCTCGACGACGGAGTCTCCATCGTACGTACATGACACTCTTCTCTTCTCGACAACGGAGAGGAGGAAGAGGCGGAGCTGAAAACGAATTAATCGCCAGGGAAGCGCAGTACCTGCAACGTCGTTCAGTCAGGCACCTGTTGTGGCGCTGTCCCGGCGTCGCGACCGTAGCAGAAAAACACAAGCGATGGGGCATTACCTCACTGGAGGCATGAGCTACGCCACCGCCTCAAGTCGACGCCTTGCGAACTATCAACTCTTTATAAGAGCAAGTGCATGAAACGGGTGAGACCGGAATATTGTGAAGGTTTGTTTTTCTGTTATGTTTATTTTACTATCCCCACAGTGGACTCTCAAACCTGCTTAGGGCACCGAGCCATCCTTCTTATTAGGCTTCATTTCTTTTGGTCTCACCTATTAGGCACATCATATATACAATTTATGGGGAACTTTCTTATGAGAAGCATCGCGTATATCTAAGAACATTCATCAATGACTGAGGAGACATTCCGATGCGTACAAATAAGGAGCACGTTAGAAGCACAAGATAACTTGCGCATCAAGTACCCGCCAGAAACACCGTGGCCAATGCTCTTTTTAAACACGTGAGTTGATCAGAAGAAAAGGTATCAAGAATTCCAAGAAATCATGAAGCCTCTAACGTGAAAGGAAATTAAGATCTCAACAAACACACATAAGAAATATTAGCGAGCGATGTTCACACCGCATAAAATATAGATAATAACTGTAGTTGGAAAAAGCCGCAAGGTCATCCCTCAGTGCCCGCTGCTCAAAATCTCAATTTTTGCTGTTCAACCAAATAAGAACTTATAGAGGTCCAAGTTTCGGCGCTCTGGTATACGATCATCTCCCTTCGACCCTGTTCGCAAGAAAACTAGATACGGAAAAAGATGATTTGCCGCGCTTACGCATATAGTTATATTTCCCCGAGAAGTGTGTGACCCCTTGAGATGACTTCCATTTTCAGACGACAACACCGCCTGCCTCGTGATCGAACAGCACATGCTACAATGCCTAACCCCCACTTCCCCTCGCTCCCCCTCGAATCTAAATTCAAGCCTTTCGGGCGCATACTGGCCAGCGTCCATTATGCATGAGCTTTCTAAGAACGTAGTTCGCGCTTGCTTGCCGTGACTGCGCATGAAAATTTAATGCTGCGTGGCAGCTGAAGTCGTTGGACCTGTCGGCTGTGCTATGACACGATAGTGTATAGCGTTCGTAAACTGTAGTGACCTTTTTCTTTGTTGACTCCTGCACAAGGATGGCGCACCACCTTGCATGAGAGAATGTCTCCTTCCGAGACGAAGATTTTTTACTTGTGGCATGCATACGTGTTATTTGGAAGTAGACTTGTTTTCATTTTTATAGTAGCAGTCTCGGTCCTAGCTTAGTCGAAAAGCAACGTCGGACATCTTGTAAAGGAAGCTTAAAGCCTGAAGTGAATACGACTTCTGTCGATGCAAACTGCGAATGCATGCTTATAACGTGGAAGTCCGGAAGCTCAGGTGACTTAATAACAGCTCCCTTCGGTGGTGTGCACAGTGCACACAGACATGTCTAAATAAAGTACAGGCACTGATAGAAAGCCCGTGCTTATACGCGATTGAGCTCTGTAAATAAATTAAAAGGGACAAAATGATAATTAGGTTATCATATACCTCGTGATTTATTATGTACCGTATTTATCTGAATATGGATCAACCTTCGTATATTTAATTGTTTTAATATTTTACCCAAAATGAGCTATCGACCTATATTCGTGACCAGGGGCTGTCGACTTATATTCTGGAAAAGAGCTAACAAAAGTACCGAGCTAACGCAGTTTCGCCGTCACGTCCACCGTAAACACACTCTAAAGATTACCCTGAATAACTTTAGGGAATGCTTATATACCCAACACACACGACGGCACCCGCACCCACGTCATTTTTCGTGCCGAGGACGACTTCTCTGGAAGTTCAAACGAAGATCCAGCTTGTGGCATCGACTACCGAGATTTAGAAGCCGAGTTTACGGTATGCAAAGCTTTCCCGGTACAAAGCTTCTCGTTCTTCTAAAGAGACAAAGTTTCGGTGGCAGTTGGGACCAAGCCAGTATCGCCCTAAGTTAACCTTCCTGTATCCGCAAGGTGCCACAACGACAGCCTCAGTTTCTTCTACGCTCAGTGTGCTCTCTTTCCACGTGGGCGGATAGCTGTCATCAACTCGTCTGATGAGTTTCGGCCGCCATGGAGGCAGTGACTTTCCCAGCGCACTCAACTAGCTCCTGTCCTTGGGGTACACAGACGCTCGAGGCAGCATCGTCGCCAGTTTTGGCAGCAGGTGTTGCCCAAGAGAGCATCTCCTTAAGTTCATCTTCCTGTATCTGCAGGTTGGCACTGCTAACCATGTCAAGGTGCCCTTTGTTCTCACTTCGTCGCGACTGCTGATGAACCATAGTGCTTGCTGAACATTTGTGCTCTTGCCATAAACTTGATTCTACAACAGGATGCCTTCCGATGCTGAACTCCTGAAGAGGGTCGAGTCGCTTGAGACAATGCTTGAAAGCGAATTGGAAGATCTCTTGAATGATGTCACTGGAAGGCTTGTAGAAAAGAAAGGAAGAACCGTGATGTTGACCAACACGGTTTGCCTTGTGAGACAGCTAAATTTATTAGTAAAGAACACGATGCAACGCGTGCGAAATAGGATGAGTTCAGTGCAGCGAAGATAGCTCTTGTGAATGAAAACGAGACCATAAGAAAAAAGGTGGCGGACATCAAATACTACTCTAGGATCAACGATGTTGAAATAAAGGGCATCATTTGTTCTCAAGCAGAAGATTGTGCTGCTGTTCTCAAGCAGTTAGGGCAGGCCATTAGCTGTCCTTATTTTTTTTTCTCTTCGCGACCGTACACGAGGGGAAGAATGAGACTAGAGTTATGATTCAGCACGTGCACTGCATAAGGCACGGTGTTTCTTCAGCGTGGGCTCACTGCCAATCAACCAGACTGACACATGAGAGTCAGGGACGACCTCCCAAACTGCGTTATTTCACCGGTCTTGTCTGTTAACGCGATTAAAATTCTTCGGGAACATCACTATAGAATATATATTCGGAAAGTCTTCCCAGAATTTATATATTCACAAACTCCTCAAGAGGACTACGGGGCGCCGCCGCGATATGACGCTGTGTCTCCGGAAGACAGCTCGATAAAGGTGTCCGGCCGCTGTACACATCTCTAACGTGATGCGTTTTTGGGGAAGGAAGTATGGTGCGTTCCTGCATTGCTGGAATGCTAGTCGCATTAACGTCGACAGTAATCCTGAAATGGTTTCTTCCGGAATCTTTCCTCTGCCGAACCGAGCTTCTCTTTGGCTAGAATAATGCTGGACATTTTGCACATATAGCCTCCGCACATGGACTCTATAAATAGTTAACGGTTCTCACACGATACACACGGGAAAAAGGTTTGCATATGGGAACTTTTTCCAGGGGAGCATGCTGCCGCCATCCTTCTTTTCTTTCACTTGCTATCCTACACTTTTTTTCTGGCCTATTTTATTTTCCTTTTGCTCGCTCCTGCGTCTTCCTCTCGGCATTACTCCACGTTCGTACTGGGTGGGGGAGTTGTGGGCGACTCCACTACGATCAGCTCGTGGAGAAAATTAGGCCAGCTTAGTAATGGTGCGTCTGCAACCATGTAACCATCATACTCATCTCCTCGTAGCCCATCTCCTGCTTCGTGAGCCTTTGAATAAACACTGACGATAGAACCTACCTGACCGTCTCCACAAGCGTATCTTCGGTCCCTCAAAACCGCACACTTAAGTATGCTAAAACTATAAAAAAAACTACCATCTAGAAGGACGTCATGCTTAAATAGGACAGATTCGTGCAAACTTAGCCACCCTAATGCCTCAGTGGAACGTGAGCGTTCAGAGCGGTTAACTCGCTGTTATAGTGAACTGCAGTTATACAATTCTCGCAGGAAAAATCTAACCGCAGTTGTTTCGTTATTCATGGTAACCGTATACACAAAGGGGGCTAACGCCTTGCAACTCCACGTGTATGTGGCAGGCATTATCGGGGGTGGACATCAGCCGCAGGCATCTAGCTCGTATAAACAAGAGCGGGTGAGAGTGTTACTTCAACAATAGCTAAATGCTATAAGAGGCAGCGGGACTTCAACGAGGCATACACCTCGAATAAGGTGAACTTAAAACTTGGCTGCATCAGCTTCACAGCTCGTGTCTCCTATCACGTGCAATTTTCTTTACCCTCCTTCAGTCAGCAGAATGTAGCCTGCGGTTGTATGCAATGGTAAACCTATGAATTTCGCCTTTCTTCCTCTCCTTAAAATTTAAGCACTTCTTCAAAAAGTTCACACAGCTTTATCTTCTTCTCTTTCTGTGGAAAGCCCGCTCTAAAGTATGGCCCTATATCTCATTTTCTCAGCGTGGTATAAACGAGAGTGGTTACCCCTTTCGATAATGACCTCCTGGCTAGTTATTCTAGAAGGGTCGGGGTCTCTCAAAACACCAAGTGATGGCATCGAGAGTGTAGACCGGGGATAATTTTGCAGGGAATGGCCCGCTTGTAGAGGAAAAGGACGAAGGGCAAATGGTGCGCGGGTAGTTTCGTTATCCTCTTCTGGATAAGGGCTCGAGCAGATTGCTTCTCGATAATGACTTTTTCCGGAGCGATTCGTCTGCCGATGCAAACTGGCATAACGAGCTTGGCTGCATAGACAGTGGGAGCCTATTAGCAAGGCACCTTGGTTGGTCAAACAGTCGCGTTGGTGATACTCTCACGTGCTTGATGGTTGCGATTTGCCAGACATGGTGGCAGGCTATGGTACAAATGGAAGCCGCGCTAATTGGCGCATACTTAACAGACGCGTAAGTCTGCAAACCTGCTCGACTATAAGTACATAAAGGGAGAATGAGTTTAGTCCGGATAGAGATTGGCGGATCCCACGAACGTGTGGAATACTTCTTCCCTTGCATGCCATATTCACTTTTATGTAACGCAACGCTCCTCGCTCAGTGCAAGCTGTTGTCGAACTTTGTTCACATAATTTCTTTCCCCCCACTCGCCTGTTTCTGTGACTTCATTTTTCTGTTGCCGACTTCCTAACTTCTTGCCTCTTGTTACGTTTGTATATTTGATGACATTCCTAATGGCACACTCTCTTTTTTTGGGGCATTAGCCGAATATGTTCATGCATATTTAAATATGCACACGCACAGGCACACATACCTACGCGCGCTCTAACAACAACCACACACACACGCGCAAACGTATACACACTTGCAGATGCACATACGCACACACTCACATGTGCACAAATGCGAACAAACACACACACGCACACACGTACACACTCACATGAACACCCACGCGAACAAACAAGCGAAGCAGGACTCCTGAGTGAGTTAGTTGGTTCATGATCTTGAAGCGAACTTTTGCAAGCGCGAGGAAAACGAGTCGAAGGATGAGGTTCACGAAGAGACATAGTTGGAAGAGACATAGAGACATTCCAATAGCTGGAAGTCGGCGCACATCTGTGTCTCTTAGTACTCCTCGTCCTTCGCCTCATTTTTTCTTCGTGCTGGTAAAAGTTTGCTTCCGGTAAAAGCAAACACAGACATGCACACACAAACACGCAGGCACACAGGCGTGAATACGCATCCAAACACCCACGCACGCGCACACTCTCATGCACACGTATGCGAACAAACAAACAAGCGAACACACACAAGCACGCACTCTCATGCACACGTATGCGAACAAACAAACAAGCGAACACACACACGTACGCACACTCTCACATGCACGCGCACGCGAACAAATGAACACGCACACAGACGCACATACTCACATGCACGCGCACGCGAACAAATGAACACGCACACAGACGCACATACTCAAATGAACACACACATGGACAAACAAACAAACGAACACACACACACACACACACACACACACACACACACACACACACACACACACACACACACACACACACACACACACACACACACACACACACACACACACACACACACACACACACACACACACACACACACACACACACACACACACACACACACACACACACACACACACACACACACACACACACACACACACACACACACACACACACACACACACACACACACACACACACACACACACACACACACACACACACACACACACACACACACACACACACACACACACACACACACACACACACACACACACACACACACACACACACACACACACACACACACACACACACACACACACACACACACACACACACACACACACACACACACACACACACACACACACACACACACACACACACACACACACACACACACACACACACACACACACACACACACACACACACACACACACACACACACACACACACACACACACACACACACACACACACACACACACACACACACACACACACACACACACACACACACACACACACACACACACACACACACACACACACACACACACACACACACACACACACACACACACACACACACACACACACACACACACACACACACACACACACACACACACACACACACACACACACACACACACACACACACACACACACACACACACACACACACACACACACACACACACACACACACACACACACACGCGCACACACGCACACGCACACACACACACACACACACACACGCGCACACACGCACACACGCGCACGCACGCACGCACGCACGCACGCACGCACGCACGCACGCACGCACGCACGCACGCACGCACGCACGCACGCACGCACGCACGCACGCACGCACACACGCACGCACACACGCACGCACACACGCACGCACACAAACGCACACAAACGCACACAAACGCACACAAACGCACACAAACGCACACAAACGCACACGCACGCAAACGCACGCACACACAAACGCACACGCACGCAAACGCACGCACACGCACACGCACGCAAACGCACGCACACGCACACAAACGCACGCACACGCACACGCACACAAACGCACGCACACGCACACGCACACAAACGCACGCACACGCACACGCACACAAACGCACGCACACACTCACACAGGCACTCACCTGTGCGCGCGCTCTAATACACGAAAACAGTTATATTTCTTTGGTACGTACTCAAAGCACGATAAAGGAGGCCTCATACATGTCGGTAATGATGTTCGCTAGCGTAACTGGCTATAGGACGGAACTGGACAGCGAATTAGACGCTCTCTTCTGCATCTTCCGCATTGCCGAGCGCCTTTCGACTAAAATTTTCGCCCAGCTAGCCTCTCAATTCGCAATTTTGTAGGATGATCCTTACATCAGCACAATGCAACTGACACACGCAATAGTTCTATGTGAATATTTCCACCCAGTTCAATACATAGATAACGAACAAACCTCAAATTATAGACAACACAATTGAAGCATGGAAAGAATAAAAGAACAAAATGTAGACAAAGTTGTGCAAAAAATAAAAACCACCGACGACGATTGTAAGTGTAAGCGTATTGAAAAACGCTTCTTGACATGTATTATCCTTCATACGGAAATGGTGCACCTGAACGCGTCCATTTGTTGCAGTGAGGATACAACGTTTGTTGTACTGCGTAATTCAGTAGAAAACAGCGTCACCTAGGTGTCTGTGGAAGGCTATCAACATCGGCATATTCACCACGGGTGTGTAGTCTGTAGTGGTAGAAAAGCATGCTCTGCATGTATACCGCCGTGGCCGTGAGTGGTGGCAATGGTAACATTCCCTAGGCGTAAATTGAGTGCGAAAATGCTCGAAAAAAGTGGATGGGAAAATGGCACCGTGGCAGCTCAAACGGTAAGATAATCTCTAGCGTATTTCGAAGCTCTTGGTTCGACTACGAACAGGGGCAAGTTGTTCTACTTTCCTTTTCTCTTACGTTTATACAGGGTGTCCCAGCTAACTTTAGACAGGGTTTAAAAACATGCAAATGCCACGTAGCTGGACAGAACCAAAGTAATGTTGTTTGCCGTCGCTTGGAGATACTCAAATTAATATTCTTTTTAATTCCTCCTAAATAGATAATTAGTCTTCATTATTTAAACAACTTCTCAAATATTATAATGAGATGAAAAGTTTCAAAGAAGAAATTGTAGAGAGACATAAGAACTCCCGATACAGCTTTCTGTCGCTCAACACGTGCTGCATAAAAAGTCTTTTTCCGACCGTGAAAGAAGCCCGCGAATACAAACAAAGTGCCTCGAGCGGCCAGTAGCGTGGCATTTTTGCGTGCATCACAGCGCAGGCGTCCTATGAAAGCACTAGGAAAGAATAACTCGATGGGGTATAATGCAAACATTACAAGATGCGAGAAAAGGCAACGACACATCAAGATGAAACATATCTCAAGCAAATACCCCGAGGGCAAGTTCACGACCGGTAATGCCCTGCGGATACGGTCCACCGCACCTTCGCGACGTATCATCGTTAGGCAAAGGTCAATAACCGAAAACTCGAGCCTGGCAGCCTTTATCGATCCGTCTGACTAAAGCTCGGCAGTCGGGTCTCATTCGCGAATGGCTAGGCAACAAATCGGAGAGGTAGGCTTTTCTCCACCCGACGATTCAACGCAATAGGCTCGACCTCAAAGAAGGATCCCAGCATTTGTTTACTACGCACGCAATGACATTCCAAGAAGGCATGGGTCTTTTGGACACTCATATATTATAAAACTGATATTGCTACACCCGCCTTGGTGGCGTAGTTCCTTGGAGTCATGCTCCTGAGCCCGAGGGCCAGGCCTCGACGGCCGCATTTCGATGGCGGCGGAATAAAAAAAGAACCCGTGTACCATGCTTTTGGTACGCGGTAAAGAAGCCCAGATGGTCACAATTAACCTGGAGTCCCTCACTACGTCGTGCCTCATAATAATATACCTTGGTTTACTTGCATGTAAAACAACAAATTAAATTTTTGATATTGTCACGTTGTAGTGACAGTGAAGAATCAACCAATGCCAAACTATGAGACCCCAATAACTATATCATTGCTGGGTGAACTTGTGCCCGGAAAACACGTTACGCTCAAAGAACAACGATAGCGGCGATCCTTATTGTCGAAATCTGATGTGCGGGCCAAGTCAGCGGGCTATTAACGCATGGCGTTGCACATTCCTGCATAATGGCATAATGCTTGGCGCTCGCATATCTTATAGAATGTACACCACGATTCGCATCACGTATGCAATTAGATTATGCAAGATTCTATGCCAATAGTGTGACAACAGCATTCACGAAAGATCCCATACCTGTGATGAACGTGTTGTAATAACCTAGCAACAGTGCTTAGCCAGTGAAAACCTGTCACTGGAAAAAAAAAAGTTAATAATGTGCGCTTGTAGACAGAGAGCCTACTACTAGTGTTCGCGACTCCGAACTGTGTAAGCCTCTTTTACGCATGTGAATACACACACCTCGCAGATTGCAGCCTTCTGCATAACATTTGACGCTTGCAGTAAGCTTGAAGTCCTCGTTCAGGTTGAGCCAAGAACCGCAACCGCAATCATGTTGTGGCCAAAATTGAAATTCTCCGCTTCGACATCCACAAGTATTGCTTTGAACGATGGTGGTTTGACGTCCCAAAGTGTCACCAGAAGCGGCGAGAAGGATGTGGTGCTATGTGCACAAAGCAGTGTGCTGCAACCAGAAGTGGCTATGGGCACTACGCGAGAGCCACTGCTTAAACGCTTCCGTCCAAACTGGATCACAACGATCGAGAATAAGTACGTAATGTCGAAGCGGCACTTCTTTTGCCGTCCCTGGTTGGTGCGTTTCGCCGGGGGGGGGGGGGGGGGGGGGGGGGGGCATTTAACATCAGGTTTGGCGCTTTACGGTGAGCCGAACTCGGCCCACGCACGATTTTGCCAACGTAGCTACTGCCAGTGCCTGGGTCGATGGCACCAACGCGCTTGAGAATAAAATTGCGGCCCCTTCGACCTGAACGGTGCAAATCGATGCGGAATTGCGATAATGATAATGTTGCGATAATTGCGATAATGTTCCCAGGGGTGTTAGCCTGCCCTCGTATCATCCACTTCATTTTGTCCTTCGTCCGGGTTGCGCTGCCCACCCCTAGGAACATGAAACTATGTAGTACGTTATGAATGCCACGCAACATCGTTTCGCTCTGTTCCGTTGTATGTGTTAGATCTGAAGTGGACGCGAATGAAACAGTGATCGCAGATTGAATAAAGCGACGATGCGCAAGATATCCGACCGTAGTCTCAGCTGTAGAAGAATATAGGCTCGTAATCTTTATTGCGTCAACATTTTGAACAGATGTCACCAGTGATTCGAGCATAACCGTTGCATAGCTATATAAGGATGCAGACTTTACACATGGCGCTAAGCTAATTAATTGCACCCTCAAGGCAACTTTATAAAAATGGGAAAGCGAGCATTGTGTCTGCTGCCGCTGACGATTCACGGCCGAGCAGGACAGTAGCAAAAATACGAGCGCCGAAACAAAAACTTTACCCTTCGATCGGGTATGTTAAGGAAAAATACTTTTGGATTAAGCGTTCTAAACACACTTATGCCGTGATTACTGAGGAACGCACTTACGTTCGACAACATTGGGAAGCATTGTTCGGGACCATTAGAAACAACAAAATATCGGCAGCAGCTGCTTTCCTTTTTTTTTCGCAGCGTAAGCTGTTATTGGCTCATTCCAATAGCCGTTGCGGTTGGCGATGGCGTCGGCCGCCGCCGCAGGTGTCCGTCGCAGCTATCGCCGGGAATGGAAAAAAAGAACTATATACAGTTCCCGCTGGGATCGAACCCAGGTCGGCTGCGCGGGAGTAAGCTACCCTACCTTTGAGCCACGCCAGCGTTCTCTAGCTTGCAACGGAAACATGCCCTACACTCGCGCCCTAGCGCGCGAGGAGACACGCGATGTGACAGGCACGCCGCGTAGTCTGAGTACCTGTGTTACCTGTGTACCATACCGTGTACTCTTCGGTACACGGTATGGCACCTCCTCGCAAGGTGTGAACGGCTGCTGAAAAAGCGAATCGTAGAGCTACCCACGCGGCTGTAGCCAGGTAACGTCGGGCTTAGCAGACTACTGTGCAGAGAGCAGCACAAGCCGCAGATCGCCGTCGACGCCGCATGAACTGTTCAGATCACTCTTGTTAGAACGACGCGAAGACCCTCTAGTACGTTATGCCGAAAACGGAGCCCCTATGGAGCCGATCCTCCGGCTTATGCTGTGACTGTGCCCACTGTGCCACTGTGTGCCGCGCAGGCCTGTGATAACCCTTCTTTTTTTTTTTTTTAGCCACTTCCCCCCACCGATTTTGGGACGTTCGGACGGCACGGGCTAGTGGCTCGTTTCTGCGCGTCTGGAAAAGGAACATGTGGGGATTAAGTGGGCCCTGGACTGCGCATGCGCATTGACCGCGCTGCCACGGTCCCTCTGCATCCATAACCTACCCATTTTCCCGCACTGCTTCGTTTCTCTCTGCCTACTTGGCGCCTGCGCTTGGCGTAAGTTGAAGGCAGGTCTCTTTTTTGCCATTGAAGCAAATGCAACGATGCTATACCCAGGATATGTGGGAGCAACATGTGTAAAATCTGAGCACATCAGCACTTTGTTCTGCCTCAACTGTTTATTCGCACGGGCTTGCTCAAACGCAGCTGAGAAGCTGTTGGGAACAGAACGAAACAACTCACCTGGCTTATGGTTCCGTTAGGTGCCAGGTAGAGTCGCGCGGTACAGCCCCCCTCACCCTCACCCTGAGTGATACTGCATATTAAACCGATGAGACGAATGTGTATTGCGTGATTTAAGAAAATGATGCGAGTTTAGGCTGCTCCTGTTGAGCATCTGATGGTAGCGTGGTAGCTTTTGGTAGTGCTCGATAAAGGGTCCTCATTTCTATCACCGCTGTCTAAGCATTTCAGGGGTATCCTGATCTACACCCAGTAATTTAAAGAAGCGGAAAAAATCACGTGAAAGCCACCTGAAGAAAATGGTCTCCAATCCTCGCTGTGAAGGCGTTTGGACAGCGAAGCTGTATATGACAACTAGAACGAGTATACATTGCAACGTAGGTTGAAATTATTCACGCGGCGACATTCACATGTACTTCACCTAATTATTAGCCTAAGGTGTTCCGACGGCCTGCGAGTTGGCTTGCGCCGCTACTTCGTGCACCTATATACAATGAGTGCAGCAGAGATAAGAGAAATTCGCCGCGCCTCCGTATGTACGCTGCTCTTCACGAGTCCTCATTATACGGGGCCTTCCCATCGTGCTGTCACAAGACAAATCACTTGCTAGGCGGGTTTCTCTTTTACGTACGCAAGTGTCGCTGCCTCACTCCCTGCTTCGTACGATGCAATCAAGCTGCCGTCGCCACAATAATCTTTATTGGGAAACGTATGCGGGGAGCGCTACGGTTTCGCATTGCATGTAGGCGCAGGTGAGCCTTACCGTCAATTATGTGGTTCGGATGCCTGCTTTGAGCTTCTTGGTCTTTATTAAAACGTATGCTGTTCTTTATATTGTATGCGTGATAGTTCAAACAGTGTATGCGCTGTTCGCTTCACTTTGATGAGTGCCTCTGCCTTATGGGGGTGTGGGCCATTGCATTTGGGGCTAGGAACCATAGATGACGATAGTTTTCTGTCGGCGTTACGCCACGAACAAATCCCGGTGTCCTAGCCATAAACAGCTTCGAGCTAAAATGTTTTTCTCATAATATTCTATTATCTGACTAGCACGCGCCCAGCTTAGCACAGCTAAAGCCAAAGAGCTTAATTTTTACTCTTTGGAAACATCGACAAATGGGAGGTCAAGAGAAGTTTCAACAAGTCGCTTGTAGTGAGGCTGCTTACAGCATACGTACATACACACAAAAATCGACAGAACAAAGGAGTCAATATTGATGATTATTTTGCAGTGCTTGGGCGTAACACTTATATGACTTGCGGAACTTCACTCGTTTCTACATTTCTAGATTAAAACCATTGCTCTTTATTGTGCATCTTAACTCTGAAAGACAGAAAATATGTGCGTCAGATAATTCCGGTGATGTGCGTTGCGTATACGTCTGTTGAAACACAACACGATAGTTCGTTGTAGGCGAGCACGATACTAGGTGTGCGGTCCAGTGATCACGTGACGTGTTCGTTAGTCAATGCAAATAACCTCCGTCACGCTTGAAACGCTCGAAAGGCACCGTGCAGCAGGAAGTGCCGATGATGTGTGTCGCGTGTTCGTAGGCGCAAAATACACGCGCGAGCGTATTCGTGCGAATCTGCGTCCTCGTCGTCGCCACCAGTCTTGAGGGTCACGCGCAAATCACGTAGAAGAACCAGTAGAAGACGTTGAGGAACACGAAGCTGGCGGGAAATACGACGCGCGACACCTTGTCGATGAGCAGAGCCCGAAGTCGACCCTGTTCTCTGAGGCTAGGCTGGGACGGACTGCCCGGATCCTGCAACGAAATCGACGAGCATGTTTCAGTGAGGCTTACACTGGCATAACTCGGCGTACTCATTCATGTGTGATGTTAACACGTACCCGCTCCGTGCTCATTTCACAGGCGTAAGATGAAGCATTAGTGAGAGACTAAAGGTGTGAGGGATAGACGGTGTGAGTATCCCATTGTGAACTGCCCTGCCTGTGGAGTAAGGGCAACATTGGGCCATGTTTTGTGGGAGTGTGAAGCTATCGGCTCCTCCTTCAGCGAGGATAGGTGGGCTGCGCTCTTGGGCAGCCCAGAACTCATCGACCAAACCCTGGCCGTCCAGAGTGCCCGCAGTCGGGCCGTCAAGCTCGGCTTGGCAGTCCCTACGTGGGACTAGCCGGGTGGCGCGGGGTCCCGCTGCCTCTTCTCCGGACGTAATAAAATTATTTTACTCACTCACTCACACACGCTTGAGCTTCGCCTTTAAGAGTGGAACGCGATAGCATTAAAATATCCCTGACTGCTTTTCACGCTTCCCAGCAACGGCAGCTTACGTAACTAATGTTTGTCGGGAAACGCTGACGGCGAACGCTATGCACGAAGACGAGCTTTCAGGTAGAACGCGGCCTCTTGCGTGGGCCGATCTCGTGTTAGTGTTTCGCACATTTAATGTTTATGTCTGAGAAGATATAACATAAAAGGTATGCGCTGTTGGTGTTTCTTTTCATGAAATTTATTTGTCGGCTGTCATTCTCAAAATTCCGAGCAATAATGTTGAGTAGACCATAAATATGATCGCTTTGGCGCAAACAATGAAGGACGGAAGGGAACAAGGGGAACGCCATGGCTAAGTTATTCCGAAGAATATCTTTGTAAAGAATTGAAGACAAGGTATGAGCAACTTTAGTGATGGAAGAGTGATTGGGTATGCGTGGTTCGGAATCACATTTCCCGAAGAGACGGCCGACGCTGGACGCAGGACATGGGACGCCGCGCCGGATTTTATGCGACACGAGGCCCTTAACGCAACCGCGTTAAAATCGATCATCCCGACCAGACGGACTTCCGACACATACTGCACATCAGTGTTTACGAAGACATCGTCCTAGAGCGCAATATAGCTTAAATACGTGGCTTGAAGTGAAAAACGAAACTGCCGAATTCATGCGCACCGATAGCGTGGTAAAGTCTAAGTGACGTAGATACTGCGGCCCAAGAAACGAAATAAGCCTGACGGCAAGACATGGTTCACGATTGGGCCGCAGTTTCACCTAGTTGGAATGCGGGAGCTATCACAGTTAAGCTGGATCTCGCAATAGGTGGGAACGCAGCCCAGTGTCTGCCTATACAATAACAAAATCGTTTTGGCAACATGTAAAATGTTCTGTTCCCACTCCACTCCGCACCTGTTCCCCCAGAAAGTGAACCTCTGTTCAGAGCCACCACTCTTTCATCCTGATGTCCACAGATGAAATTCGTGGTTGCGCTACTCGCATCAAGTTTCTCACCATGCGGGTACGCCCTGCGTCGAACTGCTTCTGGCCGTCCTCGAGGATGATGTTCACCACAGCGTATTCCATGAGCGAGGCGAACACGAATATGGTGCAGGACGACATGAAGATGTCGATGGCCTTGATGTAGGAGACGGGAGGCAAGTCCGCCTGGCTCTTGGCATGCTGCGTGCACAGTGTCAGCAGGCTGGTCACACCGAGTGTCACCCTGGCCGGGACGGCTTCCGGTTTGATCCAGAAAGAGATCCACGACATGATGACGATGAGGCAGGTTGGAATGTAGGTGTGGAACATGTAGTAGCCGAGGCGCCTCTTCAGCTTGAACGTAAGTTGAAGACACGTGAAGTTGCCTGCAATGTTGGACAAAATTACAAACGCGGTTGAACATTGCGCTAATCGAATACAAGGATGGCGTTACAGTCGCACTTTGATAGTATTATTAAATATTTTAAGGCTGGAAGGATACAGCCAGGACGAGGAGTTTCTCAAAGCATTGAAGAAGTTGAACCTGATTTGTACTGAAAGTTATATCGAAGAAAACGCATTGGATTCGCAAATGTAGTGTTGGAGCTGTGTGTCACGTGGTAGGTTATGCCAGAGTAACCCCACAGAGCCATGATGAGTCTCGGCACGCTGTAGTGCATGTTCGCAATCGGACTTCCGCGTCCCCAGAGATAAGAGAGAGAGAGAGAGGAAGAAAGAAACGCAGGGAGGTTAACCAGACTGAGTCCAGTTGCCTACCCTACACGTGGGGAGGGGACTGTGGAGTGAAAGAGAGAGAGAGAAAACATGAGTCAATACCGCACTTTCACATGCACTAAGTTAGATGTAGGATGTCTATAACCTCAGAGATAAACGTGGCTAACTAAGCATTCAAATCCGGACATCTCCTGCTAACTTAACGCTTTGTCCCGAAAGAAGCAACCCACGTCGATTGCACAATCTGCTACGCCTGCATAACGGGAGCGGGCCGTTCTTGAATACGACCTACAGCTTGTTCACGTGACCACTAACTCACCTCCGACAACGATTCACTGGCGCTGATGTCTTTTTGTGTGACAAAGTGGTCTCTGTAATTTGGTTCGATACTTTTGCCTCATTTTTCAGCTTGGGAGGACGGCTGGAGTTTGCCTCGTGCCGCGTACTAAGAAATCATAAGGCCTAATAACAATACCTGTCGAGTAAGACTCTGTGCAGTCCTGGGGGGCAGTGTGCTCCAGGTCCAGCTGAGGCAGCTCGAAATCGGTGTGCACCACGGGTGGATCTCGGTCATTCCATTCGAACACCAGGTCATCCGTCGTGTGCGACACTGACAGAAGAAATCACGCATTGCGTTAAATGTTAAAATTTCTGATGCACGAATTAGCTGCTTTAATGTTTTGGGGAATTAAGCCCTAAATATGTTAACGTAGCTGGCGCATTTCTTATTAGACTTCCTGTAAGATACACATCATTTTCACAGCTATGAACATATATTTGTGTTTTTCTGAAAGGCAGACATTCGAACTCAAAAAAAATCAATAGAGCCCAGTACGAGTGACGTTAATTAGTTTAGGAGCTAAGGGAGCTTCACAGGGTGAGTGTTCGGCCAAATTTCCGACCGACGTAATAGTAATATTTCTAGTTATAGCGCAAAGCAGTGGACGTAGAAATTAAGAAAGGCAAAATGGTCTCTATCGCTGCTAAAGCCTAAGAAAATAGCCTAGTAAAAAATTCTGCGTATGATTACGTGTATACCACGCAACAATCGAAGATTGTAACGTGCAAGTGAAACTTCTTTTTTTTTCGGAAGATATTGCTGCCACGGCACTCACTGTAATCCAGTAGCAACTGGTAGCCGGAATATTTCAGGTTCGGCGTGCGTTGCATCTATAATAAATCAGTTACCATGCAAATTTAAACGTTTCCAAGTATATCTCAGGTAAATATAACTTACAGCTTTCCATCTGCATCGAGCAAGTCTGTGTGTCGTGCGGGTAGGAGGCGAAGTTCATTGCACAGGACAGCGTCAACGTCAGCCTGCAGTGTATAAAAAAAAAAAAAAAAAAAAACTTTAAATGCTCAGTGTCACTACATATCGAAATCTCTTCTTGACTTTCATGATAACTTTATCGCTTTCTTTTACGGTGCACAACCAGCTAGTTATTAACCATGCTACGAGTAACCATATTGACCTTACTGACCATAATAACCATACTGTTCAAAAAGAAAAAGGCTAAACGAAACATATTCCCAAGTACCCAAAAGGCTCTGAAAACTTTTAGGCTAGTTCTAAAGTCCACGCCACTGTAGCGTGAAAACTGGCTACTCGGCTATTCACTGATATCAGATGGTGGTGGTGGTGGTGATCAGAATCTTTTTGCTGTCACTCACTTGACCATGTAGAGGATGGTCTTGTCTCTGTACAGCCATATGTAGTGGTTGGGCACGGTCATCGTTTGGAAGGTGACCTGCTTGGCGTTCTTGAAGAAGCAGTCCGGCCGCCAAACCCTCTCCAGCCAGTCCGTCTCCAATACGCGGTACTCGGACGTCATGTTGTCCGGCAGCCGTAGCCGATGGTCCTTCCACGACTGCGAGAAAAAGATGTCCGCCGCGTACGTCTGCGATAGGGACAGAAACGCACGTGTTATAGCTAAAACGAAAATTCCCGCTTCACGACGATAAATGTCGACATCAGTGGGTTTAGCAATCAAACAGTGTCGCGACACGCTGCCAAGACGCGTGTAATGAGGAGTGTAATGCCGCTGGACTCCCCTCTCGCGCTTCCCTATGGGTATGGTGTGCCATCTAGCGGTGCCGCCATAAAGTCCTCACATGATCTCTGAGTATCTTGACGCGCCGGTGCACGCGAATGCCGAGAAACTTGTAATGTATGACGCGTTTACTGCAGCCGATCTCCTTTCCCGCCCTACGCCCTGGACACGCTACGCCACCTAGCGACGCTGCCGCGAACTCCAGCTGTGGGCTCCGAGATTCGGGGCGCGCCGGTGCGTGCGAAGGCTGATAATTGTTCCCTCGTACTCCCCGTAGCACCGCAGAAATTTGAAAAAAAAATTAAGAAGTGTGGCACATACCCATTTTCTAGGGTTCGCCCAAAAATAGGTACATACATCCCCAGTGACTTATACTTCGTTCCACACAACCATGGGTCCAAATTGTTTATTCGGTTACAGATCTAGTGGCGCATCTCTAATGGCTAAAGTTGTGGCATGAGAGAGGTTGGGTGCAAACATAGCACCGAGTTGGCAAAGTAGAAGAATGCCAATTGCTACATATGTTGTTATATATGCTATATATATACGAACTATCGAAAGAAGAATGATAGGTGTAACGTTAAGGGATAAGAAAAGAGCAGATTGGGTGAGGGAACAAACGCGAGTTAATGATGTCTTAGTTGTATTCAAGAAAAAGAAATGGGCATGGGCAGGACACGTAATGAGGAGGGAAGATAACCGATGGTCATTAAGAGTTACGGAATGGATTCCAAGGGAAGGAAAGCGTAGCAGAGGGCGGCAGAACGTTAGGTGGGCGGATGAGATTAAGAAGTATGCAGGGACAACATGGCCACAATTAGTACATGACCGGGGTAGTTGGAGAAGTATGGGAGAGGCCTTTGCCCTGCAGTGGGCATCACCAGGTTGATGATGATGATGATGATATATGTTGTATTATTTACTCCCCACATCAATATTCTGTCGTTTACCCCAATAATATTGTTTGTTTTAGTAAAACCAGATATAGAAGCCAATTAAATGTTGCGAGGAGATGGCGAAAACAGAAAATGAACCATCTTCGTGTTCGAAGGGCCTCTCTTACGCGTTCATTCAGTGCAGGCAAGTCGCATCACTCCCCTTCCTTTATCCTGTAACGAAATGGATGGTCCACGTGACGTCTACGGCACAATAATCTTCTCCAAAAAAAAAAGAAAAGAAAGCAACAACTTCACGGATAGTTCTTTTTTCTTTGAGATAAAACTGAGAGATTCATTCACCCTATAATGGCGACGGCTGCTCATTTTCGCATAATAGTAACAGTGACAAAAAGCTATTCCACGGTCAGAAGAAACAACTAATGCCGAATCGCTTTAGAGATTACTTTCTTCAAGGTTGTAAGTGAAGATAGTATGAAATCAAGTTCACTTTTGACATCTACGCACAATTTTCTTGGGGCACTAGAAGAACGTAGCACCAAACAAAAAAGATGACAACTGAGATAATAATAATTTTAGATAACATGTCACAATGAAGACGTATAAATTCAGGCCACATATATGCCGATGAAGATGGCGCACAGAAATACGCGTAAAGTCAGGCTGCGCAACGCATTGGCAGCGTATCTGTGCGCTTTACTGCAAATGACGTGTAAGCACGTAAGCATGGTGGGGATATGTCAGTACAAATCGTCTAAGAAAAAGATATTCTGCATCTCTTACATTTGCGTCATGAAATGGCGCCACTGTTGTAACGTCGTTACGTTCGAATGAGGTTCTATGTCAATAAAATTTGTTCACTGGACAGCGACTCGTGATTTCAACCAAAAGGCCTATAGCATCACCACCACCTACTATTGGTTCAAATGTTATAAAGATTTATTTACTAGTGCATGTTACCAAAATCACCTTCATGCCACATTTTATGCTCGCTCCCTATTCCGGTGCCGCCACAACTAGCCACAGCAATCGCGAGGCCCAGCATTGCGGCGACAGCTACAAGTTGTCCTAACCAACATTCTTGACGCTTGTATGGCCATAAATTTCGCGATATGCATGAAACGTTGACGAATGCAACTCAAGTGTTTCAAAGCGGGAAAAAACAAGGCACGTTGATTCAACGCAACGTTGGAGTCTAACATGACGCGAAGCTTGTTTTAGTTAGCGAGGCAGCAGCATTAGCGGATGACACGAGTACCTCCTCGTAGCCTGTAGCCGTTAGCTTTGCGTCACAAGGACAAAGGCGAGGCATGATGCTTATGGAGGGAAGAACAATGACCAAGGTGTACGCACGGAGAATCACGAGATGGTATCTAAATGCACCTAGGGCTTCGTACACACTGTGTCGTAAGGGGCACATCCTTCCTGGAGGATCGACCAAGAATGAGCACATAGCCAGCGGACCAAGTTGTCTACTAGGCAAGACAGCTCCCAGCACATGCCCAATGATACAAATTTGTCCATTTATAAACATAAATGCATCTGGCCAGCAAATAACGACGAGCAATAAACCCTGCGGACAGGCAAAGAAAACTTCGTCTAAAAAGACATGCCTAAGGAAGACGAGCCGAGTAATACATCTACGTCGGTTCAGCTGGAATTCCAGCGTTTGTCGTTGTTGCTGTTCGTAACCTGAAGAGCCTTGATACATGTGTCTATAATCGTGAATTGGCCGATATACGGGTGGTTAGCAGAAATGGACAAAAATGAGGGTAAGTTTTGTTTCGTAAGTTGTGACATACGAATGACAAAACTGGGGCATGGGAGAGAAAAAAAGAAGCAAAATCCCAGAAATAGAAATAAAATGCAAACTAACAAGAAATAATTTATCAAGACAATCGATTGCTTTGAGTAAGGCAATTCCGAACTTTGGAGCAAAAATATCTGTATCTGGGCAGAAGCAAATAGGCTGCAAGAAACAGTACCGCAGGCACATCCAGACCAAGACTTGGAAGTGGAACTTGTAGTATTGTTTTTCTCAGTACAGGGAAACATCAACAGAACACAAAGAAGTGATCTATTCTACTGAGCTTCATCGCATAATAAGCACAACGGGGAGGGAGCCAGTCTAAACCTGTGTAATAGTCAAGCCGCATTGTAAGCCTACCTTCCACGTTTTTCCCTTCTCATTAGCCTTTCTTTCGCTTCTGGGTTTTGTTTCGCTCGGAGACCTTTTTGAACAGTGGCCTGCTTGCGCAAGCTCCCACTCCTCATTAGCTCGAGTCAACAATAAGCTCAACATTTTTCTTGCTAATGAAGAGACTATCAAACACATCTTGGGCATTTGTCCTCAATACGACATCCAGCGTATTCGTTTACAGACCGCTGTAAGCCTATTCAACTCCAATTGAACATCTTGCGAAGCGAAAATTCCTGCACCTTGGTCACGTCCGTCGATGGCGCAGAAACCCGTTTGGGCGCTGCTGCGGATGTTCAGGAACACCTGCCTCAGTGACCTATCGTAGATGTGCTGTGCTCCCTATTGTGGGCACACAGTGTGAACGCACTAATTCTCTACCTCATTTTCTTCTTTCTATCCCCCCATTTTCCCTTACGTCCAGTGTAGGGTAGCAAACCAAATGCTTGTCTGGTTGACCTCCCTGCCTTCGCTTTCCTTGCTTTCGCTCTCCTTCTCTTCCTCTTGCCGCCTTGTTTCTACGCGCTAGAGCTGCAATGGTGGCGCATTTTGCTTTCAACTACTCTGCACGCATTTCCACATACAACGGGATTGTCCACGACAATACAAACAAAACAAATAAAAGCACAGCAGGTCATTTCATCGACACATCCAAAGTGTCTTGTACAAGTGGATTACAGCCCCGGGATGCAGGCGTAATAAATTAGGGTGTCGTTGCTTGTATTGCCCATTTGGTAAAGTCCGTTGCGAATCTCCGCCTTTGGTAGCGTTCGTAAGTTAAAAAAGGTCAGGCCTAATGTCAGGCCTAACCAGCAGCGGTTGATGTCATTGCTTTCAATCGCAATACCCTCAGGTTACTTCATCGCTTGGGGAATTGGCAAAATAACTGCGACGAAGCATTTGGTGTTGCCCGTACATAATAAAATAAAATAAAATAAAATCAGAGTGCCCTTTGCAGCGAATGGTAGGGAACCGGAAATTACTTATACGCTCGGCCACGTGTGTCAGGGATGTCGCAAAGTCATACTGCGCAAGCACTTTTTGTTCTTGCTTATAAACGGGTCGCTTCCACAGGGCGACGGACATTTGACTGAAATTAGGAAGTCGCTGTAATGAGGGCCGGAACATGCAACGCGAACAGGCCGGAAACATATTAGGGCGCCAGTTCCGGCGATTGAGCAAATTAACCAGGGCTTCGGCAGACTTGGTCACATAGCGTACTCATCGAGTCAGAACTTTTCACTTCCTCAAGTTTGCTCTTATTGCTTTGAAAAAATTCGACAGCATGCGTTGTTTCGGGGAATACTTGGCTGTTTTATTCACTGTCAAGCACAGGTTTCCGGTATTTGCGTGCGTTAGATGTGATGGCTACTTTCTCAAAAAGACGGTGATGAAGGTTATAGCATGTCATGTAAAATTACTATATGTTAGTCCCAAAAAGACACATATCCCTTTGCGAGTCGAGTACAGTAATTGTAATGCCATGGATCGCTGGCCGGCGACGGCTGCAGCCAAGTACGTCTATTGGTGACCTTGCTCACTTGTGTACCAGACCTTATAACCCACGAGGCACACTGCATTACCATCTGTATGTAATTCCTCAGAGCGTCAGATTGCCCAAAATTTAAATTTAAATGCAGGAATCGGTTGCCAGCTAAAACATCACATATACACAGGTTAAAAGAGCACTAACATGATATTGTCGACTCTTATTGCTCTTTTTGCATTAAACGAAAGTCCGAGACTCGTAAACACCACAAAAAAGAATACCGGGAGCAATTTAATATAATAGCTTTTCTAAAGCAAGTATCGGTTTCATTTCTGCTGTATACCAGCCGTGGTTGCTTCGTAACTATGGTGTTGGGCTGCTAAGCACGAGGCCGCGGGATCGAACCCCGGCCACGGCAGCTGTGTTCTGATGGGGGCGAAATGCGAAAACACCCGTGTATGTAGATTTGCATACACGTTGAAGAACCCCAGGTGGTCCAAATTTCTGGATTCCCCCAATACGGCGTGCCTCATAATCAGATCGTGGTTCTGGCACGTACTAAGCAAGACAGCACGTAATACACCATAATTTCCAAAATTTCTGCTGTATGGTGACGTCATAGCCTACAAGGTAGTCACCTGGAAGCACAATATTGCGAGGTCTTGGCACTCGCTCCGGCTCGCTCGGCCGACTCGTGTGCTGCTACATCGACCCACAGAACTAGTAGCAGCACAGGAAGCGGCCGAGCGACCCGGAGCAAACGCCAAACGTCACAATGTGCAGCTCCCACGTGATCGCATCCTGCGTCATGACGTCAGTATATAGCAATCAGCTCGAAAACGAACCGAAATTAGCTGTAGCAAAGGATACTATTAAATTATATAGGACGCTCTCACTCTTACCAGTAATTTTTCTATGGTTTATAGGTGTAGGACGTTCATTTACTGCAAACAATTTTGAATACACAAAAATATCATACCAGCACACTTTTGATTAAGTACTAAAATGACATTTCCTACTCCTTTTTCTTTGTCTTAATGATACAAACGCTATTAGCCCTGCCTCAAGGCTCAGTAAATAATGAACAGTGATACTTCTTTCTAAGGAATAGTTTCAGCTTCGGTATCCGAAATGTGGATGCTCCATGACGTGATGAACCACTGACTCGCTACGTTCACACAGCTGCCACACGCTAGTACAGCCAGACGAAACACGAGTGCAAAACTCTTCTTTATATAATTTATTAGACAAGTCAAAGTCAAAGCATTTTATTTAGGCCTCACAAAACGGTTGCCTAGGTGGCAGACAAAGGCAATCAATGCCTGACAGTGTCAACCCCCTTCCCCCCACTCCCCAAACATCTCACCCAACATCACCGTAATAATTGCTACATCGCCTGTCGACAAAACTTCCAATCATAAATCAGTGGAAAGCACTGACAACAATGCATCAAAATGAAAACATTTGAAACAAAAGTATGCTGTTTCGCGAGAAATGTCACACTTATCCTTATTACTGCACAACATCAGCGAAATTTTGCTGTGTGTCATGACTTCACGATGATATCGATTGAGCAAGGTCCGATTTTTGGAGGCCGAACTTAGCATGCACTTTGAAATTCCTAATGTTTTTTATACTATTCTGTAATTTCACGCGGGGTAAGCACGTGTTACACCTTATAAAATTTCAAAAGTGGGTGTCCCAATTCTTGTAAACGCAATGTGGTTTGATCATCGGAGTGCTTTTTGAACATTAGGTCGCTGAGTCGCGACACAATTGCGCACTCCTTCTGATAGTGTCTTCACTTCCAACTCCAAAGACGGCCGATATCGTCAGTATTTAGGCGAGTAGCGTTGCAAGCGCATTCGTTAACTCTTTGTCATCTTGTTTCGGCTCTAATTGGCTTAGGTCTCACATAGCAGGGAAGTGAAATGTATTCGTGACCGATATACAATGAGGCAGACTCAGCATGAGTTGCGAACTTTAAGCACCATCCGTCGTGCTACGAACCAATGATTGGAGACAATGGGAGGATTTTAACGCTGCAGAGGGAAAGGTTAGCTCTGACAGGGGGCCGCAGTGAAGGGCTGCGGATTATTTTCGACCAGCTTGGTATCTTTAACGAGCACTCACTGGTCACTACAGGAGTATTTTGGTACTCCGCTCCCACCAGAACCCGGCCGCTCCAGCCCGGTAATGAACCAGCAATGTGTTTAGCTGGAGAACACATAAACCAAGGCCACCACTGCCGATATTCCTCACAAATTGTGTGTGTATATAATTGCGTATATACATCGCATCGCAGGAGCGTCGCTGTATTCTCCTGGCAGTTTTGTAACAATATGGAGGTATCTATCTTCAGAATCATTCCAACCTCTCCGCGCCAACAATGCAAATGTGCGTCCTGATTCGTCAAATATGAGTTTACGTATAAGCCCGCGTGCTGCTTCGGCTGCGTTCAGCCTGCGTAGCACGAATCGAGAGCGCATGTCTTGGCAGAAACATTGTACACACTGAGGAGAGGGTGTGGTTAGCGCCTGATAAACATAAAGCGACCTCAGTAGACTCATTTTCACATGAATTTTGTTCAAACAATTTTAATGCATACGCATTATTTGGCGAGCTCACCAGCCCTGGCACACGAAAAGTGAATAACTTGCATTTGCACAAAAATGCGTGATTTCCTAAGACATTTATCGTTATGATAGTGTAAATATATATGATTGGTAGCTTTTAAGCGACATGGAACAACTTAAAGCAATAAAATAAAATAAAATGGAATACCCATAGAGATGCACAGGTTTCCTTAGAAAATGCATGGAGAAGCTTACATTAGGAGTGGCCCAAGTGAAATCAGGGGGTGGGTCAACTTGAAATTTGGGGTTCGGTCAACTTGAATATCGGAGGTGGGCGAACTTAAATTTGTGGATAGACCAACTTGCAAGTTGCATGTGCGCCTACTTGAAATTTGAGGGTGGGTCCACTTAAGTTTGGCAGTGGGCGAACTTAAATGAGCGTGTGGGCCAGCATAAAATTTGAACGTGGGCCAACTCAAATTTTGGGGTGGTTTAACTTAAATTTGGGGGTGGGCCGATGTCCAATTGAACGCTACTGAGCGTCCTTCGAGTCATGAACAAATCGCCGGCAACCGGTGTGCGTTGAGACGCTTGGTGCGTTTTCATTGGGCCTGACGGAGGCGCAGTCAGATAGTCTTGCGAGCATGGAGGAAAGGAAAATATAGGAGGGAGCATGACGTCATGCAGCCAGCCTTGGCAAGCGAACGCTCCGTGAAGCCACAGTGGTGGCCCGACACGTCAGCTCCTGTGTCGAGATCACGGACGAAATTCTAGATTTGCCGAGACGTTTGGTTATCGGTAGTTTTTATTCGGTGCGCGCTCGGCCGGTAGCTGCTAGCTGCTCTGCCTGTCACATGCTGTCACAAGCTAGCTGCTCTGCCTGGATGCTTGTTCAGCTTCGGTCGTTTCCTGCAAGGCATGTGTTCCGCATTTCGGGCGAGTTGTGAGAAGTACACACTCCGACGTACGTCAGCGTATTTAGGCTACAGGCATACTTCGGCTGAAGTAAACAGATCGTTGGGAGCGATAAGAAGCGATATGTATTCCTCACAATTTTGACAGAAGCCTTGCCCGCGCGTACTTTGCCCTGTTATGCCAGCTTTATTGATTTGCATTGTCGCTAGATCAGTGGTATCTTACGCATGAGGGTTTGCATGCATGCGATTGGCCGCACTACGGGAGCGGAGTCATCCTTGCAGGCGAAGCGCGGTGGAGCTTATTGCCTCAGATGACGCTGACTCCCGCAAGAAACGGCGAGTTGCATTTGTTACGTACGTGCTATGCTGTTTTCTCGTGAAACGCAGTGCGCTGTCAATTTACCTGGTCCCAAGAAAAGCAGCAGCAACTGCAAACACCGCTTGTTCCATCTTTTGGAGTTTGAGAGCCATATACGGCCGGGTCATGCGGTTTGTGCTATGTTCCCAAGCACTGACCCTGCTTCGAGCACTGCGTACTGCGAAAACGACCAAGTGGTAGGTCATCAGACACATACGATCTCATTACAAAACATTTACGGGACCTTACGTGCCATGATCACAATCTCATTACGAGGCACGCTGTAGTGGACGACTCCGTGATGATTTGGGCCACCCGGAGTTCTTTTACGTGCACCTAACTCTAAGTACACGGGTGCTTTCGCATTTCGCCCCCGTCGAAATGCGGCCGCCGTGGTCGGGATTCAATCTTGCAATCTCGTGCTTACCAGCCCGACACCATAGCCACTAAGCAACCACGGCGGGTAAAACATAACATGTATCGGCGAATGAAAGAGAAAGTTGCACTCCAACTCGCAAATTAAACTTTGCTTTATCCCTCACACGAGAACTGACCAGTTTACAAAACAGTTTCTAGCCTGCCTTTATAAGTGAAGGATACCCTTGCTTAGCTTCTGAAATGGCAACAGACATTACTATGCAATTTTCTGCAACACGAACCGCAGCGCACACTTACCGCAATATCACTCAGCAGTGTAGCAACGCCGGGCACCTTTCGGAAAGGCCTGCAACATTTGCAACAAGGCCTGCAACTCCTGACAGGCTTTCTCTGATGCGGACCGCCGAACGGGCACGCATAGCGCGACACCGCGATTCAATGCCGCAATCCAGAAACTTGAGCGTGGAATTAAGCGAAAGTGTCGCGGTGGTAGCCATGTTATTGGTTTATTTTAAGCGTTTCAAATGGTTTAGAATGTGTATTGAGAAAAAAGGAGATCAACCGGCAGTACTAAAACCTACCGCGCGCTCTGACGTTTTTGCCACGTGTTGGGCCGCCACATCGGCTTCAATCACGTTGTGGCATGCTCCCTCTTATTATTTCCTTCCTCCATGCTTGCGAGAGCGGCAGCGGAGGTTACGTGGCATCGCGACGATGCATTCACTCCTGACGCAATGCCTCACGCGTTGCTTAAACAACTGGTGTTCCCTTTCGACCGCTCTCCTCCGTCCAGGCGCGCTTGTGCCCTGCGTTCCGGCTCAATTGATACGATTGCATTGAAGAGGCCAGATGCGGTTAGAAAGTGTAATAATTGTCTACTATAGCCTAAGCGTTGTCTGCCACTGGAAAGGCCACGGGTAGACGCGTATAAGCTAGGAAAAGCAAGTAAGCAAAACTAAGATAGAACGAAGTCACAGTCGAGCCAAACAATGCTCACGCATTAGTAGACAATATTCAGAATTTCTGTAGCTGGCTTGTCTGTGTGCGTGTGGGTGGGCGCATGAAATGAATAACAAGAGTCCCTTTCAATCGCATAGGGCATTTGGAAGGTCCCAAGGAATTCTGAGCACTGAAATTTTCAAAAAAAAAAATATATGGCTGTCCCGTAATCAAGAGTAGATGTAAGCATTAAATGGCTACCGGTAAAGCAGGTTGGTTGGAGATGATGCTGGCCGCAAGCTTAATATGGGTATAGTGCATGTTTCGGAACGGCACACCCCACCACACCACAACACACCACACGAACCTCTTTTGAACTGGACCTCATTGCAAGTGTCGTCTTGGCTAAACAGCTATCCGCAGCGCGCCGGACGCTGCCGGAATGGTCACGCAGCGTGGCGCAATCTCTCGAGCCGACGCAAAACTAACGCCGCGGAACTTACGGACCGCTGGCGTTGAACAGGCAACCTTGTCTCAGCGCCAAAAAATGACAATGAAGTGTATGGTGACCTGTGTCTTACCTTTTGAACTTCGCTATCGCAAATGACAAATTAAATTTCATCGTACTAGGAGTTACAGATTGAATGATATTGTGAACAAGCATTAGGAAGAACTCGATCGGAAGCAATGTTTTTGTAACTTGTTTGGCAGTAACTGGCTGATCTGGTCCTGTACAAAGGATTGGGGACCGGAGACCGCAGTTTTGACTGGTTTCCTGGATGATCTCGCTTTGTTCTCGCATCTTCCCCGGATGTTCTCGCTCGAGTGCCCAGATAGCGACTCTGGCTTTTGGCTCAAGGTCAATTGAAGGTCGCCGACAACGGGAGCTACAAACATTTCATGCTTAAAGCAACCCCTCAACGCATAGCGCACGCCAGGATGCAACAGCCGAACGCTCATCACAGTCCAACTTGAATAACACTGGAAATCTCACTGGACGCGCGGTGTACCCGGGGCCCGCAGTGTCTCTATACGAAATAGGGGCATCGGTCACGTGGTCACGTTGTAACGGAACTTGCCTAGAGTATCGGTGCCAGCGCTGTCAAGCGAAGCATGCCACGACAAAGGAACCAACGGGGCATGCAGATCGCGATGCCGCAGCAAAAAACTCCGAGAAGGAAGGAAAACGAGATTCTTGCTCTTCCCCGCGAACCCTTAAACCGTGTGCGCGCCTGCGAGGGATCGATAAGGAGCGCCAGTTGGCTAAGCCAGCGCGGGAGCCCAACGGGACGCCAGTCGTCGCCTCGGTGATGACCTCGCAGAACCATTATAGGAGTGGCCTTGAAGCTCCTCGCCCCAATAAGGGATGCGCTCACTGCCTAATTTATCCAGCGAGTGAATGAAGTTCTCCTATGTAGGAGAGAGCCTTATATGCCCCATGAAGCGAAAAATCCGGTGTCCGGCGTTATCATCCGATGGTACCAAAACCCACGTGACCAAGTGGTGGCGTCACGTTCCCGGCAATGGGCCTGCTGCGGCTGGTACGGCGAAATCCCACGGTGAACAGCCACGGCATCAGCCGGACGCCGTGGCCCACACCCGGAAAACGGACCTTGCCCACTCGCGAAATTTGATTAAGGTGAATTAAAGTGGATTAAGGGGGATCAACATGGACTCAGGCGGAGTGCAGTCGAATAAAGAGGACCAAGATGGGTTAAGATGGACTAAGGTGTACTAAGGCGAATTAAGGTTGGTACAAATTAGAGCAAGGTGGATTAAGGGGGAGTTTACAAGTCCTCATGCTTTCGCCTTTAAATTACGTAAGGATTCTTTAGTGACGTTCAACTTTTTCTTTTGTCACTGCAGCTACACTAAGTTAACCGTTTTTGCAAATATGCTCTAGTGGTTCTAAGAACATTCGTGGAACGATATTATGGTGAACTTATCGGGGTGAAAGGTTTGCGGAACGATTGTGTAAGTGATACGCAGTAACAGTTGAAAGAAGCTCAAACGAAGGAAGAATCGACGCTTGAACATATTTGATTCACATATATTCCGCTTAGTAAGCAGGGAAAACCAGGGAGAGGAGGGAGGTGGAAATTCAAGACGATGAGCAAAACGAGAACAACGGGGGAAGCTGGAGCCAACGTTTTGACAAGTGGACTTGCCTTCTTCAAGGCACTTGAAACGCGCAAGTCCACTTGTCGAAACGTTGGCTCCAGCTTTCACCTAGTTCTCGTTTTTCTCATCGGCTTAATAAGCGGAGCACATTAGGAAATGTGTTCCACCTGCTTAGTGGGACGTGCGTGGAACGAAATTAACAGAATACAGTGGACCCTAGAACAACGTCTACTATCATCCTAATTATGATGCATGAATGAATGCTTTTGTTCGTAGCAGTCAATTAGGGAAAGAACCTCAGAGAAAAAGATAAAGGGCAGTTGCTTGAGGACAGCCGGAGCCCAGAAACTAACTACGAAACGACATCAAAGTGCGGGCGCACGCAGTTTCTGTGACAGTATATGTGGTGACAAAACAATATTGCGACCATCAAAAAGATCAGAAACAATAAAAATGACGGGATCATAAAATATAATAAACAAAAGCGCACACGTCAGAAAGAAGAAAAAAATTGTGTGCGCAAAGCGCAAGCTTGAAAAACGATGCTCATGATCATCGTCATTCTATACCGAATCAACTGCTGGAAAAAGGCTTCTCCCAGCGATTTCTAATTTGCGCTATCTTACGTCAGCCAACTGCACTCTGTGTGTGGGCGAATTTCTTAATTTCCTGACACTATAGGGGTGGGCGACTATAAATTCTGAGACCGAGTCGCATACTAATCGAATAGATGCCCAAGCCGAATCAAATCGAATTGGATTTGGAATACTTTTCGTGTAGTTTTCGAATCGTAAGCAGCCATTTTCAAAACAGAACTGACATGCAACGACGCTAATATCCTGGTATTCATTGCGTTAGCAAGTTTCCGTCATTGCATTCCACGTTATGAAGTGCTGTTTATTAAAAAGCACAAATTAAGCATTAGGAACACAGAGGCAGTTTGTTCGCATGCACATAACATTTTGGATAGTGCGAACGATTGCTGTACAGCCAGTCAAGTAGAAATCTCTCAGCCATGTAGCCTGCTCTACGCTATATAAGTTATGATGTTGTATGCTTATGTATATTCTATGTCCGTGGCGATGAAACTTATCGTACAATTGCTCTAAGTTTGTTTCATTGCACACAATTGACGTATTGAAATGTTCGGACACTATGCGAAAATAATTCTCATTTGCGAACAGTGGCTACTGTATTCAAAGGCCGAATCGATATCGGCACTAGTCAATTCATATACGTAAGTTTCAAATTATTTGCACACCTCTACGAAACACCTAATAAATGACAGGGAACTACGGTCATCCACTCGACTCTGGCACGAAGCTACGTATGAAACACGGGCGTTTTTCGGAAAGAAGGATTGACAAAAGGTTTATAAAATAACGTCGTGTTGAGCCGGAATCGAATACGAGATCAAAGACTTTCAGTTGCGATTACGATGTGCCATCTGAGCTTCACCCTATTTTCCGGTAGATGTCAATTCTTTTTTATCTTTGATGAAAATTCTTTGGCCTTGCCGATTTTTCGCACAACTGATATGATGCTACCGCATTCCTTGCCGCTGTCGGCTACGTTCCGTTTCTATTGGTGTCCATCCTGCAACTCTAAGAAACAACCGATTATCCGTGCTACGCACCTACGAAATTCCACTCTTTACATCACACTCGCATCTGGAATATCATCTGAATCAATTCGCTTTCTAATGCCTGACACTGAAGTTTGCACGATTATGCCCGTACTACTTTTTGTCCTCATGGCCTGTTGCGTGCTTTCCAGTGCATTCTCAATTTCCTTTAATTACGATCAATTATATAGACACTCCAAGCGCATTTCTGCCATCGGTATCGCCACCAGCGTCAGCGTGACCATCGCCAACGGCGACTCGACAGTGACGCCTTTACAGGGCGAGATGGCAAAGTCTTTTTTTTTTGCTCACATAATTTTAGGACAGCTGTCTGCGGAAGTGCTTGTTCTGGTACTTCAGCCTAAAAATTGTTGCATGTGTTTGCGGAGAAAACAAGTCTTCTATAAACACAAACTTTCTGCGGCCGCTGACCTTGCTAAAAAACTACTGTTGTATTCAATGGTTTTGCACTATACAAACAAAGCCACGCGTAAGTTACTGGCCTGGTACCATACCAAAGGGAAACGTCGTGTGACGAAAATAGCGAACGGCAGTTTAAAACTGAGCGTCGCGGCTAGTTCAGGTAGTACGTGCTCACACGGTACGATTCACCCTGCAAGCATATCTGCCATGATGGGCCTTATCAGCATTTGCCGTGGCAGAACAACTTATTCACATACTTCGTCACGGGACGCTTCTGAGTGACGTATTTAGGAGAGTGCGCGCTCGGTATCGTTATTGCCTGGATTCAGCATTGAAAAATTGATTATGAACATCTCAAAGAAGGTGTAATATTTGAAATTTTCTTAGAAATTTGGCTGAACGTCGCTGCCTACACATTTGCCTTAGACGGCTCCCAATGCTCTAATAAAAAAGGTAACTGACATTTTCGTTAGCTAGCCTTTTGAGTATAGCCGTTATTAAAGGCAAATTATCTTCGTCTCGCCTAGAAACTCGTCTGGGAGAACACCACATTCGCTACGCTCACAGCCTTCTTATCAAACAAATCTGTTAAGTCTAAAACATACACCCTCTACATGTATATCCGGCCGACCCTCATAAAAGAGCAGGATTCGCCAAAAGGAAGAGGACTAGTAATAAAACGTTATTCTCCACAATTAAACTGCCTTTACATAAGCCCACAGCAGAATATTTAAACCTATATAAGTAACGAAAACAAAGACCGGGAAAACTGCGAGGGTTAGGGCTTCCTGAGGCGCAACGGCATTGAGAGGATAAAAGTTCCCGCTAGTGCTGTCATTCAACGCGACATTGTACGAACGTAAGCTATTTGTTTTCTTCTTCGTGTCAGATTTCAGTACATAAGCTTTAGCTGTGGCGGCATAAATGTATACGTTAACCCAAGTTAAGCCCAACGTGGGGATTCGATATTCCTATGTGAATTTGATGCAAGGTGCTGCTGCGACATATCTTTACATAAATTAGGGTTCAATGTATTCGCTTAGGCGGCACGAATAAAAAGCGCCGACGTCGCAGCCAAAAGGTCCCTGGTGTTTTAAACTGCTGCGGATTGTCTCGGAACGCCAGACTCAGACGTCTGCAAAGCTTACTAACCGGATTCTGGCGCGAAAGCCATGGCAATCTGAAGATTTCTTGGTTTTCAATATGCCTCATGTATTCGCACTAGCATAAGCCTAAGCAAAATGAAGATATCAAGTGGTTTTTCTTCTCTTATGCGCTCTTCTTCTTAGGCATTTTCTTTCCCTTCTCCACTTCACTTGCAGGGTAGCATGTGTTCGATTACTTCTGTTCCAGCAAAACTCTGTGCTTTTAAATAAAGAGCTTTCTCTTAGTCTTTTGATTGTCTGGTTTGCCTGTGTATACATGGCTCATACCCACTTTGAAGGGTAAACCAAGGTTCGGATGCTATTAGCAGGATAATTTTGTCTAGTATAAAGACACAGTCATGTATGGTTTTGGTATGACCATAAGATATGGTGCAACAACTTCTTATTAGGTTAGCAAAAAAAATTTCCTGAATCAAACAAACTTTTGCACGGCTGCGCAGACATCTATGGCAATATCCTAAGGAGGAGTCTCCTACAAACGGAAAATTAGGAATGGAAAGGTTTAGTTCAGTGTGGCGAAATTGTCCTTCTAAAATAGCTTCCCTTAATTATGAGAAACTGTTGCTTGTTAAGAAGTTATCTGTCCTTTGATCATCACCATATAATGGACACAGTAGGAGAGGGCGTCGGACTATCTAAAAAAAAGCAAGGTAATAGTTTCAAGCAGATGCTCGACAACGTAATGTAGTCAAATGTGCTTGCATTCTTCTTGTACGGCAAAAAAAGTCTAGTTAGAGGGAGTAGCAGGTATCGATACTCATATAAAATTTAGTGATGGGTTCCATGGGATCCGCATAACTGCGCGTTTCTTGAACCTAGTAGCAGTTAGGAAAGTTGACGCAGGAATGAGAAAGACTACTAAAAGCCGGTCTCGTGAAGCCACCTGCTAAATCCTTCATTCATAACCATAACAGAGGTCTCCGTTCGTCTCCGCTTCATGAGATGCATGGGGCAACACACTGCATAACTCATACAGCCGTCTCCCTAACCTCACCGCCCCCGCCCCCCTCACCGGACGTTTTATGCTTAACAGCTCTGATTTGCACCCGCCAGTGAGTCTTTATTTCACGAATAAACTGCCCTTTTGTTATTAATGCCCAATTTGTGCTTTTCGAAAAAAGACACCTCATAAAGCACTATATTTTAAGACAGTTCCTAAAGTTGTGAAGGTCATCACGTTAATGTGGAAGCAACGAATAAAAGGCTACAAAACGCTGTGAGCCAATAATAGGCTGTTTCTTCGGCCAACCTGTTTCTAGGAAAGCAGACAACATACCAATCGCAACAATTGTCGCCAGCATAATCATCGTGTCGAAACAAACGCCCAGAGTCAATCTGCTGTTTAAACAAGTAGCATGATTCATTCTAGAGTCATCGCGGTTGCTCGAATGCTTTCGAGGATGCAAAAGACATACAGTAAAAGATATTTTGCATAACTCACCATGGATTCTTCGTCGATAGAATCCAAGCTCATGACAGTCACGTGGAAAAGCACAACTGTTGGACGACCTGAGCAGGTAAGACAAGGCACCAAGAGTCAAGGAACGTTCTTTATTTGTATTGACATGGTGTGCGAAAACCTTGCCCTGCGAAAGCCTGCTGCTTAAGTCAGCGGCTCTAGTTAGCAAACTCTTTACAAAGCCCGCTGCACGCAGAAGGCTTTTAAGTTAGTCAGTGGTACATAGCCTACTAACCAGCTGACGCTCAAAGGTGTAACAAACCCTTGAAATAACGAATAAATTGAACGCCTTCATTGAAGGTGAAAACCCAGGGAAAAGTGCAACGTCCACAAGGAAGAAGACGACCGGACGTCCTTGTGTTCATTGTGTCTTGCGCTATTTTTTTCACCTTCAATCATATGCCAACTGGTAGCATTCGACCGTATTGCTTAACGAAGTTATCTACGCGTACGAGCACGATCTGTGTCATGTTCCCTTCCTGTCTTTTTTTTCATGTGAAAATAAACTAGCAAAGGAAAGCTAAATTGCGTCTTGATCTTTAAAGAGCGAAATAGACATGATTGAGATATTTAAGAAAAAATTTGCAATTTTTTTTCATCGTCACCGCAATTATCTGCGAATTCGAACGTACTACAGATCCCTCTACATGCGCCTACAGAGCTTGATCTTGTTTTATTTTTTACCTCTGGATAACAGTGTGTAACATCAGTAGAATCTCATGAGCTCGCATGACTTCTCTCATTCCATTTCCGGCTTCGGTAGAAATTGAGCACCGATTGGATTGAATTTAAACATGGTAGATTTAATTTAACTGCTGGTTTCTCACTTGATTCAACTGCAGTTCTACTCTCGGACAAGCACGAGAATAGATCCTTTACGGAGAGGATATTTCCACAAGTTCATTCTTTTGTTTGCTTTAAATACAACACCATTCAGCAGTGCAAAGTGTTTTGTGTCCAACTTTGCAGGTGTGTTAGTTGATTTTGAACACTCGTGATGTTCACCTTGAGATCTTCGTGGAAGTTTATCATTGCTGTCCATGGTTCTTCTAGCTTCAGTTGAAAGCGTAGGAGCATTTTATGCACTCACCTTCCTTCTTTGGCGGTGACGACCTGTCATACTGGCTGGGGTCGTCAGGCAAAATGTCCTGTAGTGTCAGGTTACACCGACAGCTCCTGTCGTGATTTGAAGTTTAGAAAATGCGGTATTGCGTTAGTATCATCGCAAATTGCGAAGCACGCAAACCGAAAAGCCCGACATATCTCGATGAACTCAGACAACAAAGTTTGTGTTGCCTTTCGCACACGATTAGCAGAAGCACAATAGTAATTTGGTAATTAGCTTAGGACAAAGCGTGTGGAATGAACTAATAACAGAGACGGGAGTGGGCAGACACTTAAACCGGAGTTTTGCTTAAGCATTGGTAAGTGCTTTCTAATTCGAGATACCATACCATCATCATCATTCAGCAGTCCTTTTCGTCCCTGTCCCTTTTCCCCAGTGTAGAGCAGCAGGCCAGAGCAAGTTATAGCTCAGGCCGACCTTTCTGCCTTTCTGTAAATAAATCTCTCTCTCTCTTCTAACTCGAGCACACGAAAATAATTTGTATGACTTGTCTCCTTGGTGACATTGTGGGTAATCGTTATACACTTTGCTCGAAGAAAGTCGAGTTGCACATTGCCTGTGAAAGCAGTGACATGTAATAATCTATACGTGAAGCAAACCGAACGTCCGTTTTATTAGAACCAAGAATATAGCATAAATGTCTGTTTTGATAATTGTCCTCAACTGTTGTGTGCATGCAGCGCAAGCCACTAATAATTAGCATCAAAGAATCGTCAATAACGTTATTTAGTTGGCTGTGATTATATCTTCTTTGTTGTTCCAAACATCGCCTCAGTTCCGAGGATAGGGAAGCCTCACTTTATCGTCGTGTGCATTGGATTGTTACTTAGACTAGAAGTTTCAGATGATCGAGTGGATTAGGCTGCAATTAATTGAACTTACATAGAGGCTGCCGTACTGTAAAGGTTAGAGTATTACGGTGTAGCGAGAATGATGAAGTATAAGCAATATAAAGTGTGATTTTGCACTATAATTTTCATTGGGCGAATTTGTGTCAAGAAAGCAAAGCAACACACAAATTGCACCAATAATTGCGAGCATTTTATCCAGACGCATGCGTAATCCTAAGGTGTCTCACGGGCAAATGCGAGCGCTATATAACAATGAGTAACCGTGGTTTCCAGACCAATCCTTTCCGCTGAAGTAAATTCGAGATTTTACGTATTGTTACATGTGCCTCTGTCACTGCCGAATTAAAGGTATCAAATTCTGGGGTGTTACATGCCCACGCACGACCTGATTATGAGGCACGCTGTAATGGGAGATTCCTGCTTAATTATGACCACCTACGGTTTTTGAATGTGCACCCAGTGCATCGTACACGAGCGTTTTTCTATTTCGTTCCCATTGAAATGCTGTCGCCGCGGCCGCGATTTAATCCCACTACCTTGTGCTTAGCAGCGTAGCTATATAGCCACTAAGCCACCGAGGAGGAGGTAGCTGTATATTTGGGGACGACGCTAAGGAAATTTCGGGTACAGGAAGCGGACGTTGGGCCTAGTCATAACCCAATAACGAAGAAAATTAGGCAAGAAGCGGTGAAGCGAGATGTAAACAAGCATATTCCTATTGTAAAAAGAAAAAAGAAAGAAGAAACGCAAAATGCCCGATAACTACCGCAAGTCTCGCATGACATGTGACAAAATACGGGATTTTATGAGTGAATTACGCGTTTCGTATGGGATTCATGGAATAGGGGGTTTGGGAGCACGCGGGTGCTGTCAATGGCGATTCGCGGCAATGTCTCACCGTAGACAGAGTGCCATTCCCAGGAGGAGCGCGCCAGCGACATTTCGCCCCTTGAATGACGAGTCCACGGCTGCGGCGGCTGTGGATGCACCGTGCCGACAGACTCAAGGCTCGCCCACCTCCACTGCAGCAGACGGCAGTATCTGCACTGGAAGCTGCACCGTGCCGACGGACTCAAGGCTCGCCCACCTCCACTGCAGCAGACGGCAGTATCTGCACTGGAAGCTGCACCGTGCCGACAGTCTCAAGGCTTACCCACCTCCACTGCAGCAGACGGCAGTATCTGCACTGGAAGCTGCACCGTGACGAACTCAAGGCTCGCCCACCTCCACTGCAGCAGACGGCAGTATCTGCACCGGAAGCTGCACCGTGCCCACGGACTCAAGGCTCGCCCACCTCCACTGCAGCAGGCGGCAATATCTGCACTGGAAGCTGCACCGTGCCGACAGACTCAAGGCTCGCCCACCTCCACTGCAGCAGACGGCAGTATCTGCACCGGAAGACAGAAGGGCGCCATCTATGTTATGCTTGCCACGTAGTCTGCAGGAAAAGAAAGGGCAGACGGCGAACGCTGATGAGGAAAACTGGACGCTTCCGCTAGATGCGTTCTTCGCTTGTTGATACGCAGCATTCTCCCCGAAGGATATCAGGCGAAGAAATGTTTTTCTTATAACAGTGCAAATACTAATAGCCTCCCTTCCATTGGTTTTTCTCGTTATAATTTCGGTAACCTTACGGTAGCCTTTCCTGTTGCTTTTCTATTTTGGTGGAAGGGCTGGAAATGTGAGATAAGAAGATATTGCACTCCGTGTTAGTATGTATACGTGCGAACTTTAACGAAAACCTCACTTAGCATGAGAAATGGGACCGTTGGCGTTTTTCTCAAAGGAGAAGTTCGAGGTGCAGTTCTTCTATTACGCTGGGAAGCGCCAATTCGTAGAAAACATTTTTTCTCCTTTTGAGACTTGCCGCAGTCCTGCTCCAGTTTTAAGGAGCAAAGAAGGGCGCACTGAATGCAGTGCAGAGAAGCGACGCGGACCGACCTTACGGCACTTATTTAAATTTAAGAACTTTAACCGGGGAACTTGCAAGGAATATCGACTTGGAACGAATTCTGAGAATGGCACTGCTTTCGAGATATGCGCCGTCAAAGTTGCCTTAATAATTGACTGTTCCACTTGCTTTTTTAAAGAAATTAGGTTTTATGCATTCACGCACGAAATCCTCTGTACCGCAAATGAATTGCGCCGGACACTTTGAAAATTAAGATTTCGAACCTGATAGAGCCCTGAGCATTCGTTCCAAGTGGATATGCCTTGCGAGCTCACCTGCTTGAATTCATGGATTTAAATATGTGCTGTAAAGTAAGTTATCACTTAATTACCGTAATTATTGCTGTTATTACATTGAAAATCTTATTTTTCGTAGAAGTAATGGCCACCTCATCGAGTAATCTAAATCAACGGTTAGTACTGTGTTAAATACCACAGGCAATTTCCAAATGTTTGGTGCAGCAAAAGAAAAAAAAAGGATGAAAGTACCCTCTATAGTAGAACAACAGCAGGACCCTTCCCGGTAGCCTAGCAGACATGACGTTCTGCCACTCAGACGTAGGTCGTGGGTTCAGTCAATGTACACATGAAAACGTTTATACCATAGACGGAGAGAACAATAGGATAGGGAGCAAGATGGCAACTGCCACAGCAAAGGGCAGAACACCTGCCTACATTTTGCAGAAGGATGGAATAGAAGCATATAAAATGAACGCAGGAAAAATGGAAGTACAGATGAAGGAAAGAAGTACCTGACATATCGCAAAGACTGTAAAAAAAATTGAACAGGCACTTAGTTATCCCTACGTGGATGAATTCGAAGGCACTGCGACCCCCGCGCGATGTCTATGCTCTTTCTGTAGTCATAATTTAGCTTTGCCTTATTAACACCAAAGGTCGTGAGTTTTTAGCATTTGTCGATCAACGTTTGGTCACGCTAACGCCACATTTTCCGCCTCATGAGCCCTATAATGCTTCCGCATTAATAAAGTAAAGCAATGCTAAGAATAGAGTACGTCAGTAGGAACAGTAATTACAGACAAAAACACGCAGCTACAGAAAAGAAGAAAATCTCGCAGGTCGCACTAATTACAAGAGAATATCAAAAGGACAAAAATAAAAATAAAGGCCGTTTTGTCTCTCGCGAATAAAAGAAAATGTGCTACACGGAGGAAGCCAATTCAGTTTCTTGTAGGAAAGTAAGAAAGGTGTGTTGAAAGCCTGGTCGCGTCGAGAAATACAAGCACTCAAGTACAGACAATCTTCGATGTTTGCACCCTGAAGGCCATGTATAGACCACAGTCTATCAGTTGCGATGTGCGCTGCTCAAGGAAGGCATGAAATTCTAATATAATGTGATCAAGTGTTTCGCAGGAACCACAAGAAGCCCATGACTGGCTGTACACATGTTCTTGTCGTTATACACGTTCCCACATCACACATGCAATGCTCAATTTGAAGTGATCGTGCTTGGGAACGGCGACGGATACTTCGACCACAAACATGTACGAAGAGGAACCGATCCATTAGGAGTGCACCTTAGCGTTCACTGCACAATCGGCCCCAGGAAAATCCGCTGCACGTGTCTTCTATGCGTACGTGCTGTAACACATTTCCTGAGAAACGCCGATATTGAAAGGAATTCATATCCACTCTGACGTCGTAGAAATGAGCGAACGCTATTGACTGGCACTTCTACACTGAGGGTCTCAGTTATGTATGTGCTGCTGCATTCGTACGTTGTCAGTAGCCTATTACTGAATTTCGTAAGGAAGGTTTCCACTTGGGAAGTTGCTACTTCATCATCGAATTTTACAGCGACGTTAAAGCAGCGAAACTAGTCCATGCACAGTGAAGGTCGTATTAAAAGCACTCCCAGATGTCCTGTCACTAAAGTTAGGGGGTCGAATTCAGAAAGCTTTTCGTTCATAAATGGTGCTTGCCAATGGATAAGACCTATTCAATATTAGTGCCCAAGAACACCGTTGACAGTAATCTGATGTCCCTGACAGCTATAGCGTAAAATACATGGGCCACGCTCTTTAGCTACACACAAAGCAACTTGAAAGCACGGTAAACAAATTTCGCAAGGACAATTTTTTCGCTCCGTTAGGATGCTTTACCCTCGAGGTGTTTATTCCACGTTACCATGATAGCGGGATCTCGATTGTTAAAAAAATTATTAAAAGAAGCACGAAAGAAAGAAAGGGAAAAAAAAGCGTAAAGCCAGCGGCAAAATAGCAGCAGCTATACGCAAAATTTTGATTATTTATTGCCCACGCCTGCATTCATTTTATTGTTCCCACCGAGCAGGCGTCCTTTATTTTCAATAAGAGTAGCTGACACACTCCACGATAAATGCGAAGACGAGCCAAGAACATCCCCATCCGGCGAGTTTCCATCAAGACCTTTTTTTTTTTTTCTATTGCGTTTCAGGTAGCAGAGCCGTCCATGTATAACAGAAAGGGCCATATGACAGACTATCTGCCAAGCTGTCCTTCAGGTCTGACTAATATACCAACTCCTTTTCTTTCTTCATTTGTTTGTCTGTGAGCACGCAGTGCTGTGCTCTGTGTGAAACATCCCGGCTCTTGCGAGGAGATACGTCTTGATGTCCCCATCAGCCAAGCGGTCTGGGAGCGATGGCGTAAGCAGCTGCTTTGTGAAAAAGAAGATGCGAAGCTCTGCAGTGAAATGTTGCTTTCAATACACCAATTTCACATTGCTATAAAAAAAGAGACCTTGATGCATCTCATTACGCAAGAGGTGCCAGGAATTTATTTTTTGCTCACCATCCCCCTCCCTCCTCTCTTGTTTGCTTTCCTTTACTGACTTGTACTCCACACGTTGTTTTTTGTTGTTTTCTGTTGTTCTTTTTCGCCGCGGGTGGAGGGGGGGAGGCATGTATGCTGCACTGCATCATTTTTTACGTGTAAGAAATGTAATCAAAAGGGGTTAGATATTGTAAGTGTTCTAGTAATAATAATCGATATGTTATTAATAATACTAATGATAAGCATTTTAATAAAGATAAGAACGATTGGAAATGATATCCTTGATAGATCTGCCGAAGGCTTTCGTGAGTTTGTATGACAGGAACGCGGCAGTCGAGGCAATGCCTTCCGAAGCCCTATTACAGGACATACTAAATGTTCGTAAACTGTAGTAAAAAAAGAAGCCATTACAGGCTTCTCAGGCAAGAATGTCAAATAAATATGCAGATGGAAACACATAGCTCCCAACAATCAATAATATAGAACAAGATATGAACAAAGTTACAATCAATAACAAAGAAAAATGGAGCAGCACCGCAGATAACATAGTATTGCATTGATTTTGGCACAAATCGCACTACAAGATTGGAAATCGTGTACATGCGAAAATTCCTAGTTCATGATTTATTTTTCAGTACCTTCTTTAATCCGGATAAATTTCCATGCACCGCTGCTGAACTGGGAAGATACGGTAACAAAACACTTTCTTTGCCCTTTCCCTAAAGAGTTCATGTAAAATAATAATTATAATGCATTCTTAAGTAAGTCATAACAGGAGAGACTTCTTCCTCCAATAAACCTCGATATGAATGCACCACTTACGAAGAATCAACAAACTGAAAGGCGGTGAAGTCTCGTGAAATGCTGCCTCGATGCCGTTTCAAGTTATCGTCAGTGCATATAGCTAAACGTGGGTGCCCGGCAGTGGCGTAGCTAGGTCGTCTGGCAACCGGGGTCCATAGGTCTTCTGTCACTCCCCTCCCCGGGTGTAGCCGGCGGATAGAGGGGTGTCTTCAGACGTATATGACACACCCCCCCCCCCTCTCTGGCCCCTTGCACCCGTGGCCCACGGCCCCCCGGCCCCTTCTGTTGCTACGCCACTGGTGCCCGGATCGCTTCAGCGCCAACGACTTCGAGTCGTTCGATCCTGGTAACTAACGAACAGGCCCAACTGCACAACGGAGCAGAGAGCCTTTGAACCAACCCCGTGTTTTTTTTTTTTTTTTTCGCCAGTATTGTAGGGGATGCTATCTCGACGCGTCTACCGCGGAGCGTCTGTGAAGCGTTATTCCCGCTATTCAGGCGAACGTTGAGAGGCACAGCGCGAGTGGGACTGCCGCTTGCTTTCGCCGCGTGTGATAAGTGCGCGAGGAGAAGCTTTCAAATGCAAATGGGCTTTGGCGGCAGCGCCGTCGCGTTTTGGAACGCTAAGGAATGCACCCCGAGGTTCGCTCCTAATAATGGTGAACAAAAAATTGATTCTCTCTCCTTATTTTATTTCTTTCCATTTTTCTTTGTTTTTTATGGCGGAGTAAGTAGATTTTCGAGCCGCGAAGGATACACGCGTGTTCCGCATCAAATGCCAATCAGGCAGCGAGCACCAAAACCAGAGTGGACATCCGGAATTATTGCTTTGAGACGTAAATATATAATATTGATTATGTAAAAAAAGGGGCAAGTTGTTTGTATCTCATTTAAATAGAGAACGATTCCTTGGTGCTTTTTTTTAGTCACTAATCCGTAATTATTGTTCCTCACGTCGTATTCTAACCGGCTCCTGGTTAGAGGTCAGATCGAAGTTGGTACGTACACAGTAATGAATGCTGAAGGCGTGGTTCAGCAACGAAGCCTACGTGCAGGGGCCGGGACGCAGCCACATCACCTGAGCACTGGTGATGAATCATCGCTAAGAAGAACTAACAAAGAGACTCCTATAGTACTTCCGAAGAGCTTGAAAAGTCGCTCACGTAGCTTAGTTTTCTTTAATGTATCATTTGGTCAGGTTGGAACACGTTTGTTAACAAAAAAAGAAAGAATATGTTTAGAACGCGATGTCATGAAGGAGAGTACGAGTGAGGAAAGGGCGATTGAAAGGAGGTCACAGAAGGCGTCGGGTTTGATGCTTCTTCATTATGCGAAACCAGCGCTAATATATTGCAGGCGGGACAAGTGGCGAAGCGGACAGAACTATATATTTTAACGCCGTGTCATGTTGCTTTCGTCTCCTAACTCTGGTGTCTCCTTATGGTAAACGAAAGGCAGGGAGGATAACCGGGACTAAGCCGGGTTATACACCCTGCACTGGATAAAGGATACTAAAAGCTGAGAGAACAAGATAGTCTAATATTTCATGTGCACTAGAGTCACCGACGTGGTGAGAATTCTCAACGCTGTGTCACAGATGGTTGCTCAGGCCTGTCAAATTTAGAAATCCCAGTACTGCGTATTTGCTGTTCTGTGTAACTGTTGTATGCAAGATCATGACCTCAAAGCTTTTTCCAACGAGAAATACCTCAACCCGAGCTGGTTTGCAGGGGCTCGGAGGGTGAGACTTTCATCTTCCTAGGACGGGTAGTAGCGCAGAAGGTGATCTATACAGGTTCGTGCGACGACACTCGCTAGATTTGGCGCTATAAATAATTCCTACAAAAACAGTTTAAAATAATTAGGCGAGTATCGAAGCAGAGTCGTGGTCTAGCAGAAACGGTCGTTATGGACTGTCCTGGAAGTCTAGTAGAAAAGTTTATGTACGAAACTTCTGTATGAGGAGTCTCCTTCCCTGGAAGTGTACCTTGAGTGTCATACACAATCTATCAATATCAAACTTCCCCCATAGTGGAAAAAGCGTGCAGGGAAGCGACAGCTGATGAGAGGTAACTAACGGGTCTTTTTTTTAAACGAGCATCAACGGGACTTTGAATACTGGCGGAGGGCCCACGTGCCTTTTAGAGGGGTACGCCGCGAGGGGGAGAGAGCACCCTTGGGGAAGGTATAGCGAAGCGGAGAGAGAAAGCACCCTCTGGCCTTCGAGGCCTAAGTTGGTTAAGGACCTTTCAAGAAGTAGCGCCATTATGCAGCACGGGCTACTGCTCGTCGCGTTGCGAACCAAATGAAAGCGCGAAAACCGCAACAAAAACTGTGAATGCAATCAAAGGCTACGAACAGATACACACTTCTGCAAACCAGTCCAGGAAGCGCACGAGCACCTACCTGAAAACGTTATAGTTTCATAAATAAACAAATTCACTAACACAAGTTTGCAGTTTTGCAGACGAGTAGACCGAACGCATGCACATACAATTACCTAAGGTACCACGTAACTGCTGAACCTACTGTGGCAACGAGCGACAGGGCTGACTCGAAGGTCTCGGCAGGCCTCCTCGGGAGGAGGAGTGCAGACAGGGCATGCCTGCAACTTGTTCGTTTTAACCAACAGTCTCATGCATCTTCTGCATCACCCCCACCCAACCCTCAGCCTTGGAGTCTTCCCTGCAGGGCAGTGGTTGTAGGAGTTTGCTCTTCGCATCGCGCCTTCATCTTCTGACAGACGTTCTGCCTTTTCCCATTTATTTTCGCATCAGCCCACAGTGCCATCCAATCAAATGAAACGTTGATTCATTCAATGACTTCAACACTAGCCGATGCTGGTTCTTGGTGAGCGGAGCACCGGCTCTCCTTAGAAGAGCCGCATCTGCAGTGAATCGATGCGACGCCAGTGCTGCTGCCGTGATACTATAGCAAACTTTCGTTTGCGCGAAGCACATAGCACGTGTAACTTTGTGATCTTTTCTCGGTATATGGTGCAAAATATAAGGCAGAGTTGCAAATATATAAGCGTGTCATCGATATATATAGCGCCAGCACAGTACACTCCGAACAGCGTCCTTCTTCGACTATCTGTCTTTATCGTATAGTTAAGTTGCCCAGAAAAAAATCTCAGCTATTTACAACAGTTCCAGGTTCCCGCTTTGTTTTTCTTTTGACCTGACCATTGGATACGTGCGTAGTCGAACAAGAATATCAATTTTATTATTCAGTAAAGTAACCGACACAAAACAAGTACACGTGGCAAGAAAGTGGGAAATCAAGCAACAGAAATGATAGCAAGCCAGTGCGACAGAAAGAAAAAAAAAAGAAAAAGCAAGGTCACCCAGATGCGCATTTCATTTGCTAGACCCTGTACTGGCAGAGGGGGCGGGTGTAAAGGAATGTATATGAAAAAATAAGGGTTAAAGAAAGGAATAGAAACAAAATAAGTAATATAGAGAATATGTGACTGAAATAGAAACATCCCGACTTCCTGAAAGCAATTTGAAAGCAACACCCTTACGCGAAGGTGGCTTGGAAGCTAAAAGAAGTAATCCTGCAGCAGTCCGACGCATTGAAGCTTTCTTGCTCTTTTTCTGCACCGGCGACCTTCACCCCAACTTTGGCGACTGAACCATATTTGCTATTAAAAAAAATTCTCTCTCTCAGGTCTTATTCTTTCTGAGTTTAAAAGAAAAGGTAATATAAGTAGATTTTCGCCTGTCACACTATATCAAAGCCGAAAGCTCGGGCTTAAGTACAATCGTCCACTTCACAAAGAAGGTCTTGAAGATGAAAGCTTCTGTCCTGTACAGCATGAACGTCACCTCCTGTACATTTGTTTTGTTGCTATCGTTCAAGGTTTCTTTATGATTGTATGTCAACATTAATGACATTAAGCCCCTTGGTACTTATGTTCGTTCGCGTAATCCTCTTTGGATTACGCCGGTATCGTTAAGAGACTAATAGCGCTAGCGCCAATGTTCTTTTATTGTTGCTATAGCACGGTGGTCTTCTTTCATGACTCAACAAAGAAAGCTTAAATGTGAAGGAATGACAAGGAGATTACCAAGCGGATATCTTCGGTTGGGGACCTTCTATTGGGAAAACATGAGCAAAAGGGGAGACAAAAGGAAAATTACGATAGATCGAACGCACTTGTTTGAATCAACGAAGCTCGGATGGTTGATTTAAACGTATCAATTAAATGCCATCCAAAGGTACACACGATGCGTGCAATTTTATTTTATTTCCGAACATGCGCGAAGAACTGCTAACGATCTTTCCCCATATCGCAGACGTTTTGTGTCATTTAGTTTCACGGTTCTCTTTGGACAACTTTAAAGCGGCTGGACTCAATATGTTTTGTTCATCATAATATTCGTCGCTGGTAGAAGAAGCTATTTGCGCACTGGTGAAGTTTTTCAAGTGCAATGGTGCAATTTACCGCTTATTGTCCATCGGTGCATCCTGCCGCGTGAGTGTAGTGTTATCTCTCTCTCTCTCTCTCTCTCTCTCTCTCTCTCTCTCGTTTTCTCTTTCTATTCCTCATATTTTTTTATCCGCAGCATAGGGTAGCAAACCGGACTCATTTGGTTGACCGGCATACTTTTCCTGTCCTTGCGTTCCGTCTTTTCGTTTTTTTTTTTTTTTGCTTCGCCGCAACGCGCATGCAACTTTTCTTCTGCTGTACCACATTTCACAGCATTAGGAGTAAGTGTCGGCCCCAACGTGACTCTTGCGACAGCGGCGACCGTGGTCTACACTGCCTCCATAACCTACCCACTTTGCTACGGCACTATGCAATATGGGCGTATTTACGGTGAACTTGACCAAATATATCCGCCAAGAATTGGGGAAGAAGGCAAAGAAACCTTGGTTTTCACAACGAAGCTGTATATGGCTCGCTAATTCATCTGTCCATCCGTCCGGCCACCTGTCGGCCACCTTACGCCAAAAGCTCCTCGGGCGCAAGCACATGCGCATGCGCGAGAAAAAGGAAGAGATAACTAGAGGCGAGTGATTAGCTAACACCACTTAGATAGCACAAGGCCTGTTTGCTGCGGTCCCTGACCTCATGCTACCTGGCCCGAAAATTCCATTGACAAAGCTAACGTGTTGAAAGCGGTGATGTCAAAGCTAATGTTGCCTGCTCGGGAACATCCCGATAAGATTCTATGGCGGTCGGGCCAGATAGCATGATGTCATGGATTAGAGTGAAAAGGTCTTGTGCTATCTATGTGGTGTTGGATTAGCTGCGCCAGTAGCGACGTCGTTGCTCTTCATCGCCGCCAAGCGCGCGCACAGCAGTTTCTCTGCGGCTCCAAAATGGGTAGGCCACGCGTCATGCGTACTCCTTAGGAGCAGGTAGCTTTAGATCAGCAACGCCGCGAGCAGAACCGGGAACGATCTCGTCTACGCCGTGCCGATGCTGCAGCCCGCGCACGAGAACAAGCTCGTGCAAGCTAGCGGAAGCAGCAACTGCGTACCGAGGAGCCGGCAGACTACCAAGCCGTCGTTTAATGAACCATCGGGATTAACACAGTGATAAACATCGGGGCCGCACGTTTCAGCTTCGCTGGTTAACAACCCGTACGGAGTGCTAGGGCGGTGACATTTTTTTCATGCAGAACGACGCGCTTGGAGGCGTATATTTGTGATAGTGACAATATTTAGGCACCACTTCTTGTTCCATTGCGTACCTCAATAGAAAGAAGAGCTGGACATGCACACTACTGTAGGGGTGGTGCAATGGCAATATAAGCTGATTCGCAATGTGTGCGCAGTCCTATGTTGAGCTAATCGACGAGACACGGAAAAACAAAGCCCTGCCATTGCTCCAATGAAAGCGTCACATTAATACACAACAGAGGAGAGAAGCAAATACGTCAGATTACTTATGTGCGTTTTCGGGCACAATATAGCCACCCTGTATCTTCCTAATGCAGAGAAAACTGCCGGCACCACTCCTTGGTTGGCCTCTTGGTTTGTGCCAAGAGGACAATATTTGCGTGGGCCTTAGCAGTCGCGTTACATTGAGCGGCCGTGTGACAGTAGGCGGCCAATCTGGGGAGTTCGACGCCTCTCTAAAACCGTTCGCTCCTTTTTTCCTCTGCGTGAACCAACGGAGAAAACCCCGAAGATCGCGGCAACTGCGAACGCAGTTTCGATCACACCAACGCCCTAACAGATCGAAAGGCACATCCGGTCGCAAACGTACGTGCCGGTTGAGAAAGGAGAAAGACGCGAGGCGAGGGGCGCGTATCTCCTCTGCAGTTTTTCCTGGCCAACACCAGGGAGCGCGAGCTCAAGTTGTGTTCCAATAGCGTAGCTCGCTGGCAAGATCAATGCGTTTCGCTACTTTTCGAAGAACCAGGAGCTTTAACGTACGGTCTGTCAAAGCACCACACAGTGAAAAAGAGCCATAAAGCGTTACGCAGTGAGGAAAAGGAGGAGGAGGAGGAGGAGGAGGAGGAGGATAAACTTTATTAAGGTTCTGTACAAGATGTTGCCACAGTGCAGCGTATTCCGCTCGCACAATCCGGTCTCTTTTCAGTAAGGCAGTAGCACCCATAAAGCCTCTTGCACTGATGTTCTGCTAGGCGGGTGCTCAAGCATTTTGATCGATGAGTGCGGACGATTGTCCAGCTAGTCTCTTAATGATCTGAAGGAGCTAAACAACCGCTAAAACAACAGCACTCACAAAGAAACAACTATACATAAGACGACATGTTTTTGGTCGAATTGGCTCGTGATAGTGAGTAAATTAAAAGAGCAACATAAATGGTTGCGGCAAGACAGGGCACTGCACAGGACTCGCTAACAGCTGGCGTATTAAAGGGAGAAGTAAAAGCCGTGTGCTCATGGTATGCACATGCGCGATAACAAACGCCAAGAGGGGTGACCAAATAAAACATGAACAAAAAAAGCGCCGCGTTTTGCGTTTCGCGGGCTTTCTTTCAGGCTTGAAAATAACTTTTGTGTAGCACGTGTAGAGCAACAGAAAGAGGGAGAGGGAATTGTTCATTATGGCCTACAGCTTTTCGATTTACACTTTTGATCCAATTGTAATATTTGGAAGTTAATTAGTTAATAACTAATCATGTGATTAGGCGAAATAATAATAAAAGTAGATTGCTCGACTTGGTCCAAGCGAGGGCAAAGCAACACTACGTGACACTGGCACATATTTAAATTTTGGCACAAGAGACGCGGGACACCCTGTGCATGCAACTGCACCGCCTGCTCATGGACGAAGGCAAAGCCGGCGCCGGAACCTCTGAATTGCGTAGCACATATTCGTAAGTGTAACACTTTTTTCGTATACGTTCCATCTGCATTGTGAAACCTTTTTGTGGAAGGTATTTCGAAATGAAATTAGGAGTGATCTACGGCTGCAGTGGCAAAAAGTTCTGGTGAAGGAACAACCGACGCTCAAGAGCATTTAATAAAGATAGGTTTCTCCTAATAAGGGAAGCATCTTTGAAAATATGGCCCACATGCGTAGAAGAGCCAACACTGAACAAGATCCTATTTCTGCGCCAACATCCCTTTCTATCGTGTCCCTAAAGACAACGGGCTCTGTAAAATGGCCGGCAATATTGCTCCCCATATACTTGTGAGCGTCCACATCCGGGCGCCGTATATCTGTCCTTTACAAAATGTCTTCAACCATTCTCTCTCCCTTCTCTCCCTCCCCCTCCCTCATTCTAATACTCCATCATTTATCAACACATAATCTTTTCCTTGACCTGCTTATCGATTGAAAGAGCTGCGTATCCTTCTGTATATAGGATACGATGCCCACATGGAAGTGGCCGTGGCGTAGCGCACGTCAAGTGCCCTTTCAGATCAGATATTGAGAGCTGAGACAAAACTGAGCACAGTGGGGTGTCTGTGGCAATAGAAGATTGCTTTCGAAGTTTTCCAACGCGCTCTATTGCACTGAACTGCTTCGGTCGATGCTCAGCGCGCCGAACGTCATTAATCTAGAAAGGTCATTTATAACTTCGGAACACAGCGTGATAGCAAGCAGTTTCTGTGCGCAAAACCGAAGAGGAAGTGCAGATGTTAACAATAAAGAAGAAAACATGGTACGCTAAAACGGCACAGAATCATTTTGGAATATAGTATTCGATGACAAACTATGCGCGTTACCTGTCAATAAACTGCAGACGTGATAAATTTGGCTCATCCTTTCTTTGCGATTGTTGGTCTTCACTTTTGAGTAGCGAAAGTGAGATGTTTTCCAATGCTTTCTTAGTCGGTGGAAAGACTGCAAAAGCGATAACTACCCTTCGCATGAAAATAGGGCGATATTTGTTTACTTAATGTACGTATTGGGTTCAAAAATAAACTGTATCATTTTTGTTTTTGCACTATGAAGAGATTAAATCATTATACAATCTTCGCATTGCTGAGTAATTATGACAAAACAAAGCTGCTAATTAGCTGTCATTTTTTCCCCTTTGATACTTGTTTTCACCTTCACGGTTAGATCGAGTGATGCCGGCGAGCTGCCGTTTCTTGATGAATGGTATTCCGTAAGGCCGTTTATTTTTCCTTGTTTGATCTCTATTGCGTCAGCCAGCATACCAACCACACCTTTGACTTCACTTCTCCATTGGTGTCCAGACTATGTGCGGTCAACCCACCGCGGTTGCTTGGTGCCTATGGTAGTGGCCGGCCAAGTACGAGGACCGAACCTCGGCTATGGCAGCAGCGTTTCAAAAAGAGCGAAATGCGAAAACACCCGTGTATTTAGGTGCACGTTAAAGAATCCTAGCTAGGGGGTCCGAATTTCCGGAGTCCCCCAGTACGGCGTGCCTCATAATCAGATCGTGGTTTTGGCACGCGAAACCCCATAACTTAGACTATATGCAGTCAGGAGTGCTGCTGAAGCTAACGCCAGAACCAACGTCAGGTAAAGCTAAAAAGTGAGCTGTGGCACGACAGCTTCGGACATTGCTAATGAGCGAGCATTTGACTGAACCTACTAGAAGCACTAACTCATGCCAGCGAGAGGAATTAGGCCATCAACATATACCTAAATATAGCGGTCGAAAGGAGCCTCCGACACATGTGAACAGATGTTTCTTGTATGAGTAAAATCAACATACAAGTGCTTTTTTTCTGTTCTTTTTCTCCCCGTTGGTTGCTGTTGAAACATCTTGTTCAGCTCATCACGACGCTCGGCTTGGCAGACAACTAGAACAAAGCGGGCGAACCCAGGTCTGGGTTCTTGAATAAAGTTTATTCTCTCTCTCTCTCTCTCTCTCTGCTCTAAGAAATTAGCAAGCATTTATTTGTGAGTACGGTGGTTCTACTGGAATGGAAATGCTAGATGGTGCGTAGATTTGCCTATATTTCGCCGCTGTGACACTAAATGACCTCGTCGTACCACTGAAAATGCTTATTTTATAACAAAATATTACATGGTAAATTTAACAATTTGCGATAACTACCCGCGTACGCGGAAACGCATCGCGTTCGTATATTAAAAAATGCCATTTCCCGCAGATTAGGACAAAGCAAGGCTAAGAAACAACGTCGCAGAAACGTCTGACGTCAGAAATATTTGACGAATTCACGTATACTGGCCATAATTCCCGAGGAAGCTCTACAACGCCAGTACCAGAGTTTCTTCTAGTAATTGTCTGCCTTAGAACTCTATGGCTAGGCGCACGGCCACACTCAATCGGGCCAAGACGGAGCAGAAAGCCTTCGGCAAGCACATTGCATTCGATGTCTCACACGAAAGCCGAAACATTTTCCCAGCGTAGATACTGCTCAGGTGCTTTCCACACAGTGAAACAGCTTAAAAACACGCTTTGTGTTCCGGAGCAGTACACTGATAAGGCCCGTGACCGGAAGTTTCTAGGGGCCCTACTTTCGCTACTGTTGTCGCGTGAGTGAAACCGTCTATAACAATTGGCGTTCGGCGGCGAACGCGCCGGCCAACTCGGTCGCCCTAGGTCGCGCACCCTTTTTTTCGGCGCCTTTCTGTCGGCGACGGAAGTCCCGCCACCACCGATTACGAAAACGGGCGAAAGAGCCAAAGAAAGCTAATCCCTTTAATGCTATGTTTCTTTCCCTTCTTAGTTGTTTGCGTACATAGTCCAACACTTTGTTCTCATTGCGTGCCGGCTGTAAGCGGCGTTTCCACGTACAATATAGAAAAAGAAAAGAAAGAAACACGTGCTTCCTGTTGGTGCGTGCATATTCTACGCCATACCTCACATTTACTACCTGGTACATTTGCGTCGACTCAAATTATCTGTATTTTATTTAAGAATCACTACATAGGGGGGTTCATATACATGTAATTTTCCACTCGAGTCTTACACAGCTCTATTAAGACGAAAGCCTCCAACATATGTAACAACAGCTTAGGAAGCCTGCGATATCTTTTCTTTTTTTTTCTTTTTTTGAAATTAGTCGTTCCCTCCGAAAGCTGAGCGCCGCAAGGCCGCAACAGCTCTTCGGTCATTCCGAAGGGATTCTCGTGTTTAATTACGCGAAGGACAGTGCGGCGCTTGCGGAATGTTTCCACCCCGAAGAGTGAACTGCCTGCGTTATTTCCTTACACTTAAAGAGCATGCTGTAGCGAGAAAAATGACTCTGCACTTTGTCATGCCAGCGCGTGCCGTGGCAATGACAGGGAGAAAGCTGGCACCTCTCTTGCATAACAGCAAGCCAGAGAGAGCGCCTAGCGGTGGTTTCCGCGATGATTACCTTGAAATGTGCGTATTCTTTTATTTCTTTCCTTCTTTCCTTTCCTTCTATGAATGCTTGCTTAACTTTCACTTTCAAAGCATTGCTTGAGCGTTAATTGTAGAATGTTTACAAGAAGCGTGGGTATGGTTTGCAATTGTATCTTCTTGATACAATGAACAGCTGAACACCTCTGGTTTTGTTGAAAAATTAATTTAGTTAGCAGGAAAAGCTCTCTCATACATTCAGAAAACAAAAGATGAAGTATTCCACTTTTGTTTACTAAATGTAAGAGTTTCAGCTTCCAGCTGGGTGTTTATCACTGGGTGTTTGTCCTCAAATCTGTGCCCTCTATGCGTATTATTCACTATTAGGCGCACAAATTCCTAAACGCGCAGATATAATGTCTGTCGACCTTATACTCTATCTTGAAATAAATACATCTATTCGATTTAATCTCTTCAGCACCGTGTCTACAAAGGACCCAAGTCAGTTTCGCTTAACAAGGGACTCACAGATGTGAATCTACTGCGTTAGTTCTACAGCTTCTACTCGTGTTTTTCCAGGGAAATATTTTATATTATGCCTAATTACTCATGACACAAAATATATGCTGCGTCATAAAGCGGTTTCGATCATTTATGGAGTCGAAAACATTACAACAGAAGGTAACATAAGAGAGTCCGGATAAAAAAATAATACAAAAATATTATTTGTTCGATGTCTTAAAGAAGGAGAACAAACTTATAAATGGATAGCTTGAGGGATGGCTTTCGAAGCTAAAATGATTCAGGGATCACCCACGATCTCCTTTCTCGTTCGTGGTTGGCCAGTGGCACTCAAAAGCTACAAATCTCAAATGCAGTACTCTATGTTTCTTTGTACAATGCTCGTCTTAGTAAATAGCAAAAAAAAAACGAAGAATTTTAATTTTTTGATGCGAGAAATTCTTGGACCCAGTGCAGTGTGTTTTGTATCTCACCGTTTTCATGCGTCAACAAGCAGACAACTACCGCCATCTGCAGTCAAGCATGGGAAGTAGCTGAACTTTGGTTAGCGGCTGCTCGCGAGACAACCCTGGAGAACCAGCCGAGCGCGTTGAATGTGGGTGGTGAGTGGACGCGTGGCTTTGAGTAGCGGCGCGAAGTGATCGGCAAATGTTGCTCTGGCGCCATCACATTCCGGCGTCGCATGCTACTGCGCCTGAGATGTGATGTCTCTGAAGGTTTGGATGCGGTAAACGGTCGTTAGTTCTGTCTTCTGCTCTTTTACTCGTTCGTTCGTTCGTTCGTTCGTTCGTTCGTTCGTTTGTTTGTTTGTTTGTTTGTTTGTTTGTTTGTTTGTTTGTTCGTTTGTTTGTGTGTTCGTTTGTTTGTGTGTTTGTTCGTTCGTTCGTTCGTTCGTTCGTTCGTTCGTTCGTTCGTTCGTTCGTTCGTTCGTTCGAAACGCAGGTTGTCTATTCGGGCACGCGCCCAATAGCCCATGTTTTCCGCTCACGAAGACAGCAGCAAGAAGCCCAAGCTGGTAGACAACTTGAATAATTAGACACACGAAGTAGGTTAGATACATACCGCAAACTTGGGGCGAGATCGGAGATCTTTGTTCGATACGCGTTCTGTTCGGTTGGTGCAACGTCACAAAGTGTCAGTATGCAAAATTTGTGAGAACGGGGCGGAGAGAGCAGCCAATCGGCAAGTGGTGAACTCCCCGGAAGTTTACTTCCCTCGTTCGTCGTCTGCTTGCAGACACTATACTACAAAACGAAATGTTTCTCGTATTCCGATGACTGTAATATTTATCTTAAAAAATGTATTTTTCTTTCTTTTGAAGCTTAAACACGTTTTCAAATAGCAGTACCTATGACTAATGCCGTTTATAACTATTAGTTTCTGTGCGTCTTCCCTATATGGTGTCGCACACAGCGAGAAAAAAAAGAAAAAGCAATGACGGCGACACTGGCGCACTTTCCAGGAGGCAGCAAGATTCCAGTAGCGTGCTGGCACCCAATGATGGGGTCAATTTCGCTGTACAACCAACGCACAATTTGTTTCGACAAACGAAAGCGATGCCGGAATTCGCTTTCTGCCATTTCTTCCAACGCGTTTCGTACCTCCTCCCGCTCTCCTTCCTCCTCGAAAAACGCCAGCGCAGTAACCGAAGTTCCCAACGCAAGCGCCATTCTCTCGACTTAAACTGTGGACTGGATCCAAACGGGCCACTCCGCAGCCGCAGCCGCCGGTTGGATCCAATCCAATCCACCAGACGCGCCATACGAAGCCGGTCTCATAACGAACGTATGATCGCTCCAAACTTTCCAACTCCCGTCGGGTTCGGCGCTTAGCAGACGACGTTCTCGGTTGCACGATGATTGACAAGTGCGGATCGTCATTTTGACGTCACCAAAAACGCGGCCACGCCCCGCGGCTGGATATGTCGACGCGGAGTAGGCCAATCGCGCGCCCCGGTAACCGAGCGAACGCACCGAACAACGATCTCCGATCGCACCCTTGGTGGGAGTAACCAAAGAATGCTAATCGCCTTAGAAATTCTGCAGAAACAATGGACGATTGTTGTCGATGCAAGCTAATGGCCGAACGCTTCGAGCAATCCATTCGCTTTACAGAATGGATGATGCGCTTCCAGGCGTACATTCGTCGCATGGCGGATATTTACAGGCAGCGTTATTTTTTTTTCCTTCACTGGGTAATACCGTGGTGAGCATAGCTGTTAACTAACACATTTGTGTTGGTAGTATATTAAAATATACACCGGCGAACTCCGCCATGTAAGCGCATGCAATCTCCTCTCCGATCCCCTGAGCCCTCTCCCCCAGACTTCAAGGGGGGTGAGGGTGGGGGGGGAGAAGAGGCGGGCTCTTCTTCCTGAAAGCTCCACCACAACATTTAAACGTTCAAACATCCCCAAAACTCTCGCGCGATGTCACGGTGAATCTCGTTAAACGACAAATGTGCACCGTAATTTGTTTGCGCGAGACAAGGTGCCTATTCGCACCGGAGCCATATTATCGGCGGCGAAAGTTTGACGACCACGAAAGCGGGCGAAGGAACCAAAGAAAAGTATTCTCTTAAAAAAATATATATGTAGAAAACCAGCAAGCCAGCTAACCATAATGCAAACCAGCGAACCGTAACACAGAATGCATGGAATGCGCCATTGCCTTTCAGGCTTTGTCCTTGTCCCTCCTTTTCTCAACAGCCGAGTTGGCAATACTGATATAAGAATCCACAGCGCATTTTTTATATACTAAACCGCTGTTTCTCAAGGATCTCTGCAACACTTTATCTCGTTTGCGCGGTTCATTTGCATGCCCAGGCATCTGGGCACGCAAATGAGCCGCGCGAAGCTTATGCAATCGCCCGAGATGAGAGACCCCCAGCCAGTTTCTTTTCCTTCTTTCTTTTTGAATTCTTTCTTTTTGCCTGCTGGATCTTTTTATTCATAGTATTTCTAAGCAGTGCCGTGTAATCAAGCGCAACTGTCCTTCACGTGCTTCGTTGTCCCATTTGTCTAGAGCGATTGACAACAGTGTTCGGGCAAATGCGCGTGAAAATCCAATGCCAGCCTTTTTCTGCGTAACCGCCTCTTTGCCGAGAAGTGAGATGTGCAATGCACTAGGCCTTTCACGCGGCATAGAATAAGTAACTTTGAAAAGTAAGTGGTAAATCAGAGGAAAATGAGACCGCGGGGCTTGTTGGTCGCGGTGCTGTGTTTCTCTTACGTTTCTTAAAGTGCGATCACATAGCTAAATGCTAGGCTCAGTTATTCTAAATATTTGCTTTACGGGGAAAGTGAATCACAAATGTTTTACAGCGACCTCACAAAAGCCGAGCTGAAGTTGCTTAACGTGGCTCCGACCGACTAAGCAGCTCGAGCCAGCGCTATTTTAACGGGCGGAATGACTCAAGAAATCACGAATAACGAATAAATCGAGAATGCAAGTAAATGTAGATTCATAAGTAGCTCCAAGCTTTTAACACAAACATTTTAATAGAACAGTGCATTATATAGAAGCCTTTATTTTATATTTGATATTTGTGCTACCCTGCATGGTCTGGTATGTGCAACCGTATGTTCCCGTTTATGCAGCACGGAATTTGGTTTCAAATTTCATTTTCAAATTTCAAATTATTTATTTCCAAAAACAAGTTATTGTGGTTGACAGGGCTAAAAGCTGCGATCTGCAGCTTGACAGAGGCCTGGACACCATATTCAATTCAGGGCATGACCTCGACGTGCATGTCGAACCGTTAGACAAAAACATACGAGACAGAAAACAACAGTTCAACACAATAAGAATACACTGCAAGACTAAGAATACACAATACTAGATATAATGTTTTATATACAGAAGAAGAAAAATAATGTATAAAAAAAGCCAAATATAACGAAAAAAAAGGGGAAAATGACGTATGTATATAGAGATACAGCCATATATATATACATATATATATATATATATATATATATATATATATATATATATATATATATATATATATATATATATATATATGAATTTACATACGCATACACTCAAACACATATAATACACCAGGAAAAGATATAACATTCTAAAAACACAACAATGTGAAATACAAGCACACAGAGGAGGATTTAGCTTCTTTTAAAAAAAGGAAGAATTAATTATGTACGTAGCTTCACGACAATAGTGGTAGGTACGATTTTTTCTTTAAGAAAAGAGCTGATGAAGTAATGCTTGTGTGGGCTTCAGTATATGTTTGTATTTATTGAGGATTAACGGAAGACTACATTTCAAAGCCTGCAGTTTGTAAAAAGTGCGGAAACGTGGTATTATCCAAAAGTCAAGACAACGTGTACGAACAGTGGTATTTTGCTGGAGCAGTGATATTGTCCTAATAAAGTTTTTAAAAGTAGGTGAAGGCACATAGAATGAGCGCAAAACACGAAATTCATACATATGTTGGGTTTTCATAATGTTGTGCAACCTAAAATAATATTCTGTGGAAACTAAATAATCAATATTTGCGATATTGCGAACAACATTCTTTTGTAAGAAAAATATCCTCGTAAAATTCCTTTGTGTAGTGGTCAACCATACGAGACTACAGTAATTAATATCGGAAGCGAACAATGCAGAATAAATTTGTTTTTTTGCTTCCACTGGGAGAATTGCACGGCAACGCGATAGAGCTCCTGTGGTCATTGATAGTTTTTCGCATGAGTTGTCAACAAGCGAATCCCATGTGAGATTTGAGCTAAATATGTTACTCCGAGAATTTTATATTCATTACCGATTTCGATCCTGTGGCCGTCGCAGTATACATCCTGTTCTAAATTAATTACTTTATTTTTTGCACGGAAGAAAAGTACCTTGGTTTTAGCTGGGTTAATCATGAGGCAGTTAGAATTTGACCAGAATACGAGCTTCTCAAGGATGTGATTACACCTTAACGCTAGATCGGCTTCATCAGTTCCGGAGAGTAGGATAGTGCTATCATCGGCATATATGATAAATTTTGAGCTTGTGTCAATACGGACAATATCGTTTATGTATACGTTAAACAAAAGGGGACCTCAAATACTGCCTTGAGGTACACCACATTTTATATGGAGGGGAGATGAATGGTAATTGTCAATGGACACACACTGAGTCCTGTTGGCTAAGTACGAACGGAATAGTTGGAGCTGCTTACCAATGTTTATTTTCAATGTTTTGTAGGACACTTTCATTAAGAGTTAATAAAGCTGTTTCAGTAGAGCGTCCAGTAGAGCGTTAGACGAAGTATCCTATTACGAAGTAGGCCCACAGAGCATCTTTTTCTTCAGTGTAATCAAACATTGAATCGTAACCAGTAACATGTTAATAATATGTTGAAGGAGATTTCTTGAATATATTAGTCAAATAGCGAGTACACCATAATGATTATCTAGTGGGAAATGCGTGGTCATTTTGTCGGAACTACCTTTCGTTTTCGAATACCAAATTAAAATCAAATTTAAGAACCCTGGTTAGAAACAACGAGAATAAAACTTTGCGGTATGTTTAGCAAAGGGAGAAATGACGAAGTTATGGACAAAGGCAGATTTAAAGCAGGTGATAAGAGCTTTATTGACGCTGTCCTTCAAGGAAGTTGCGGGTTCAAGCTCCTTATTCTCTGAAGATAGCAGCAACAGGCAGCGCGAGCAGAGCGTTGGCGATGCTTCTGGACGGAGGCGCTTCTTCTTCATGCAGGTAACAAATTCGCTCGCGATACCAGCACTACTGCTTGTAAATGTGTCACTTTAATGACACAAGGTCGTATACGGCACTTGAAATGACACACCTCAGTGGCCGACAATAGAAATGTTGAACCATCTGTAGTATACGGCTTATTGGTCTAGTCTCCTTTCTTCTTTTTATTTCACTCCCCCATGACTTCTACACCTGTAGTTTAGCAAAGTAGAGAAAGTCTGGTTATAAAGTCAAGTTAAAAGATTGCAAAAGAAAAAGGAGATGGAGAAAAGCGAACAACACAAGGGCTGTACTAACTACCATGAACCAACTAGGCCAGCAGCAAACTTTGTTTTAAAAAAAGACAGTCTATTTAACCCCGCTGCCTTTCTTACCTTACCTCTCGCTCTCTTTCTCCACCTCTATACTTTTTGAACTATCAAACTATACGCCGAAATATCTTTCGTGAAATTTGGCGACCGCTTTGTGGCTTATCTATGTATCGCAAGAAGTTCATACCTATTTGAGAGGGTTGCGAAGCATCCATGTGAGTCCACAGAAATGACATAAGGTTTATATCAGCGTGCAAGCTAATGAATGTAATCGCAACTAGAACAAACGCTGATTTTGTTAAATACAACTCAGTGTGCAGAGGTCGAGGTATTTCTGCCAGAACACTTGCATGAAAACTTGACCTTTGGCACAGAAAATGCATTTCCAATATAAGCGGTAGACATGGAATTAGTCAGTACAAACGTGTGCCTACAGGCGCCACCGTATTCTTCTCCTATGCCCTAGTGATATAGCATCACATACCTGCTCCATTCACGCGTTTGAGATTATCGTACTGTAGTCGGGAATAGCCCTTGATACCGCTGGAACCCATTGGTGCTGCTTAGCTTTAGTGATTGCCCCTTTGGCTCACGTTTCCTTTGTCTCATGCCTAGTATTGGTACTCGATATTGAATACATAGAACGCGTGGTTTCAGAGCGAAGATCATTAAGAAAATCAAATATGCAGTCAGAATCTAGGAGGATTGTATTCATAGCCTCAATAGATAGTACATTCAGCGCGAGATCTAAGGGGGAGATGGCCCTTGCGCCATTAAACATCAAATATTCATTCATCTAAGGGGGAGAGAGAGAAAAGCAAGGAAATGCAGAGAGCTTAACAATATCAACGTAGGGATTGCTGTTCTGCGCTCGTCAAAGTTAGTAGATAAGTGCCGTACTGTCAAAATTAACCCTGCTTGCAGTGAGGTGGCACCGGGGAGAGACGCCCGAGGCTCACTTGGCGAGACAAGGTCACGCTTAGAGCGCATAAAATTCCCTCCCTGGCAGCCATTAAACATACTGCGTACTTATACCAATCGCAAGAGCGAAAGTATAAGCCGTTCCTCATTACGTTTCCAAGAAACCCGCGCTTTAAGCGATAGCACTTTCACGAGATGGGCTGCCAGCGTCATTGCGAAGGAAGATTTAGCACTTCCGCGTGAAGTCCGAGTAGGCGTGCATCGAGGATAGTGCGGGCTTTAGCCGATTCCGGATGCTCTTAGATAAGATCACTCAAGACGACAATGTTAACGCTAGAGCCATCAAAAAAAATATGTTTAGAAGGCCCTTAGGCGGCTACCGCCGCGGTCGCCAAGTCTACACTGGTTCGTTGGACCTTCCTAAATAATTTCACACAATAACTTCCCCTCAATGCAGCTACGCCCTTGCCTGTGATATTTGTCTTAAATAGAATTGCATCCTCAATGGTGACGCCCGAAATGCTACTTCAACGAATGTCATGCTTACTGGACTAAACTGGACCACGGCTTCGTATGATTTTCTACAGCTTTGTCATTTACGAGCATCAAGATCTGTGACTACAAAGATTTCACAGGCTCTGAACAAAATGTTAAACCGATAGCGCTATTGTTGTCTAGACGGTTAAGAAAACCGAGGTCTGATAATCGAGTATGCACGTCTACGCTATAAGGTGCGGCGTGCGCTATTAAAATAATTCTGGAGTCACCGCTAAAAACACTTCTGTTTGAGCAGTGATGGTATGTTATGGCGTGACAGCAGATGAGACTGAACCTCAATTGGAGATTTTTGTTCTTGCTTATAATGAGAGGCCAGGCTGTTTTTGTTGGTTGTGAAGACAGCGATCTGCGCTCTGACTGAGCTCACTAAGATGAGATGAAGCTGAACTAAACTACAAAGTTGTCTAGCCGAAAGCGAATTGCTTTGGTGCAAATTATGAGAGCTTGAAGGCGCTGCGTTTCGTGCTCTTTCCATCTGATAAGACAAGCAAGTGATTAAGTGAGACGTGTCTTGCCGAATTAAAAAAAAAATGTGGGGTTTTACGTGCCAAAACCACTTTCTAATTATGAGGCACACCGTAGTGGAGGACTCCGCAGATTTCGACCACCTGGGGTTCTTTAACGTGCACCTAAATCTAAGTACACGGGTGTTTTCGCATTTCGCCCGCATCGAAATGCGGCCCGCCGTGGGCCGGGATTCGATCCCGCGACCTCGTGCTCAGCAGCCCAATGTCTTGCCGAATGGTGTTGACTTCGTGCGAGTTAATGCTAGCGCGTGCCGTACTCAGGTGTTGTATATATAGGGAAATAAAAAAAAACAGTTTCGAAAACTCGGGGAATATTAGAGTCCTTATGTCCCCTGAACAAGTTACTCGAGGGAGCCCATAACTTGCAGACCTGATTCCCCGTGCGGCTAAATATGCACTCCTCACGCAGACGCGAAGTACAGCTGCACGTAATCACGCTTTCATAGGTAGTCGGTTCGGCGCTAGTCGAGCCCTGGCTCTAGTTTTTATGGTATCTCCAAGTGTGATGGTTTAGCCGGCATAGGAACAGTAGCGCATCCAGGGAATCTTCCAGGGGTTCTTATTACAGTGTACAGGGAAGGGGGGGGGGGGGGGGGTAGGGGCTTCCTGCACGTTCATTACTATCTACCGACATGTATCGGGAGAGGAGAAGGGAAGAGCTCGAGCCTGGAGAACAAACGAAGGCGAAAACTTACGCACAGGCATCGTGAAATGCTTTGAAGCGCCTGTGATATACAGGCGAAGACAATGTTTGCACAGAACTCGCCATGTTTATGGTGGGAAAGAGTGTTCCATCTGCGGGGATCAGTGTAAACGCACAAACGGGAGCGCAGCGAAGCGGGTGCACTTAGGCTCGTAAGTATTTGCCTTGCCATCACTTGTTGATTAATTTATTTCCTGCCAGGTTTTGCGAACAGATCGTGGTCAGGATCGTATGAAGACGCTAAGATAGACGTGTAGATAAATGAGTAATTAGGAACACGGGTCTTCTCAAGCTAACAAGGGCAGCGAAGACAGCTGCGGAGGTTCCCACTCACACACACACGCAAAACGGGACATCGCTTGCTGCATCGGGGATAATGCACGCAAGGATAGAACCGATTCCTCAGTGGCACCCTGACTGGACCACTGACTGACTATATATACACAAAGGGACTTCGTAATCATTCGTGATTCAGTCGAAGCATTAGCTTGCGTGACGGCGATGCTTTCCAATGATTCTGGACATGCATGCGAGATGAATACTAGATGAAGCAGTGTAATGCAAGAGAGCGGAAGCAAATAGTGACGCTAAAAGTATCGCTACACCCTCTTTCTTTACTGCACAGACAGAGGACTTTCGTTGGAATGAATTTAAGGTATCATTCAATGTGCCAAGTAGAAATGTTCTTGCATTTTTTGGAAAGGCAAAAAAGAAAAAAACATAATCGCCGACTGTCAACTGAAAGGTATCGCAGCCTTTACAAAAATCATTATAAAGCTTCTGTTGACTTTCTGTTGCCTTCAATAGAGTGTTTGCCGAGGTGTTATTAAATATAATGCATCCTTTCGGTAAGAAAGTGGCGGTAAGGTAGGAGACTGGCTAAAATTTACCTGCGCATGCTCAAAAGAAGACAACGCCAACCTTTCATCCATGGACACGTATGGGTACCAGAGTTGCGGAGTGACAATTCCGGCCTTGGAATGATTCCGGAATCATTACACATTTTCGCCCACCCGAAATGATATGAGAATGAAATGATGGCAGCACTCAGGAAGATGGAGTGGGAATATAATGGGAGCACGAGATTTCGGAATGAAGTTAAAGTGGAATGGGCACACAGTCCTGGAGCGTTTAATGTTTATTTAAGGCGAGACTGCAAAACTGGTAAGTTGGCCATATAGACTAAACAAGGCTTGTTCATTTTATTACAGTTCTCAATTTTTACTCAAAACTATATCTTTCAGTGTCGACCTGTTATAGGTGAATACCTATACCACGGTAATTGTAAAGAACACAGTATTCTACACTTCCGAAGACCAGGAAACCATTTTATGTTACATTGTTGAAGTGCGTATAAAAGCAACAAATTTTAATTGCGAAGAATGATTCAGTTTAGCAATAGCATGCTTGACCTACGGTTAAAGAATTGAGACCAAAAACAAAAGCTTACACGCTGTATGAGTCTGGCTATTCATAACACGAGCCATGTTTTTTCGCACACTGTCTAGCGTCGAAAAGGCGCATTAATAGGTTGTCATAGAGGTGTGCTAAAGAAATTGCTGCCCGCTAATGGGCTAGTAAATGTGAAGCAAATAAGGTGGTCTTGCAAAACATATCAATGCGTTTCGATTTTAAGTTAGTGATCAAAGTTTCAGAATGACCTAGCTTGATCCATGTCGTTCACAACGGTACAAGGATAGTTTGTAATTACCTTTGCTCGAATAAAAATAGTTTCGCAGGAATGAAAGCTTTTAGGAAATGGCAGATTTCATTCAGAAGGCAAACATTGCTTGTATCACGTGATGTGATGTGGTCTTCAACGACCTAACGTGTCAGCGGCTAATGTAAAGCTAACTTCAGTGGACATGACCGGGTAGCTATAGGCTAGTATTTTCAATATGGCGGCCCAGTGCTGTCTCAAATTAGCCTGAAATTTGGTTGTGAAAGAAACGGGCGTAATCTGAAGAACCACGTAAACACGACGATGCCAAGTTTTGCTTATGAAGGCGTCAATCGCTATAGAAGTTTTTTTTTTCATTACTGTTTTGTAAAAGCCTGGAGAGTTATTTGGAAAAGGGGAGCCTTTGCTCTGTCTCGTTGAGTTTCTTCTTTTTTTTTGTGCTAGAGAAGATACAGAACAGGAGACCGAATGACAGGCTGGTAGCCTGTCATGCGGTTCATGTTTTGGAAATTTACATGTTTTGTGGATAATTGTATTATGAGCGTCAGAATAGAATATATTTCGCAATCACTTCGATTATTTGTTACTTCAAGACGCGTAAGCAACGTGTGTATGTAATGTTAAAAATAATAGAGGCTTTTCAAAAAGTTATTCGTAAGTTCTTTTTTAAACGTTCCACAAATATGTCATAAAAATGTGACAGTTAACATCTTGACAGAGAGCACTGCTTCAGGAATGTATCCTCTTAAAAAACAAGGCAAATCTTCGCTGCATGACACAAAATACCTCAGCAGTAATCTGCGGAGTGGAAATTTAATAACTATTGCCAGAATGGCATTGCTTCAGACTCTAATAAAAAGATAGAATCCGAAACTACTTGCCAGAAATACAGATAAACATACCTAAGCCCACCACGTTTGATGGAATTGAACAAATGCATTCTGCTTGCTCGTTCCCAGTTCATGGTCCAAACAAATGCAGCTAAGACCCTATGCAAGTAATGCATGCGAGAATGCGATGCACACAACACGTTCGTTACGTACCATATATTGGATGCTGCGAACAGAGGGCCAGTGGCGGTTGGCGAAAATATTTACAGCTCTTTTCCTGACCAACCATCTGCTTTCCTTATTTTTTCCTTCATCGTCCAGGCAGCTTTCGTGCATTGTGCGTCTTGGTCGTGGCATTTATTTCCTGCCATGCCATGACAATTTATCGGTAAGGCTGACCACCACAATCGAGAAAAGCATTCCGGCTTGATGTACCAACTGTGTGGACAACCTAAGCCTTCCTCCCATTTTAGCTGGCATCCAGCATACAAACTATTCGCACCCCGGACAAAGCCTCCATTCCCATTCGGGATGTGGACGCAGCCACGTTGCACAAAACAAGAGCAATATCAACAGCATAACCTGTAATTTCACATGATGTGCTTTTCTCTTTGGTTGTATATATATTTGTACGTGGACAATTTAACATTAGACGGTATCAAGGTGGCGTACGCAAACTACACAGCGCGAATTATTAAAAGGGCGAACGTACCGATAATGTTCACATACGCTCTAGTGTCAGACAGGCATTTCCCTACTCGCCTTTATTATTTGCAGCATAGTTGGCCCACTGTGTCTAGCTATTGATACTGCTATAAAGCATGGTACTGTTTTAAGAGCAGTATCATAGGCTTCCAGCTGCAGTCGGCGCATATAAAAGCTAAAAAACACGGACGCATTTCTCAAAAAAATTCGGTGCCCTTGGACTTTGTGAAGAAGGATGACCGGCGAAGCTGTGTAAGTGGGCCCCTTAATGGCGAACTGCAGCTCCGCCGCGGGTCGGCCCGGCATTGCATTATCTCCGGGATTGGCCCACGTATGGGGAGTGCTTTTGCTAACCGCGCCAAGAACGACACTTCAATTTCCTTGGACGGTAGAGGTATACCGCTTCGCCGTAAAAAGGCGGAATAAACAGGTTTCAAGCCGGTGTTTGTCGCGCTTGCTGAACCTGAGCGCGTCGCAAAGCAGCAAGTCGCTTGTTATGGCGTGAGCACGCGCATATCCTCGCTGACGACGAGGAAAAGGTTGTTAACGGGATCCGTTCGTCCGCGAAATTGGTTGCGCGTCTCTCGCCGCATATCGTGGCGGGCTTCTGGGACAAACGCGTCGTCTCGCGTGATCGAACGCATGTTCACGCCTGATGAAAGTGCCGCTTTCCTCTGCACGGTGCACCACGGTGACTGAGGGACACGTTCTTTCATTTCTTTAGATCAATAGCATCACGTTTGCCGCTCAAAGCGTGCGGCGCATCTCTTCTCATGCTGTGCAACATGTGGCTTGCCAAAGACGTCAACCCATAATTGGCTCTGCCAGAATCTTTATTTAAAAAGAAAACGAGGCCGTAGCAGATGTATTGAAGCCACTGTAGCGCAAAGGAACACGGACAAAGACGACGACTGCAGTCCAGGGGTGCTAGTAAGCGGGCTACTGGTCGTGAACTTGTGGAAGCGTATCGCATTAGAAAGAGGCACAGACTGCGTTAGTGACACGTCGATCTCCTCACTTGGTGGTGAGGAGATCACTTGGTGGTGAGGAGAGAGATTTTCTCTCTTTTTGCCACGAAGAACGCGTAAGCATGCGCTGTGCTGAGTGTACTCTATTATTTCCTGTTTTTCTGGGGCCTACCCAATAAACAAGTAGTGAGTTAGCGCCTGTGGCGTCCTGTCCTCTTCTCTGTCCGTGCTTCTTTGCGCTACAACCGATTCGATACATATCAACCAACTCGCTCAAGAAGTTTTATTCCGTAGCAGATGATTTAGGCAGACTGTCAACCGCGATGTTGCCCCAGAATTATTATTTAGAGAACCCGGAACTGTGACATGCAAATTATTATCGCGCGCTGCATCACCTTTATTAGGCAGTTCTTTTCTCATGGCAAAAAATAAAAAGTACTCAGGAGTACTCAGGGAGTACTCAGGGAGTCCGTGAGTACAAAAGTACTCAGGGAGTACAAAAGTACTCGCCAGTGCATTGCACGTGCACAGAATGGCCAAAACCTTATTTCCCGACTAATCCAAGGTATTTGTTTTGTTTAATCCTAACGGTACAAAACGCATACATATAAATTTTAACAAGATCAAAAAAAGTTTCATTACAGAATTGGCCAGTAGAATTCGCAATGATTACACATGCGCATAGCACGTTTGCCTGCACGCTTTTGGAAAACTTCGTTTCCTGAAAATTGAGGAAGGCAGATCGCAATAAATAACATCGCAAGAATGATTGACGCCGCAAGCACAATGCCAACGCTAATTCTATGGCAGTGGAATGATCGAGCACTGGAGATTCCTGCGGTAATCTTGCAGAAAACTTTATACACGTCATGGACTGCAGCACTCTCAATCGTGTTTTAAAATTGCAAAGCCCAGCCTATGTATCGGAGAAACCGAACTGCCTCGGCGCCCAGACTAAGCACGGCAGCCGCGCCGGCACCGTCGTTGTGAAGATGGAAATCCGCCAGAGTCCTAAATGATGAGCGATTGGGCGCCGCTGAGGGCGGGCCGCAACCTTCTCGTTGGCTTCTTTTTTACTATGCTCCTGCGAGCCTCCTTTATTTGAAAACAACAATCATCGCTGATATGGGCCTTTTAAAGATATTTTTCTCGGCGTTTTGGTTTGTCTCTTCTCCTAAGTTAACCTAGCGCACGCGTGCGCGTGAGGGAGAGACAGAGTGTGTGTGTGTGTGTACATAGAGGAAAGGTCTGCCATTTCTGCTTTTTTTGCTCGGAGCACGGCTCAGAGCCTAGAAACCTGCGGTACGCTGTGATAAACGTTCTATATTCTTGTCTTCGCACGTCTTTTCTTCTTATTATCAATGTGTCTTTGCAATTTCTTTTCTTGTGCTACACAGTTTAGTAGTTCTAACTTCTCCACTTTTTATCCCTTGCATATTTACGACCTCCCTGATACTCCCTGTTATGCATCCCTATATACGACAGTGGCAATCTTTCTCGGGAAGAAATCTCTCTGCAGATCGAAGGCCGTTGTGTAACCTAGCACCAGCCGTCGCTGAGACGAGTTGTGGATATCGTCGTACAATGTTCGAGGTGTCCTGCTTCGCGCTTACAACCGATGCTTGTCAAGATATTATAATCAGTTTATATTCTATTCCTGCTCCTAGCCTTCGCAGATCGTGCGAAAAATTTTCGGGCTACCCTACTTCGCCTTTCCGCCACGCGACGTCAGAAAAACCTCGAAAACTCTCCATCTAATATGACGTGTACACACCGATTATTCATCATCATACGGAACTAGAGAAAATTATTTGCAATCGCAAGTTTTCGGCCCTCCGTTATTGGTTAAAGTTGTTCGGGCAGCGACCTGCTCGAAAACTTACTACGTCGAAGGGTCGTCTACGCACTAAAGGTTCAGTAAAACGCCCAACAAAACCCTCTTTTAACACGAAAGCCTGAACTGGCTCAATTCAATGGCTCATACCCTTCCCCCCTCCCCCCCCCAAAAAAAAAGAAGAACGTCGTCTTGTCGAGGGGTTCAAACAAATTACCATCATCAAGTCGAATGGTGTGGCAAAAAAATATCATCATCGATGGCTCATGCCCGCAAAAATATAAGTCTGGGATGGCTCATACCCCGGTAAGCAAGCAAAGATGCAATGGTTGAACATATAGAAAGAAAGAACGTGGAAAAGCTCAACCAAGGCCCCTTTACATTGACGCCGATGCTGGGTCCCTGGCCTCGCCCATCAAAGCAGCGCTAAGGACTGGATTCGTGTTTTTATATATTGAGTTAATTGGTTTGCTGTCTCAACTATGACTCACGCCCGTTGTCTCATCAATACTGTGACTTTAATAAAGTGCTGCTCTTAGACGCTGGCTGCTGCGGCGAGCGTCGGCGTCTTTCGTAGCCGAGCGAACAAACAAAGCGCAGCGTAGCGGGCGATGAAAGGCGGTGAGAGTGAAGAGAGCGCGAGGACGAAAGCGGAGGAGAAGGATATGGCTTACAGCGTGAGAAGAAAAGCGTAATGCCGCTCAAGACGGGCTCTGCGGCGACAATGGCTGCGAGACGGCGCCAAAGTAGCGTGCGTTGTCTATTCACTGATTACGCTACCGATACCACATATGGAAACAAAGCGCTGCATTGCCGCTGTCGGTACCATTGAAAGGCGCCACGATAGAAGAGCGCATAAATGAATTATTAGGAAAGCTTAGCTTAGGAAGATAACAAGGCGCACCGAGAACAGCTGCCGGGGTTCCATCTCCCGTGCACACGCAAACCATCCCAATTGTGTCATGCGTCCTGGACAATACACGCAAGGAAGAGACCCAGCCAGGAGTTGCACCCTGAATGAATGGCGCAATGTGACCGCGCAGTCTTTTATGATATGATGTGAGATTTAGCTTCCATGACGGCAACACTGCACAATGATTGGGGACCTGCACGAGACGTGAATGCTAGAATAATCTGTAGGTCACAAGGGAACCGCAGCAAATAAATTGCACGGTAATGCTAGAGGAAAAAAAGAAACACACACTTGTGTTTTTTTACGCAGCCACAGGAATGTCGATGGCAAGTTTTAGCATTTAAGGTGCTAAATAGAAGTTTTCACGGCTTCTCGGAAAGGAAAGGTAAACACTAGCACCAAATATAGTGTGATAGTTAGCACAACCGTTATAAATATAATTGTAGAGATACTGTTGTGCTTAATTCTGTTGACTTTGCATTACTTTCATAAAACTGTGTTCTAAGATACTAATGAATAGCATGAATTAATTCTGCACCAACTTGTCGGAAAACAAGAAAGACAAAAAAAAAGATCTGCGCATGTTCAAGGAAGGCAACGCGAACGCGTCAATCATGAACACCGGCGGTCATCCGCGCAAAGTAAATATTTAGGTATGCAGACATTAGTTAACTGCATGGGCACATAAGTTTTGTCATCCTTGTTTTTCGACACTGGGTGACCTTTCAGTTGATATTCACCTTTTGTGCTGCCCGCTTCTTTCTTTTTAGCGTGACAGCATTAAGGGCCCCGTGTCGCAGGAAATGCGACGTCGGCAATACATATATAACCAGAATCTGTACCATGCATACCCTACTTGCGGGTATGGGGGTATGCATACCCGCATACCCACCCGGTAAAGCCTTCTTTAAGACAGCTTTGCCGGGCGAAGACTAGGTAGCAGGCAGCGCTAACATTTTTATGACGCACTGAACGCGCTTTGAGTCTTAGGGTTGCCCTGCTGGAAACCGAGGGGAAAAGGTAGACCCACCCTGGACATTCGAGGATATCGTATGCAACTTAAGTGTATCCCGACTGCGGTTTAAGAGCTGCATTCCAGCTGCAGAAGCCAAGTCACCAGTTCTGGAACGTTTGAACACGATTTACACGAATGACCTCCAATTATACAGAGATGGTTATACACAGAAACGTAACGGCAGACGAAGACCGTTACGCAGCTGCATTCTATATTCCCTTCTTGAGATATGCGGGTTCTAGCCGTCTTGACTGTATAGTTTCGTCAACAGTTGTGGAAGGCGCAACAATAGCTGCTGTTCTGCGCAAACTAAAGACATTGCCTCTACAGAATGTGGTCAAAGTGATTACAGACTTAAAGGCCGCGTTGCAGAAGCTCTACCATAGTCTACCGTCCATCAAGTTCCCGCGCATATGCCTAGCCCTCGTGAAAGAACTCGGCAACAATGGCTTCAGAGTAAGGTTTCAGTGGATTCCCTCCAACACTGGTATCCCTGGCAACGAAAGAGCGGATGCTCTTGCATACGCAGCGCTCCATCATTCTCTCAACGTCAAGGCTGCAAAGAGTAACCAAGTTAAAAAATCTGACGTTCGAAATCACTTTGGGTCACTTTGGCTTCCACCACACGTGCCCTGCGTGAGCAAGAGAGTTCGTCGAGAGGTATCTTAACTTCTACATCGAATAAGGACAGAATTTGCAAGCACAACAACATGGCAATTTAAGAGGGGGCTTATCAATTCTCCGAACAGGACACATTGGACACTTTCTGTGGACGTGCCCGAAATTTTAAGATGAAAGGGGCCTGGAAAATTTGCAAGAAAATGACCTCCCACATGCATGTTTTAAACAGCGAAGGATCAGTTTTTTTTTTTATTCCGATAAAGACTTGCCCTTAAGGCATAATTCTTGGAGCATGTATGTGTATTATATGTGTGCTGTGAGGCCTGTGTTGTGTATGAATTGAAGCAGTGTTTTGTGGAATCTGTTGCCATGTATCCAGCGGTCATAGCTGGTTGTCACACTGTAGCGGAGGCCGGCTTGCAGTAGGAGACGCGAGCGTTCCGATTGTAAACCCGTACATGTCCATATTAGGTGGTATGCATCTGCTTCCACCACAGGAACGGAGCAGTATGGACACGTAGCACCCAGTGGTAAATGCGACCAGTTCCACCTTGAGACAACAGCCGGTGTAAGGGCCACCCCGGCCCGAAGCCTCCTGAGCACAACTTCCTCCGCCCTAGTAAGGTGAAGGGGGAAGGAGCAGACACACGGTGGGATAAGAGCGCGTGTGTTCTGCCGGCGAACATTTTTGCGGGATCGGAGCGAGTTAAGGGGTTGAGTTGGGAGGGGAATAGGTGGAGGATCAGGATTAGGAGGGCAGTGTGCCTGCTGGTCAGCAGCAATGTTGTGAGGGTTCGCTGAATGGCTGAATGGCGAAGAAACTTCACGTCTCTTTATCGCATTCTTAAGAGAGACTGGTCTGATCGACATGAAGTATGCTCAAGTAAAACTCTTGTTTGGGCTAGTTGGGAACATCAGGCGGCGGTCCTGTCGTTTGTGTTTCTTCTTGAGTCCTGGTCTTCTGCGCCTTGCCTTGACTAATTCTGATGGACATGCGGTGAAACACAGCATCGATACTATAAGAGACACTCGCTGCTACAACTCATCCCCACGGCCATCAGCTACAATGTCTGCAGACGCACGTGACTGCACTGTAAGTCACGGTACGCTACTTACTACCATAGCCGGTGACAACCTAAAGATTACGAACAAGCTCCACCCCCAATGACGCGGTGTACATAACTTCCTCTACTGAAAAACAGCCGAGCCAGCAGGAGTCTACTCACAGTTTTACGCAAATTATAATAATGTTTGCTTACTTCCCTGCCGCCAAGCACTACTACGTGTTTCAAAACTCAGTTTTTCTTGTTCTTTTTCATTCTGTTATAGATTTGTCTGCGTCGCTGGTTTCACGATGAAACATAAATTTCTAGGGAAAGTATTATGGCCGATGCTGATATAACGTCTCGGCTAGAATTATATTGTCGCTTGAAACAACGCGCTTTTAATTGCCCATTAGGCCAGGATTTGCATTAGTGGAGAAAGTTCATTAAGCTGTGAGCGGGCTACAGCTGGCTTGGCTCTCTTTCAGAGATGAAGGGTATATGGAATGCATTTTGCGGAAGGAGATTATTTGTAATTATTAGATTTTCGGCGACTGGAGTATGGGAATCAAAAATGTACCTCTTTTTTCATGAATACTAATAATTGCAAGTGAGTGGGTGAATGAGGACTGAGATGTTCACGTCCCAAATCTACGGTGGGGCTATGACATCCTGACTATCTGTGTGTTCTGTTTTTGTTGACTTAGGGCAACTGAGCGAACGTTTTCTCATTGCGTCCCCGTCTAGATCGGTCGCACCACGACTTGGCATCGAACCTTCGACTTCGTGCTCACGAGAAAAGCGTTATGTAGCCACTTCCGAGTATCTCTTGCAAATAATACCACAAATTCGACGCATTTTCTTGTGGTTTCCGTTGCCATAGTTCACCCCTTCAATTAAAAAAGAAACTAAACCCCTCACAGCTGCCTGGAATCTTCTCAGGAGGAAGTTTGCCACCACTGATTGCGGTGCCACGTATGTGCAGTTGTCACGCATTTGTAGCTTGTTTGCGACCCAGTGACCCAGTGAGCCGCTTATGGGTCAGTCACCGGTAACGTATCGATATAAGACCACCTGTATCACGTTTTTTTTTTTAAATTTTTTTGCAGCCGAAATGAAGAAGTACCGATTGCGTACAGAGCTGTGGAAAGTCGGTGCTCACTTATTGTGTACACAGATCCAGAACAGTGACGTCACGACTGAAGAAAAATTCTCAGGTGTCCTTTTCTATCGCCTAAGAGACGCGAACGTGAAAGCCTTCTAAAGCCTTAATCTCTTAATCCCTTAATTCACCCTAATCCACCTTAATCCTCCTAGTTCCACCTTAACTCACCCTAACCCACCTTAGTCCACCCTAACCTACCTTATTCAACTTTAATCCTGCATAATTTACTTTAATCTACCCCAATTCACCTTAATTCAGATTAACGAACCTTAATCCGCCTTAATCATTTTGTATCCACCTTAATCGACCTTCATCCACTTTAATTCTCTTAATCCACCCTAATCCACCCTAATGCACCTCATTCTTCTTTAATCGACTCTAATTTACCTTAATTCACCTTAATCGACGCCAATGTTTACCTTAATCTACCTTACTCGACCTTAATCCACCTTTTTCAAATCACTAATCATTCATTAATTAACTTTGCTAATCATTAAACCTTTCCTTACACACGGTTGGACATGTTTTGGTTCACTTCTGGGCTTTCTTGGGTCACGTGATATTGTCTGCACCTCACAACACGGCCTTGAAACACAGATTTAAAGCTTTCGCCTTAAAAAGGTGATAAGCAATAAGGCCGGCGCAGAGAACGTGGGTTAGCTAGCCGGCGCTCGGATTCTAGACTTGTTCACAAAGCGTAGATCTCTGATTTAGAAGGCCTTTTGCGCATAAAACCAAAGCCAATAACATTCTGTGTGCGTGTGTGGGGGGGAGGGAGGGTATGGACGATATGCCCTGGAGAAATTAGTTTACAATAGACCTCGGCTGCTCCATTTGTTGTTGTTGTTGTTGTACCGGAATATATCGATAAACAAAACAAGAAATACTCTGATAAAGTACTGTGTAAGTGCTTCAGTCAGAGGTTGTGTAGCATGAGTGGTGACAAGGGACGATTCTAGCATTGGTTGTCTTGCGCCTCTTCACCTCGTGGTTACCCGCCGTGGTTGCTTAGTGTCTATGGTGTTGGGCTGCTGAACAGAAGGTCGCGGGATCGCATCCCCGCCGCGACGGCCGCATTTTAATGGGGGCGAAATGCGAAAACACCCGCGTACTTAGATTTACCTTCACATTAAAGAACCCAGGTGGTTCAAATTATTCCGGAGTTTCCTCAGTATGGTGTGCCTCCCAATCAGATTGTGTTTTTGGCACGTAAAAACCTGTAATTCTTTTTAGCCTCGTAATTTGGCTAATGCACCCATCAAACGCCTTTGTAGTAAAATCTGCTGATGTCCAGTGTGCAACGCTTGCCATTCGCGTTCGCGGTACCGTACACTTACGCTGTTGGTTGCTACGTCGTACTGTTCTTGCTAATGCAACAGGACGTTTCTCCGAACGTCATATCAGTCGAGCAGATGTAGCACATAAAACTGGCTGAATTATTTTTAACTGCGTGTAGAAACATTTCAGCGTTTAACAAACAGCAGGGTGTCATAGGATGTAGCTTCGTTTATGCAGAAAAGCTTCCGAAATGATGTTTTACGTTTAAGTCAGCCTTCTCGCTTTGTTGATTGCTAACTGCTTGCAAGGTATTGTTATATGTTGGTAAAAAATGACGCTTGACACATTTTGGAGCGCATATCAGCCGCTTTAAATTGACTTGATGTTGTGCATAGTGTCACTGCAGTACTAGCAATATTAGAAAGCTGGACACTGTTCTACAACCCAGTAATAACTACATCTGCGTTGTGAATCAAGAACCCGAAGCAACATCATAGGAACGAATGATAACTAGCAGAGAGATTGAAGAACCCGCCGTGGTTGTTTAGTGGCTATAGTGTTGTGCTGCTAAGCACGAGGTCGCGGGATCGAATCCCAGCCACGGCGGCCGCATTTCAATGGGGGTGAAATGCGAAGACACCCATGTACTTAGATTTAGGTGCACGTCAATGAACCCCGGGTGGTCCTAATTTCCGGAGTCCCCCACTACGGCGTGCCTCATGATCAGATTGTGGTTTTGGAACGTGAAAGAACATTATTTAATTTTTTCAGAAAGATTAAATTGTGATGCCAAGTTATCTTTAATGCTGCAGGAACCTTCGAGGTGGTAATAATATTGTTAAGGCGCAACCAAGAGTGGCGCCAGACAGAAGAACAGGGTGTGACGTGTAGAAGTGGAATCGGTCTCGACAACTGTCTTGTTTATGTATCGTTGCCTCTTTTCTAAATACTGTAAATGCATTTTTAAATATGACTTCCGCAACGCAACAATATGTTCCGTGTGATACGAACATGCATCATTTTATTTCCATTAGGCTCACTTGCTTCAGCTAGAAAAAGGTATTGACACACTTCTTGCGTACATTCGCAAATATGAATTACGAATATACCATCGTCGTATAGACGATAAAGAAATACGACGAAAGCGATAATCGAGGTACGCTGATCGAGTCTATTCCGCTAATAAAACCTCCACAGCCGCTGAAATGGCCGACGGTATTCCATGGAGCATCGAGAATATAAATCTCGGAACAGCAAAGCATAATGCCAAAATACTCCAAACATAAAAAAAAAAAAACTTTCAACTCCGCCCGATAACGAAATCATTTAGTCTCCATGTGCACCAGAACTCCTCTCTTTTAATGGCTCGGTAATATCCAAGACCGAGCGTTTGATGGCCTTCGGTGCAATTACTGCTTAGTGGCAACCAAGACCGCTAGTTTTCGGCCATAAAACATTACGCGAGTTTCGTTCGCACAGCTTATATTCGCAGCAGTCTTATATCGCGGCGGTCGTGGGGTCTACCATTTTGTTTTTTGTGGCGTTCCCTTTTCCTCATTGGAGGACGAGAGATAAAATAAAAGCGTAGTAACGCCAATCCCAGCTGCAAAAAGATTATTGCACGCTAGCATGCCATATAGGGGCAGGCAATTTCATTGTCCTCAGCGAAATCGATATTTCCTTTCGCCCGGCCCTATCTTCTTCCTTCCTTGCAAGGCACTGCAACGCGAGGAGCAACCCAGCTAATGGAAACTGTTGGTTCGAGATTATACTGTGGACGGTATTACCTCCGGGACATAGAATGCGAAGTCTATAATCCATTCGTGGTGACGCACAACTCTTCCTCTGCGAAAAGACTTTCAGTGCGAAGCATTCTTTGCCTCACTGTTGGCACTTCGCGGCATGTATGTAAGTAGGGGAGCTAAGTGGGTTCCCGTTTCGCCTCGCTTCAGTAAAAAGAAAGCTGTAATTGAACCTCTGCTTTCGAGCTCATCAGCCCGGTGCTCTAACCATTAGGCCGCGTTAACATGCATATTTATCTCGTTCCAAAGCTACACAGCGCTTTGAAAATCTCGGCGCGTAAGCCTCGTGCCACTACCTCGTTCCTTGTGACAGCTCGCGCCCAGAAGCGCCCGTGTGGCACTGCACCGTCTCTGGGACAGGCCCACTTTCCCCAGTAATATCCTCATTGTAGCCAATGCAACGTAGAAATTATGCGACGTTTTACCAACTTCATGATCACCCGAATATTCACGATTTAGCACTTATTCACCGGAGTACAAATGCCATCGTTGTTATAACGTACGCGATGTGACACAGCCACAGGTACGTACAATACGCTCGCCGTTGGCCACGAGCTTACCACATCACAATTTCTGGTTTCGCCCTCGGTAGTGGACCAGCGTAAGCAATAGAAACACTCATTGAGACCTCATCAGCGACACGCAGTCGCTGATGACGTCACAATCTGCGTTCGTCTTGCTTACGCTCGTGCACTGCCTAAGCTGATACCGAAAATTGTCGTAAGTACACGTCGAACGGCTGGCGCCGAAATCATGTCATTGCCGCCATACGATTGTCTTCAACGTGCTCGTCATCATGCCGTTGTCGTCACAGACACGCACGCTCGTGGCCCACATACGCTGAACTACAGTTAACTTACACAAACACGTTGGTCCACCTGGTATCGCTTTGCGGAATCGAAAGTATGTTAGGTAGCCGGGTATCTGCAGGATGGTTCGCGCCGCATCGATCCCCACAGTGTGTGGGATGTGCACAATTTCTTCATATTTCTTTCGTTGCGATTTCCCGATGTGTGCCGCTGCAACGAGATTGGTCAATGCGGGGAGGTGGGCTAGCTGGTGGCTGGAGCTTGCGTTATCGTTTGCAGTGAGAACTGGACCACCGCTGGTCTTCACTCGTCTAGTCTACTTGTTTTGTTTTCTTTACTGTGTGTAGTAAGTCCGGCACTGGAAGCATCAATGCGAGACGGGCACTGCTTACCTGATGTCGTTTGGTTTTCTACCTGCTTCCCTCTCCTCTTTGTAGGGTAGCGAATCGGGCGCAACGGGATTAGGTTACCCGCATTTCCTTCCCTCTTTCTTCATTTCACTGCCTAACTGCTATGATAGTGATGGGCTAGTTTTTCGAGAAACCAGCCATCTTTTGTCAAAGCAGCTTTAGCACTTCTAGTGCAGCATTATTACCACTGAGTGTTACAAGTGCCGTTCACATGCCAAGTTGTAACAGTCCCATTTTGCCCCCTTGAGTGAAAGATGTATAGAAGTATACTCAAGCGCAAGTTAATTATATTGCTTAGACGTTTCATCAAAGATAACTGTTTTTCCGTTGTGACTGAAACTCGTGCTCCAGCCATAAACAAACAGAAAAAAATGATAAACAAGGGACGATTGTTGGCGAGATCGCACAATTTCGTCAAAGTACACAAAATCGCTCCGGGTCACTTCGCTGTGTCTTGTGATGCGCCCCCTGTTTGTGGCCTTCTGTATTCATGAAGATAGTGAAAAAAATTGAGTCAGACGTTGTTAAGTGGTTGCAAACGTCGGGCCCTTCACATGTTTAGAAGACTGTCTCGGTGACGAAGCAGCTGCAGTTTAGTTGTGACAATATGCAGATAATCCTGCGAAAGTCATCGAAAGTAATTTTCTGTTTCTTTGCGGCAGCCATCTGGCCTGCCACGAAGTGTCACTTCACTGCCATCTTCAATGGCGTTCCAATGACGACGTTGCACAGACGTTGTGGAAGTCGAGCATGTGTCGCAAACGCTAAGTTCTAGCAGTGTGCTAGAAAACGAAGTTCAAAAGCCGTGTTTATTGAATTCTAGACTAGAGTGTATTGCTCGAAAACTAAGGATACAACCACTGCGATAGTTTACTGGGGCGCATTTCGCTTCCTTATTATACGTACTGTCTTTCACAAACGTGAGCGGTGGACTTTGTCGTCTTACCAGGCAAACAACAACACCAGGCTATTTCGAGAGGGCTCGAGTTTGGGCTTCCACCCCAGATATACCGCAATAGCTGTACGAGCCACTTTACAATTTTGACAGCACTCAGCACCATAACCTCAAGACTTTATGTGGGCTACTCTGTTGGCGACTAGCATCATCACGCCAATATTCTTGTCTTCATCATCCTCGACTGGTATTTTGTTTTATTTTTCTCTTCCCCAGTGCAGAAGAGCATGTTATAAGCACATCCCTGCCTTTCAATCAATCAATCAATCAATCAATCAATCAATCAATCAATCAATCAATCAATCAATCAATCAATCAATCAATCAATCAATCAATCAATCAATCAATCAATCAATCAATCAATCAATCAATCCTGTTCTTTATAAATAAATGTCATCCTATATTTATATAGGCCCGAGCCCAGAATCTTTTAAAGTGTCGTAGTGGGGGACAGTTAACGTATGCGACTTTCAATGAACTGCAAGACAATGGAAGTAACTAAATAAATATGTAAATAGAGTTTTATCAATAATTTCTACCTGTACTTGTACTACTTCTGTTCCTGTGCTTCCTTCGAAGTTACAGGCGTGCGTGTATTGCACAAAATTAAGTGATTTGAAAGAATATCATTTGATATTCAGCAAACAATATCTATACGGGGTAGACGGGAGGCTGCATAAATCTCACAAGGTATAACGTTAAATTACACTAAAAAGTAATTAGTGGCTGCATTTGCGAACGTCCACGCAAGTCTGAACCGTGTCTTGGAGCTTCAAAAACTGGGGCCAGAGCCGAAGCTGCGAACGTGCGCGAACTAGTTAAAGCACGTCCTATCGAGAGGAGGGAATGTTTGTGCCTAACGCCTATTTTTCTACGTGCACCCATCTTATCCAGTTTCTCAAAAGTCGAATTCGATCTCTAAATACGCGTGCTCGATGTGAGACAGCGTTGATTATGGTCTCGGCTGACTACACGCAAAGTAAGTCGTGAGTGTTCAGCTATCTCGTCCGTCATCAGTTTGCGTGTCTACTCTGCACCGAGAACCGCCCAAGCCGAAATGAACGTATCATTTTCTTGGAAGCGCTGCACAAATACCGAAAGCCAAGAAGCAAGTCTTGAAAGTGAAAGCGCCCTGGCTAGGACCATTTTAAATAAACTTCGAACGGCGCAACGCCGCCGCGATAAGGTACGTGGAAGGTATAAGGAACCCTCACAAACAGCGTAATCCGCATAGTTGTGCTATCGGTCCTCGCATTAACGGAGAGAACGCGCTGCGCTCAGGCCGACGTCCTTTCACGTCTCGCTGCCCCAGCGTTCTCAGGGGCATTAAAACCAATTACCGTGGAAACCGATGGGGCTGTCATGAGGGGGTCAAATAAAATACACACAACCAGAAAAAAGAGAACGCCACACTGCAATCCGCAATCCACAGATACTTGCGTTTTACTTCAAACTTTAAAATCAAGTTTTTTTTATTTATTTATGGGACGGATATTAGAGGCGATATCGCGGAATGCTGCCCAATTTTCTGCCCTCTCTTTATTTATTTATTTTGTGATACTGTCAATCCCATCAGGGATTTTTACAGGAGTGGGTTAGTAAGGTCTGTAGACATAGTAGTACAGGCATTTACATAAGAATAAAAAAGGGCACTTGGCAAGAGTAGAGTTTCATGGAGCTATGTTAACAGCAATAAGTATGGCAAAAACATAACGCAGAAAGAGCTTATTTCAATTACATATAATGATTTGCAAAGAGACAAAAAGGAAGAAGGATAAGCATATGGTTATACAATTGATAGCATCATACATCATTTCACATCACTCATTTCCAAAAACATTTGGTAATTAATACAATGATAAAGACAATGTTGATAACATCATTTAGTAGTGGTTGACAGTACTGTTGCGCCAACGATTTCAACAAATTTGTCAACAGTGGGCTGAGCGACTACCGTCTGGCCTAAAGCATTCCAATCGCGAACTGCTCGCGGGAAGAACGAAAAGCCGAATGTATTGTTAGTGCAAGAATATTCTTGGAGTGTTAGGTGATGTTTGTGACGGGTTTCTCTGGATGTGTTATAGGATATATAGGTGTTAGATAATATCTTAATATGTCGAGTGACGCTGACTGAAGCCTGGAGAAACGATTTATATTTGTCTGCTATGACTGGGCAAGAAAAGAAATGTAAAGGCAACCGGCTGGTGGCGAGCAACTGATTTTTGTTTCTTGCTATTGATCTCTCTCCCCCGGCTGTCCCAACATCAAACTACTCTTTGAACTTGGTTTACTTGAACTCTCTTTCAGGTAAACCAAAGAACTAGTTCATTTCATTTTTTTTTCCTTTCGCTTGTGCACCGTGACTTCCCAACATTTTTTTACTTGTGTCGTTTAAATATATTTTTCCTTGTTTCCCTCCTTTCTCGTAATGTAGCTGTTTATTTTATTGCTTAGTGTGTTTTCCATAAAAAAGAATAATAGCAGTATCTCTTCACTCACTCCTTCTTACTTTCTTTTCTTTCTTTCTTCTTTACTTGCCCTTCATATAGCACCTAGATGTAGTTTTCTTTTCGGTTCTTACTTTATAGTTTTCTGGCTGCTGAGCACGAGGTCGCGGGATCGAATCCCGGCCATGGCGGCCGCATTTCGATGGGGGCGAAATGCGAAAACACCCGTGTACTTAGATTTAGGTGCACGTTAAAGATCCCCAGGTGGTCGAAATTTCCGGAGTCCTCCACAACGGTGTGCCTCATAATCAGATAGTAGTTTTGGCACGTAAAACCCCATAATTCAATTTTTTTTCGCTCTAAGGACAGCCGTTTTAGCAAGAACACACATACACGCGCACGCACACACACACGCGCGCACACGCGCACACGCACACACGCACACACGCGCACACACGCACACACGCACACACGCGCACGCACGCACACGCACACGCGCACACACACACATATATATGTACCAGTACAGCTTGTTTGCAAGCGTGCGCATTCCTCCATACCAACTTGTATTCCAGTCTAGTGCTTCAAAGAACTGATTCAGATATATTTTTTTGAGCCAATGCACTTTGTGACAGTTTCGTCGCATTGAAGCCCGTCTCCCGTGCGAGTAACGTATCTATTTCTTTTGTCAATGAAGCACCAGCATTCGTGGACTGTTGAAAACCGGACGTATCTTGCTCTCAACAATGGCGTACCAGATTTCAGCTCTTCGTTTCTCTAAAAAATTTAATCGTCTTCTTAGGCCTTATCGCAATCGCCGCGTGCAGTGAAAATACTCTTTCTTAATATATTGGAACTCGATAAGATGAAAAACGCTCATTCACTAGAAAATTCATGTTTTGAAAGGTTAAGCGTATATAAATACGGACACAAGAGGCACGCAATGGACAACATTAAGGTATCTATAACGTCCGTGTTTATACACCACATATGTCCCTTACCAACTAACTCGAGTTTTTCTCTCTTCAAGTTTCACTTTAAAGTGCTGATGACGACCTGCTTTTTCGCATCGTAGTAATTAAATATGGTCATTGCAGTTGCACCCATAAAGCGAAGCTCTAACGCGGTAGTTGTGCGAGTTTTATGCGTGGTAAGTGTTGCCCTGTATCCTATGACACAGGCTGGAGGAAACGAACGCAGGCGCGTCCCAACACTCTCCTTTCGAGAAGATGACAACTTTTGTCAGTGGCGGCTCCCTAGTCAGTCATCTTCGCTAGTATAAGTAGTGTTCCATAGTGGTTGACAAGTGGAGAAACAGGACACCTACCTCTCTTCCTCCATTTGCTTATCCTGCCTGCCGCGTCTTGTAACTGGCTTCGTTTTTCATTCTTTAACCTCGGCGCTGGTTTATGGATGATCTGCTGGGCCTGGCGTCAGCCATGTATTCTAACAAGCGTTCAAGACACAAGGCAGGCTGTATTTCCAGGCGCAGTTGTTCTTCGATGCGCCATTGCGAGTTAGTGCCTGGAGTTCAAATTCCGGAGACTCAGTGAGGCCTTCTCGTTTATTTATAAGATTCTGCATAAACCACTATTGGATTCTAGAGACGGACTCTGGAGGCACAGCCCGACACCAAAGTGGCTACTGAGTGGTTGTGAGTTAACACCGGCGAGCACGAGGTTCAAGGTTCGATCCCAGCCATGGCGGCCGCATAGCAAAGAGAGCGGAACGCTGTACACCTGTATACAGCGCATTGAGTGCACGTGAAAAAAGTGCACGTGGCCAAATTATTTCCCAGTCCCTCTTACGGTATGCTTCACAATTAAATGGAGGCTTTTACATGTAAAACTTAAGAGTGTATTCGAATCTTAACCTAAACGGCTAAAGAAATGAACCAAACAGCTATCACCGTAAAACTGAAAAAATAATGTTAAGATAAGTAACATGACAAGCTCAGAAAATCAGGCTTGAAGATAGCGCCATGTGATTTCCATTCGTTTTCTTTCGTGATGATTTCAAGGTGGAGAGGATGGAGAAGCGGAAGAGGGGGTTTATTTACATTGGATATGCAAACTTATTTACAGAACAAGGGATACTCGTACTGACAATGAAAAACAGTTATTTGGACGAAGAACATGTAGTGTAAGCTGAAAGGTAATGTAGTTTATGTTCTTTCAATATATAATGTGCTTGTCACACATCGCACACACCAAATCTCTGTGAATAATTAAACATCCACTTCGAAGCTTGACCTATTATATACTCACTTGTTCACTCGCTTAATCTGTCCTGCTATTCATATCGACGATGTACCTATTTTGGGGTGCCCTGCAGGCGTTAATATCAAACATCTAGTATGCACACTACAGGGTCGTCTTTTCACTCGCCTCCAAGAAAGAAAGTAGGTAGCGCAAATAAACGCCTGCATTCAACTGAGTTGTTCTCCGCTGAAATGACGTGAGGCTGGAACTATTTTCGAACGTAAGATGGAGAGGACGTACTTCGCCTAAGTTTCATAGAGAACTCGGGAACATCTCGCAAAGTCGTGGCTCATGCTCTTCGTACAGGACTTAATCGATCGACAGCAAAATATGTAAGTGACAGAGAATCAAAAAAGTAGAGCCTCCACATCCATTGTTGATCAAGTCACGCATGTTCTTTTGTTCAAGGCCCAAACCCCCGTGTGACTGAATGCTCGTTGTTCGCGAAGTAATATATGTCCATGCGCTGCGATTGATCGATGCGGGACGGCAGGTTCTGAAACCTCCGTTTTCTGTCCGGTTACATTGCCTCGTGTCACGAAACAGTAAGTTGCACCGGTGAATTGCGAAGAGCAAACATGAGGGCATGAAGCAAGGACTGCGCTTCGCGTAAAGTAATCATTCGCAACTGTACGGTTGTCCCAAGTGTGGAAAAGCAAACAGGTTCCATTCGGGCAAAGGGACCGGGTGAGTCGTACGTGACAGGTCGCCGTGTCCTTTTTATGAAAAATGAACTGTGGGGTGAATGCGACGATTGATTTGTGCTGTTCATATCGCACAGACCTTTTCTGCCTTGTCTTCTGATGACGTACTGCCTAGCGATTTTAATACAAGCCAGGTCATTGTTGACAGACTTGAATCGTTGAGACGTATGAAAGGAGCTAAGTTCTATAGATAGGTTTAAGAGTCGTTCCTCTTGTTGCGCCGTAGGCGCATTCTGAAAATGGCCGCTTGTGTTTTCTCACCCTCGTTTTCCACTAGTAATTCCACTAGTCCTCCGCAAAGCGTCCCTACTGGCTAAAAGACCACAACTGCTGATTTTTGGCGACTTCAACGCCAAGCACCTAGAGTGGGGTTACCCAAAACCCGACAACAAGGGTACCCGGTTATGGAACGCAGCGCACGATCTCATTCTTACTATCCTCAATGACCCGCAACAACCCACACGGGTCGGTAACAGTGTGTGCAGAGACACCACGCCAGACCTCTCCCTGCGCAAGAACATACGGGACGCCCACTGGCCGAACAAAGGCCATACGGTCGGCAGCGATCATTTTGTCGCTGATTTTTCAAACGGCCGCCACCAGGGTGAAGACGGCCACGGCCCGCATTACGAAGTAGGATGAATTCCGTCATCTGCGCGAAGAAATAGCACCTGACTCCATATCGGATCTCAACGAATGGATCAGGTCGCTGAGCCGCGACGTGACTTCCACGACGTACAGTACGAAATGGCGCCGTTTCAAGAGCAGCCATCGATGGATTCCCGCCTCCTGCACATGTGGGAAGCGCGCGAAAGCATCATGTGCAGGTGGCAGCGCCCACGTCACAACGGCAAGCTACACGGCGCATAGCGAAGCTCGAATGGTAGATAGACGCTCACACCTCTACATAGGAGCGTCAGCCGCGGGGCCAAACCTGCAACAGGCTCAACGGCCAGCTGGGCGGCAAGAAGACATGACATCTGCTGCGATACCTACTGGATCCCGGCGACACCAAGTCGGCGGCACACAAGAAGCTGACGCAACTAATACACCAATACCCTGCCGCCGACGAGGATCTTCTGGCGGAGCTCGCCAGAGGGTACATTAACACTTCGAGACAGAGCGACACGTACTTACATGCCACACTACGTCGGAACTCTCAGTGAAGAGCTGGATGCTGATATTTTGGAGGCAGAGGTCTGCGCTGCGACGCACAAGCTGCGGACGACGTGAGCTCCGGGCCCCGACGGGGTTACGAACAAGGTGCTCTGTAACCTCGACCCGAAGTTGGTGGGAGCAATAACCGAATACATGAACGCGTGCTGGCGCTCCAGCCTTTTACCTCCTGAGTGGAAACACGCAAGGGCGTTATTCATGCGAAAACCGAACAAGAAACTGAACTTAGAGAATCTTCGCCTCATTTCACTCACCTCCTCTTTAGGCAAGACCATGGAGCATGTAATACTCCGCCGCTTACAGGTCTTTGCAGAGGAACATGTTCTCCTACCACCCGAGATGCTCGGTTTTCGAGCACACTTGTCTGCCCAGGGGGTCCTCATTTATTTACACCACGGCCTCTTGCATCCTGACATTGGTTCGAGCACGAAAGCTCTAGTAAGTCGGGACGTCCTTAAGGCTTTGACGACATGCTCCACATGGCCGTGCTCGAGAGCTTAGCCGGCTTACAACCCGGTGAACCAACCTACACCAGGTTGTTCCTCACAGACAGGATGGTCGAGCCCGCGGTAGGGGACCTGCGCTTGCCTGTAATCCGGCTCGGGATCCGGCTCAAATTAATCCGGCTCGGGATTACCTGTTTCACTGGTGGTCGTGGGCTATCGTGTCTCTAAAAGAAATAATAGAAGGAGCGGTGGAAAGCGGTGCTCGAAAAAAAAAGGAAAGTTAGAAGACCATACTGAGATGGAATAGCTAAATAAATAAAAGAAGAAAAAAAAACACTAAGCACCCAAACTACATGTTGTTGCCTGTAGCTTGAAGTTTAGCATATTGACACAAAGATGTGGGGCTCCCGCACCACAGAACGGCGTGCGCAAAGGTCGGCGCCATGAAAGACGATGAAGTACGTAAGCTCCACGCTCTTCTTCTGGCCCGCCATAAAAGAGAAACGTCTCCTTTGTAACACTCCGTCTCCAAACTACGTTACATATTTCTGGTGGAGGTGCTGGGTAACCCAGTAGGCTGACACGATGTGGTTTCAAATGTAGCAATGTCAGTTACATCAGTGATTTCGCGAAGGAATGCGATTGTCGTTTCTCGCGGTACATGCCGATATTCGTTGCCAAAGTTCGTTAGCAAAACGACTGAACAATATCGAATAGATATGCTAAAGATATTCCAAAGATATTCCAAAGCTTCTAAGCTAACACACGGCCACGTACACGTGATTGACACACACCCGTGTCACTGGCCTTGTGCACAGCACTCCTTTATTCTCGTTGCCACACTCACCCACCTTACATCCTCTCGCCTTTAGAAGAACCCCACCTATATATACTGTGGCGAGGAAAGCATATGTCGCTTTGAAGAAGAAAAGTCCACTTGTCGAAACATTGACTCCTGCTTTCACCTTGTTCTCGTTTTGCTCATCGTCTTGAATTTCCATCTCCCGCCTTCCCCGTGTTTTCCTTGGATCTCAACTGAATGACACGTCCAGGTACTAGCATCAACTCTTATAACGCCACCTGGGAAAGCCGACAGTCCGTCTGTTGAAATTTGAACATCGATGGTGCACGGCTCATTCGTCGTTGTTCCAAGCCGGGATTTGCAAAGAAAGAGTCTGCTTTTGTCGGAACAGCCATAAAAATGTGGTTAGGACACCGAATAGCCTATTACGACACAAAATAGCGACATCAAATATCGTAATACACCAAAAAGCGTGTTACGTTCACATGTGCAATATGTTTCGACATAAGGATTCTCATATCCATCTCGGGAGCTAACCATCAGGGTTTGCATAAGAAGCGCATCTTGAATCCACAGGTCGGAGTGTTTTCTTCTAATTCATAAGGTCTCGGCTTATAAGAGGGCATTACTCCGTGGGGAGAAGATGCGAAGGGTTCAACTCAATGCCCAATACAGTGCTGAAATTGGCTCTATCTGTAATGTAACATGATGACAGGAACCCGCAATATGTACTGATTTTTTGTTAATACCGTTTTTCGAAACAACTGTGTATGAAAGCTTGTTCCGTTCTTTGTTTTTGGTTGTGGTCTCCGACACTTTGCATCAAAAAGAGAGAGAGAGAAAATGATAAAAGAAACGTAGGGAGGTTAACCAGGACTGAGCCCGGTTGGCTACCCTACACTGGGGAAAGGGAAAGGGGGACGGAAAGATTTAAAAAAAAAAAGGAAAAGAGAAAGTCCACTGGAGATATCAGTCGGTCACTCAGTCTGGATCACAGACGCTGACTCAATCCGGTCGCTTTCAAATATCGCAGCAGCGCTTTTGTGGCCTTTTGTAGCTGTGATATGCGAGGCCATGATCCCAAGATCTTGTTCAAGGTGAACGGCTTTCCATCTAGCTGATGGAGAGCTGTGCAGAGGTCTTGCCTTTCATTTTCATGAGATGGGCAGTAGCACAGTAGGTGTTCGATGGTTTCCTCGACACCGCAGGCATTGCACTCGGCGCTATCAGCCATTCCAATCAGAAATGCATAAGCATTTGTGAATGCGACGCCCAAACGTAAGCGGCACAGCACTGTTTCCTCATTTCGCGGAAGACCTGGTAACAGCCGCAGTTGCATATAGGGATCGAGGGAATGCAAGCGATGGTGAGTGAATTCAGGTGTGCGCCACTTCTCCAATGTCAAAGAGTGCGCTAGCTTGCCTAAGTGTTGGGCTGCGTCGGTCCGCGATAAAGGTATTGAAACAAGGGTTGCTCCCTCGTGAGCTTTTCTAGCAGCTTCGTCAGCGAGGTCGTTGCCGGAGATACCGCAATGACCAGGCAGCCACTGAAACACGACGTCGTGTCCTTTCGCGATCATGTGATGGTGCATTTCTCGTATCTCCGACACGAGTTGTTCACATGACCCGCGACGAAGAGATGCCAGAAGACATTGTAAGGCCGCCTTCGAATCGCAGAATATAGCCCACCTATTAGCCGGTTGGTTATTAATATAATCAACGGCACCTCGGAGGGCAACAAGCTCCGCACTAGTCGATGTTGTCAAGTGCGAAATATTGTATTGGATGCTTAGTGAATGGGATGGTATAACCACTGCGCTGGTGGAGCTGGTCTGAGTGGAAGAGCCATCCGTATATATATGTACTCGATCAAAGTAGAAGGTGTGCAAACAATCCAGAGCTGCTTGCTTCAAGGCCAAGGTAGGCAGGTCGGTCTTCTTTCTTATCCCTGGAATCGTAAGACGCACTTGAGGTTGTTTTAAACACCACAAAGCTGAGGTTGAACGTGCAGAGGGTGTGAAACCCGATGGTAAGGAGGCACGATGGATGTTGACCTTGGTGGAGAAGGACGCCTGTGGTCGTCGTTCTGGCAGGCACGCAAGAAAGCTTGACTGCATCCGTGAAACATGACGAACATGGGCTCTAAGCGTTTCGGTGCTAATGTAAGTTGTGATCGGATGGTCTTGAGCGATTATAATGGTTCCAGCTGTCGAGGCGCTGCACGGAAGGCCTAGGCAAACACGTAGTGCCTGTGTCTGCACGCTCTGAAGTTCTCGAAGATTTGACTTGCATGTTTTAGCAAGCACGGGGGAGCTATAGCGTAGGAATCCGATGAACAGTGCTCGATATAACTGTAGCATGGAGCCCACTGACGATCCCCATGTTTTGCCGGCGATGAACTTGAAGACGTGAACAATAGATGTGAGCTTCTTCTTTAAGTGGGCAACATGAGGGCTCCAAGTGAGGTCCCGGTCTACAATGACACCCAAAAACCGGTGATTTCTCTTGTAGGAGATAGGCTGACCATTGATGCATACTGGATAAGGAGTCATCGTTTTTCGCGTAAAAGCGACTAATGCACATTTTTCTGTTGAGATGGTAAGGCCTTGCGTGTGCAGGTAGTCTGATGCCTGTGTTGCTGCTTTCTGTAGCCGTGCGCGAACCTGCAGGCGAGTGACCGCTGATGTCCAGATGCAGATGTCGTCGGCGTAGATTGAAACACTCACTGTTTCCGGTAGGGATTCGGCCAGCCCAAGAAGCGCGAGGTTGAAAAGAATAGGGCTTAGAACACCGCCTTGGGGAACGCCTCGGCATGTGTAGTGGTCGGTAGTCGGACCATCTTCCGTTCGTACGAACAAGGACCTTTGTGTCAAGTAGTTACTGACCCATCGATAGACTCGCCCTCCTAGTTCAATTGTCAGAAGTGCGTCTAGAATGGTTTGATGGCAAACGTTGTCGTAAGCGCCTTTCACGTCAAGAAAGAGCGCTACTGATAATCGCTTCCGAGATTTTTGTTGTTCCACAGATGATACTAGATCGATGACACTGTCAATCGATGAACGACCGCGTCGAAATCCCGCCATAGAGTCAGGGTAAATTTTATGATGTTCAAGGTACCATTCGAGACGCATGATGATCATACGTTCCATAAGCTTCCCGACGCAGCTGGCAAGAGCTATAGGCCGATAGGATGCCAATTCGAGCGGTGACTTTCCTGCTTTTAGAAGCGGTACCAGGCGGCTGCGTTTCCATTCCTGTGGGACGACACCATCTTGCCATGAAGTATTAAAAAGGCTGAGGAGTTCTCTTCGTGCTTCTCTGCCTAGGTGGCGCAAAGCAGTATATGTTATGCCATCGGGTCCTGGTGAAGACGAACACCTACATAGCGCCATAGCAGCTTCTAACTCTTCCATAGAGAATGGAGCGTCCATACTTGCATCTCGTGGGCCGGGGATGTTGCCTAGAGCCATGTCAGGGACTGAAACTGTGCCGCCAGCGACGTTCGCACAAAATTCCTCTGCGACGTCTATCTCGCGGCGGTTTTGATAGAGAGCAAGGGCGTTGAATGGGTGTCGTTGCTGGGGACTTGAGCAAAGACCCCGTAGGGTACGCCAAACACAGGACAATGGCTTGCGGGGGTCTAGTGAGTCGCAAAAACATTTCCATCTTTGATCCGCTAGCTTATCCATTCGGCGTTTGATCTTCTTTTGCATGCGCCGAGCTTCTCTGAGGTCAAGAATTGACTTCGTGCGCCTGTACCTCCTTTCAGCTCGGCGACGTAGTGCACGAAGCCTTTCCAATTCAATGTCATTCTCTGTACGCTTTGATGGATGTGTGAAGCGGCGTGTACAATCTTGCATAGCGTCAGCAATTATGTCTTCTAATCTGCGTGCAATATGTGTCTTGCATGTGTCTTCTACGCGATCTTGAAAGACTGACCAGTCGATTTGGCGAGAGACAACCGGTAATGCGGCGTCTAGTCCATCGATTCTCACATAGGTCGGTATGTGATCACTTCCATGGGTTTCAACATCAGTGAACCACTGCACGCTCAAAGTCAGGCAACGTGACACCAAAGTCAAGTCAAGGCAGCTACTGTATGTAGTTCCTCGCAGAAATGTCGGGCTTCCGTCATTTAGAAGACACAGGTTGTGGCCTGATGCAAAGGATACTAGTGACCTGCCCCTCGAATTTATCCTGGAGCTTCCCCATATATGGTGGTGAGCGTTGAAGTCCCCTGTTATTATCCAAGGACCGGGAGTATCAGCCATAATATCTTCCAGTCTTTTTCTATCAAACTGACTTGTTGGGGAAAGGTAGACGCCAATAAGAGTAAAAGACAGCTTCTTCTTTTTCACAGTAACACAGACGTATTGGTTACCGTCGTGTGGCGCTACGTGTTGGGAAAAATACGTAAGGTCCTTGCGAATGTAAACCAGAACCTTACTACTACGGACACACGTGTTTGAAAGAAAAGGTTCATATCCCGATAGTCTTATGCAGGCTGATAAGTTCGGTTCACAGATTACCAGTATAGGAAAATGGTTTGCAAATACGAACTGTCGGAAATCCGAAATACGAGACCTCAGGCCTCTCGCATTCCATTGGAATATGGAGGCACTTCTCACATCATCCCGGAACGATCTTTGTTGTTGTCGATGAGCCGTGGTTCTGCTGTAGAAGTTCTCAAGCACTGGACTTCTGAAGGCTCGCCAGAACCGGACTGATGGCATCCAGCACTTGCAATGCACTTCGAGCTGTTGGTGTCTGTAGCTTGTCCAGTAGAACACGAATAGCACGCACCAGAGAGCTGATCATAACAACAATTTGTTGATCTTGGTCCGCCAATTTATCAGGAACAGACGAAGTGTCCTCTACTGTAGAAGTATCATTACGCTCAGTAGGGGCATGTAGCTTCGGGAGTGCAGGCCACGCGTCAGCAGCCGTGCTGTTCGGTGCACCCTTGTCCTTTGAGCTGACTGCGTTTGACCTGGGTGGAAGAGTGGGTGGTAATATACGTGTGTGGCGTTCTGCAGAGGCTTTGGAGGCTCTTGATCGACGTCGGCGACGTGATCGTCGTCGCTTAATAGATGCTGCTGCTTCTCGGTGAGACGAGTGGTCTCTAACCATTTTCTTCAATATTTGCATTTCCTTTCGAATCAAAGGGCATTCCTTCGAAGATGCATCGTGAGGGCCGCTGCAGTTTGTGCACTTCAGCACACTGGCCTCGCACGTGTTTGTGGTGTGGGGCCCAGTGCAGCGAGAACAGACGGTAGTGTTATTGCACACACTACTCACATGTCCAAGCTTCTTGCAATTCCAGCACTGCAGCGGTTTTGGTATAAAGGGGCGAACTGCGTGTCGGAAGTGGCCCACTTTTACGTGCGATGGGAGGGATTCGCCCTTAAATATGATCTTCACACACCGTGACGTGCCGAGACGAAACGCGTTTGTGATGATGGTGCTTTCCGTAGCTGGCTTGATTAAGATTGACAGATCGGAGTCGACGATGGTCTCGTCAACATCGTAAATTACGCCAGTACGGATTTGTTTGCCGAGCGGAATATAAGGGCGGACTTTCATCCCGCCAAGTTCCGTGACCTTGCGCAAGGAATCCAACGCAGCCGCGTGTTCTACGTCAATAGCTAGCACGTTCTTACGGGTGTTCACCCTGATGTCTTTGATTTCGTTTGGAGCCAGCGCCTCTAGATGAGAAGACACGGCTTGCCTGTTGAGGCGTCTCAGGTTGTCACTGGCGAGAACTGGCGAGAACAGGATGGTGAGCTCCTCGGTATCCCGCGAAGATCTCACGGTGGACTCACTCGAATTCGATGATGCGCTGAGAAATCTTCGCTTTGCTTTGCGACTCCGCACCAGCTCGAAGGTGTCGTCGCAAGAATCTTCACTGCTGACATAGTACTGCATGGTGTCGTCGCTGTCAGTGTCGCTCTCGGTGCCGTTGCGCTTCCTGGAGGCAGCCGCCGCGGGCACTGCCGGGCCCGGCGGACGCGCGTGAGGCTCCATCTCCATCGCAGTTAAGGAGGAAATAGCAGTCCACTAGCAAAGTCTAAGAAATTCACAAAATGAGTAGAGCTGGAAGAGCCGGCGTTCTGCCTGAAAGACACTTCGTCTTCTTTCCCTTTGCATCAAAGTTTACGTAAAACTAGCGCGCTAATTTAGCCGAGTCTGTGGCAAATTCAAGTCCTTCTAATCCAATATCTAAAGGGAGTTCACTCAGAAGCTTAGGACTAATGCTTTTCTTCCTTGATATTTCATAATATGTGACCTTGAAAGCTTATTTGAGCTTTCGGAGTGGCTAATCTCGAACGCTACAGAGATAAAAGCGGTGATTTCAAGTTTTCGGCCAAGTTATGCTAGGCGTAATTTGGTTCGCTGTATTTCATGGAGTTTGGCGTGGATTAGTGGGGTACATCTGAATATTACTCTAGTAGTCAAGATTACCAAATTACAAGTGCCTCTGCCAGCGCAAGCTGCCTCTAGTGTCGTTAAGACACCACGGAAACCTTATTCAGATAATTACCATGACCACCTCGTAATTTTGACTTGAAATGTTGATGTAATCAATAAAGCAAAAATGAGACATTCACCCAATCGTAGCGATTGCTACGAAGGAAACCTATACGGGCTCCTCGAAAGGAAAATCTCGCAGTTGAAAAAAAAAATTCGAGGATCCCGTATGAGTTTCTTTTGTAGCAATCGCCACGATTGCGTGGCTGTCTCATTTAAACCCTTTATTAATTAATTCTCTCCACCTTGGGGGTTTCTTCAGAACTATTACGCCGAATTCTTTCCCTTGCTTTGAGTTGTTGATAAGTTCGACTTCGCCCTGTCATTAGCTAGCCACCTAGTTAGCTCAAATGGTAGAGTGGCTGCCCCGGAAAGGCGGTGGTCCCGGGTTCGAGTACCGGACCAGGATAAATTTTTCTTCAACTTCGAGGCTTTTCTTTCGAGGAACCGTATGTATGGGTTCCTTTGTAACAATTGCTGCAATTGGGTGGATGTCTCATTTTTCCTTTATTCATTACTTCTCTCCTCTGTGTTGCTTTCCGTAGGACTATTACGTCGAAATACTTATGTTTGTTTGTTGAGTACAATTCCTGAAGGTGGGATGTAACTTCCTGATATTCCGTGAATAGTGTAGTAAAGTGCTAGTATTGATTCGGCATTATTATTGCATTTCATAGATTAAACGTTATTAAAAATGTCAAGAATATTTTTTTCTATATTCAGCATTAGGCGCAGACTACTGCTGATATTAGACGGCGGATATTAGTTATACTGTCACCGTTACACTGTCGTCTAGTCTAACTACGCAATAAGCTTACGCACGCTTTTAAATATCATATACGGTCGATGGACCTTGGTTTCAATCCTACGCAGGAATAAACCTCGATTTTTAAAAAGCATCCCATGCAACTACAAGTGCTTATAGGGCGCTTAGGCTATTATTGGTTACGCTAACAATTCTGGTTGATAAGGTCTTATTGATTCAAGGAAAGCCGAAGTGCGGAAGCAGACTGAACTTCGATAGTAACATTGTTTTCGTAAAGCAGAAGAGTTCCAGTAAAATTAGTCTAACCACAGCAATTAGTTAATTTATTTATTAATGCATATGTAATGCGGCCTTACGCTTGTTTTTGCATTTAATATTGTACTAATATTTAATGTTGTAATAATTGTGTACCACGACTACTCATGGGCCGTAACATGAAGAACGCTATTTGCTTAATGACCAATATTTCTAGAGAGCTTATTGTTTCGCCGGCATATCTCAATGTTTTAGCCCGTCAAGCTGCGCTGGCACAGGAGAAAAAAGAAGAGCTCTGGTTCAATTCAGGTATTTTCCGGTGTTCAGAGATTTTTCTTTCACAGCTTGTGTGTGTTTGTGTCAAAAGGTGCTGCAGAAATTTGTCTACTACACCTGGTCAGGGATAGAATTTGCATGAGGTTAAATAGCATGTCATCGTATTAGGCGAGGCATGAAAATTAATTGAGTCACAAGTGTACTGCACAAGTAGTGAGAACTGGGTGACTTGGGATATGTTCATGATCTGTGAGCGCAACAACTGGACAATGTAATTGATCGCCGCTAAATATGTGCCCGAAGTAGTTATGTTGCAAAAGTTCTTGCGACATGGTGATGGATCTCTTAGGTATTGTAGCCGCTTACCGTCAAGGAAAAAAGTGAAATGCACTACATCAAACAAATTATCTTGCAATAGCTATACCGTTCTCCGACCCATATGCACGCTTTCCGGCTCAATTTCTTCAGTTATGCTTCTTCCGACGCCTTGAACCGTAGGTAATATAGAAGTTAGGAAATTATATTTGTTGTCCATGCGTTCACTATAACACTTAGTTATTAAATAGAGTTATTATTATTATTCTATGTACTGTCCAAATAGAGGGCTTCCTCATTACCTACCAAAATGTGTCTTAACACTTCTAACGCATTTGTCCTTGTATGTCTTTGTGTTTGTCCGTCCAGGAGGTTGCACTAACGTACTCTAGTTCGGATTCAAGACCTACCAGCCAATCATGCTAAAATATAAAGCGATGTGCTCTGTCTATTTGCAAGCAAAAGAGTGATATATAATCAACGAGATGCGAGTTCTGTTCGCACACTGTAGTAAGTGTACGTTGAAAGTTAAATTGTTACTGTAAATACCGTTGAAATATGATAAAGTTGACGTGTGACAGTAGTAATTCAACCAGCGCAATATATTGATTATCGGCTGCTGTCATCAAAGTGGTAAAATAATTGCGTGAACAGAATAGAAAGAAAGTTTGCGAGCCAATCCCATTTACGTTTTTGAAAGCCTGAAACGGATACCGATAATCCGTTCAAATTTACATTTTTGAATCACAGCACCAGCACGAAAATATATTTCTTTTTTACAATAAGCAGCATACTGAAGTTAAAATAGCTATTTCTGAGGTTTTGTACAAGCAAATTGTCACTCAACGAACACGAATCTTCACCGAACGCCTGACAGGCAGTCACCGACGTTTCGACGACCCTGTAGTCCACCTCGTCGACAAACTCGGCATCTATGTGGCGGTAAATTAACGCTTACGAAAACATCGTGCTTGCGCAACTTCATTTTGCTGACATTTTTTTTTCTGTTGACGTCATCAGCGAAATCGACATCTGAGTGACGCGATATGAATGTCGACGGAAACGTGGCGATTGCACAAGTTTAGTTCCTCCCGTGTCTGCCATCACAAAATCACGTACTCATATCACAGTGGAAGCAACCTGCTTGAATTGACGTCTCTGGGATATTGGCTTTGCCCCATTCGAGCGAGCAACGCCATCAGTCATCGTGCCAGTGCCAGACGTGACCGCAATCCCGGGTGTCAGCGCTTTGGCTTGGCTTGGCTTTGTGCATGGCGAATAAACAGCGTTAGAAGTTCGTACGAATACCTCGCAGGTTCACTGCTCATGACAGGTTACCGACTGAATAAAAAAAAAAATCAGAAAGCTTCTTTTATTTCACAGGCCTTTTACTAACTAAACGTAATAAAAATATGAAAAAAAAACCACCAATATTGTTTTATATGGATAGGTGTTAAGAATGCATGAAAGCATATGTGTGCCGCAGGCAATTCTCGCTCGCAGTTACAGTTCGCAGGTAGTAGTCTGCAACTAGGTAAAGCGATCGCATAAACTCCAGCAGCGGCAGCATTTCGCGGAGGCGAATCGAATAATAATAAAAGAAGCATAAAATTAGGTAGAGCATGAACATTTGGCAACCGGTTCTGAATATGCGATAAACCGATGAACCAGGGCGGTATAAATCTGGCAGCCTCTTTGTTAAGGTTTTCGTGAATACGCAGAAAGTAAGGGCGGCTTCGTAGAGGACACATTTCTACGGCTTTATTTATTTATTTATCTGGCCCGAGCTGCCTTGCAAACAATGGTTCCACTGCCATTGTTGTAATACCGACGCATGTGTTTTAGAGCATATACCAGAACGTGTTTCCGACTTCCAGAGCGTCATTTGAAATTTGACATATATATTTTTTTCTTATGTTGTCGAAACAACGGCGCCACAACAATTCGCCTTGCTATAAGCTATGTGGGAGTGCGTGTCTTTTTTTGTGTGTGTGTTTTTTTGTGCAGACGACGTAACGAATAACGATTATAGGATGTGAATGCTTGCAAAAGACTATCGGGTATAACGCGTTTTACTTCGAGGTTAACTATAATATAATTGAGATATAAAAAGCATTTAACTCACGACACGTTTATTTTAGTTATTGTCAATCATCGCAACAAATACTAATGTTCAAGTGCTTTCAACGTAGTTCATAATTTAAGAGGCTGTATACACATACAACCTGCGCGATGAAGAAGTGATCTCTCGCAGAACGCCATTAAAGTCACGTGACACATGGCTATATTCTGTCATGTTTCCCAAGGCTCACTGGCATTCTTTGCCTTTTTGTTTGCCGTTTGAGTGCACTAAGTCAGCGGTGTAGCTATTGCCAGCATAAACAACGGAGTTTCGAGGAATAGTTAAGAGGTCGCGAGTAACTTAAAAGGGAAATGACTGCTTCCTTATAGCACTGCACCATCCTTTGAGCCATATGGCCGTTGCTATAGAAATTATTTGTGTCTAACACTACGCTCAATTGACACTTGGAATTCAGCTACAATGCGTAAAATGAATAGGCAGTATTCAAGGGGCGATGTATAAGGGAAATTTCCGAGAGAATCTAAGAAGCACGAGCAATCATAGGCCCAGCACATGACATTCCAGCAAGACGGCAATGACTCGTTACTCACTTTAAATTCCGTTATGGCCTTATCCTCCTTCCTTTAGCTTAATGTGGGCGCCGCGAAGTCACTCTGAAAATATGGTTTTGTTAGGTTCTGCGCATAAATCCAAACGTTCAGGAATGCAGCTGTACAGGGAAACCACACCATCTAAGGGGCAATGACTAGGTTATCGTTGTGGTAATCTCCAAGCTGCACTTTTATTGCCTATCTGTGAAGTTGTCGATAATTTGTGGTGTACCTATTTTAGGCAAAAAGATGTGTATACTTCGCGGTCGCGAAACACTCCTAGTATTTGCCGAAACTTGTACAGTCGCTTGCTGAACGTCGCAACATTCTTACAGACTCGCTCGTATATTTTTCTGCGTTGCCATGTCGGTTAATAGCGACAGAAATACGAGGTAAAGCAAATACCAGACTGAGGTAATGCCAATTGACTGAAGCAATTGTCTAGACTCAGGAAAAACGTGATTCAGAGAACAACCTTGAGGTAAGGTAATAATTTGTTGCTTTTTGGCGCTCTACAAAGTCGGTCACTGGTTTCGCCCTGAAAGGTCAATTTCATACCAACGTGGCCGACATGCCCATCTTTTGTACCAAACGTGACAAAATAACAGTCGTCAACTTCTTTGCTCTCACGACTTACGAAGCTTTGAGATTTTTTAAGACGTACAAATGAAGAAGAAGCTCAACGCTATAGCTTCAGTATTCCGCCAAAATAATTCGAGCTTTCTTAAAGGATTTTGCTCTTTACACTGGCCATGCTTGATCTGCTGTTGCATTCTCTTAAATATAATTTTTGCACAGTGGCAATGCTAAGCTGGTTTATTAGATACTATTGAGAAAGACGGTACGAACCGAAATGACGCTTTTCTTCTTTTTTTTCAGATCCTAACTAAAACCGGGCTTATTATAAAGTGGCTCAATCAGAAGCACACCTTCCCATCCCATATCGAGTAAGTCTAATTTATTATTCTCATCTGAACATAAAACCTTCCATTCTGAAAGAAAGCCCACTGCAATATTTTACCGTCGTCTGGCTGGTTGAGCGTACTCAAGTTTGTTAGCAAGAATAACAAAAAGACCAGACTGGAGTAAGTAAACAAATGCAGGACGCCAAGCGTGTCTGTACTTCACCCACTTTTGTCTTTCCTTGTTTTCTATGCGCACAAGCTTTATTGTGCTCACTGGAAAGACGAAAAATAAGATCGCGTTCTCTTCGACATCGACCAATGAAGAGAACCGCGAACATATCACTCGCCGCCGTAATACAAATGGGTCGTCCACAGGGAGACAACAGATGCGACCCGCCGTAGAATCTATGCATCATGTTCAAAATGGAAGCAAATGCATATATCACACTGGAAAGAGGCTGGGCACAGAAGTAAACGCACTAAAAACAGAAGGCCACGACGAGTTACTGCTTACTGCCAGCGGCGACCCAGATATAGGACACCAAAGGCAAACGGAACCGGGAAAGTCTATGAAATGCAAGCGACAGTTCGCGACTGGCTCCATCTCCAAGAAATGGTGCGCAGGTGCTCTGAAGGCATTCGACGTCGCTGCATTCTTTACGGTGGGCCGCTGATGCCACTCTGGCTGCCTTTTTATCGATTCCTGGCAACGCAGCAGAATCCAGCTCCTTTCCGCATCGTATCGCGGTGTCATAGGCACGTATTGTGCGAGAGAGAGAGAGAGAGAGAGAAAAGAGGGCGAATTCCCGAGGCCGCTTGATGCCGCATCCTTTCCTTTTTTTTTTTCAGCATTGTCTGAGTGATGTGTTCAGCTGCTCGCTTTCCCAGAGACATTCCGCCAGCGCTGTGTGTGCAAACTTATTGCTTTACTTGCTCCCGAAACTTGAATAGAATATATCACGCGTTGCCCCCTTAATTGAACGAACACAATATTGCCGTTCAAGGTCGGACCCTGTTTTGTTTCTGGTGTATAATGAGGAAAAAGGAGTTACAACTAGGAGATTGTTCCACAGAAGAAATAGGCCACAACCAGAATTGAGCGAGGTTAGTGATTATTTGTTTACGGAAATCGCTTTCTTAGCAGCAAGTGAGTTTCACATTGATATAGTCAGTCATTTGAAAACGCGAAAGGAAGATGGTATAATATTTATTACGCTGGAATTAGATAAGGATGGCTGCTCCCTGTTAAATAAAGAGAGAAACAAAGAAATGCATGAAGGTTAATGAGGTGGTCTTCCCGTTGACTACCCTGCGCAGTGGAGAGATGAGCGATTGAAAGAAAAAAAGAAGGAAAGAAAATATAAACGGGAAGAGTTTACGTGCATATAGTAGATACAGGGTCTGTATAAGCCTCTTCTGAGGTCCGTTGATTTTAGTATAGTCATTGAAGCATGCCTGCATACCTCCGTTAAAAAAATCTGCGCACGTGGTAACTATGGCAAACCACCAGTATCACATCTTTTTACCTGCATCCTAGCGCGTTTACAGATTTTTGTTAGATCCTAATGAGTGACATTTCTTACTCACGCAGTATTTCTTTTTTATCCAACGGTTCCCCTTCACCGTATGAGCACATGTTCTCTTATTATAGCGTGCGTCACAAACTTTGCAAACGGCCCTTGCTTCTCCAATCACGTGATTATGCCTTTTGTTTCACAGCTTCTTTGGCCGGTCTCTAGACTGAGCACAGACAGTTATAAGCTTCGATTCCCAACTTGGCCAGGAATGACGACTTTTTCCCTACGTTGATTTATTAGTGCCTTGAGGTAAATGGTCAAAAGTCGATGGAACCAAATAGTATATACATCCTCTTACACACTCACCTAGGGGGCGGCAACGGAGCACTTCTCTCTTCGCTGCACGGCAGATTTGAACTTGTCTACGGAGATCTGTGCTCGGTATTGTTGGAAGAAATCGCGAGCAGTGATTCTTGCTTCTCGGGGCATTGCGGAAAAAAAGATCGCATGATGGAGTGGCAGAATCACGGAAAGCGAGACTCTGACGACCTTTTCATGAGTCAGTCGCAATCTTGTGGATTTCCAACAAAACTTGCCAACGGCAGGAACTTCATCACAAAGCCGTTTCTTCTTTCTCGGCGAAGGCTATAAAACAACACCTCAACGGGGCTCCTCTGGGTAAGCCTAACTTTTCTTGCCCTTGAATTGCATTCGAGTACTCATCTTTAGTACTAATTGTCGAGCGAGGCACGTATACTCTCGTTAGCTTGTATACCATGGACAGCGTAATTTTGGCGCTTGTGGAGACTTCTCTTCCAAATCTTCACTTTTTCTAAAGAACAATAGAAGAATGAAACTGCCTCCCAGAGCGAACTGCTACTGCAGTACTCGTGTTGTTTTTTATTGCCTTCAAAAAAGTATTTATTAACAAAATGCCGTGTTTGTCTCCATAATTGTTCGGCCTATGTTCTTGTGCCCTTGTTGCATTATTCTATGTAAAATTTGTTGCAGTTGTGAACTGCGTCCTATGTGGTCTCATTACTCGGCGCACTTCGTCGGTTTCTTTCCCTCTTGCAAAAATGTGTCCTTGATAGCGCGGTTGGTAGCTGCATAATAAATATAAGTAGATAAAGACGTTGACCTTTGATTACTCGAAGCCTTGGAATGCCTTTTTATGGTAGCTTTCCACAGTTTTGCGCAATCACATCAGTGTATGCAAGACCTCATCTTGGTGCGGGAAGACAGGCGTACAAAACATGCGCGCAAGAACAGCAAAAAAAAAAAAAGCATCTTTCTCAGTCATATTGTGGCTGTGTGTGATAACGCCTGTATTTCCGTACCATGAATTTGTGACAGTTTGGTCACATTTATTTAGTTCTAAGTAATATCTCTCGTTTCCAGTGTACACTGTGTGTACACTGTCGTGAGAACCTTCCACGTTGTGACTCGCTATTTTCTTCGGAACATATTCGTACGACCGGACGTATTCGGCGCATTGCCTCTCACTTCTTTTTAGAGAACAAGCGATGATTTGTTTGCTGCTTACCTTTTTTCAGCATAGCTTTAGCTTAAACTCTATTACCGTTTTCTTTTTCGCAGGCTATGTTCTATGGCAATACATCTAAAAAGCGTTTCTTCGACTGCTTTCTGTGTTATCGGAAGACCGTGCCACTATTCTCGCTAATAGACTTTCCCTCACCACGCAATGGGACGTCTGTATAGGTGCCTTCCAAGCCACGTACGTATTGTCGCCAGGAATCCAGTAGATGCGCCAGCTGTCTGGGGAAGTAAGGCACGAGTGCATACGAAACGAAAAGTGATTACTCGGCTCTGGTAATGAGTTCCTACCCATCGACGTCGGCGTAATGAGCTCTAGCACACACACGCGCGATATTCTCGCCGACAGTAGGTTAGGTCGAACTGCTGGGTTTAGGTTTGACTACTTGCATTCGCGAATGCTGACGCAGACTAAAGAGTGGTGGTATTCCTCTTGTTGTAAACGGCTATGAGACTTAGTGTCCCGAAAGAAAAGCTGTTTTCTCGCCACTGCTCTTAGTAGTGTATTTCTAAGGATCAACGTCTTTAGCGTAGTTATTATTTACGGGCTTACATTGTGATTCACGAAAAGTCTTGTGAGTTCCTCATACGGTATAAACGTAATGAGTGTTAGTTACACCGCTCCTTTCTCACCGAAGGAACTGGACGCGCAGAGTAAGAGGACACTTTCAAATCAAACGCACCCACGCACACATTACACCTAAAGAATTGATATTCCGAGCATTGTCAGTGAGCATTCCGGTTGTTCCAGTGTTCGGTAAGCAATGTAAAGAACATGCCTATCTGATAACGTGTGAAGGGTCTGTTTTATCTGTACTTTGTTTTCCGCACAGCTTCAGCCTATGGTCTTCCTTGACGCAAGTGCAGGATAGCGCGTCAGAAACTCTTATATCGTTGACTACCTCAATTAATTCTGTATTTATTTCTGAACGTGTAATGTTATCTATGTATCACTTGGCATGGCCGACACGAGAGAGAGAGAGAGCAAATGATAAATGAAAGGTAGGGAGGTTAACCAGGACTGAGCCCGGTTGGCTACCCTACACTGGGGAAAGGAATACGGGGACGGAAAGCTTAAAGAAAGAAGAGAAAGTCCACCGGGGATATCGTTCAGTCACTCAGTCCGGATCACAGACGCTGACTCAACCCTGTATCTTTCAAATATCGCAGCAGCGCTTTTGTGGCCTTTTGTAGCTGCGATATGCGAGGCCATGGTCCCAAGAGCTTGTTCAAGGTGAACGGTTTTCTATCTAACTGGTTCAGAGCTGTGCAGAGTTCTTGTCTTTCATTTTCAAATGATGGGCAGTAGCACAGTAGATGGTCTATAGTTTATTCGACACCACAGGCATTGCACTCGGCGCTATCAGCCATTCCAATTAAAAACGTATATGCATTCGTGAATGCGACGCCCAAGCGTAAGCGGCACAGCATTGTTTCCTCATTACGCGGAAGCCCTGGTAACAGCCGCAGTTGCATAGATTGATCGAGGGAATGCAATCGATGTTGAGTGAAATCAAGTGTGTGCCACTTCTCCAATGTCATACGGTGCGCTAGCTTGCCTAAGTGTTCGGCTGCGTCAGTCCGCGATAAAGGTATAGAAACAAGGGTTGCTCCTTCATGTGCTTTCTTAGCAGCTTCGTCAGCGACGTCGTTGCCGGAGATACCGCAATGGCCAGGCAGCCACTGAAACACGACGTCGTGTCCTTTCGCTATGATACCATGGTGCATTTCTCGTATCTCCGACACTAGTTGTTCACAGGACCCGCGACGAAGAGATGACAGAAGACATTGTAAGGCCGCCTTTGAATCACAGAATATTGCCCACCGATTAGCCGGTTGGTTGTTAATATAATCTACGGCACCTCGGAGGGCAACAAGCTCCGAACCGGTCGATGTTGTCAAGTGAGAAATCTTGTATCGGATGCTTAGTGATCGTGATGGTATAACCACTGCCCCGGTGGAGCTGGTCTGGGTAGAAGAGCCATCCGTATATATGTGGACGCGGTCAAAGTAGAAAGTGTGCAAACAATCCAGAGCTGCTTGCTTCAAGGCCAAGGTAGGCAGGTCGGTCTTCTTTCTTATCCCTGGAACCGTAAGACGCACTTGAGGTTGTTTTAAACACCACAAAGCTGAGGTTGAACGTGCTGATGGTGTGAAGCCCGATGGTAGGGAGGCACGATGCTTGCTATCCTCGTTGGAGAAGGATGCCTGTGGTCGTCGTTCTGGCAGACAGGCAAGAAAGCTTGATTGAATCCGTGAAATATGACGAACATGGGCCCTAAGCGAGTCGGTGCTGATGTAAGTCGTGATCGGATGGTCTTGAGCCATTATAATGGTTCCTGCTGTTGAGGAGCTCCGCGGAAGGCCTAGGCAAACACGTAGTGCCTGTGCTTGCACGCTCTGAAGTTCTCGAAGATTTGACTTGCATGTTTTAGCAAGCACGGGAGAACTATAGCGTAGAAATCCGATAAAGAGTGCTCGATATAACTGTAGCATGGAGCCCACTGACGATCCCCATGTTTTGCCGGCGATGAACTTGAAGATGTGAACAATAGATGTGAGCCTCTTCTTCAAGTGGGCAACCTGAGGGCTCCAAGAGAGGTCCCGGTCTACAATGACACCCAAAAACCGATGATTTTTCTTGTAGCAGATAGGCTGGCCATTGATGTACACTGGATAACCAGACATCGCTTTTCGCGTAAACGCGACTAACGCACATTTTTCTGTTGAGATGGTAAGCCCTTGTGTCCGAAAATAGTCAGATGCCTGTGTTGCTGCTTGCTGTAGCCTTGCGCGAACCTGCAGGCGAGTGACCGCTGATGTCCAGATGCAGATGTCGTCGGCGTATATTGAAACACTCACTGTTTCCGGTAGGGATTCAGCCAGCCCAAGAAGCGCGAGGTTGAAAAGAACAGGGCTTAGAACACCGCCTTGGGGAACGCCTCGGCATGTGTAGTGGTCGGTAGTGGGACCATCTTCTGTACGCACGAACAAGGACCTTTGTGTCAAGTAGTTTCTGATCCATCGATATACTCGCCCTCCTAGTTCAACTGTCAGAAGTGCGTCTAGAATGGTTTGATGGGAAACATTGTCGTAGGCGCGTTTCACGTCAAGAAAGAGTGCTGCTGATAATTGCTTCCGAGATTTTTGTTGTTCTACAGATGATACCAGATCGATGACACTATCAATCGATGAACGGCCTCGTCGAAATCCCGCCATTGAGTCAGGGTAAATTTTGTTGTGTTCAGGGTACCATTCGAGACGCATGAGGATCATACGTTCCATGAGTTTCCCGACGCAGCTGGCAAGTGCTATCGGCCGATACGATGCCAGTTCGAGCGGTGACTTTCCAGTTTTTAGTAGCGGTACCAGGCGGCTTCGTTTCCATTCCTGTGGGACGACACCATTTCGCCATGAGCTGTTAAAAAGGCTGAGGAGTTCTCTTCGTGCTTCTTGACCTAGGTGGCGCAAAGCACTATATGTTATCCCATCGGGCCCTGGTGAAGATGAACACCTACAGAGCGCCATAGCAGCTTCTAACTCTTCCATAGAGAATGGAACGTCCATACTTGTATCTCGTGGACCGGGGATGTCACCTAAAGTCATGTCAGAGACTAAATTTGTGCCGCCGGCGACTTTCGCACAAAAATCCTCCGCAACTTCTATCTGGCGGCGGTTTTCATAGAGAGCAAGGGCGTTGAAAGGGCGTCGTTGCTGGGGGCTTGAGCTAAGACCCCGTAGGGCCGACACGAAGTGATTCATATACACAGTAGGATGAGCTAATGGACCAACTTTCTCTAATGAAGAACCCGATTGCTATGTTGAATATTTTCGTCTACACTGTAGCAAATATTCAGCCTAACCGCCAAAGGCCCGAGATCCTTCATGGAAGACCACAGTTTGAGGAGAAATTATTGGAGGTGCGGTCAGCAGAAAATATCACAATTAGAGACATAGCTAGATTTGCTAAAGTTTTCTAAAGAAACGGTACTTTGAACGATAATCGGAGATCGATCGATGTTTCCTTCTACTTTTGTTCTTGCGTAACTCTTTTCTTTTGCCTGCTTTAGTGGTAACTACACAAAGCCAATAGTTCTAGAGATGCGCTCGTGAGGATTTTCTCTGTGTTTGACGATGGCTGCTTGGTGGCATTGCTGTTTGTCTAATGAAGATCTACGCGCGTTGCGCGCTTTGTTATTGTTTGTTCCGTCGTAGCTGCTGAACTTATCTTGTGTCCTCTTGCGATGGCTGTGTCACGACTTGTGAACATTGCGTGTGTTTCTCTGCTTAAGTGATCAGTGACTGCCATACTGCTTCATTCTTCGCAAAGTTTCTCCTTTACTTCTTCGTCATAGTTTAGAACAGATGACTATCCGGCGCCTTTACAACGCTTCAACATCTTCTGACATTATTTAAAAAGAAGGTATTATTTCTCCTTTGCTAAACATTGTGTTTTAGTTGCCATGTGTATACTGATGCTGACACCGTGATGATTTTGTTCTATATCTTTTATAATTCCCGAAATGAATTAACTATAAGGTGCTCAGCAAACGAAAAATAAGAATGACAAGAAATTAAGGCTAAGTCAGGTCTTACAAACGCTCACACCAAAAAAAAAAAAAAAGAGACGCCAGAACAAGAAGGAATTAACAAATACTGGAACTTAATGTGAGCTCAAATAGGTGCAGAAAATACAACTCACAAATGAGGTCTAGAAGAACACGTTGGAACATAAAGTCTGCTCACATAGAGATATGTGATTGTTAACGCTGTTCTTCGCTGTGGTATCTCGATGTACTTCATCTATTGGGGTTATTATTTCGTCGGTGACATCGCGCCACATGTTCCAAGCTTTGAATTCACATTACGGGGTTTGAGCCCGCAAAGTAACCAATGCTGCACACATTCGGTATAGTTTAGACCACGAGGGGTTCTTTCCTGTGCACTCAAAGCCATTCGAGTAGTCAGGGACTGCATCACCCCCCCCCCCCCCCCAAGGGTATGCCGCCCCCAAAAAATATTGATGGCTACGCCATTGCACAAAGCACGGTTCGTTCGCATTTTTGCTTCCCACCCTCCTCAGAATGTGACTGCTGCGGTGGCGTTCAGAACTTTCGAATGGCGTAAGCTTGGCTTAATATGCATTGAACTTCCGTAAGAATTGCGTAAGTTTCGCATTATGAAACGTACCTTCAGCCCATCAGTTGTTCAATGTTAATGATATAAGCCTTTTTAAAAGATTTTATTTAGATTACGGCGTCGAGATACATACATAGATTACTATGTCAGCAGAGTACAGATCAGTATAGTATAGTATCAGCATTCATTCATTCATTGAAGTTTCGCGAAACCATTGTCTGCGGGAGGGCAATCCACGCAACCCTCCTTGCAATGTCTCTGAGCACCGCTTTCTTCAAACTATCCGTTGGATTGCAGTGCGGCTAGCTAGCTTGCATTGGGATTCCCTTTTTTTTGTAGTTAAAATCGGTTTGTCTTTTTAATGTCGAGTACAGTTGGTAACGATTGTAACACGCATGCGAATTTCCACGCACCTCTTTATTCGAAAAGGGTGCGCCTTACAATCGTGCAAATACGGTGATTAGTGGAGTGGAACTCGTGAGCGACAAATCTGTTTCTATTATCCGAAGAGTATTAGTGTTGCCTAACACTTCTTCGGCAAATGTTTTTGTTAGAGTTTATTAATTGCGAAAGAATTGGAAATTTGGCTAATGAAGAGCCTGCTTTCCCAGTGTAGTAACTGAACAACCACACATAATAAAAGAAAACGCCAGACTATGAAACTATAGGAATCGAAAGAAACTGAATTAATGAAAAGTTGTCCCAAAGCTTGGAGTAAACGAAAAAACTCTGCAAACATGGAAAATGAATGACAAAGCTGCAAATCTACACAAATTATGCGTAATGCAATGTCGAAGCATGGGCTGTCAGCATAACAATTACTCTCTCTTTATGCTGAACTAGATCAGTTCCAAGCAAAAACGCAGGAGAAGTCACTAACTTGCAGAAGTTGTCAAAATAATAAATTAAGGTAATAAAAGAAGAACGCGTCCATTCACACAAACTTTTAATGACTCAACAAAGCTATTAGGACGTTATCATGAGACAAAATTTGCGTCCCTCACAGAACACTATTCACTAGCTACTAATCAGGTCACGGTCAACAAGAAAATCTCACAAGGCTTTCACAGCTTCTCTTTGTTCAGAGGTAACGAAGAAGGGACCGAGCGAAGTCCAAGACGTCGAAATTATCACAAGGCGTCTGCCGATGTTAGTCATATTAGCGCGTGATTGCTTTTACTGCGTGTAGGCCCTTATTATGTTCACCTATGATGGAAACTTCAACGAACATGAAAACAAAAACAGAAATTCATTCAGGCGTCTGCAAAATTAGTATTCTTTTACAAAAGCGCTGCTCATACGCACCGTAGCATAGTCACATTCTCTTTGTGCGTGTATATAGTATCTCATTGTACCATAACATAATCACCCGCCACCTAACTTTCCCTGTATTTCCCACTTCCCCTTTCCCCAGTGAGGAGTAGCAGGCTAGAGACACGCTCTCCAGGCCGACCTCTCCTCCTTTCTCCTCATTAAAATCTACTCCTCCTCCCTTTGTGCGCGCTAAATGTGCCCTAGACCTGAGTGAAGTTGATGTTCCGTTAGTTTTTCATTATTGTTCTTTTCCCTCTTAGGACGGGCGGATGGGCGCAAATGAAGTTTTTCTTCAGGTATGCCTTATTCTGAGTGCCAGTCTTTAGTATAGTTGTGAACAATATTGGGATGTTTTTCATAACGTTATGGAGCTTGTCGGCGGCAAACGACGCCCATTATTAATATATACATTCGCAATACCTTCCACGAAAGCGAGGCAAGGCTTTCCATATTATGTACAATTTGGATTAGATGGGCATGCAAGTTTTGCATCGCGACATCTCCCTCTCGCATTGCAATCGCGAGACAGTAACGGCGGGGATTAGCGGCTCCCATCTCTATAGTTCGTATTTTTAAGCAAGTAGGCGTACCAGAGTAATCTGTAGCGGTATACCGCGTCAAAGTTAAAACATCTGTAGTGTGAACAGCAACAACGTGACGCAATATTTTGTGACGGCCTCATGATGCTAAAAAAAAAATTGCGGCAGAACTAATCTCACGATGACCATCGACGGCGATGCGATTAGCATTCGAATAGTGCAGCTACGCAGCGTATTTCTCACGTTTAGTTAACATTTGTAGGCGTCATTCTGAGACTTCCGTTGCTTCGGTTATGTGCGAAGTACTTCGGTAACGTGCCGCTTCGATATGGCATTCGCTTGCCAAGGTCTCCCGCGTGCATGACGTCATGACGATGACTGTATGACGCCGACGTAGGGACAACGTTGGAGTGACGAAGCGACGACGTCGATGGAACGAAAATTGCGGTACAACGACAGCGGCATGACGAGAGTCGGGTGATGAAGTTAGAAAGACGACGGTGAAATGGCCGCGACGGCATCCCGACGACGGTAATACACCGAGTGCATCACGACGATGGCATGACAACGGTATGATGACAATGGGATTACGACCAGTGTATGACGACAATGACGACGTGACGAGGCTGTATCACGAAACCAGTGGAATGACGATAACGTGACGATGGCATGACGAGATTCAGATAACAAATCGGAAGTGACAACGCTGGAACGACCACGATGGCATCAAGTCCGCATGCCTAGTGGCCGAAGCCATTAGACAAATTAGGACTCTGTGCTTTATGACGACGGTATGACAGTCAGACCATGAAACTAGAGTGATGACGATGGAACGACACCGAAGGCATCACCACTGCTATTAAATTTCTAGTGACCCAAGCTGATATACCGGCTATACCGACTGTGGTTGCGAGTGGCTTTCATGAAGGCGAACAGTACTTTCATAGGAATGACTGACAGTGCTGCATGCGACGTTTGCGACATGGAAGAGAACATCAAACATTTATTGTGCTGCTGTCATCGATTTCAGTTGGAAAGACAAACATTATGTATCCCATTGCGACGACTCGACGATCGGTTGTTGTCTCTGCATGTGCTACTTGAAGACCGTCCCCATCGCTCGTCGGCCCACAAAGCTCTATGAAGGCACGTTTGTCGTTCTTTAGGGCGAATGTCCTTTGTGAACGCCTTTGACTAGCTCAGGCCATCCGCGTGCGCGCGTGACCTCACCGCGACTTTCCTCCCCACCCGTCTCTCTCTCTATCTTTCTATTCCCTCTTCCCCGTCCCCTAGAGAAGGGTAGCCCACCAGACGCATTTCTGGTTAACATCCCTGCCTTGCCTCTTTATTTCCGTCTCATCCTCCCCATCCTCCTTCTTCTCCAAGCTGATAGACAAGGTGGGCCACTGAGTCAATGTTAGAGGATAGATAGATAGATAGATAGATAGATAGATAGATAGATAGATAGATAGATAGATAGATAGATAGATAGATAGATAGATAGATAGATAGATAGATAGATAGATAGATAGATAGATAGATAGATAGATAGATAGATAGATAGATAGATAGATAGATAGATAGATAGATAGATAGATAGATAGATAGATAGATAGATAGATAGATAGATAGATAGATAGATAGATAGATAGATAGATAGATAGATAGATAGATAGATAGATAGATAGATAGATAGATAGATAGATAGATAGATAGATAGATAGATAGATAGATAGATAGATAGATAGATAGATAGATAGATAGATAGATAGATAGATAGATAGATAGATAGATAGATAGATAGATAGATAGATAGATAGATAGATAGATAGATAGATAGATAGATAGATAGATAGATAGATAGATAGATCGATACTGTCATGTACGCATCTTTTGCTCTTTCGCTACGATTCATAGAATTCCACTTTTCAATTTTGTACAGAAAATTAACGTGGAGTGAATCAAGCAGTAGTGGTTACGCGGCACGATTCCTTTCCTGTTCGTGAAATGCCACAATATTCAATTATCTACTATCTGCGCAAATTCAAATGCTAACAAAGTTCAAAGCGAGAGAGAGATAGAGAGAACCCTTTTAATTTGCGTTGACGGTACGTATCTGCACGAAGATTGGGGTCTTAAGAGCAAGAAACCAGCGGCACTCTTAAGTAAAGAAAATAACGGTATTTCTGCGGCTTTTTGTGATAGTTCTAGAAACGTACAACAGATAAACCAGTGATTCCTCTGGAAGGCAGGCATGCGATACATAAAGTAGAATAGGTAATACTGTAGGTAAGGCAAGAAGCTTTATTGAGAGATGTGAGTCACCGAAAGCGCGACATTAAAAAATAAAAAGAAAACAGAACCACCAGGTTACAATAGAGCGCGTAGATCCGCTTTTTGAAGGCGTGATAGTTTGACAGATGCACGATTGCAAGCTCGCAAGCACTGTTCTTACATTGCGTTGTGTTCCCCTTTTTACACGTCATCCCACCGCATCCATTTATCATCGCTGCAGCGTCCCCTGGAATCTTTCAGGATTGCTTTTGCTTGAGAGACTCAGCTTCAATATTCCGTGGGCCATTGTTCAAGGGAGCGTTGACTTTCCTTGCATCAAGTATCATACCAGTCAAGGTATCGTATAGCTATGCGGGTTCTCCTGGACAATCAATCCTCTGACCAACAGGCAGATTGCAGTGTTACACTTGAAGACACGAGCAAAACTTGCAAATGCTCGCGCTGATAATTTAAATGCAGTTGGTTGGGGGGCAATCATTTGGGGGCGCAGCCTATATATATATATATATATATATATATATATGGAACTTGGCTTTGGAATCTGACATGCTAGAAGGCTTTTGCATTTGCGCAACTCACCTGATTTCTCCTTTCCTACGTAGCCGCTTTCCCTTTCCACGCTTTTGACACAGACGCGCAGTACTTCTCCGGGGTACTTGAAGACAAGCAGCGGGCGAGCCTCAGAAGAAGTCGCGCCGCTCGGTTGTCACCCTGTCGCCCACACACAGTAGCACTTCGGCTTTGCCACACTCCTCGCACCCAGCGGAGTCGGCACCTCGTTACGCGGCTGTCCAGCGCGCGCGCCCCCGTGCCATCCCAGAGTGCGCGCTGAGCCCGGTCTGGCAGCTCTGGCGCTCCCTCCGCCGCAGTTGCTGGTTCTTTGGCTGCACCGCTGCCGCCGGCGAGAGGGATGCCGTGACGCGAGCTGCATGGCATTGCTCCTACTCCGGGTTCCGAAGGGAGAGCTCTCTCTCTCTCTCCCTCTCGCTCTCTCACTCTCTCTTTCTCCTTTTTTTTCCCCAAATTGTGGAACGCCTTCCCCATGTGCGCGTGTTCGACCGTGCCGCCGCCTAACGCCACTTCGCGGAAGCACTCGGACTCGGTGATAGTCGGCGTGGCGCTGGCAAGCTCCGAGGCAACGCCGCAGAAGGCCTTAGAATGGATCCACCGGTGATCGGTCGGACAGGCACTGCCTATACATAGAAAATTAAGCCGCGCAAGCGTAAGCGGAGGACGACGCGGAGACGGTCAGAGTTAGGTAGAAAAAGTATGAAGTGGCTTTGGTGGTGGGACTATAAGGAGGAAATATTACTAGTTCGAAGTAAGCGACACATTTTTTTCTTAATTGGATTGTGGACTTTTGCGTGCCAAAACCACAATTGTATTATGAGGCATGCCATAGTGAGGCGCTCCGGATTGGTTTTGACCACCAGGAGAACTTTAACGTGCCACCAACGCACGACGGGACACGGGCGTTTTTGCATTTCGCCTCCTTCGAAATGCGGCCGCCGCGGCCGGGATTTGAACCCGCTACGTCTTGTTTAGCAGCGGCTAAACCAGTCACTAAGCCACCGAGGCGGGTAACACAGCTTTTCATATCTCTTTGTCGTGCCTAGGTGGTGTGCTTTGGTAATATTATATATTGGGCCCCGGTGACATTTTATTTTCTCATGAATAACAAATGTTGCTTAGAAGCTGTCTTATTTGAACATCGAGCACACCATAGGCGACGGGCATTAAACGCATTTTACGAAATAGGCGTCAGCAACTCCAAAGAATAAACACTATGTGCGTCCCGCAAACTACACAATTTCATTGTGTTAAACGTGGGCGGTGTCGTTGCAAAACAATATGCTTGTGTGGTGACTGTCACCAAGACATATATGTGGCACGTCTGTGCTATATGAACGTACGCGTACCAGATACGAACCTATGACCAACACGATGACAAAGCGCATGCCAGAGATCATGGCGCAGTAGCTGCATGCTGGAATTCAAAACACAGTTCACCACGTGCTGCCCACTGTAGCAGCCGAAACATCCACTTATACAGGAATCAAACCGTAGCTGTGGAAAGAAAATAAGAGATTCTTATGTGGCACCTGATTCTTTTTTGTTCAGCTATTTCCTTAATTATGCCTTTCTCGCTTCGTTCTGTTCTACGCAAACAGCGTCTATGGTTCCCGAAGAACGAGAACAAAGTAGGTGGCAACGAATAAGATTATATTTAGTTCCCTTTTCTCTAAAACACGGTGAATGCGAAGAAATTATCAACTGACATCACGCTTGCATGTTGAAATTGTTCAAAGTCAGAGAATAATCAGCAAGAGAAGTTTGGTACGTTTCTCCCTCCTTCCATCTGTACGGCGTTCCTCCGTCCATCCGTGTGGAGCTCGGTCGGTCGGTCGGTCGGTCGGTCGGTCGGTTCATCCGTCCGTCCATCCATACCTAACCTCGTTCTTCCCAACTTCCCTCACTGGGTAGTCCTTCGGCTATTGATTAAAGCATCGGACTTTTCTGTTGCGGAAACCGCTTTCTAAACCAACCATCAGAGCAACTTGGGTCCCTGGGCATGTAATGCCGGTTATGTGCCGCTTTTCAACGAACCTTTTAATTGCCAACTTCAGGTCCCTGGTTATTTGCCACTTGCCATGTGGCGCTCTTCAGTGACGACGACCAAAATTCTTTAAAATTTATCCAGTCCTGTGCCGAAGCAAACCGCCGTCATGTGGATTCAGGCACCTGTGACGTCCACGCTTCACGAAGTTAGATGGCGCAGCGGGTCAAGCGGGAAGCGGGAGAGGGCAGCCTGGCTGCAGTAACGCCTCATTCATGAGGCGCTACTGCATTGCTTCAATCCCAATCGCATCAACGTGAACGAAATTTGTGAGATGATTTCTGCCGGATTTTTTTTTCATTATGTTGCCCCCTGTCCTTTTTCCTAATGCTATACTTTCAACGTGCAAGTACAATGATTGTAACATGGTGAGTTTCATAGCTCCATCAACGCCCAAACCTATATACACGCTCAGCAGGCTATTTGTAACCGTAGCAAGTTACACCAGAATCATTATCATGGTCAGTTGTTTCAAATCATTTATCGAACGCAATTTCACGTTACGGTGCGGACTAGATTAAGTGTGTTCGTAGCAGGATACCAGAGGCCTAGATACATCCCAAAAGAAGCTGAGAAATATTGGCTGCGACTGCTTGAGATACCGAACTTCCACCCTTTTAGGAAATCTTCTCGTGCATATAGGCAGCACTGTTGTTCTGGTTCCGCAACCTTACTTATTTCTTGAAGTATCCTTGACGAGAAGTAGTGACGGGCTGACGACGTATTCCAGGTGTATGTTTCCCCTACCCTCGTTTGCGCATTTATAAATCTTTTATATCATTTCAGCTATTTCTAGTAAAATATACTGCGAGTTGGTAAACATCAGTCCTTTTTCCTTCAGGTATCTTCATATCTGTTTTTAGTAATGGTAATGGCTCTACACGATACGCTTGCACAAACCAACAAGGGGCTAACTTTTCTGAGATAGATGTGCGTAATCAATAAATTAATAAAAATTATTTCGGCAGGGATAGCTCCATCGCCCATTCTGGGATGCGAAATATGAGAAGGGCTGCAGAAAGGAGAGGCGGGTAACGTGGCCGAAGAAATGAAACAAGGCAGCACCGAAGCGAGAAATTACAACTTCGGGGCAGAAGACCAGAAAGCGCAATCAATGAATCTCTTTGCTACTTCTGTAGAGCGTGCTTGCTTGCCTGGTAGCGCTGTGTATGGAAGAAGCAAACTTCAAAACAAAGGGCCGGCCGGCGAGGACGACGATAAATTGTAGTTCCGAGTTCCACTTGCATTTTACAACACAGTGTCATTTAAAAGCGGAACTAAACAAAACAAATGCATGAACCAGTTTGGAGAAAAGTAAACTACGATGAGAAAAAAAGAGCTCTGCTTTTGCTCGTCCGCAAAAGCCGTCACGGCCACTGAGCGCTGCGGAGGTTGGACGCTGCGGGTATCTCATCGGGCAGCCGGCAAAGAACTAGCACCAGAGTGAAAGACGTGACGCTCTGCGAAAACGAAAACACATTTGCAGGCACTCTGGCAGAGTAGAATTATTGTGTTTTCTTTTCTTTTGCACCATCTTTCACCTAGAAAGCTGCAAGACGTATATTAACCCTACAACTAAATATATGTTCAGTAACAACACTAGAATAACTTGTACTTGCAAAGTAGTTCCAAGGACGCTATTCTCATTCACATTGCGGAAAGCTGTGTTTTTTTTTTTTAGGGGAGCAAATAAACTGGCCATATGTTCTGTGTGCATGGCCACGAAAGCTATTGTTGCTTTCTTGAGATCGAGCGAATTGGATATGCGGCTGTAGTAAGTGCTTTTAGTTTATTCTTCTTTCTTTATAATCTTTGTGTGCTTAATTTACTTTCGGTTGCCGTCCCCTTTACCCATTGGCATATTTACCACCTGGCAGGGGGGCAGGGGGGCACCTGACCCCCTTCCAAAATATCAGTAGTACGTCATTTGCCCCCCCTGCCTCCCCCCGGCTTCTAAAAGCGGGCACTGTCGGCTGCACACTGGCAAATCCAAAACAACAACTGAGGCGAAGCTTTCCTTCACAATAGCACAATAAATTGAATAAAATCAAATATCGCATAACCGAGCTTGCGATGACTCGACGGCAATGCGATTAGAATTCAAGCAACTTAGTGACTCACCGATTCTATAAAGCTCGGGTAGTTGATATTACCGTGTGACAACATGTGGCCAAGTGCGTTAAGTAGAATTTAGTTATCATACCACGAACTTCGACAGAACCAGATAGATTGAGAAATCATGAAAATCAGGTGCCTTGTCCGGGCCAGAAAAAAACTAGCTTTCTGTGTTCTTTCTAGTCGCGCTCTATATGATGTAACACAAGAATCAGAAGGTAAACGCAAAATGTCCGTTGTCACGATTCATTATATATATATATATATATAATATATATAATGTGAGGTTTTTTTAACTGTACCAAAATTTTAGAAATAGCCTGTTGGAGATATCACTATTAGAACCCTTATACGAAATTCCTCAATGAGGCGGGCATTAGTTCTAGGACAAATACAAATGCCTAAAAACTGAAGGGAACATAATTGAAATGAACAAATAAAAACTGAAAAATTTGCATAATTGTGCTAATGCACTTTTTAATTAATTCCTCTATGGCACATATAGAAATTTAGGAATTGTAACCGGTGAGTTCGCAAAGAGTACCCACTTGGAACGAATTCTCAGGTTGACACCTGTTTTGAATATTGTTTTCAAGGTACGTGGTCAAATACCTTAACTTTCTATTTACTTTTATGCTTCAATGTATAAAACAGTGATTTCTCACAAGGTAAGTAGAACAACACTGCAACCAGTGCCAGCCTCAGAATTCGTTAAAAGCCGATATGTCTTGCAAGCTCCGTAGCTATAGTTAATAGATTGCAAAACGTGCTGTGAACAAATTATAAAAAAACTCAATTAGCGAACGCTTGTTAATTAGTCAACCATGTATATAATTGCTCGTGCAAGTATTGTTCGCCTCATCGACTAATTTAGCTAAGAATTATAATTGTGAAATCCGTCACCGGTGCCTTTTGAGAATTTGGTGCAGCTAAAAAAAAGCCCTATATTCACAGTAAAGTAAAAGCCCTCGACACCCTGCAGGTAAACTCAGTGGTTATCTGTCACCTGTATGTACATCAGACAGATATGATTCGACAGCTCTAGCGAGAATTTCAGTGGCTTCATATGTCGTGTTATAGCGAAAGGATAGAAAAACATTTTGGCCACACTGTTTGTAAGAGTTCATCATGCGTGATTAAATATTCGGTCTGCCGATGACAAACAATGGTGATGATTATAATGCAACAGTAATTCGAATATATATATATATATATATATATATATATATATATATATGTTATTTATTTATTTATCTATTATCAAGTGAGTGTGCCGCCGGGTGATCAAGGTTTTAAAAGAAAGTATAACAAAAGAGCGGACCAAATTGCGAAACGTTCACCTTCTTCCGTCGTCTCGGCTAGTGTCTGATCATTGTCACAGAAATCTCTATCTCTTCATCTCTCTCTCTCTCTCTCTGTATATATATATATATATATATATATATCTATATATATATATATATAGCGAGAGAGAGATAGCAAGAGAGAGAAGATGGAGATGGCGACTTGCCCCTCCATCTCCCCTCCAGCCGACTAGAACATAGCACGTCTTTGTGTTATTTCTCTCATTAAATCTATCTCTCTGAAGGGCGTTAGGACCTAACTTCAATTTCTTGAACTTCTGGTCCAAACCTGAACAACCGCATGTCAGTAGACCGCAATGTTGCCGATATAAAAACATTTTTTCTCCTTTTTCTTTCCTTTCGGAACAGGAAGGTTCATGCAACTAGTTGGGTTGTCGGTTCCCTTAATTTCGATGAGGGCGAAATGCGAAAACACCCGTGTACTTAGATTTAGGTGCACGTTAAAGAACCTCAGGTGGTCGAAATTCCGGAGTCCCTCACTACGGCGTGCCTCATAATCAGAAAGTGGTTTTAGCACGTAAAACCCCATAATTTAATTTTTTTTAATCGGTTCCCTTAAATTGCGAGTTAGTTTTTTTGTTTTAGTTACACTGTTAAACAAAAACCTACAAAATGCATTAAAGCTCTATAATGTCGTAGCGACGTGGTGCGGGAATTTCAGGGTAGCATGGCGAGCATTTTTTTGTTTTCGCCTCTTTTCTAGATTACGAAAATGACTATTATGCCATTGCATGAGCGCTACCTTACTGACAAAGCTTGAGCCAATATTTTTCTTTTTAGAAATCTGTCTTAATCTGCTTATGATATAAAAATTATCATACAAGTGTTTGAGTGTTTGTTTTTTGTCGTTGTTACGTTCAATACTACTGCGTGCTTATAAGATTGTTGGAATATGCAAGAGAGCCCACCAAACATTACAGTATCTATAAAAAGAGTGCGTCATTTTGCGTGCCGAGTTCTGACAATGTGTCTGTGTTACATTGAGTTACGCAGCTGAACATGTTAAGAAGGAATGAGGCTATTGTCTAAAGAAAACAGAAGGACGAGCGTTGATTTGAATATACTTGTATTATCCACATAAAGAAACACACAATAACGCATACTCAAGCACGCAGGCACAAACGAACAACCAAAATGACGTCAGGATGCGCTGTCACATTTCGGTTACACAAAAGACCGAATACAGCCAACGGAAAAGAAAAAAAAAAGATGTTGCGCATTGTGTGCGCAAAGTAGCTGTCTTGAACTTACGCTTTATTCCCGACCTTTAGCGAGCTTGTCAGACACAGGCAACGGCAACTAAAGAGTACTGAGACAGAGTGACAGCGACGTCTCGTACGCTGGTTCGTGGTAACCAATTGTTGTGCGCCGCCAATGCGAATTGTTTGAGAAACAAAAGAGATGTTACTATGCTGCAGGTTCGTCTAGAACGCGGGACATACACGAGCAAGGGATCTTTCGCGCAATGACGGATACTTCACTATGGAAAGCCCAACCAACGCGGTCTGTGGTACAGCTGCACCCACACCTCATAGCGGCTACTGTGCAGTGCAGCTTTTCTAAAACACGACGCGCTGACTCCAGGAGCAGAGAGATAAGAAAGGCCACGTGAAATGAAAGTGGCGCCGTAGTGCTGCATCGACGGTAAGATAAAGGGATTAATGTCAACAGCCCCAGGCAGCTTTATTTTCTCTCTTTGCTTTTTCTTATAACCTCACTTTGCAGTACCAGCAATACATTAACAGTGAAAGTCTTACTTAGTAAGTGCTTTTTCGTCGTTCCCAAACAGAGCGTTCTTAAAATCATTCTTAGTATTTGTGGGAGCCCTCACTGAAAACATAATCTCCCGCTACGGAACGCAGGCTTTTGATTTTCTTGTCTGGGTAATGTCGCCACTTTCACGTTTCTCACATTACTGCTTCAGGACGCTGGAATCTTCGGAACTTGAGGACCAACCACATATACATTACTTGCCATATGCGATTGATTGTAATTGCAGCTTGGATATCGGTGATCTCGCAAAGTGTCTGAGGACAGACATCGCACACGGGATCCGCGATTCATCCGCCCACTCCGCGGAGAGCATTGCCCAGTGGTTGGTGCATGGACGCATCCTGATCAGTGCGGTGAGTAATCCGAACGTTAAGCCGCTTACGCCAGTCACTAACGTCGCGAAGAAAAACCAAAAGAGAAAATACGCAGAACCATAAACTCAAAGTTCAGCGTCAAATCTGCCCATGAGATAAGCCCCAGTCACGTGAGCGCCAGCTATCCAGACGTTCTGAGGAGAAGGCCCCGATAAACGCCAAGAAATGGAGTCGAAAAGTAGCAAGAGGGATCAGACGTACGCGAGCGGGAAACGTGAGTTATAAATTATCGCACTTGCATTCGTACAATAAGTGCGCATATTTTTCACCCGTATCACAGCCTTGAGAAGGAACTTATTCACGCACAAGTCGCTGTAGCTCGTATAATTTTGTGAAAGATACGCAGGGATGCTTACTGATGTTTCCTTTTCTTTCCTTCAACCATCAGCGCTGATAAATACTGACTGCGTGTATGCTACGGCAGCTCTCAGAAAGCCAGTGGGCTTGGCTCAGCAGATATGCAGCACATTGCTTGGCAGGGCGAATGTAATTCTATAGCGAATTTTCGATCAATGTGACCCAAAAATAAAATTCAACACAACATACAATATAACTTTCATGATCATCTAGCACGTATCTTCCAAAGCACTTCCTAAATAATGACCGTTTTAAAGATGAGAAACATAATAAAACTGGCTGCTACTGCAAGCTTATAGTTTTCTCCCAGAATTAAGTTCACGAAACGAATCATGAACGCTCATGATTGGTGTCTGCGTTCGAAAAAACCTCTCTGCAACAGAGAGGCAAGCGAGTGACTCAAGACTGCTGTTATTTTCTTTATCTTTCGCCTTAACTTCTTCGTTATAGACATTTCCCTGCGCTTTTAACTCCTGTGTTATACTACATCGATTGCCAGTATATTGTATAAGGTAGCCAGAAAAAGAAGATGATAATAAAAAATCTGCTGGGTGTCAGGTCAATATAATGAATGATTCACTTTTTCCTGGCCTTCCTATACAAAGGCCGGTAAAACGAAGTTGAAAGTTTTCATAACTTCGAGCTCACCTATTGCAAGATAAGTGCACAGCGAGCACAAAGACTGCGCTCCCTGAAATTCTACGCCTTACAGCGATTAGTTTTCGAATGAAAGGTGATCATCCAAGCATGTAAATTAATCTGTTACTGTGGACTCACTAATCTTTATTGTCTCTGTAGATTTCCAAGTAGGCGGTATTGAGACTAGAGATGCGAAAACACCTGTGTACTGTGATTTAGGTGCACGTTAAAGAACCCCAGGCGCTCCAAATTATTCCAGAGTCCCCTGCTACGACCTGCCTCATAAGCAGATCGTGGCTTTGGCACGTAAAGCCCCATAAGTTAATTCAAATTTGAGAAAATTAGGAGACATATATGGGCGAAACGGTTCCAGCTAAAGAGAGGTACTTCATTGTCTTCCTTGCCCAGGATGAATTCGGTGCTTTTGATGACTCTGTCAAATCATCGTGGTCTTATTTTGAATATCTGCATCTTAGGGGTCGACAGGGGTCAGCCCCCCGACATATAGGGGTCAGCCCCTCCAGCGCCTAACAGTGAGTGGCTTAGCCGTGCGTGGCTTAGCCGTGCCCGAGGAATAGGGGAACCTGGAGGTTGAGCCGATACCGGACGTTTGGACCTCCAAGGCCCCTTGGCGGTGACAACAACGCCCCCCCCCCTCTATTTGACCTCAGCTTTGCCCCTGGACTCACTCACCCGTGGGAAATCGCTAGTTTTTTTTCCTATCCTTTTCTCGAGTCATCGTTTTTCTCTCTAACTTTCAATCTTTTCTGTCGTCTCGTCTGGTCTCTTGCGTCCGACTTTCTAGACAGCAAGGGTTAACCTTGTGTCGAAGAACCAACCTTGGTTGTAGAAAAATTTGGTTATAGCAGAAATGTATAGTTGGTGTCTGCAGGATTTGTTTTCTTACAACTCTTGCGGCGTCCGCTCGAGGGGCTCCACTGTAGGTGGCTGGCTTCACTGCTGAAAACATCAGGCATACGCATCCACAGCTCTTTCCCTAAACTCCCCCGGTGCTTCCCGGTGCGCCCTTTTTCCCTAAAGGAAAGAGGGCGCAATGAACATGCTTTCCAGTTTTTTTGACGTCAAATACGGAACGTTGTTCGATTAAACGTCTTTCACTCTGAAAACCAGTCACACTAGGGAAAACGATTTTACCTTTTCTTGTTTCCAAATCTCTGACTAAAGTTTTTCATACAGGTTATAAAGTATCGCAAATGGATAACGGTTATCAGCCTCTGTCGCTTCGCAATCAAATACAACATGACAAACTGCCCAATCTAGTGTCATTTGGGGATGTTCCAGTGAAAGTGACCGCGCATCATACCATGAATACCACCCATGACGTCGTCTCCGATGCTGATTTGTTGGAGGTGACTGTGGCTGGAACTTTTTGAGGGCTGGAGTGATCAGAATTTGATCAATGTTAAACGAGTTAAGAGGAGGTGGGACGGAAAAGAAATGCAGATAAAAAACCTACTACTTACTTTCGGTAAAAGTGTTCTGCCCGTGTCTGTCGAGGCCTGATACATCAAGATTCGTGTTAGGCCATACGTTCCAAATCCTCTCAGATGATAAAAGCACAAAAGGTTTGTCCACAGTTCAAAGAATGGCCGAGGCCGGTTGACTTGTGCCAAGCATAGTGCCATTTAACATTCCGCGGAAACATGCAAGGGCAGTCCACACTGGGTCAACTCTGGTGGGTAGCACGCCGCATAATCGCGATAGTGCCTATCATCGAAAAAGGAGAAATAAATTGTCACAATCAAAGTCAAAGAAAAAAATATCATCCAAGAAGGCACGCAGGTGGGTATCATACCTGCTCAAGAACAGCTTTGCCGAAGTGACGCATCAGTGGCAAGCGCCAAGACGGCCCCCGGTGGCTGTCCGGCCCTCACACTGTGAGTCGGTGGTGACGCCATCCGGCTCCTTGGCAGCTGCACCCAGCGCCGCTCTGCCGTCCCAGATGAGGGGGCTATCGATCCCTGGGCTAGTGATCTCGGAGCTCACTAGCCCGGACTAGTGAGAACTGAGGTTGAACAGCGCGAAAAAGACGAAGACACAAGAAAAGACATACCACAGAGGGCTAGTGAGCTCGTGAATGCCTAGTCCCACAAGACGAGGCCTTCACGCTGGACACGCTCGCGAGAGTGCGTGTCCAGCGCATCGCCTCGCAAGAAGCGACGGACGAAGCGAGTCTGACGGCTCCGCCAGCGCCCAAGGTGTGGCGAGATTCTCGCAATCACTCAGAAAAAAAAGAAGAAGAAAAGAAAAACCTTGCATGACAAGGCCCAACAAGGTCTCTCTAAGCAGATGTGCATTCCCTTAACACACAGCGCACTTGTTTTCAATATGGACACACAAATAATTCAATGGAACGTTGGGGGTCTTCTCCATAACCTTTGTGACATTACACAATTTCTTCGTACATATAGTCCGAGGGTGCTGTGTGTTCAGGAAAGCCATCTCGAAGCAGGACACACACGCACACGCACACACGCGCGCACACGAGCACAAGCACGCACGCACGCACGCGCATACACGCGCGCGAACGCACACACACACACACGCACACACACACACACACACACACACACACACGCACACACACACACACACACGCGCGCGCGCGCGCGCACGCACACACAAGCACGCACACCCACACACAAACACACACATACACACATACACACACACACACACACACACACACTCACACACACACACACACACACACACACACACACAGACACACACACACACACATATTCTAAGGCAATATGCCCTTTTTCGCAAGAACCACGATGACGCTACCGCTTCGTCGGCCGGAGTGGCTATAATAGTTGCTAAGGGTGTTGTTTGTCAGCAATTAAAACTCCGAACAACCCTTGGGCCAGTTGCTCCTAGAGCAGTATATTGTACGATAATCTAGTTACAAATAGTTTATACACCGCTCCTAGCTATGAACTTTCCAGAACAGAATTTCATGACTTTATCGTCGAACTTTCCGACCCTTATATGCCCACATGAGATTTCAATGCACAAAACTCTGTGGGGAGACTTTCGCAGCGATGCAAGAACTCGCCTAATAGAATTTTGAAATTTTTTCCGGCACATACCTACTTATTTAGAAAGAGCCTAGATTCCATAGCGCTTGCCAGAAGGCATACTCTTCCGTAGGCCTAAGCATAGTGTCAAGTACACTCCTGTCATATCTAGAGTGGATCATGATTTAGAACCCCTGCGGAAGTGGCACCTTCCCGGCAGTCAAACAAACCAGTATGAAGGCTCCCAACACGTTCGCCGATTGAATGTTGACTCAGCCAACTGAGAACCTTTTCGACAACTTACAGATTTAGGCCGGCATGATGTTGCCTCTTCTAATATGCTGTGCGGCGCTTCGATATGTGCTCTGCTTCGAATATTTTTCGATGCTGTGTCGTCTGTAACAGGCTTTATAATTCAGGCTGCCACTAAATGCACCCATCAAACTAACGGACCGGCAAATAAGCGTCGCATCCCGTGGTGTAACGACGAATGTGAAAGAGCACTCAAAATTCGAAACGAATCTTGGTAACGACTTCGCTACTCCTTACCCTCCGAAACCATGAATAATTTTAAGCAAATAAAGACACGGGGTAAAAGAAGACATCAACGTGCTAAGACAGAGGGTTGGATGAAGTACACCTGCGGTATGAATTCTGACACCGATGAGAAGAAAGCATGAAATAGGGTAAACAAATTAAAGGGCCGGGTTATAGTAAATACCCAAGGTGAGAACCTAAAATATCCGACGGATTGTCTGGTCGAACACTTTGAATATATCTACAGTGCTTCCCATTACACGCAAACATTCCTGGGATTCAGATAACGCGAACAGCGACAACCTGTTGATAGGAAATATGCACGAAGTGACGACTACAACCGCTCATTTAGCTTAGCTGAGCTTAAAACTGCCCTCAATTGCTGCAACAACTCGGCACTAGGTGGCGATAGTAGCATGTATGAAATGGTTAAGTACTTAGGTCCTGTAACACTGAAAACACTCTTGTCTGGTTTTAATGCCGTGTGGGCGGCTCGGTATATTTTGCTTTCATGGAAGGAAGCAACAGTCATTTCGATACTTCAACAAGTCAAAGACGCGTCCTTAGCCAGCAGCAATAGGTCGATAGCGCTAACAAGCTGAACGTGCGAACTGCTTGAAAAAGTAATAAACCGCTGCCTAAGTTGTTTGCTGGCAAATAGAAAAACACTAGAACACTTCCAATGTGCTTTCCGCGAAAGTTGGTCACCGATAGAATAACTTGTTCGCATTGAGGCAAACATCAGAGAGGCGTTTATTCATTGACAGTTCTTGCGGTACCGGGAAATTGAATGTTGAAAATTGAAAATGTCCGGCACCGGCCAATCATCCAAGAATGCAGCCAGGAGCCAACAGGGAAGAGAACGGTGTGACGATTACGGCGTGATTACAATACTGTAAGAGTGACGAACGCATTTGACAAGATAGCAGCAGCAGCAGCATGCGCGACTCCTTGGGATGACATCGGAGCTAAGGCGCTGTACAAAGTTTCCTGCGGCACGCTTAAAAATGTCGGAGGCAACATACTGAGACTTTCGTCGTATCTGCTAACCAAGCATACGCGTCGTCTGCTTAGGAGCTATTTAAATACTGCTAGTAAGGAAAACGAGATAATATAATGCTTACCCGCAGCTTGGCCAAGACTGTTTCAGTAGTATATACCAATTATTTGTTGTCAATGTAGCACAAGTGCATTTATGCGGCAGTTGGACCTTAAGCATTCATTCTGCGTACGTTTCTTCCTTAATGTTCTGCGTATGTACGTTTCGGGTGTGCGTGTCAGTGGACCTGTGTTTGCAACACGAGCAGCGCGATTTATCCCATCGAGGCAGTTCTTTATTACTATGCGTAGTATGCAGGCACCGAGAAGATGACATGCGTCGCTGCGTCTCCCACTGGCGTAGCACTTTTTCATGGAGACAATGCTTGGCTGGCCTATATTTAGGGTGTTGCCTGTCTGTACGCCAAGGCAGTGGCGACATTACTTCACCTCGGTATGATGGTCGAATGCTTTATGCTACGATAGTGCACATAGGCCGTTCCATGCCATTAGGCCCTGTCACGATGAATGGAGAAGCTCTCGCAAGCGCGCATGGCCTGTCACATCAATATCCAGGAATATAAAGACGTCGCGTGGATGTTGTTTGACGGCCGCGCCGGAATTATGCATATGGGCGAGCGATGAATTGTTCCGAAACCGGAGTGCCTTGTATTTATTACAGTGAGACAACACAGCAATGCTATACGGTGGTAATTTACGTGGTGTCCATAGTTTACTTTTTCTTTTCGGTGGGCGCATTATAAACATTGCACGAAAAGAAAAACATTTTGTGCATTGTTTTGTGTCTATACTTAACTAGTTCTTGTCTCATTTCTGCGCTTGCTTTTCATCTCTGCACTATAGCACATATAGCCAGGGTTCTTCGGTAAATTATTTTATTATTGTCACACAGCAGCGGAAGGCCCAGCAGACAAACTCAACTCGTCAGGACCTGCTACGGCTGGTGAACAGGTCTAGGCTATCAGACAGCGCCACGGCTTCCTGGAATAACATGAGGAGTACTTAAGGTTGGGCCACGTGGTGCGAGATATTGCAGATTTAACCAGCGCAAATATAACGAGGACGCAAGAAACACGTATACACAGTGCCAGCACTGTACCCCGCGTCGAAGTTTTATCCGGATACTTTTAAAAAATTGCAGGGTTTTACGGGCCAAAACCATGATATGATTATGAGGGACGTCGTTTTAGGGGACTCCGGAAATGTCTACCACCTGGAGACCTTTAACGTGCCTCAAATGCGCGAGGCGCGGGCGTTTCTTCATGTTGTCCCCATGGAAATGCGAGCGCCGCGGCCTGCATTCGATCCCTCGACCTCGTGCTTAGCGGTGCAACACAATAGCCGCTAGGCAAAAACGGTGGTTGTTCGAATACCGTGCTTTTAAAATGTCGTCATGACCCAATGGCGGCCCGCCGCCCTATTCGTCGTATAAAATAGGATGGCCGCCCACCTCCGGGCATGAAGAGCTTCGTCTCTGAAATAAAATTTATTCACTCACTCACTCGCTAACTCTAACCTAGCTAAAAGCACCTTTAGAAATGATACAGGCTCGCCGGAACAGCTTCAGAGAGGTGGGCCAACGTCTCGGTAGGTGCACCTATATTTGTAAATGTGGCTTTCACGCAATGGACTGCTCGATTAATTGAATATGCCTCGTGTAATTTTAGTGGCTGGGGTGGCAGTTTAGAAATGACAAGTTAGCACCACCAATAAACGTGACTTGATTGCTTTCGTCGCAAAGCGGATGAGAAAATTGTGCACCCAATATGGAAAACAGTTTCGTTCCATATTCTTGAATGTGCACAGCTGCAGCCTAATACTTGGCCTGCCACCGTCGCTAACGCGTTCGCTCTCGCGAATAACCAACGCCTTCATTTCCTTACTAATCAAGCCTCTCCAGTAGCATAAGCTCTTTCCCTGCGCAGGGTAGCCAACCGGAACTACCTCTGGTTAACCTCCCTGCCTTTCTCTGCATTATTTTCTCTCTCTCTCTCTCTCTCTCTTGCAGGTATATCACGATGAGCAAAACGAGAACAAGATAAAAGTGGGAGCCAACGTCTCAACAAATGGACAAGAAGGCCACCTGTCGAAACGTTGGCTCCGACATTTACCTTGTTCACGTTTTCCCCGTCGTCTTGAATTTCCATCTCCCGCCTTCGTGTTTTCCCTGCAAATAGAAGGGATTTATAGTGGTCGAACAAGAGAACCCCCTGCCTGGAATGAACGTTTTAACAAGAGTACTTGTCGTATTCAACACACAACGCCATGTCTTCCTTTGAACGCCTGTGATTGCCCTGCACCCACGCTGACATGTTGAAAAATTTCGCCAAATTTTTAATAGAGCACTATGGCCGAGCACTTCAAGTTTCCAATTTAACTTCTTTACTTATACATTATGTCGTGCAAATGTGCACATTCGTGTTTGGGCCCATAGCCAAAGGCTAGTAACGAGTCGAACTAAAAAAATATATATCGCAGAATACGACACAGGCACTTTCACTGGATATATACCGTGCAAGTTTCCAGTAAGAACATTGTTTATGTGTAACCAAAAGTGAATATAACAGTTCAAGAGCATACACAACAACCAATATAGAGTTTTACATACAAACATACATACAAAAAAGTGATAAGCAATGGTATAATAAAACATTAAGTTTTTATATCCTTTAACAAAAAGAAGAGTTAACTATTAAACATGGGATCGCACGACCTATGTAATCTGACACGATATGTAAATTGGTTACAAAGTAACAATCAGAACAGGTATGCGGGATAAATTGGGATAACGTGCAAGTAATCGAAAAAAAAAATACTGTTGAATTCATCACTAGGTGCTCCTGACCGTTTTAATTCTAATGGTAAATTATTACGTAATTTAAGCCCCGTAAATTGTACATGTCGCTCACTGTAAATATTACTTACAGAGTGTAGGTTCAAGTTGCATTACATACGGTTCCTTGTTGAACGAAAAGAAGGTAGAAAAAATGGACGTCTGAAATGGGCGATATTGGTTCACAGTGTTTCTGACGGAAACGCCGTCTTCAACTGACATAAATAAACAAAATGGAAGGTTTGCAAAGCACCAAACGATTATGGCCTTGGTGGTCGTCCTTTCGGCGTAGAAAAGTATATAGTAACGTAGATCATTACTGCGGTCTGCTACAAAAGATTCCTTATTCGTCCTTAATGAACAGGATCTTGCACGTATGCTTTAGCACTTAGCATGTCCAGGAGTGTGGTTTAAAAGATAGTTCGCATTATTCAACTGACGCGATTGATTGATTTGTGTTTTATTGTAGCAACTGCGAAAGTGTCGTTAAGATGTTGTTTCTGTTTAATTATTTTTCGACATTGATTGTTTAATCGCGCTTGCGAAATCTGCTTTATTGACGGAACATTTTTTCATGTTATCTCAGGTGAATAACCTTTTATTCACTATACAATTTCTTGTTTCCGGAGAAGATGGCGACACATTTTCCAATTTCCAATTTCCAATTCCAATTTAAGATTTCCAATTTCGGGAAAATCAATCGCTCGTCCCCTTCTTTGAAACACGTAGCTGGCTCTCCACATCCATTGACTGGCACAAACCCGATAGCTTTCGCCATGCTCCTCACGGAATTAGCAGGCTATAAAGCCCGCATCTGACAGAATGTTTAATGGAACTTCGCAGATCAAGTGGCTGCAGTGGCAGCCGGCGGAATTTCAAAAAGCTTTCTAATGGTCACCATGTGAGTTTCGGACAGCTTTAGGACGCCGATATGACGGACTTCGTAAAGCCACGTAATCGATCGGTGCTCTTGAAGTCCACCAGCCCGCTTTCTTTTTTTTCCTTTTTTTTAGCGTTTTCCTCTCTGTCATCTTGCTAACCCCTATCCCCCATCCCCAGTGTAGGGTAGCAAGCCAGAGACTCATATCTGGTTAACCTCCCTGCCTTTCCTCTTCATTCTCTCTCTCTCTCTCTCTCTCTCTCTCCCACCAGTCCGTACGACTGCTTGTTATGAGGTGAACGATGAACGTTGCGTTCCGCGTGTGCTTGTGCTAAGTGGGGACTTCTTTCCTCCTCATCTTTCATTCACTTCTCCCCCTCCTCAGTGCAAGGTAGCCAATCGGGTAACCCTGGTTATTCTCCCTGCCTTTCCCTTTCGACTGCTTCAACCCTCCCCATCTCTCTCTCGGCAGATTTGAATCATATTGCTGAATATTCCACCATGGCTGAAGGTTGTATGTCTGAATTCTTCGGCGGTTTTAGGAAGTCGCTCAGAGCTGACGCTGCTGTTAATTTATGCTTTCTGAAAGCCTGCAAGGTGTGCTGAATTTTCTTAAATAGCTCTGTCTGCCAGTTTAAAGGTTCCCCGTTACATTTTTTGTCTCTGTTGTCAGGTATACTTTGAATCGAAGTCATTGATCTAATAAATATGGTCTTTCAGTCGTCGAGGTTACCGTATGCGAAAGCAGATGGCGGACGTTAACACAATAGCGTCGAACACAAAGGACGTCGCGATATCGTATACCGCCCCCTATTCATAATGCACTCGGAACTTCCGGCTCACTAGAGAGTGATTCATTATCTTCGCCGCAGGAACAATGCGCTGTTCTTGTGAACAAAAGGTTCACGGTAAAACTGACAGGACATTTAACGCAAACGCGAAATCACTTTATGCTGCCGATTAGCCGTTGTCCACGTTTTTACCCTGCTAAAACCTTGCCCTCTTTGTCATTCTAAACAGCATGACAAAGGTTACCTTCCAGCGCATTTGTCAGCACTTTTTTTTTTGTACATCCCCTTTCAGCACCCACACAATTTCTTCGTACGAGGCTGCATACGGTTGTATTGCTTCTTCCTCTATAATTTTATGTAAAGGTATCCTTGTAACCCGTCTCTGCAGTCGTACAAAAGTTTCACGGCTCCGTTATTACTAGGCTAAGATAAGTTTCCCACAATATATCGAGCAAGAGTTTTGCCTAGTGAAGGCATACGCCTTTGGAAACAAACCGCGAAACTAGAGCTGTACTTCCTACCTATCCCTATCTATATGTTCTAGGCTGTAATTTTATGTTGGTACGACCCACATCTTGCGACTGCATGATAGGGTGTCACACATCTATGCAGCCATGGCTGCAACCGCTTCCTTTGGAACTGCTACACACGACTTCACCTAATTTCTCTGAATAGCAGGCGCAAAAGAAAAAAAAAACAGAAATTATGACCTAGAAAGAGCTTTGCAAACACAGAAGATTTTATTGGGAGACTTCTGTGCTTCCGACGGGAATGCAGCCAGTGGATGAGAGTTCTTGGGTGTCTCCATAGCTGTGCACAGCAGGAAACTTACAGACATGTTGAAAACATTCGCTGCAATGAACACCATGGACGGTCTCTCTTAGGTCTGAGTGCCTGGAATTGCTTATGTAGAAGTTGCAAAAATGAATGCGAGGAAACTCGGAATAGATAGCCTCACCAGAGCACTGAAAGGTCGTCGCATTCCTCGTTGAAGGACGAAAATTGCTTCTTTATTGTTCTGCTTGGTCTTTTTTTTTTCATTACATCGACTGGGAAGCAAAATATGAACGTAACCATCCCTTACGTCCATGCGTAATCGGATCAGTCTTTGGACATCCGATTTGTTCAGGTCAGGTTATATGATGAAGGAAGCGTTGGAAACCTCTTCCATGAACGCTGAGATATTATTTTGGTCAGGCAGAACAAGCTCGTTTGTTCGTCGGCTGGAATGCACTCTTTCTTTTTATTTGCATTCTTGGCTCGGAGAGGGAGGGATAAGATAACGGAAAGACATGCAGGCTAGACAGGCTGAGCCCTATCGGCTGTCCTCTTCCGGAAGGGTAAAAAGGAACACGAAAGACGAGAAGATGGAGAGAAGAAGAGGTCACATTGTGCACGCTGACCAATTTTTGTCACGGCAGCGGGAGCAGCATTACAAAGCGTAAGCGCAAGTGTGGGCGGGTAATACAGAGACGCATAAGCACAAGCACGCACCGTAGTCGAATGCCTCAACAGCGAAGCGCTTGACTTAGGTGATCAAATAGCGAAGACAACAAGAACTCGCTAGTTATACCGGTCACTTCGTCCTAAAGATCCCGCAACATACTACTCGCAACAAACCAGCTTAAGTATATTCATAGAGATAAAGCATTCACTCAACATGAATTCAAGAGATACACAGTGAAAGAAGGCGCAACTATACTGCGATTTTCGCCCGTGGGGAAGTGCGGCTGCTATTCTTACAGCATCGAGGCTTTCATAATGATCGTGCCGCTCGTCAAAGTCTTTGGCCGTGCGACCCGTTGTATATATTTTTTTAAAGCGAATTGCTTTCTTTGGTTTTTTTTTTTTTTCGAGCGTTTTCGTGGTGGTGACCAGACTTTCACCGCCGACGCGAAGGTGGCGATTCGAAGGACACGTCATCTTGCGCGGTGCTATTGCAGCGTGCGTGCGTCGTGGACCTAACCTAAAGCCTACCTACGTATCCCCACTGCAACAAATGTAGAGATTCAAGCGCGCCATTCCTCTAATAACAAGTAAATAACTCGAAGCATTACGCCGTTCGCTTGGGTAAACAGTCATTGTCGATTGCTTTGTTGTTGTTTTTTTGCACAGTTTATTTTTTTCGGCCAGTGTCGATGCGTGCCAGACTTAAATAAATTTTGGTGTTTTACGTAGCTCAAATCGCCATCTGATTATGAGACGCGGCGTATATAGCAGGGGATGTCGAAGCAAGTTTGACCACCTGCGGTTCTCTTACGTGCCCCAATGCGCGGCACACGAATACGCTTTGCAGGCCGCGCCCATCGGTGTGTGCAGCCGCCCTTGTCGGCATCGAACCCGCGACTTCGTGTTCGGCAGCCTAGCGCCACAACCACTGAGGGACCGCGGTGAGTGAGAGAGACCGCACAGGCCCGCATGTAATGTTGGAAGCGCCGTTTCGTTTCTCGGCCTCTAAATCTCGTTATCGTCCCAATGAACAAAACTGAAGCTGAACTATAGACTACTGGGCCTCGTTTACATCATCGACTCAAAGCCAAACAGTTGCCAAGCGTCTTGTTCTGGCGGTAACAAAAATTCATTGACAACGCCTAAATGAATTTCTTGAGTGGTGTACGTGCCCGTAAATATACGACGCGAATAAGTTCGCTTACTCGCATGGCGGCTGCTTTTACGCGCCCTTTGAAGAGCGTTGTAGCATAACTAATGAGGCTCTCATTTGTCGCCGTAGCCCATCGCGATGATGTGTGCATAATTGATTATCTGTTCCCCTTAATGACTGCAGTACTTCCTAAACAAAAAATAAATAAAATCGCCTATTCAGGATGCATCGCACAAGGTTGTCAGGAGACTCGAAATTGGCTTTCGCTGCACGCGCGCTGCTTTAGACCGATTTCTTTTGACATCCTCACTGGTGAGGGAAAGCCGTCTCGAACCGAATCAGCGATATCAAGGCTTTCGGGCTCTTTATTTATTGACTCAGTTATTAGCAGAGATTTGCTTTCGTTCCTGCGACATAATCGCGCAAGCAGCGCAGAAATGTTACATGAGATAAAGCTACAATTTACCGCCCAGTTACGGAAGTTATAGGGAGCATTCACGTGTCCTCACCACGCGCCAGATTGTAGTTTTATTAGCAGGTTGCTGGTAAAAAAGCTGATCGAAGTAAAGCGCAGCTTTTCGCCGTGCAGGTTTTGCAACGATACCGCGGCGTCGATGACGTCAGAGTACCTCGTGTCATGGGGGTGGGGGGGGGGGCGCATATATCCAGACCAGGATGCTCACGCCGTTCGGATAATGAAGCGAAACCTGACAGAGGTCGCAGTGATGGCGGTGCTGCGCAAAGACACCTCTGGCTCGGAATAATCTGGTATCACGTTGGCTATTGGCAAAAACACCGGCTGAGATGATATCAGTGTGCTCATTGACTCACACGCGACTTGCAAGAATCACACGAGAAATAAGACCTTACAAGTAGCGTTTTTCATCTTACGAAAGTGCGCCCTACCTACAAGAATCGTGATCGTCTGGACCCCCTGTCGGGAATCTATCGCTGGAAATCTAAAGGTCCGTGCCTCGGCTTGAGATTTAGTTTTTGCAACATTTCTTTTTCTGCCTGTATATTTCCCCGCTGCCCACTAACCTTTAGTTGTATGTAAACGCCCATGTCGTTCATTCTTGTTATCTCTGCTTACCTATTCGCGCTCTTTGCCTTATTCAGTCGTCATAGCAACAAGCCCGGAAAAAAGTCATTTTGCAGTTTCTTTTCTCGTAATGTGCGAGGCTTGGTCAAATGGAAAAAAAAAAACATAAGCTAATTGTGCAGTCAGTGGAGACATGTGCGGCGAAATATTTCAAGCTTTGAACATAAATCACATGGTCATGATCTGCACAGTAAGTAAGGAGAAATGGTCGAAGGATTACTACAACTGACCTGACCTTAAGAGCCGGCTAAATGGAGAAAGTAAGCTTCAAAGTACAAATATGGCGCAGTTGCGTACTTTATATGCATAACTGTAAAACATAACGCGACTTGCTGTTTAAGTGATGTACGTACATTATCGGTGTCCGAAGTATGTGTTGCATAACGTTTGTTACAACACTTGCCGAGCAGTGCGCTGAAGCGCACGAATTTTGAAACGGCCTCCTGCAGTTTCAGAACAAAACCACCTTTTTTCTTCTGATTGTTGCCCGGACCTCCGAATCGGTTATGCTGCAGCATGAGCCACATTTATTCTTTTCGCCTTGAAGGCTCAACGGCATATACGATGTGGAACAGAATACGGATACTGTTTGATCATGGCGGAGTTGAGAGAAACTGAGTTTACATAAGCCGTACTAGACCCTATCACATTTCTGAACAAGAACGTTCGACGCTGGGTAGGGTTCGCTGTTAGATGTTGCAAGCAATATTTATTCTGGCGCAAGAGTTTAAAGAGAATGAGCCTCTACGCATCAAGTTAATGAAGTGCCGCGGAGCACAGCGCATGTTTGTGAACATAATGCTCATCTTCAGTTTTAATCTTGCTGTATCTTTTTTAACTTCGATGCGTTTTAGAACAGTGGTAAGCAGCCCACGAAGCGCGGTAATAAACGAGATGAATTGAAAATGCAACTGCTTTTGGAAGGTGAGAAAAAGACAAAAGATAACGTGATGTGTGGTTTTACAGACAAAATAGCTTTCTTTTAGGTTTTTGGTTTTGTGACATCGTGGAATTTCCGGTCACACGGTGATGGCTCAGGTGTGTATGCATAGAACAGCGCTTTTCTATAAATATCGCGTGGTTGCGGGGGAATTAAGCGTTTGTGTTGTCCGTTTATTGCTTCTTTATTTTTTCTTTCTTTAATCGTGTTATATGAGCTGCTTTCCACATACTAAGATGATCAGTCACCCACTCGCCGAGCTGTTGACTTTACTGAGTTCCACATACGTCACAGACCACATTGTAAATAAAGTTGAATGCACAGGAGTAGCAGGTGCCTCAGCGAGACACCAGAAACTCCCAACACACATGCACTAAAAAAAAGAAATGATTGAACGCTTTATGATCCCGATGCTCTTCAGCAATAAAACGAATTCATTAAACTCAGGCAATAGACGCCGGCAGTCTGTTTTCTATGAGTGTTATCTACGTACACCGAGGACGGATACCGTCAATCACGAATCAAGGCAGCCTTCTTCAGGCAAAATAAGATTAAGATTTCACAGGTGAAGGAACTGCGATGCTAAATTGCAATTTACCGTTGATTTTACGTGGTTATTTAGGATGAAATGGGTCTAACGGGAGAGGTTGAAGCTCCGTGCATCTCCGGCTACTTCAATTTACTTTTTCTCAAAAAAAGTTTGCTTTAGAAGTAAATAATTAAGTTAAAGAAAATTATACTTTAGCATGCGCGAACACTAACACATACAATAGCAACAACAACAAAAAGCAAAAACAAAAAAGACTTACAGGCATCAACAGCCAAGGTGAATTCCTGCCCAGAATTGTCGTATGGTATCCTAGGCAGATATCCGTATTTATATTAAAAAGAACAATTTCGTTGCATTGAAGGCTGTTCGTTCAATTCCACTGACTGGCCATAGTCCAAGTATCATCCCAAGTGACAATGGATGATTATGTTTATTCTCGATATGTTTTCCCCATTTTGATTTTTAAAATTCCTGTTTTTATGTGCCGTCATTCAAGGATTGAGAAAAGAAGCTGGTAGGGTATTCCACCTCTGTTTGAAATCAGCGAAAGACTGTGTTCCTAATCGGGTTGCGGATGAGAATGGGGTGGAATCAGTGCGCACGGCACTCTATCGCGTCACCTCTCACGTAAGATGAGTAAGATAAGCGTCTGACTGCTTAAATTTTGTGACCGCACAATGTTGTGGTACGTCCCACAGTTTTAGACGGCACTAACTTTGGGATCGGCCCACAGTTTTACTTAAGATGACGTACTAATTAATCATACAATATTTCTGGGGTTTCACAAGGTACTACCCAGGGACCGGCCCACACTTTGACGTAACATGGCGCGATAATTATTCCTAAACAATGTCAGGGGTTTCACAAGGCAAAGCTGTGATTTTTTTTTTTTCGTTCTTCCGCTACGCAATTTTTTGGTATGGCTTAACTTATCCACCTATAGACTACACCTAATCCAGCAGAACGTTCTTAAGACCACGCATAACGAGAAAAATATGCAGACTTAGCTAATACTATATACCCAGTAGACTATCTATTTCTATTGTTTCCTCAAATGCTGAGAAGTTTCCGGCTCGAACGAGGCGAATACGGAACCTTAGAATCCCGCATTGCTAAGCTTAGCGAACAAGCAGGTGGATAAGGAGCAGAAGAAGCGTACATTGACGTGATTGCCGCGATCGTGTTGTTTTAGTCGCACCTGTTGATCGTTATCAAATCTCGGTTACGCGAAGTAAGCCTAATTTCTTCATAAAGAACGCGTGGAGACAAACTTACAGGTTGCGACATGCACCGCCCACTGGGTTTGAGAAAATAATGCGATACTGTATTTCCTCCGCTGGCTTTCGCCTTGCGAACGCAATCGATCGAAGTTTGGGTGAAGCGTGTGTGGGTATTACGAAACCTCCCTGGATCAGTTTATTGTGGCCGGTGCGAATTGACGTTTGGCACGACGCCGGCGGGAGTATTTCAACTCAAGCCTGTGAGGCGGACAACTCCGGGCTTCATCCTTTCTTTACCCTGTCAAAACAGAACTGGTCCTGGCGTCGGCATAGGCTTATTGTTCGGGCAGCGTTCAATTGTCCTCGGGCCGGTGGACTCGCTATTATAGAACGCTGGACGCACCAATCCCAAGTTATTTCATCTTCGTCTTATTTCACGCGTTTGCTGCCTTTTTCTTCCTTTCTTTCTTGCGGAATGTTATCGAGGCAGGATTTCGGGCTGGGATAGGAATTCTGCAGTTCTCTCGAACAGTGGGGATCGGTAGACGCGAAGCACCCATGAGCTAGCAAGGCGAAATGGCGCATTCCGACCAGAGACGCACTTCAGATTTCCATAGAGAACGCCTCCTTCGGCCACCGTGGTGGATCTGGCAGAGCATGCGGAAATTTTATTCAGCATCAGACCGTGCCGCTACACAATACGTGACGTGCACCACCTTGTACAACACGCCACAGTTCCACGATACGACGAAAGACGCGCAGAGAATTTCGGCACCCAACGCGCCCCGTATAACCTTCGTCGTCATTATCAGCTAGAAGATACTGACGCACTGACTCTTTTGTGAATAAATTGTCGACACGCGAATCGAGTAACGCGTCAAACGTCGCAGAGCACCGACTTGCAGGAGAGGAAATTCTCAAGGCTACTTTATTCCGCCTTTTCCGCAATGCGTCGGTGGCGTAGTGCAATAAAGAAACAACAAGGAAGAGAGTCTGTTGCGTAATTACTAGAGCATCCGGCTTTGGAGCTGGGTAATTGGCTTCGAATCCATCCTTGGGACATGCATTTTCTTTTATTTTATTGAGTGGACACTTCCACTAGGCGTCAGTGAGCACATGAGGAATGGAGTAGCTGCAAGTCGTCAGCGCTTACGACCGCACATACTGGGAGAAGGGGGGGGGGGGGGAGGGGAGGAGGGGTTAAGATAGGTTCTTTAATGAAACAATTCCGTTCCGATGCTATTTATTTTCGCGCTTCTTCACAGTGACCCTGGAGACCCTAGTCTTCGCCAAGTCGGCCGGCCGTGAACGGTGGATGAAAAGTGTGCAGTGGAAAGGAGCAGAAGAAAAACATACAATATAACGGCCCAGCAAGCGCATTAACAAAGCATACTCTCACAGTAGAACTGTTCGTAAAAATCAGATACCATGCATTCTCGATGTTAAACATAATATTGGATAAGGCCGGCCTGCCACTGGCAAACCGCACCTTCAGCGAAAAGCTCTGTGGATTCAGCCTCTGGTCATCTCGGGAAGAGAACGGCGGTCGTGTGGGTTAGGCGCATCTGGTCGGCCGTGTCTGCCTCGCCTAGTCCTCTCATTGGATTTATTTATATAGCACTGCGAGCCTCATTGGGCGAGCCAGGAAGGCGTAGAAAAACACAATATACAAGCATTACAGCGCACGTAAAAAATGCACATCAAGCAAGAACGTAGGACGTACATAACGCAATACACCCATCAATAAGGGGTATGTTCTTTGGATTCACTGCTGGTAAATACTTAAGGAAAAAGGTCATTCCAGTCTGTTATTGGCGGAGGAAAGAAAGGATACCTAAATATGTTAGTTCGTCCGGCTGTGTGCGGCAACAGCACGCTCATGGCGGTGCCTCGTGATTCGAGTTTTCAACAGTTTCAGCTACATAGCAAGTCTTTGTGGTCATGTCGCCAATATTTAGTAAAAATGAATAGAAACTTGAGTCGCTGAACCATGCGTCGCTCTTCTAAAGTTTGAATTCCACGCGTTTTCCAAAGAGCTGTCGATGAATCAGTGGTTCTGCATATCGAAAAAGTGAAAGGGACAACCTTACGGTACAATATTCTGAAATGCTTCTAGGCCTGTTCTTTGCATGGGATCTGATATCATGCAGGCGCATCAGTGGTGGGTTCTGATAATTGTTGTAAAATCGAGTAGTCTTGATCTTGGGCGGAGCTGTGGGAGGAGTAGGGGCGAAGGGGCCTTAAGCTTCCGCCGTGGGAAACGAGGCCTACGAATTGACGAAGCACATATATTTGAAGTGTGCCGATTTGTGTTTACTTTGAACTTATTTATTATTGTCACTCCTTGTTAGTTTGGCGAGTGTTTTCCTTTCCAGAGTACGTGTGGTACACTCTTTCGAACGCATCCCCATGCCGGCGGAAGGGCCTCAGGTGCCTCGACGTATCTCCGAGCGGCTTTTCGAATCTAGATGGCACCTTGTGGACCGTCACTCGTAGTGTCAGTTTTCAATGTGCAACGTTGCCGAGTATTTCCATTCCCCAAGTTAGTGTGGAAGAATAGAACAAAAGAGAAGTTGGCACTGCGGAGATGATACTCGTCGTGGGATCTCTACTTACGCAGACAGACCCGCAGCGTGAACTGAAAGAAAGTAGATATTTCAGTTATCACCGGGAACTTAGAAAGTGGCGGCGCAGTTGTTTTAAGCCGGTGGTTTTGAAGAAATGTCGAACACTTCGGCCCGTAGGGCGACAGTCGTCAAGCGATAAGACTGTCAACCTTGGAATCCGACTGCGATGCTGAATAAGTGAAATATCTGAAAGAAATAGCATTGCATTCAATGAAAGTTCCGGTGCGACGAGCTTTCTAGAAAGAATGAGTCGCGAAAAGACTAAACAAAGAAGAAAACTGTAAAAAAAGCGATAAGGGATAAACGGAATAGAGAAACTGAAGAAATAAGGAGAGAGAGTGAAACCGCAGAACGGAATGAAGCAAAGAAAATGTTCTTTTCTCCTCCTTTTACTTAATGCATTATACATACTTTGCATACGTGTGTGAAAAGGACGGGCTCATCATTTTAGATAAGGGAGCAGCTACTGTAAGAGACAAAAAAGACAGAAAGAATAGGTAGGTTAGCCGTACGCACGTCCTGTGTCTGATGCTTCCCAGAGGTAAGGACCCAGTGCCCTTCCACTCTGTGAAGAAGGATTACAAGCGACGCTGCGTATATGGGCCCCACAATGGCGAATTGCACCTCCGCCGTGGGTCGGTCTGCTATTGCACTGTCTACGGGATCGGCCCACGTATGGGGAGTGCTTAACGCCTGCTTCACCTTCCCCGCGCGTCGGGCCGGCATTGCACGGTCTTCAAATTCGACCCACGTATGGGAAATGTTATGTCTACGCAAGGACACAATCCTGGGGGAATTAACTCTTAGTAGCTTTGCTGTGATTTGCTGTAAAATTGGTTACGTCATTGAGTTGACTAATTATTAAATAATAATTAATAAAGTAAGTAATTACGTTTTAGACGCATCATTTATTTATTTATTTATTTATTTATTTATTTATTTATTTATTTATTTATTTATTTATTTATTACGACGACGGCGAACGCGGGAGCAGTGGCACGAGCGCCTTCGCGCGGTAGCGCCGAGGGGCGCTAACAAAGCTGTGGAAGAAGATGTGGAAGAAGATGACGATGCTGGAGCTAGTCGTGATGATAACAGTTTTGCGTTAACACACGGACACGATCGTCAGGGAACTCGCCCTTAACAGCTTTGCCATGAAAAGAGAAAAAAAGGTAGAAATGTCAATCGAAAATGCCAACTACAAAATCACTGATAGGCTACTTCCAATTCTCTCGCTTTCAACCAAATCTTCACATAGTAGCTTCACTACCATTATTCTCAATGCGAAGATCAGCGATGCATGTGATTACAGTGTTGTCGCTGTTACTGTAGCTTCACAGTACATGTTCTAAAATTGCTTAGCATAACTTTTGCGGGCGGCCATAAGAAACCAGCGCTGACCAGCAGGCGCGCGGCTGTTTGAGCGTGCTACTAAAATATGCTCACGCCGTTCCAAGGGGACGCAACAAAAATACGATATCTTGAACAGTGTCAGGCTCATGCCCGTAATGCACAGATAACTACGCTTGATAACACCTTGGGCGTCCGACCAAGCTCTAATTGAAGCAATAAGCACTCTAAGGAGCGCATGTCAGGTCACACGCTGCATATGTATGGTTCAAGACGAGCAGTGCATTTGGTGATGCGAAATTGAAGCTTGTGCTTGTGTGTATTTAAATCAAAATGTCGAGGACTTCCTCATTTAGAAACTGCAGCAGAGGCATTGAGAACTTGGTGTCTATGAGCCAGCACCTGTAACTCTATTCTTGATCCATTCGTATGCCCCCACGTGGCAGCTACTAGAATCCTCTCCACAGTAGTCCTCGTTTCTGGGGAGGACCGCAGCAGGTTGTGTATGTCCTATGTACTTGCTGAAGTAATTCACTTTGAACAGCGCACGGAGTCTGTCAGGTAATAGTTGGATCACAGATGCATGCAAGTTGCATGTAAACTTCCACGCAAGTGCGATTCTGTATCTGCGATGAAGATCGTGAAATGCCCGTTGCAGTAGTAAATGGGAACGGGGCCCCTAAAATCAGTAGATGTAGCCGGCTTTAAATTTCACTACATGTACTACATGCATGACAAACCGTTCTCTCCTGCGCAATATTTGGCTTACGCAAACTACGAAGTTTACAATTTCGCAAGTCAGTGGACTGTTAATTCAGCCGTAGATGAGAGTATACGATCGCATGCGGAATGTGCGGCTAAGAACACTTTCTTTTTCGCCGGCCTAATTTTACTTCGTTGTTCACATGGATATTTCACTGGCAGTAGTCAACTTCATTTCTGTGTATGCTTCCTTCGACGCAACCATTCCCGTGTGGAGGAAGTTCGTCTTCGGAGTCTTTTGGCTAGGGGGGCACTGACACCTGCTGTCAACTGTGCCTGGAGAGCAGCACGTGACAAACCCACAACGTGTCCTGAGTGTCCCGAACCTGCGTCTACGGCGAAAATTCGTCACATTTTGTACCTCGTGTCCTGGATATTAGGCACCAGGTGTTCAGGGAGACCTAACTCAAGCCCGTTGAATAACGGACAACAAATGCTCTAACTCATTGTTTCAGTTCCTGCATCACACAGGCGTGAATGCGTAGATTTGATGAAATTTTGATGTTTTTCCTACCATATTACTTGCTGCGAATGCCCCGAATAAAAAAAAAAAGTCACAGTTTCTCCCGAAAGGTGTAGCATCGGTTGCGATAGCAAATTAGTAGACAGCTTTACGAAGCAAGGATAGCTGTTTCATCGGCCGTATAAGCTTGGAAACATTCGTTTACTAACTAAATTAACAAGCGCGGTGCCAGCTCGCGCAGTCAAACATAAACACATCACACTCGATGACCGCTGACACTCGCTGTCAAAACGCTGGCGTGAAGAAGCGCGGCAGCAGCAGCGAGCGAAGTGACCTTCGTGCTGTCTATAACTTCAACGCAAACTGAGCTGCGAGAACACAGCACGTACAATGGTATGAACCATCTGCAGCTAGCTTTCAAGATAGGGCGCGAGCGACCGCGCGCGGCCCCGCAAAGTGCGCAGTTGCTGACGGAGTGGAACGCCGCACCGCTTGCCTCCCACGCTGTCTCCCCGTTTTCCTCCCTAGCGCGCGCGACATTGAGCTGCGATCGTCGCTTACCCTTGTGCGCGGTGGCGAAATACGCAGTTGCTGTGGTAAACAACGGCGCCCCTCCCTCCCATCTCCGAACTGCCTTTCGCGCGACGGAAGACGGCGCGTTTTATCTCAGATTTCCTCCCTTGCGCGCGCCAGATTAAGGCGCCATCGTCCGCACCGTTCGCGCGCTTTCACTCGCACATGCAGCAGACGGCGTGCGGCAACGGTGCAATTTCCCTTCGAGTTTATACGGAACATCACGACGACGTCGACAGCAAAAATGCGCCTGAAGTGTCCGTATAATTCCTGTCGCATTAAAGAGAGACTTCGAGTCGCCCGATTGCAGCACGCTGCAACTATAGAGATATTGGTCTGCCATGTTCAGCATTTCTGCTTTTGACATATTGAACCTAGAGCTAGAATTCCGCGAAATATCGATCTGTGCGCCCACGCGTGTGATTGTGTGCCTGGGTGGAGGGGGGAAGGGGTGGTTTATTTACATAGCCAGAAGGGACCTAAATTTTACCTAACTACAGCCTGCTACTCTGCGTCGGAGTAAAGTTAAGGGGAAGGAAGAAACGCTGTACGCGCATCAATGGCTCTCGTCGCAAACCACAGAGTATGTCCACCTTGCTCGTGTCGTTGCGGCAGCAGACGGAAATTGCCTCGGCTGAAAGAATCAAAAGCAGAAGTCTGTTCGCTGCCTCTCGGTACGGGCTGTGAACAGATGGCAGTGTACCAGCAAGTTTCACCGAAGGAACGCTGAATTCTTACCGAGATCTCATCACTAAACTGTATACTACGATGAACTGGCAGCCTTGGTAATTCTTTTTTTGTGTGTCTCTCTCTGTCTCTGCCTGTCTCTCTTTCCTTCTCGTGTTCTTCTTCCCAACATCTCATCACAATCCCGGTATCTACATTCTTATTTCTTCTATATAAGAGTGCGTTTTGGGTTAGAGTCGGTTCACTGCAAGACAGAAATGAATGACACAAAACGAATGAGCACGCGCAAAAAAAAAAAAAAGAAGACGAGATAGTGTTCTCGCCCTTTGTGTTTCTTTAATCCGCGTCCTTCCTACGCGTTGCGCCAGAACATTTCTTTCTTTTCTACCGCTTTGGTATGCATAGGATTGACGACTACTGACTTTTGCTTCTCCTTCTGCGCGTCTCTGCTGCGTATCTTCTTTTTTTATTCCTATGCTTCTTCTGCACCTATCTTCCTCTTTCCTTTTTCCTCCCCTCCTTCCTATCTTCCATTTCTGTGTTGCTGTCACCTCCCTTCAGAAGAGTAGGCAGGCGTTGTGCCCCTTCCGGTGGCAGTTGCCAGCCTGCTCCTCGCTTTCCCTTTCTTGATACCTGTGTATATGTGTATATGTGTTCAAAACAAATAATAATAGTAATAATAATAATGATAATAATCTGCGGACGCTCTGCCCTCCATCTCCGCTTTACTACAGCAAATTACTTCTTGTTTTTTTAAGTGTTTTGATTGACACCCCGGCTTTTCCTCCTGACTTTTCGTATCTCGCTTCTTGGTGGGTAGGGGGATAAAACACTTTTTATTTTATTTTTCCTGCGTGAAGAGCAGAACTAATGTGGAAAAAAACTTCACCTTTTTGTTTGAACAGAATGCGCCATATCTTGTGCGGCAGCCCCGAATAACAGGCTTTGAATTTAAAGAGCTGGAATCGCAGATGAGCTCCAAGCTTCCCTCCGCCTATCGTTCGACCGCCTCTCCCGCCTCAGCGCCTTATGAGGTGCCTGGTCATAACCATATGAATAGAACACCACGCCCTGGCAGTTTCGAAATGGAACACTATCGAAACTTTGCGCAAGATACCCTACGCTATGATTATTTTCGTGAAAAGGCAATTAGACGTACTGTGTCTGATTTGGCTTCAACCAAAGCTCGAATAGAAAAGCGTACCAGAGAATCCCGTGGCAATTTGTGGCTAGGCTGCCGAGTTTATGCCAAAGAAATTAGCTGTTTTTACGACAAACCACTGCTGGTCCCAAAGCCCACTTTCAAACTGTTCGCGCAGTGGTCGTGAAAATGCGAACTCGCCGTGAAACGGCCCAGTCATTACACGTCATTAAAGGCCATTACAGTGGAGTATATGATGGTGTGCGCATCGCATGGATATTTCGGAAGTCATTTAAAACTTTGCTTCCCGAAGATTACTGTGTCCGGCGGGTCAATAAATTGGTTCTTTCGCATTTCACCGACCTATAGCATTTTGCCCCTCTCTAATTCACTAAAAGGGAGCATGTCTTCGATTGTTGTTTGCTTGGTATACCGCTTCATTTTACATACAAAAGGCCCTCGTATATTAAAGATTGGATTTCTAAGTTCGCCACCAGCGTCCCAAAAGTAGTTCAATTTGGCGAATGCTCCACTAATGGAAGCGAGATAACAGTTGCATAAATCATGTACTTGTGTACTTCTTGCAACAATGAAGTAACCGCGATAATAACCGTTCCCCGTTTATTATAATCTTTCTGGAATGTACATTTTCGTTTAGTCGTTGATAGCTATTAGACAGTTTTAGTTTAGCGTTTGCAACCGAACGCAAACGCATTACGTCAGTAAAGAAATAGCGTCGTCCTCACTGCGCATGCTGCGAACGTTATTGAGTTTCTGCGGTTTACATGCGCAATGACAACGTACGTTATTTGGAGAACAAGATCTTGGGACCATGGCCTCGCACATCGCAGCTACGAAAGGCCACAAAAGCGCTGCTGCGATATTTGAAAGCGACCGGATTGAGTCAGCGTCTGTGATCCGGACTGAGTGACCAACTGATATCTCCGGTGGACTTTCTCTTCTTTTAATCTTTCCGTCCCCCTTTCCCTTTCCCCAGTGTAGGGTAGCCAACCAGGCTCAGTCCTGGTTAACTTCCCTACCTTTCTTTTATCATTTTCTCTCTCTCTCTCTCTCTCTTGTTAATGCCAGTGCAATCGCTCGCTCCCCAATGGGAGCCGTTCGTGAGCGTTAGTTCGGTCAGTTGCCGCCATGCGACGCTACCCAGATAATAGGACTAATTTCGCTACGCCTGCTTGCGTGACGTGGGCGTCTGAGCGCGCACCGCTGCCGTTCCCGATGAGAAGTGGCAGATGAGAAGGCGTCCCTACGCCTGTCAGGTGTCAGGTTATTACGCGTCTGTCGATTTTCCTCCGACTTCCGCTGTGAGGCGCCACCCAGATGGTACTCTCCCCCACGACCGTAAAGCAAGCGCGAACGCTAGCCGACGGGGAAGAGCAGGAAACGACGACCGGAGCGGGTAGCGGACGGTCGGATCGGCCGCATCTGGCTGGCATTAAAAAACAAATAGAGGAGGCGCTAGTTTAACGTTCTTAGTGTTTACGGACGCTAAGAAATAGCATTGTCGGACATGACTGCACCCATGGCTCCCGCTTCACCGCACATTCTCGTGATTGCTAAGCTCTCACTGTCGTTCATCGCCAGTAACTATCGAAATAAGCTTTCGCTTCCTGTAAACTCACCTGAAACTCTAGATATGAGTGCATAGTGCGTCCAATTTCTGAGATCTTTCGGTGATTCTGGCGTCCGTAGGCATAAATGAGATGCGTCCGCATAGTAACAACAGGATGGTTGTTAATGAATTGCCTTGGCTTGGATACATTTGGCACAAGGCACCAGACGGTGCCCTGTCTTCTAACGTATTCCTTGCGTTTGCGTTACCCGCCGTGGTTGCTCAGTGGCTATGGTGTTGGGCTGGTGAGCACGAGGTCGCGGGATCAAATCCCGGCCACGGCGGCCGCATTTCGATGGGGGCGAAAGGCGAAAACACCCGTGTACTTAGATTTAGGTGCACGTTAAAGAACCTCTGGTGGTCGAAATTTCCGGAGTCCTCCACTACGGCGTGCCTCATATTCAGAAAGTGGTTTTGGCACGTTAAACCCCATAATTTTTTTTTTTTTTGCGTTTGCGTTACCGCAAGTTAAACTCTTGAAGGGACGCGCACCTTAACGTCCCGCAAAGGAGCTTGCGTTCAACGTACATAAGGAGACAAACGCTTTTCTAAAGTTGTCTATTTCTTTAAAAATGCGATCATTCTTGCTAAATGTATCGACGAGTTGCGCTTTTTGCCTCTGGAAATGTCTCCTATATAAACGTTTCCCCATGCGTAAAAGTGAAACTTCAACGTGCCCATATCGAATCGATCTGCTTATTCGTATGGACGAACATTAATAAGGGTGTTACAATAAATCATGGATAATTACAGTACATATTGAAACTGTTAACTTACTGTTAACTAATAAAAAGAGCTTCTATCTTGTAGGAGCACCAGCCTCGATATCAAATCACCTGTACACCAGAACTCTGCCCGGAAATCAAGAAGCACTCTTAATCGATCACGACCTCGCAAGCCCAATCTCCTATAACACGTTGCGCCATTGCAGAAGTGTGAAGTACATAAGGGAATATCGCATGACGTCCACATTCCTAAGAGATAAAACATTCCTTTACAAGAAGCGCTAATTATCGAAATAGCAGTGATCATGTTTATGTCGGCACGCTCCACTGCTAGAAACCTGGAATTACCAGTAGCAAAAGCGTCTCTAAGGCGATTGAGCCCTTAGTTACGGGCAATACTAAACGAGACTAACTAGTTGTCAGTCGACCGCAACTTAGTTATCCTCTGCAGACAGAAGTTAGGCAGCCACAGGTATTCCGCCTGAAGCTGAAGTCTTGACACATGAGAACAGCATTCCGAGCAAGTTGGCAATGTATTCCTCTAGTAATATCGCGCAACAAAAAAAACGACACCGACGTAACAGAAGCTTAGTGTGTCTTCTTCTCTTACGTCCGCGTCGTTTATTTGTTGCGCAATATTACTTGAGTCTTGGCAGATGCTCATTTCCTACCGCACGTGGTCTTCAACAACAGTCGCAAGTAGGGTGGATCAGCCAGCAGGGGAATAATGGGCAATACGTAGGCTTTCCTAAACTTCTTCCTTGTGATTTGAAACGGCTTTGAGAATTTTGAATTGAATTGAGTTCTGGGCCCTTACGTGCCAAAACTACGATTTCATTATGAGGCACACCGTAGTTGGGGGCTCCTGATTAATTTTGACCGCCAAGGGATCTTTAACGTGCCCCCAATGCATGGAGCACGTGCATTATTTTCTTTTTTTTTTAACATCCTAATTTTTGATACAATATTGCCCTATAAATGACACATTGTGCAATGATTATGCATGTGCGCAGTAGCTTACTGCCTTGCTATGCTAACGATACTTTGATTTCTTGAAAATTCGGAAAGTTAAAGCGTAAAAAATAATTCCGCAGAAACGTACGAAGCAACGAGCACGGGGAATAGACATATCCAACGACTACCCTTCGTCCCATGGAGTAAAGAAAAAAATAGGAGGGAGTGCCACGTGACAACCTCAACGCCCAGCTCCCCCGCCCCTCCACAAAAAACAGAAAAAAAAACAGGGATAGAGAGAGAGTGTAATCCAAGGAGATTCCGGAAATTCCACTGTAGCCACGTGATCGTGTAACATGATACGCAAGTGGTGTGTCGCAGGCCCGACCTCGGGGCACGCTTGTCGCCTGCGCTCACGCCAGTACCACTTTTATATTTATTTTTTCGTTCTCCGGGTAGGTAGAGTGAGTCTGCAGCGCCCTGAAACAGCCGGCGGAAAGAAAAAGAATTAACGAGTAGGTTGGTTTGTGAACCCTAGGTGCGCTCCCTGGTATTTTTTTCTCCTGCATGGTTCGTCTCCATGTGATTGCTGTGCGATAGCAGTGCCACTGTTTTCCCTAGTGATTTTCTGTAGCAAACTATATGAGACCAAGGCTTCCTTCGCTCAGTTATACGGTTAAACACGTGCGCATGTAATGCGTGACGCTTAGCGCACAGAACGCTTGCCCCGCAAGCACTCGTCGGTGTTACGGCTCCATGGACCTACTTGGTATGTGGAAACATCGACACTAGTACAAGCGGCAAGGCCTGCCGCAGCTTCGCAGCTCTCAACTAACTGAGACTGCAAGCGTGATTCATCTGTACGCGCAAGAAGTGTGCGTATACAGGCCTGTTGTTTTCGCTTGCCTGGGCTCTGGCTCGCAGAAAACCGCGACCGATTGTGAAAGCGAAAGACGACGCCACTGAATAATTGTGGACGAGCCCTCAAGTCAGATTGTGATGTCACACCAGAAGCTGGTATTTTTATTTTATTTTTATTTTCAGTAAAGCTAATTTAATTACCCTTCTCTGCCGTCAGCTGTCATGTGCAATCTACGGGGAAGAGGAAGTGCATTGTTGGCTTTTTGAGCTCACTTTCCTGACAGAAGTGCTGTACTAAGCGTGTTCGATGCCGCAAGCTTCTCGTACTCTTCTTTCAAGAATAAATATTATTAGGTAATGAGTATGTTCACGTGCAAAATAGGGAGCACATACGTCATCACCGTGCATTGGGCCGGAACCTTTAGTTTGTATAAAACTCTCCGTAAGCGGTGTTTTCAAAAGACGCCGGCGTATTTCAGCTAATATATAGAAAACCACTATCGCTGCTGGCAGAGCTTCTGATGGACGTGAGGTTAGTGCTGCGATAATTACATCAGGAAGTACTACAGTTTTGGTGCCATTGTTTGAGCGAGGCTATAGGTAAAGGGAAGCTGAAGAGTCTGTCGAATTCAATAAGACGCTCATATACGGATGCGGGAGCCTTATAAACCATGCGCGTAAAATTTTGGCCGGTATTTTCCATTTAGGAACAACGTAATCGCCGGTTAAAATTGCGCTGTCGCTCTGCCCCCCGTCGAGCGCCGCGCGCTACTCCTGACGCTAACGCTGCGAGCGGAGACCGGAAACCGCGCCGTAGTGACGTCAGCCCTGGTGTCCCGCTCCTTCGCAGTCTCCGCGACCGTGCCTGACCGCGCTTGTTTCTGCGTGCGTGCCGTCATAATCTGCCTCGCTCGAGCCTGCATTCCTTTGTTTGTGCGTATGTAGAGTGGTAGTTGACGTGCGCAGTATCAATTGAAGTGGTGGGCCGATCATGCTGGCGTTCTGTGCAGCCTACGGTTGCACGAACACCAGCGGCCGCGACGATGTTCCATTACTCGCCGCAAGACAAGACGCTTGCAGCTAAGTGGGAGGCTGCTGTGAATCAAAAGAATTTCAAGCGTTCAAGAACAACAGCGCTGCGCTCTAACTACGTCCGTGACGACGATTACTACCAGAGTTTATCAATAAGGCGTGAATGAGGGAGAGTACGACTTTCTACTAGCAGGCTTTCTAAACGCAGCGGGAAAAGGTCGGGGCAACGAACGCACAAAGGCGGGACGGGTGCGGGCGGATGGATGGTAACTGGTCTTGGAAGACCTTATGAATACACGAACTTGTCCAACCCTGGATTTTGATTTATTGCTAGCTCTTCGTGTTAGCACGCTGAACGGAAGGTACATGTTCGTCTCCCACCCTTGACGCAGGTTTGGTCGCAAACCGCCGTTAAGTTTCTATTCGCACGCGTGTTGTGAAACAGTCAACATGCAGCTACCATAATGCAGTGCAAGTGGAAAGTTTTGATGTGTTTGAAAGCCGGCGCACGCCACGACGCTTCTCTCCCCCTCGCGCACAGAGAGAAAGCGGCTGTCTCACGTAGCCGACGGAATTCTCCGCCTTTACGGCTCCGGTTACGATTAGCGTGCGGGTGGCTCGCTGATGAAGGCCACTACACGTGCTACAAGAGCCGGAAAATTGTTTCCCGCATGTAAACCGTCTGTGTAGATTGCCGACAGCTTTGGGGCAGCGCACAAATGCCGACGATCCCATCCCTCCTTACGTTCCACGAGGAGGCATGCAGGATCATAACAGTACAATTTTATGGCCGAAAACGAACCCACTGGATCGCTGAATACAGCTCTGCAAGAAACACACTCACCAAAGAACATTTCTAACCCGAGGAGATGCTAAGACTTCGCTTTCGTTCGCGTCGAAAGTACTGCTGGCTACCAGCATCTTTTGCTTCTTGGAGAGGCCGGCTACGTATACATGTAGGGAGCAACGCCGAACTCCTCAGAGAAACGCAAGCTCTCGAAATTTACCGTTACCGTCTCACCAAACCACAGCGCCAAACCACCTTGCACCGTGCTTCATGTGTGGCGGCAGCGGCCGGTCCGGACGAATACCAATGTTGACGTCACGAGGCGCCCGACCAATCACAGACGGAAACGAGGCGCGCGAGCTGCCCGAGGGTTCTGCTGCACTTTTCGTCGAAATAAAACCTGTTTACGCTTTCATTCGCTCAATTTCGATGCGATATTCGGATTCGGAGGGTTGAAAACCATTACGTACAGCTCTTCACTAATTTTTTCTGGAAAACTCTTCAGCTTCCCTTTAAGAGACTTCAATGAATCTTGGTAATGGTAATCTATTTTTACGTAATTTATCCTATTATCATGACCAGATGCGATGCACCCTTGCTCGGCACTTTTGGTCAAGCTAGTTGATGAATTACTCAACTAAATCAATCGGTATCCGGCTAAGAGTTGTAGTGGATTTATGTTAAGTTATCGTGTTAGTTAAACGTAAAACTTTGAACACTGGTTCATTATTTCTGTATCAAATTGAAGTACTCTTCTCAAGGATATTTCACATTTTGTGGCCTATTATATTTGATTCTGTCCGTATTTACGAGGTAACTATGGTCATTGCCTCTCCATAATAGGACAAGAAACGACCCATGCCCTTCCATCGGCCACACCGCGTTCTACAAGCAACCAGTAAATGACGTAACATTTCAATGTTTTACTCCTATATAAACGTTGCCGCTGCAATAACTAAAAAAAAAGAATTACGTCATCTGGACTTATAATTTGTTGGTTTTCATTTTCCAATGTTGTCTCTCCACGATACGGTTTCCCTATTAAGACTCAGAAAATATTTACTGCTTCACTCGATATTCCGACGGTATGGTTTTTCAATATTACATATATATATATATATATATATATATATATATATATATATATATATATATATATATAAATTCCAGGGCTTCACTATTCGAAAGCCCTTTTTGTTCTGCGATCACTCTGAGCACATTTCAACAATATCAGTGACTATTGGTCACGCCCATCAGTCTTGGTAAGAGCTGCAACATTGTTTTCAGGAGCTTCGAACGGTTGATCTGATGCAGCTTTCATCCTTGCATTTCGCCCTTTCTGTTTTACCTATTTCGGCACCCTTTTTTATGAAAACTACGCAGGGTCCTTTTATTTCCGCGGCATTGCATTGGAGATCGGATAAGCCTTTCTTCTCCTTCCTCGTGAGAAAAATATAGGTCCGTGAGAAACCTATTTATGTTTCTCCATAAATGCACAGCCGCATGCTATTTCAAGATCGTAGCAACGCAAAACAAAACCTTTTTTTTTCATTTCCCATCGATTGCCACGCGATCCAATCACCAAGCATATCCTCTTCGCTGAGCAACCCTCGCCCCCCTTTTTCTGGTTTTGGTATCTCGGCGTTATGTATCGCGTAGCAGCAAAGGAAATCCTAAATCCTCTTGCAAGGTTCCGCAGCGGCAACGATGATATCGATTCTTGTAGCTCGAATCCTGAAATAGTGTAAGCTGTGGAGTGGTTTATCTTATGGTTATCTATGAATTGCGACACTACCCGTCGTGGTTGCTCAGTGGCTATGGTGTTAGGCTGCTGAGCACGAGGTCGCGGGATCGAATCCCGGCCACGGCGGCCGCATTTCGATGGGGGCGAAATGCGAAAACACCCGTGTACTTAGATTTAGGTGCACGTTAAAGAACCCCAGGTGGTCGAAATTTCCGGAGTCCCCCACTACGGCGTGCCTCATAATCAGAAAGTGGTTTTGGCACGTAAAACCCCATAATTTTTTTTTTGAATTGCGACACGGTCAACACTGACTCGTCTTCTTTTTTTTCTTGAGAGAAAACAGCCACGACGGTCTTTGCTTGGCTACAAGGAATGCTAGTTACAGCACATTCCCATTTATGACCAGCTCTCAGTTGCCCTAATGGCTACTTTTGAGCACTTGGAGAACGACCGAAGAGCCGCTTCGTCATAAAATAAATATAATTGCTGCTCCATTGCAGAAGAGCAGTCGGAGCCTACTGGGAACCATTCCGACAGCGCGTTGCATCAGGGTATGCTCACCTTGCTTTCTTTCATGCTATTTGTTTTTGCCAGTTTCTTTCTCGGTTGAGATTTCTTCCTCTGTGCCATAAAAAAAAAAAAAGAACAGACTTGACTCGCCATCCCAGCCCCGCGAAAATGGATGTCCAGTGAAGCTGTTGAAAACCACTACAACTGCAGAGGTGGGTATGCAATGGTTTATTGCCTCAGAGTAATGGTAGTAACGGTATATTTGAGTAATGATAATTTTGGCAGCAGGCTGCCCCTCGTCGTATTGCCGTTTCTTTTTCCCTGTGCCGCTCCTCATACTCACGCTGCTCCTTGGGAGTCTTAACTATACGTTGCCCACCCACAGCTGTGCTGTAGCACCAATGAAATTAATTGCTAGGCTGGTGATCTCATATATGAAAGGCTAGTGACGTGATTTCCCACGTCGCAAGCTGCCGTCGCCGTGGCAGCTTGCGCAGCAGTAATCTTTACCAGGAAACGTATGCGGGGAGCGCCTTATCATCAATTATGTTGTTCAGATACTAGTTTTGGGCTTGTTATTTATTGAAACGAGCGATGTTGTGTATGTTGTATGCGTAACTGAAAAGTGTGTATACTCTTTTCGCTTCGCTTTGCTGAGTGCTTCAAGCCTGCTTCTCCTCCGCCGTAGGTCGGCCCGTTATTTCGCAACCTCTGGGATCCGCCGACATTTTTGCCCACGGACGACGACGCGAAAAATGCCGACCAGCGACAAGCTAACAGAGAGAGATAATTTATTTGAAAGAAGGGAGAGAGGTCGCCCTGAGCTAACGCGCTCTAGCCTGCTACTCTGCACAAGGGGAGGGATGATGAGGGATGGTGATGACATAGAAAGAGGGGCGCACAACGGTGAAAGCAAGTTCAACATTGCGATGATTGACATTCCGAAATTTCATCCATGAAGCCACTATCTAGTTCCGTGTCTAGTCTGTAGTCACTAGTTCAACTTCGTTGTAAATCTATGGCACAAACTCACTGTGTTTGTATTCGTCAAGAAGCGAGTGGCAGGCACGTAATAAATCTGTGGTTATTACAAAAGAATCTAAGAGCTAGCTAATAAATTTCAAGTGATACGACTACTAGGTTTCAGAGAGGTTGATTTATTCGGTGTAGAGTCCCAAGTCCCAAATGAGAATGGACTATGAGTTTCAGAATGAGATTTTTTGACCACGTGCGATTCTTCGATGTTCACCCTGTAATTGATAAATGTCCTTGCATTCCGCCCTCAAAGGAAGTCAAACAATACAATGGACGGAATTCAAAAAGTCGATTTGTGAAGTTTAGCTTCGCAAAAGAAAAAGGGGCTACGAGAGTCTGAAAATTGGATTTTTAAGGTAGCAGATTAACTATCGCCTATTTTTTTCTTCTGTGTGAATTGTGCGCTAAATAGGACTTTTCCTCAACGAAAGAAATGGCTTCCACCACCTACTGTTCTCTCACGCGATCCCAGTCCTTGGTACGCATTCTCGCATTCAGCGTCCACGGGAGATGTGACTACGGCGACTGGGATTCGAACCATCGGGCTCGGCCTCACAGGCAGGACTGTGGGGCAGGCTGTAATAACGACGTAGAAAATAGCAGAGGTAAAGAATTTTTATCACCACCACCTTCATATTGGGTGTTTCTTGCTGGGACAGAAGGGATGTGGAATTCGTAATAGTATTTAGGTATGCGCCGTACTTACCCGTGCTTATAACCTTCATCACGTCGTGGCATCGATGCGTAGTCGTTGCAAGTTGTTCATTTGCACGATTGCGTGCTTGGATTCCTGCATAGCCAGAGAATGGTGCAGTTGGCAGACAAAGATTGTATGAAATTATGACCTGTGCGCCGCATAAGCGTAAACATTGCACGAAATTTCGCGCTTAGTAAGTTGAAGATAAACACGATTGTACGCATCGCCATGAAGTTGCGCAGCACTTAATAACTCGCACCACAGAAGCTTCGCATCCAGCATGTGCGTCAAATCTGCATAATTTGTCTTCTTTTTGTTTGCGTGCTTGCTTTCTTTTTTGTTGTTTGTTTGCTTTTTGGAACATGAGAGAAGCCCTGGCACAGTTGATATAATTGAAGCTTGCAGTAATTGAGCGGAGAATGATCAGCTCCTGACTCACTGCTAGTCGCTAGTGAAAGGTCGCTCTCAACCAAATGCACCTAGACGTATGCGAGATGCTCCCCGCCAATTGTGCTGAGCCATGCATTAGCTTTTTGGTGCTAGAGGGTTGTGGGGATGAACAGTTGAGCCTTGTTCACGCTCGACAGTATTCATGCCAACAGACGCGACTAAAGCAATTGGCCAAACTTCTTGGGACAGCTCGTCGTTCCCACTTTCAAATTAGATGAATTGCTTCCGTACACACGCGCCTTTTTTTTAAGTTTCTATTGCGTGTGCCGTCTTACATGCTAATTCCAACTACATCTGCTGCAGTTGTAGCGATATTGTTACAGACGTAGCCAGGAGAAATATAGGGGTGTTAGCGCCACACAACAAAATATCGCGCAGTAATGGTGGTTGCATCATCCAATGCGCGTCCAAACGTCTTCACGTGTGTGTGGACATGCTTGTGTTTATGTATGAATACCTATGTGTGCGTGCCTGTGTTTGTGCGTGTCTATGTGTGTCTCTGTGCATGAGTGTCTTAGTGCGTGTTTGTGTACGTCTGTTTCTCCATGTGTTTGCATGTGCGTGCGTCACCGTGTGCCAATGTGCCATGACTATATCTGTGTGTGTGCGTGCGTGCATGCGTATGTGTATGAATATGCGCGTACGAGTGTGCACACAAAAACTAAGGCATAGCTGTGGCATTTTCCCCACCGGCCAAAGAGAGCACATGCGTGGATCACTGACCGACTTGTATCGGCGGATCTCGAATAAACGATTAGGCTTCTGTAATAAACAATTCCTGATTAGAAGCGAGAGCAAAGCTTTCGTAAGGTAGAAAATGAAAAGAATGAAATCTTGGAGTGGTGCCACCCCTTTCGAACTACGGTCGGCGACAACCTAAAGATTACAAGGCTATATGTACACTGTATAAGTAACATAAATATTGCGAAGATGCGCCAGCCAATCAGGTTCGCTTATTTAACTGACGTCAGGTGATTTTGTGAGTTTATAGAACAACTGTTTCCCCCGTGTAGGTCGGTATTTGATTAACCCGTTTGATATGAAACCTGAACGCCTAGGCACATGTTATATGGCGTCCTGATGTTACTCAGCCAGAGGTACTAATTCAGCTTGAAACAACTAGCTTTTATTTTTTTCATTTAGCATTAGCCTAGCATTTACATTAGCCACCCAAAGTTATTAATCTGTGAGCGGACCCAAGCTGGTTCATCTTCCCTGCAGAGGTAAAGAGTGCATCCACTGTGTTTTTGTGGGTGGAGCATCTTCGTAATTCTTAGGCTGTCACCGACCATGCGCCGCCTCTCATGTGGCGTCCGTCCGGGTTGATTCACACAGAGCAGCAAAGAGGCAGGTGTCCAGTGGGGATTATGTAAACTCAGTCTTGGGGAAGCATTCCTGTCGATACCGATTGCCAGAATATATGAGATAATATTTTACCGTGTTTCGTGTTTTTAGCCTCTTTGAGTTTATGACGTCAATGCCTGCTGATGTGGACACTTTCAGGTTACTTATAATGGATCCGATGCCTTCGACAGTAATGTCGATGGGCTGTAAAAAAGGGTAGTCAAGATCAGCTACCTCAGGCATCTTCTTCATCATCTTCTATGGTGTATCTTGTCATCTTCTTCATCTTCTATGGTGCATACTGATGAAACGAATGAATTGAACCCGTTTGGACAGTCATGGTCTAGAATTGGAATGTGGTCGTTATCAGGCAAGATGATGTTGCTGTCCTGTCGCTCCGGACACCCTGATTCCGAAAATATTTTGTGTTCGTTGTGAGCAATGATGGAAAATCGTGCGAAAATTACTTATCTCGAGCAGCGCGTACTCTAAAGCAGTAGCTTTGCAAGAAACCTTCTAAGAAATCTCTTCCTTTAAACAGGTTACCAATTACAAGTACCTAGGAGTGACAATCACTAATAACCTTCCTTGGAATCTGCACATTGATAACATTTGCTCTTCAGCTTTCCGCAAACTTTGTTACTTAAGACATAAACTTCGTAATCCTCCTCCTAATGTCAAACTTCTTAGCTATTTCACATTCATTCGGCCTAAGCTTGAATATTGCTCTATTGTTTGGGATCCTTATACTAAGCTTAACATTAAGAAGTTAGAATTCAGCGGAAAGCTGTCAGGTTTATCTATTCCAAATTCAAGTATACTGATTCTCCTTCTGAGCTTATGAAAGCTAACAACATTGAGCTACTTGAATCGAGAAGAAAGAAATGTCGTTTGAATTTCCTAAAGTTACTTCTTAACGGTAATATGGCTATTGATCAGACGCAGTTTCTTTCCCGTTTGGTCACAAGACGTACGTGACATTACGAAACACACTTTCTAACCCCTTACTTCGCAAGAACAGACATTTATAAGTTTTCGTTTTTTCCGCGTTTTGTGTCCGACTGGAATAGCCTAACAGAACCTTATGACGCACTATATGACTACATGTTTATGTCTTTTTGTGTTCTTTCCTCTGGTACTACCATGCTTCTTTTCTTGTTGTTGTTCTCCCTTTGTGTAAAACAGATATTCTGTGAATTGTATTGCCCATCCTGCTTGGACCAGATTGGTCTGCAGTATGTATTAAATAAATAAATAAATAAATAAATAAATAAATAAATAAATAAATAAATAAATAAATAAGTAGCTGTATTTTTTCCAAGATATTGGAGTGCACGCGCGTTTTGCGGCCGCGTACAGTCGCTTCTTTTTATTTCTCAGTTTGTTAAGTGACAGTGAACCACGGGTTGCGTTTATCATTTGTTATTTTAATTAACGGAACATGCTGACCAACCAGTATTAATAACTTGTTTTTGAACCAAGCCCAGTTATTTTGAACTGTTCGATTACTAAAACAAGGAAGTAATACGCTAACAAGAAATGTTTCAAGTTGAACAGTAATAACACTGTAATTTCCTCTGTTATAATCAAGAATGATCTTGGTTGTGGCACTAGAAAAACGGGACGGGACTTTAAGGTTTACTTACTATAATTTATGGTCACTGAAACCATCTAAATATGTTATTTTTTTCTGCAGTATTAGGGACCGTTGTCAATACCATTTTCAGTATATTGGAACCACGAGTGGGCTGACCGACGATCTGTGACAGGTTGAAATCCAATGTTAACGCAATGAACTCTGAAGAAAGGCGGCAGGTCGATGACAACTGCTTCCAGTTTATGGAGGGAAGATTAAAGTCGCCGAAGAGAAAAATACTTTCATCAGGACAAGCCCTAACGGCGTGAGTTATGCTGCTTCGCAGGTCGCTAACAAACAACAGACTTGAGTCAGGAGTATGATAACAGCAACCTAACAAGAATTTTCCAAACGAGTCATGCACGCAACTCAGGCAATTTCTAGGTTAGTGTCGGAATCAATTAAATAAGTTGTTTCCGTCTTGCTAACGCCTATAAGTGCGCCTCCGCCTCATTTACTAGTGCGATCGCATGGGTCAATATTAGGTATGTATTACGTAGATGGAGCCATGTTTCCGTGAAGATGATAATGTCAGAACCTGTATCGTCTAGGAAAAAAGAGACTTGATCGAGCTTGCGCACAAGGCTTCGAATATTAGTAAATGATATCGATATAGTGACGGTATGATCCGAGGTTTTGGTGCCTGCTGGCAGTCATGGGTCCGAGTGCTATGCTTCAGCTATCTCCTCATCTGCACTACTGTGCTAGTGACGCCGTCCTACACGTAGGTTGTGTCATCTATGCGCATTCTGTCGAAGCTGAGCTTGAAATACGTTTTTCTCGCGTTCGCGAATTCGATCAGTTTTCTTCTTGCTTCTCGTGTAGCTGGGGAGAGGTCTTCTCGTATCGAAAACCCAGAGCCCTTAAGCTCTCGCGCAGCTGACAAGATGCGTTCTTCATCCTTATAAAAGGTCAGCTTCGCTATGATGGGTCTGTGTTTGTTATCAGCATGCTTGCCTAGTCTATGCACCCTTTCGAAGTGCGTGCCTGATAGGCTGAAGTCAAGTTTTTCAGCACAGAAATCAACGATTTTCTGCTGGGACGCAGCCCAGTCCTTTTTTTTTCGTCGTCCGCTATGTTAAAGAAGAGTAGGTTTGAGCGTCGCATTCTATTCTCAGCGTCATCGCACGTTGAAGAAATTGTGCATAATCGAGCAGATACATCGCGAAGGATATCAGCACCTGCTGTTGTAACAGCCGAGCTTCCGGATGCGGTAGTATTGACCAGCGCGGCGGTCTTGGCGTTCAGCAACTGGATTTCACCTTCAGCGGCCTCCTGTTCTGGTTAGAAACTTTTAGTCCAGTGAGTAGTGTTGTTACCTGCTCGTTTTCTAGCTTTTGAAACTTGTTTATAACTGTCGTATTATTGGCCTTGACACTAGTTAGCTGATAAAGCAAGCGTGAGTGCACTTCTAATTTCTTAACAGCCTCTAGTGCAGCAGCAAAAGCCTCTTCTTGAGCCTTAGTCATTGGTCCAGGATTTGTTTCAACGTCTCGTGACATCATCAGTGTTATTGCAGACAAGGCATAGCACATTTCACGCGCAAGAGCCAAGGACATTTTCAACACATCATTCAGGTCTCGTGGGCACGACACCACCAACAAGCAATAATTACTGGATTTAACGCAAGCCGCACCTTTCAGGTAACTAACCTGAAAAAGCAGCGGACGTAAGTCTGCCATTCGGGAAGTGGTGCCGTGCCCACGTGAAGCGGCTTCTAGCTGACGATTATGAAGGTAGCCGGTTGCGTCCACCGTCGTCGTGCTGAATCATCCATGTTGCAAAATGAGCTGGCTGGCTGTATCCAAGCTCATCTTTCTGCGCAACCATGCTGGCCACGCTGGAAGCGAATCCTCTGCAGGAACATGGCACTAATGAGCAGTCCGGAACACACGACCCAGGTGAACGTGACCTGTAAAGGCAACGGACGTAAGCCTGCCATTCTGGAAGTGGTCCCGTGCCCCGTCCTCACTAGCCGTTGGAGCAGATGGCTACGTATGCACTGTGGCACTTCTCACGGATAACAATAATGCGCGAGCGACTGTAGTATAGACAAGTGTTGGCTGTTATCCTACGCTATGAACAGCAGTCATTGTGTGCATGTGTTCTCTCTCTCTCTCTCTCTCTCTCTCTCCTTTTTATCTCTACGTAGCCTTCTCGCAGCCCCAGTGCTGGGTAGCAAACCAGATTTTGTTTCTGGTTAACTTTCCTGCCTTCTTTCATTTCTCTCTCTCTCTCTCTCGCTCTCTCTAAATAAACTACTATAGTATGATAGATGGGGCATAACGATCGGAGGATTTCCAACTCCCCCCCCTCCCCCCCTCCAACCCTAAAAAAAGCAATCCTCCTCATTTTCACTTTAAGACGAAGCAAACAGTAGCCAAGTGGCTACTGTTGAGCCAAGTAGCTCAACTATATACTCCGGCTGAATTACACAGCCAATGATTCTAGTAAATACCGACCACCAGAGCAGAAATAGTTGTGGTTACGCACAAAGGCGGAGGGGGGGTGCGAAGCACTCACCGGGATAGCAAGGTTTAGCGCTTCGCTTTAGCCCCTCGGGCAGTGTTCTAACTATACGCGGCTGCAATATGTTGGTACCACGCAGCACGCGAGGCGACTCCTGCTGGGAGGGCGGAACAGCGCCCTCGCAGCTATCAGGCGTCTGAAAACGCTGGCGTCATGAGCCCCGTCAGAAGCGTTGCGGGCGTCACACCTCAACTGCGCATAAAATGATGCTGACGGCCAACCGACTGCTTCCTCTCTCAGCGCTGAGCGAAATGTTAGATAACGTTAGCTTGACGTTTACTGCTCACATCTGAGCATGTACGCAGCAGCTCAGTAGGAATGCGTGTGCGTTTATATTAGCGGAAGGCAGAACGCCGCCTTTGTCCTTACTTCATTTTCTCGTTTTTGCTGCCAAACGCACACCTTGTCTCTGGACGTAGACCCTTTAACTCTCCGCGCGTTAGTCGCACATGCATGGTTATCGGTATGCCATGATAACGATGGCGTGGCGGCACGGACAACGTGAATGGGCGTCGAGGGTGCGTGTAATTGGTATCACAATAAAAGAAAGGAAACAAACGCCTGACGCTACATACAAAATCCCCGCTCTCAAGTGGGATGTCAAGCGTTTCGTTGCTTGAAAAACCTGTAGTTTGTATATCCTATAGTATGTCTAATATTTCAAGCTTTTTCGTAGTATCGTGCTAATAATAAAGATCTTCTAGCATACATGTGTAAGAAATCTTGTACCGGTATTATCAAAAGGGAACTAAGGAAATGCGTGGTTTACGTACTACACCATGATTAAACTAACACAAATAAGAAATGAAACACTGTTTCTTGACGTAGCGAGAGAAACTGTTCTATTACTTTGGGGTGTAAGGCTTGTTATCAAAGCCGAAACTTACCTCGCAGCCTACAAAATTTGCGATTTTGGGTTGTGCGGTTAGTCGTCCTTGTCGGCAAACAGTATCTCTTTTGTCGTAGCGACAGGTAGTTCTTTTCGTAAGTCTGAGTAGAGAGAGAGAGAGAGCAAATGATAAATGAAAGGTAGGGAGGTTAACCAGGACTGAGCCCGGTTGGCTACCCTACACTGGGGAAAGGGAAACGGGGACGGAAAGATTAAAGAAAGAAGAGAAAGTCCACCGGGGATATCGTTCAGTCACTCAGTCCGGATCACAGACGCTGACTCAACCCTGTATCTTTCAAATATCGCAGCAGCGCTTTTGTGGCCTTTTGTAGCTGCGATATGCGAGGCCATGGTCCCAAGATCTTGTTCAAGGTGAACGGTTTTCTATCTAACTGGTTGAGAGCTGTGCAGAGTTCTTGTCTTTCATTTTCAAATGATGGGCAGTAGCACAGTAGATGGTCTATAGTTTCTTCGACACCGCAGGCATTGCACTCGGCGCTATCAGCCATTCCAATTAAAAACGTATATGCATTCGTGAATGCGACGCCCAAGCGTAAGCGGCACAGCATTGTTTCCTCATTACGCGGAAGCCCTGGTAACAGCCGCAGTTGCATAGATGGATCGAGGGAATGCAATCGATGTTGAGTGAAATCAGGTGTGTGCCACTTCTCCAATGTCATACGGTGCGCTAGCTTGCCTAAGTGTTGGGCTGCGTCAGTCCGCGATAAAGGTATAGAAACAAGGGTTGCTCCTTCATGTGCTTTCTTAGCAGCTTCGTCAGCGACGTCGTTGCCGGAGATACCGCAATGGCCAGGCAGCCACTGCAACACGACGTCGTGTCCTTTCGCTATGATACCATGGTGCATTTCTCGTATCTCCGACACTAGTTGTTCACAGGACCCGCGACGAAGAGATGACAGAAGACATTGTAAGGCCGCCTTTGAATCACAGAATATTGCCCACCGATTAGCCGGTTGGTTGTTAATATAATCTACGGCACCTCGGAGGGCAACAAGCTCCGAACCGGTCGATGTTGTCAAGTGAGAAATCTTGTATCGGATGCTTAGTGATCGTGATGGTATAACCACTGCCCCGGTGGAGGTGGTCTGGGTGGAAGAGCCATCCGTATATATGTGGACGCGGTCAAAGTAGAAAGTGTGCAAACAATCCAGAGCTGCTTGCTTCAAGGCCAAGGTAGGCAGGTCGGTCTTCTTTCTTATCCCTGGAACCATAAGACGCACTTGAGGTTGTTTTAAACACCACAAAGCTGAGGTTGAACGTGCTGATGGTGTGAAGCCCGATGGTAGGGAGGCACGATGCTTGCTGACCTCGTTGGAGAAGGATGCCTGTGGTCGTCGTTCTGGCAGACAGGCAAGAAAGCTTGATTGAATCCGTGAAATATGACGAACATGGGCCCTAAGCGAGTCGGTGCTGATGTAAGTCGTGATTGGATGGTCTTGAGCCATTATAATGGTTCCTGCTGTTGAGGTGCTCCGCGGAAGGCCTAGGCAAACACGTAGTGCCTGTGCTTGCACGCTCTGAAGTTCTCGAAGATTTGACTTGCATGTTTTAGCAAGCACGGGAGAACTATAGCGTAGAAATCCGATAAAGAGTGCTCGATATAACTGTAGCATGGAGCCCACTGACGATCCCCATGTTTTGCCGGCGATGAACTTGAAGATGTGAACAATAGATGTGAGCCTCTTCTTCAAGTGGGCAACCTGAGGGCTCCAAGAGAGGTCCCGGTCAACAATGACACCCAAAAACCGATGATTTTTCTTGTGGCAGATAGGCTGGCCATTGATGTACACTGGATAACCAGACATCGCTTTTCGCGTAAAAGCAACTAACGCACATTTTTCTGTTGAGATGGTAAGCCCTTGTGTCCGAAGATAGTCAGATGCCTGTGTTGCTGCTTGCTGTAGCCTTGTGCGAACCTGCAGGCGAGTGACCGCTGATGTCCAGATGCAGATGTCGTCGGCGTATATTGAAACACTCACTGTTTCCGGTAGGGATTCAGCCAGCCCAAGAAGCGCGAGGTTGAAAAGAACAGGGCTTAGAACACCGCCTTGGGGAACGCCTCGGCATGTGTAGTGGTCGGTAGTCGGACCATCTTCCGTACGCACGAACAAGGACCTTTGTGTCAAGTAGTTTCTGATCCATCGATATACTCGCCCTCCTAGTTCAACAGTCAGAAGTGCGTCTAGAATGGTTTGATGGGAAACATTGTCGTAGGCGCCTTTCACGTCAAGAAAGAGTGCTGCTGATAATCGCTTCCGAGATTTTTGTTCTTCTACAGATGATACCAGATCGATGACACTATCAATCGATGAACGGCCTCGTCGAAATCCCGCCATTGAGTCAGGGTAAATTTTGTTGTGTTCAAGGTACCATTCGAGACGCATGAGGATCATACGTTCCATGAGTTTCCCGACGCAGCTGGCAAGTGCTATCGGCCGATACAATGCCAGTTCGAGCGGTGACTTTCCAGTTTTTAGTAGCGGTACCAGGCGGCTTCGTTTCCATTCCTGTGGGACGACACCATCTCGCCATGAGCTGTTAAAAAGGCTGAGGAGTTCTCTTCGTGCTTCTTGACCTAGGTGGCGCAAAGCACTATATGTTATCCCATCGGGCCCTGGTGAAGATGAACACCTACAGAGCGCCATAGCAGCTTCTAACTCTTCCATAGAGAATGGAACGTCCATACTTGTATCTCGTGGACCGGGGATGTCACCTAAAGTCATGTCAAAGACTAAATTTGTGCCGCCGGCGACTTTCGCACAAAAATCCTCCGCAACTTCTATCTCGCGGCGGTTTTCATAGAGAGCAAGGGCGTTGAAAGGGCATCGTTGCTGGGGGCTTGAGCTAAGACCCCGTAGGGTACGCCACACACGGGATAATGGCTTGCGGGGGTCCAGTGACTCGCAAAAGCATTTCCATCTTTGATCCGCTAGCTTATCCATTCGCCGCTTTATCTTCTTTTGCATGCGCCGAGCTTCTCTGAGGTCAAGAATTGACTTCGTGCGCCCTTACCTCCTTTCAGCTCAGCGACGTAGTGCACGAAGCCTTTCCAACTCAATGTCATTCTCTGTACGCTTTGATGAATGTGTGAAGCAACGCGTGCAATCTTGCATTGCGTCAGCAATTATTTCTTCTAGTTTGCGTGCAATACGTTTCTTGCATGTGTCTTCTACACGAGCTTGAAAGACTGACCAGTCGATTTGGCGAGATACAACCGGTAATGCGGCGTCTAATCCATCGATTCTCACATAGGTCGGAATGTGATCACTTCCATGGGTTTCAATATCGGTGAACCACTGCACGCTCGAAGTCAGGCAACGTGACACAAAAGTCAAGTCAAGGCAGCTGCTGTACGTTGTTCCTCGCAGAAATGTCGGGCTTCCGTCGTTTAGAAGACATAGGTTGTGGCCAGATGCAAAAGATATTAGTGACCTGCCCCTCGAGTTTATCCTGGAGCTTCCCCATATATGGTGGTGAGCGTTGAAATCCCCTGTTATTATCCAAGGACCGGGAGTAGCAGTCATGATATCTTCTAGTCTTTTGCTATCAAACTGACTGGTTGGGGATAGGTAGACGCCAATAAGAGTAAAAGACAGCCTCTTCTTTTTCACAGTAACACAGACATATTGGTTACCGTCGTGTGGCGCTACGGGTTGGGAAAAATACGTAAGGTCTTTGCGGATGTAAACCAAAACCTTACTACTTCGGACACACGTGGTTGAAACAAAAGGTTCATACCCTGATAGTCTTATGGAGGCTGATAAGTTCGGTTCACAGATAACCAGTATAGGGAAGTGGTTGTCAAACACGAACTGCCGCAACTCCGAAATACGTGACCTCAAGCCTCTCGCATTCCATTGGAATATTGAGGCACTTCTGACATAATCCCGGAACGATCGCTGTTGTTGTCGATGAGCCGTGGTTCCGCTGTAGAAGCCCTCAAGCACTGGACTTCTGAAGGCTCTCAAGAACCGGATTGATGGCATCCAGCACTTGCAACGCACTTCGAGCTGTTGGTGTCTGTAGCTTGTCCAGGAGAACACGAATAGCACTCATCAGAGAGCTTATCATGACAACAACTTGTTGATCCTGGTCTGACAATTTATCAGGAACAGATGAGGTATCCCTTGCTGTAGAGCTCTGATTTCGCTCAGTAGGGGCATGTAGCCGCGGGAGTGCAGGCCAAGCGTCAGCAGCCGTGCTGTTCGATGCACCTGTGTCCTTTGAGCTGACTGCGTTTGGCCGGGGCGGATGAGCGGGTGGTAATGTCCGCGGCTGGCGTTCTGCAGAGGCTTTGGAGGTTCTTGATCGACGTCGGCGACGTGATCGTCGTCGCTTAATAGATGCTGCTGCTTCTCGGTGAGACGAGTGGTCTCTAACCATTTTTTTCAATATTGCCATTTCCTTTCGTATCAAAGGGCATTCCTTCGAGGATGCATCGTGAGGGCCGCTACAGTTTGTGCACTTCAGCACATTGGCCTTGCAAGTGTTAGTGGTGTGGGGCCCAGTGCAGCGAGAACAGACGGTAGTGTTCTTGCACACACTACTCACGTGTCCAAACTTCATGCATTTCCAACACTGCAGCGGTTTTGGTATAAATGGGCGAACTGCGTGTCGAAAGTGGCCCACTTTTACATGCGATGGGAGGGATTCGCCCTTAAATATGATCTTCACACACCGTGACGTGCCGAGACGAAACGCGTTTGTGATGACGGTGTTTTCGGTAGCCGGCTTGATTAAGATCGACAGATCGGAGTCGACAATGGTCTCGTCAACATCGTAAATTACGCCAGTACTGACTTGTTTGCCCAGCGGAATATGAGGGCGGACTTTCATCCCGTCAAGTTCCGTGACATTGCGCAAAGAATCCAACGCAGCTGCGTGTTCTACGTCAATCGCAAGGACGTTCTTACGGGTGTTCACTCTGATGTCTTTGATTTCATTCGGAACTAGCGCCTCTAGATGTGAAGACACGGCTTGCCTGTTGAGGCGTCTCAGGTTGTCAGTGGCGAGAACTGGCGCGAACAGGATGGTGAGCTCCTCGGTATTGCGCGAAGATCTCACGGTGGACTCACTCGAATTCGATGATGCGCTGAGAAATCTTCGCTTTGCTTTACGACTCCGCACCAGCTCGAAGGTGTCGTCACAAGAATCTTCACCGCTGACGTAGTACTGCATCGTGTCGTCGCTGTCAGTGTCGCTCTCGGTGCCGTTGCGCTTCCTGGAGGCAGCCGTCGCGGACACTGCCGAGTCCGGCAGACGCGCGTGAGACTCCATCTCCGTCGCAGTTAAGGAGGAAACAGCAGTTCAAGGCAGAGTCCAAGAAATTCACAAAATGAGTAGAGCTGGAAGACTCGGCGTTCTGCCTGAAAGGCACTTCGTCGTAAGTCTGAGTAATGTCTCGTTTTCCTACACGGCCAGTCCCACAGCGAGGTCACGGAACTTGGCTGACACTGGGAATCACCAGCCATGTGGCAATGCTTATCTTTGTGTTTTTGTGCGTTGATTATCGTCGGTAAGCCGATTCCTTGCAGGATTTGTTCCTACATTACGAGAGAAGCCCTGGTATTAGAGAAGGATGCTGGAGCCCCCTTTGAGAGCAGTAGCCGCGCAGAATGGGCATGGATCATTAGCAGTAATTTGAGTATGGCGGATATGTGAGTAGCCCGACTGGTTCCGACAACTTCAAAAAAAAAAAAAAAACATGACTCTGGAATTTAACCGCGGTATTCCGAATTAACCTTGACTGCTTTGAAGAGGTCATTGCTTTACATCATGAAAAAACGTCAGCGTACCTGTCAGAAAAAAAAGAAAGGTAGGTCGGGTGGGGGGAGGGGCAAGCTAAGCCCTGTTGCTGCGGTTCACTCAGCTGTATGCCCTTTCCCTGTTCGAATTCTGCTGGTAATTGACTCTTGTGTCTTTTTCCGTGTCTTACAGAGCCAAAGGCCATCAAAGGGAATCGTCGTTGCGCTAGAGATTGTAGGAACAGCGAATCTAAAGTCAATTCAGGGTAATTACCTGCAGAAAACTGGCGGAGTGCATGATTTGTGTATTCGCCGGAGAATCGGCGACAACCTCAAAAGCCTGCCGAAGAACTTCCGAACTGCAACTCTCTCTACCGCTGAGAAAATTCGCCTTCCTTAAGATAAAGCGCTTTCCACCCCTATGAGAAGCCCCGGAGATCCTTGTTTATAAACTGGGCCTTGAGGCATTTCGGCAGCCAGACGTAGTGGAAAGGGCCACAAAGCGTGTGCCTCTTCCACTCGACTCAAGAGTTCTTGGCCAACTCGTTCATGAAAGGTGCTGCTCTGATGCTACGATACGGACGCTGTTCCATGGCTTCCCCAGAAGGCAGCGTTCCAATTAGGTGAATGCTCTGCAGTCAAACACTCTTCTAGTGAGGGCAGTCATGTTACGCGCTTAAATCTCCTTAATTTCTGTCCACATAGGCTTCAATTATAATTGGAAGATTTTGCAGTTCACATTCTACTTGTTGAGTGAAACCTACAGGAACACAGAGTATTACACAGTAGCAATGGAAAGAACTCCCACTAAAAGAAGCGCTGACGCCCAAAAAAAGTCATTCGTTCAACGAAGGTTCCACGCAAACGTAATATTTCTGCGAATATGTTCCACTTTATTAGGACCTACGTAGAATGAGATTAAGGGTGACAGACGTGCTCGCAGTTTTTTGTGCTCGCAGTTTTTTTGTGTTTTGAAAAAGTGTGAAGAAACCATCGAAGATATATTTTCAATGTAAGCGAATAGACCGAATGAACTTACTAACGAACGAACTAACGAGCAGGCAAACGCACGAAGTAACAAACAGTGACGCAATTAGTTTGTTCTCCCGTTCAGTTGATTTGACTCTTTCGATATTTCATAATTATGATTTGTGGTTTCTTACTTCTTTATTCTTTTGGCTCTGGTTCTTTTCATAAATTATCAAACGGATGACACTGTTGTATACTTAATATAGGGTCAACTGGTGACAAGATTAAGCTCAGTTGGCACTGAAACTTGATAGGTTGTCTGTGCGAAAACGGGCAAACGGATTCAAACACTACAAATCGCACAAATAGAAACCACTTACATTTCGATATAACATACACGGCGAACCCCTATAAACAGAATATCCGAATAAACATATCTCGGCCTACTAATTACTGACAGCTCAAAATTAACTCGAACTGTTGATTATCTTTTTTTTTGCACGTGTGTGGTAAGTCATGAAGTAAATGTCGATGCTACGGCGAAAACAGCCATGTCACATTACACGTCAACCTGCTCGCCTACAAAGCAATTGTGGCACGGCTGCTAGGGCATTCAGGTCCCGTGTGGCAGCCACATGCAAAGCGAAATACCACCGAGCTCAAGAGCGTGCGGAATAGGGCACTTGCGTTAATTTTTAACTCTTACCGTAGAAAACTGTCGATATGAGATCTTCAGAAGAAGTCCAGAATTCAGACTGTTCATAAGATGATGCAGAGTAATAGCTTAATCTTAATTTTTTTTTAAATATATCCCGCGGCTATACCAAAGGGAACATTTCAATATGTCTAATATAAACACCGGATACACAAAGGCCACGTACAGTATACGTCAAGCGCATCACACCTTCAAAATACGAACTAGAATCTTAAAGAAACTATTATTGTTAAAACTGTAGTTACCTGGAGTGAACTGCCAAATGCTGCCATGATGCACGATAACGTGGCAAAATTCAAAGCTTGACTGTTAAATGTAATACCGTGAAATTGTATTTTGTTGTACCATTGGTGTCAAAATGCGTTTAAGATGTCTTATCCCAATAGATTTGCTGCGCATGAATGCGTACAGATAATCCTTGGTAATATCATGCACTGATTGTTTTTTTGGATGTTTCTCCATATGATAGCATTTCAATGCTGGTTTTATGCAAGAATCTCTCTCTCTCTCTCTCTTTCTCTCTCTCTCCTATTTTTTTTCTTTACAGAAACGACTTTGTTGTGGTCACTGCCGCCTGCGACCAACACCAGAAATTGCTGTTTTAGGATGTATACTGAACGTATGAATTGAAAAAAAAAATGCCACATGACTTATTGTTCAAATAGTTCATCACCGCGAGCTCTTCTGGATATTTCGAAGCTTTAGCGTTCTGCCTATAACGCCATTAGGGTGCTATCGCTGTTTCATTATGTTAAATCGCTTATGTGCAGGCTACCCTAACCGCTTCGCGGTGCTTGGTTTGTGGGAATTTTTTATTATTATTTGCAGCATCAAGGTTTTACAACTATTGCGCGAACAATTTCGCAGTGTCGTCGTATTCAGTTTCAATGGCTTCTACGTGTATTTCTATATGTGCTTGATAATGAATACCATATCGGACAGCATAGACCCAGGCCATGCCGCATTACGTCTGTATTTTCATCTGCGCTCCTGAGGTCACGCCCAATAATGTCAAATAAAGAAAGTTGATTCAATTTAATATTACACTCGCCACCAGCCAAACATTAACCCCTCTTAGGCCACAGACCAGTCCTTACTTGAAACAGCGATTATTAGTTAATTACGCTGTTTGACAGTGAAGCGGTTAGCCTCCCACTGGTCGGCATTTGTCATGTCCGCATCCGTCAGCAAAAATGTGAGTCCATCCGGGCGGCAGTGTAGAGCCAGGAACATTGGCTTGTACCCTCTGTAAGTCAGAGACTTCAAGCAGTCGGCAAAGTGAAGCGAACAGTGCCTAAATTTTTTGAAATCACGCATACAACATACAAAACAGCATTCGTTTGAATAAAGAACGAACACAAAACAAGCATCAAAACCGAATAATTGATGATAAGGCGCTCCTGCTAGGAATGCAAAGCATGAAGCCCTCCCCGCATACGTTTCGCGGTAAAGATTACCGTTGCCCAATCTGCCGCCCCGACGGCAGCTAGCGAGGTTGGTGTGACGTCCCTTGATTTTCGTATGTGAAAGAACCAGCCTAGCAACCTGATTTCAATGTTGTTGCAGCGCCTCTATGGTTGGCGGGGTGCTGTTACGATTACAATTACTCCCATTACTACCATTACTATAAGTTACCACGACTATCATTACTCTATAGCAAAGGAGCGTTGCATACCCTCCTCACCAGTCGCACTGATGGTTGTCACCAGTTTCGCTGGAGACCCACTTTCGTCGGGCCGGAATGTCGAGTCAGTGTTATTATTAATATTTTTCATCACGTCTTCAACAAACTCTTTAAGGCTTCTTCAAGAGCGTTGCAAAGGGGACTTCTGAATAATTCCCCAGACTAACTTATCCCCGAATGTCTCGCCAATTTACATCGAATCTTGTTTAACAGCTCTGCATCGTAGCCAACTGTCTTGTTGACTTTGGCTGATTAAACGTACTTTGTGCGCATCACTTTGCGCACAACTAAATGTACTTAGGGAGAAAATGCGCTAAGCGCTGTGAACGCAAAGACAGGAATGTTAGCTACGAAGACAATCTGCAAGTTCCCTGTAGTAAGACCGGATTAAAGAAGCTGCGGAAGAACACAACTGAACGCGTTGCAGAGTTACTGAAAAGCCAGTTAACGCACTTATTCGCAACTGTCTTGCGTTTACTAAAAAAGGGAATACAAAATTGATACGAAGTATAAAGGCACAAGCAAACGCACACAGGACTTATAGGAAACGTGGAGCACCTTACAATGTTAAAGGAAAATTGCACTTAGTATTTTACTACCTATTGCAGCGGAATCACAAGGTAAATTTTTGTAAAATTATATTTAAAGTATAAACTAATCTCTAATCTGTAAACTAAACTTGAAAGTGTAAATCTCAGCCTAATGTGTACTGTCAGCCATATTACCGTCTCTCATTCCAGGGTTTCAGCTATATTGCCTTATTACAAGTTTGGTGTTTCGTTTAAAAGTGGATTTTTCTGCCCATTGCGCAGCTGTTTCCTTCAGGTCAGAAGTTTAAGAGAAATGTAACAGTAAAGGTTACGGTAAGTTATAAGCTGCCGCTAACCACATTTAAATTAAGCTTTCCTCAAGTGTCAAGAAGCATCGCCAGTCCCCTATACATCTTATCGGTCACATTGATCAGCGCAGAACTCTAGACGCACTTAATATTGTGCGTGGTCACACTAACGTTTACTAGTCTTCGATCCTCGACGTAAACTTTCCTCACTGTCCGAAACGCAAGGGGCAGTCTCTCTTATGCTACTGCACTTCCTGCGTCTTCGGTAACCTGCGCAAACAAAGGATGTGTCAGCACGTTAGTGTGGAAACGACAAACACGGAGGGAAGTCAGGGGCCACAAACGCGGTTATCTTGACTCCAACCAGGCGTACGGAAGGGCACAGTGTTGTCGGAGCTCCTCTAATGGCTCGCTTTCTTTCTTGGGAGAAAAAACATGGCCGGCTTGGCGAAAAGGAAAGGAAGGGACAGGACGGCCATTGCTAAGTGAGCACAAATTCCATTACTCTAGAACGAGTGCAAGCTCTCCGCATACCGACCGGCGATGCGGAGGGGCGGTCTGGAAGCCCACGCATGGAGCGTGGCCGAAGGAAAGCTTGTTGCCTTGTTGTTGGCTACTTATATAAACAGCGACGACGCGGTTCGCATCGACTAAACGTTGTTGTCTTACCGTTTTCTTTGGGTTATCTCGCTAACTCTCATCTGATGTTCCTGCTTTTCTTTTTTCTGGGACTCTCCCGGCCGTTCTTCGTAAGAATGCTGCATTCAGGCAATGCTGCTCGCAGCTCGTTTTATCTCGTTCCCATACCTGCGTTTGTGCGGATGGTGCTGGCACAGGTAAAGCGGACCGCTCTGGCCACCGTTGCGCTGAAGCGCCTTTTTGCGTATCACGAATGCGTGTCATCTTGGCGTAACTTATTCAGGAATTAGCATAAATGTGAACATAATTTGCGACTTCGTGTTCTTTGCGCGCTGCGCGCGTCCATTCTGGAAAAGAATGTTTTTCATGTGTCCTAGGAAACCCTATACCAATGTTGTTCAGAAGCCTGTTCATTTCAACGCAAAATGGTTGTGTAATGGCAAACTGTACGATCAGTGACGATCAGTGATAAGAGGCAAACTGCCTCTTATCAGTGACGTGACTAGTGTCATTTCGAATCCCACTACGATCTTTAAACCATTTTCCTATTATATTTAGGTACGTATTTGAAGACAAACATTGGCTACGCAGAATTCTACTGCAAATATTTAAGGAAGGCGAACTCTGCTATGCACTTTTTCTTAAATGGATGCAAAAAGCAGACTGAACAAACAAACAAACGCTATAACGTTAACCTCATAATTATGGATTCAACGTAAGCCAGTAGTAGTTCGAGTCGCTTGGAAGGGGCCTTCATTTTTTCAGAGAAAATAAATAGCATGATGGGGGACCATTATCATCACAAGTATGAGCACCTACCAGAAGAATAACGTGTGTCGAAGCCCCACAAGCCAGGGCAACAATTCGCCTGTTCTGCCTTTGAGACTAAGCATTCGCTTTTTTTTCAAACGAAGCTCGTATAGCCTCACTCGTGTCGGCGTCGGTGTTACCGTACGAAAAAACTCAAGCCGCGTGGAAATAAAAATTGCTTCTTGGATTGCGAAACCACCACGCTAACCGATTCAGCAACTGTCGGTTTTTTTTTCTTCCTTTCATGGTATTGCTTACATTAGCAGTCAACCCGATAAAACATTCATTAGTCGCGCATACTCAGACTAGAGGGCACAATGTGAATCACACACAGAAAAGGCAGCGTTCACTGTGGATGGAAATGTTGGTTCCACTTCAGAAGGGTGGTAAGGATAGTCATCTCACCAAAATGGTGTACCAGTCCGGTTTATTTATTTGTTTATTTATTTATTTGTTTATTAATTTATTTATTTACATTACCTTACATGCCCATTGAAGGTCATTGTGTAAGGGGGCAACATTATTTACATGACAAGAATAGCAAAGTGCAACAAAGTTATACAATATTAACACGCATCGAAATCAACGTCAAGAGTCACAAGCAGAAGTGTCACTTTTGGCACGTTAAGACCAATGCATCAATAAATCAAAATAATCAAACTACGTTGACCAATAAACCCATTCGCGATTCGACTCACTCAGACTCAGGTCACAGCGTCGGTGAGTTTGACGATCCCTTCTGAGATGAAATTTGGGCTAATTTTAATCCGAGCGGGGCCTCGCTGAGTAAACGTTTTGTGTATTGTGAGTATCAGTCCCAGTGAACTCATAACCAAAAAGAAATACGTATATTCTGCCACTGCATCTGAGTGAGATGCTTTTATTTCGGCGACCGGTCACAGGAACTACCGACGTCACGACGCCGGTAATCAGGAGCTGGTAGACGCGCAGCTTTGTTGCGGCCCAAGGACACTCGAAATAAAGTGTTTTGGGAGCTGACGAAGCCGTGGCGCGAGAAAGTAGCCTCAGTCGTGTAATTTCAGAAGTCTTCCAGCCACTGTAATCGCCGGTAGATGCGCGCTCGCATCCGGACGCAGTCTCGATCTTCGTTAGCTTCTTGGGCAACGCCGCTGACGCAGTACAAGACGTCGATCGGGCACGACAGCGTCCCGTAACGCTAGTTCGGCCCACACCGAAACTTTGGACGCCTGCAAAAAAAAAAAAACAAAGCGATTGGTATGCACTGTTCTCAATCGAGCCAAAAAAGCATTGGCAGTATTTATTTATTTATTTATTTATTTATTTATTTATTTATTTATTTCACGTACTTTCAAGGACCGAAGGCGTTACAGAAAGGAGTGGAGTCAAAACAGGAAGTAATGCAGTAAAAACACAAACAAAAAGTATTAACAAAAAAAAATATTAACGAAAGGCATTCGGAACGGCGGTCTTGAAGTTAGTAGGGTCGGTGATGAGTGCGATTGATGCGGGAAGGCGATTCCAGTCCGTGCTTGTCCTGGAGATAAATGAGTCACTGTACCGCTTTGTACGGCACAAGGGCACCCCGATGTTAAGGCTGTGGTCAGTGTGGGCCGAAATATAAAACGGACGGGCAAGAAGGGTTTCTTTTAAAAGGGGGTTCAAGTGAAAAACTTTGTGAAAAAGGGAGAGACGGGAAGATTTGCGGCGTGACGAAAGATCAGGTAAGTTAAGAGTTCGTTTCATTGAAGAGATACTTGCATAGCGAGAATAATTAGATAAGACAAAGCGTGCACTGCGGTTTTGAATACTTTCAAGAGTAGAAACTAATGAAGACTGAGTCGGATCCCAAATGGCTGAAGCATACTCCAATTTGGGGCGAACTAAAGTTTTATAAAGAGTTAGCTTCAGGGAAGAAGGGCATAGCTAAAATTACAGCGCAAGTAACCAAGCATGCGATTAGCGTTTTTAGTAACATAGTCAATATGCGAGTGCCAAGAAAGGTTATTTGATATGTGAAGGCCGAGATACTTGTAAGAGGTAACTGACGTCACAGGTGCACCATTAATAAAGTACGTGTGCGTGACAGTGTTACGAGATATACGCATGGCCTTTCATTTATTTGAATTTAATTGCATGCACCAATTAGAACACCACTCGATTACGTGGTTGAGGTCGTCCTGCAGCTCTTGGGAATCTGAAGGATTAATAATTTTACGGTACAGAACACAGTCATCCGCGAAAAGCTTCATGGAAGAGGAAAGAACGCAGTTCGGAAGATCGTTAATATAGATTAGAAAGAGAAGTGGACCCAGGACTGACCCTTGAGGAACACCTGCTGGTACGTTAGAAAACCGAGAATTAGTTATTAGTGTTTAGAAACTGCATCCTGTTAGAAAGAAAATTTTTTATCCACTCGAGTACATTTTCGTCCAAGTCAAGTTCAGCCAGCTTAATAAGAAGTAAATCATGGGTCACAGAGTCAAAGGCCTTGGCAAAATCAAGAAATACGCAGTGAATGTCGGTACCTAGATCAGAAATTGCAAAGAGATCGTTAGCAAATGATAAGAGCTGTGTTTCACAGGAAAAGAACTTACGGAAACCATGTTGACAGGGGTTGAAAAAGGAGTTTGATTCTAAAAACTCAGCCAAATGTGAATATATGATATGCTCAAGAATTTTACATGAAATGCTTGTTAGTGAGATAGGCCTGTAATTGCTGGGTAAGTGTGTGTTACCTGATTTGTGAACTGGAATCACCTTTCCCACGCACCAGTCGTGTGGAAGAACAGACTGCTGTAATGACTGAGTGAAATTGTGCGACAAAATCAGAGCAGAAAATACATTAGTACACTTCAAAATTTTTGAATTCAGGCAGTCTGGGCCAGCAGAGGAGGACGTTTTTTGATTGTTAATTAGGCAGCTAACACCGACCCTGTCAATAGAGATTGAATCCATGGGCGAAAAACCAGAATTGGATACAAGCGGTAATCTACGTGGCATTGTGGTAACATGGGAAGAAAACACATTATTAAATACGTTACAGCATTCTTCAGGAGCAACAGGTTCATCATTTGGGTACGTTAATTGGATTATTTTGCTTGGAGTACCGTTAACTATGGTCCAGAATTTACGATAATTACTTTGCAAGATAGAGGGAAGTGTAACAGAATAAAAATGCTGTTTCGCACTAGCGGCGGCTGCGTTGTAGTCACTTTCAGTGCGGTAGTAAGCGGACCAAATAACGTCACTGCGTGAAGCTTTTGCGCGACGAAACAACCGCTTTTTTTTGTTACGTAGTCGCTTCAAAAAGGGTGGCAGCTTCAAAAGTCGTAGTCGCTTCAAAAAGTATGGCCCGAAGGCGAAGGAGCCTTCGGTTAAGCCTCTGTAATATTAGCGTCTCCAGTATCTGTAGTCGGTTTTTCTTAGAAATTAGGCGTACCAGAGTCACGTCTCGCGTTATGAATCAACGCATTTTTAGCGTTGGTAGTTCGTACAAGAGCAAGAACATAGCGTAAGGATTCGAGGCGACAGCGAGGTCAAGCTTTGCGCAGAAGGCGCCTGATGTGAGTGTGCTTCTCGAACCGCGCCCAATTGATGTGGGGTCGGTTTGTTGTGTTATTGTTATTATCTGTCTTAGGACTGTCAGAAGAGTAGACTCGAAGTCATGTTTTCTTTATTTTCTTTGCTTCTGCGCAGTCATTTAGGATGGTTGTGAAGGATATTGGGTCGTTTGCCATCACCTTACGCTGCTTGGGGACGGCAAATGAGGCTATTATGAAGATGTACGATCGTAATAGCTCCCAAAAGGGCAACGAGCGCCGCTATAATAAAAGCGTCTCCAGTATCTGTAGTCTCTCTTCTTAAAAATGTAGGCGTACCAGAGTCAGGTCTTGCGTTATGAAGCAACACTGTTTTAGCGTTGGTAGTTCGAACGCGAGCGCGTGTGTTACGCAAAACTTAGTGGTGTCATCATGAGGTCAAATAAACAAAGATTACGTCACGTTTGGTTCGCGCAGTCACTTTTGTAACATGCGCTTCATTTGCTCTTTCGCCACGACTCCTTACAGCTTAACTGTATGCACAGAATCAACGTGGATTGACTCAAGCAGCAGAGGTTACGCGGCGCATATTCTGCTCTTCTTGAAATCTTCCGATATTGAATTGTATAATCTTACCGTACGCTCAAACGCTAACAAATTCTAATGCGATGTTGCGCATCCAGCTTCCACTGCATTATTAGCAGTAGCTTAATTCAGAAACCGGCTTCAGAGTGATCACGTGTCGCACCTGCATGCAATAACACCTAATAAATATGCTCCTTAGGTGTTTCCTATTCCCGTTTCAAATTTCACTGACCGCTCATATTTGCATTAAACTTTCGCGTCATACGACCAAAGAATCAGTGGTAGTGTATATTAGAGATGTAAAAGATATCGTTGCTGCTTTTCGTGATAAACGTTCGAAAAACGCGCGGCAGTCGAACAACAGCTCCCTCTGACGAGTGAGCACCTGAAAAATAAAGTTAGATAAGATTGCAGGCCATACAAATAAATTTTTCCCGCAGTAAAGCACCGTAAACGTGTTCGTAGGGAAAAAAGCCGCATCACCACTTTACGATAGAAAAGCGTACCCGCTTTTCGGAGGCACAATAGTTTGACAGATGCATCATTCCATGCTCGCAGGCACTGTTCTTACACTGCGGTAAGTTGCAGTAGTGCCTCCTCATAACGTCGCTGTCATTTTGTATTGCTGCGATACTTGCTTTAATCTTCTACAATTACTGACGCTCCTCCTTACAGTTTGCTGTTACCATTCAAGAGGCGATTCTATAAAGGCACAGTGCCCTTTAACGCATCAGAGATAATGCGAGTAATGGTTGCATTCAGCGAAGTGTGTGTCGCTTAGGCCTTTTCTCTTGGACGAGCCGCCCACCACAAAGCAGATTCAGCATTGCTATTGTCAAAGTGAGCCAAAATTTGCAGACGTGCGTGGACGCTGATGGTGTCAATGCAGACGGTGGCAATCATTTGCGCCGCCTATATATATATATATATATATATATATATATATATATATATAGAGAGAGAGAGAGAGAGAGAGAGAGGGGGGCAAAGGAAAGACAGGGAGGTTAACCAGACAGAGATTATCTCCGATTGACTACCCTGTACTGGGAAAAGGGCAAAGGGATGCGATAGGTGAAAAAGAGAAAAGAATAAAGGAAAAATGAAAGAAAATGATGAGTTACTCTTTCCGGATCTGTGGTCCTAGAGCGTAAACCACAAGAATATTTGTACGCGTCACCTGATTTCCTCCTTTGTACGCAGCTGCTTCCTTGCTTTTTTTTTGTTAATTCAGATGAACAGTCACCCGCGGTGCTTCGCCGGTGTCTCGGAGATAACTCGTGGCGAGCCTCAGGGCAACTGTGCCTCTCGTTGTCAGTTTGTCGCCCACGCACATAACTACTTCAGCTTCCCGCAGTCGTCTCCACCCAGCACAGTCGGCACCTCGTTTCTCAGCCTGTCGAGCGAGTGCTCGAGTGTCATCCGAAAAGTGCGCGCGGAGCAAGGCCTGTCAGCTCCTCCGCTTTGTCCTTCCAGGTTGTGCTGCTTTGTTGGCTGCGCCATTGGCGGTGAGAGTGCCGTGACGCGGGCTTCACGGCTCAGCTCCGACTCCGGAATCAGGAGGAAGCGCTCTTCTCTTTCTCTATATCGTTTTTTGCCCGAGTGTAAAACACTTTTCCTACATAGACGCTCTCGACTGCACCGCAGCCTAGGGGCACTTCGTGCGAGCACTCGGGCTCAGTCATCGTCGGCGCGACTCTGGCGAGCTCGGAGGCCACACCGCAAGCGGTCTTCGACTGGTTCCACCAGTGACACATTGCCATGAGTGGTAGACAACATGGATACGGTTAGAGTTCAGCATAAACGAATTTTGAAAACGGTAAGGGGTTGAGATTAGGAGAAGGAACTCCTATTCGTTCGAAGTAACAAGATTTCTTTTTATACGTCTTTTCAATGTCTTGTCGGTGTACCTTTACAAGATTATATTCCGGAACCAATAACGTTTTCTTTCCACATCAAGAGCAGGCGTTGCTTAGAAGCTGTCGTAAATACAGTTTGATTAATTCGTAGGGGCCTGCCAATAAAGGAAGCATCTTATTGAACACCAGTTTGCTGGTGTAAAGAATAAGCGCTGAGTGCGTTATGTTACCTGTGTGTTTTCATCATGTTAAATTACAAGAGTGACGTCACAAAACGGTATGCTTATGTGGTGAAGGACACTGATATTATACACGTTTGTGATATAGGAACACACTACCGAACCACCTAAGATCAACGCGATCGTCAGAAGCTTACCAGATATCATGGCAGACTAGTTTAATGCCGAAATTCAAAACATAATTTTGCTCGCGTTACCCTCAGCAGCAACTGCGATATGATTTGAGGCACTACTACGACAGTAGCTGCCTGCTTAAAAAAGAAGTAAAGTGAAAAATTATTGCGCCGCATCTCTTGGTTGTTCAGCTATCTTCTTACATATGCTTTCTACATGTCCTTCTATTATACGCAAACAATATCTATGGTTCCTAAATAGTGCGAACAGAGAGCGGGCCAAAAAATGAGAAAATATGTACAGTTCCCTTTTGTATAAAAAAAATGTAGCGAGTGCTTCGACTTAATAAACTACTATGCTTGCACGTTGTAATAAATCAGATCGGAACAACAATTAACAAGGGCAGTGAAGGAAACAGGATCAATTTGTTTTTCCTTTGTGTTTCCATGTCGCCCTGCTTATTCCCGTTGTACTTTCCGCATGCAACCTAAATGATGCCAACACTGTAACTTTCGCACTATGCTCGCAGCTCCACCAATGTCCGTACCTCTCTAACACCTGAGCGGGCTTTTTGTATCTGTGGCATATTACAACATTGTGGTTTTCAGTGTCGATATATCCATTCACTACACAGCAAAATTTCATGCGTACGGTGAAGTCGAGGTTCAAATTGTACACAGCAAGATAGCAAAGCCCGACGTACCTCCAGAAAGACGCTGCGAAAGACCGCCTGTGACTACACGATATTCCGAGGTGTGAATGCTATTAGGACATCATTTAGTTTATACAGCCAGGACCATTGTTAATGTATGTCAGGTTTATTCGTCTCCTGTAGTATTTATTTTTGATGGGAAGCGGTAATAAGCTAACGTCATAGTCTAGCCGTAATTGTTATACTACCTTGGCGCGCTTTTATGAGACTTGCATATAACTTCAGTTATTTCTAGTAAAGTGTACTATGAGTGGACATATGACTGTGCTTTATTTTCTAGGTATCTTCATATCTGCTTTTCTGAAATGCTAATGGCTCTACGTGGTTCACCTGTACAAAGTTTGCATGGCCAAAATGTCGTGAGTTACAGGTGTGTAATGAATAATTGAATAAATTTTGTTTAGGGAGCTATGGATCGAAGGCTTATTCTGGAGTTTGGAACATAGAAATAGGTGTAGAAAACAGAATCGGAGCTCATGGCAAAAGAAACACAGCAACAAGGATACCATACCTAAGCGACCAATTATAACTGAGGGAAAGAAGGCCACACAGAGTGCTATCCGAGAATACATTTCCGTCTCTCCTGTAGAGCGTGTTCTCGCTGCACGACTTTGTTGTACATTGAAGAAGCCAACTTAAAGAACAAAAACCAGCAGGGGAGGATCAGGATAATTTGTAGTTTCGATTCCCGCTTTCGTTTACAATACATTAAGATTTTAAAGCACGACTGAACCAAATAAACACATGAAGCAGTTCAAGGAAATTGAAGAGACAATGACAAGGAAGAACTTTGTCTTGAATCCTCAGCAAAAACCGTCACCGCTACTGAGCTCTGCGGAGATAGGATGCCGCGGGTATCTAAGCGAGCATACGGCAAAGAACTAGCACTGAATTTAAAGACTAGCTGCCCTGCGAAAACGAAGAGCACGCTAAAGCCATTTACAGGTGCGTCGGAAGCGTAGAATGCTTGTGTGTTTCTCTTTATAGGACAATTTAGGGCGCCATTGTGTTTTCTTTTTTTTTTTTTTTGAGAGAGAAAGGGAACTTAAAATACGACTGTGTATTTTGGCTAAGTGATGCGATGTCTTTCCAGTTTCTGTTTCTCTTTATCGCGATAACAATTATATGGACTCTCCACGTGCATTTCTGCTGTCGCCGTTGCCGTCGCCGTGATATTTCTTATCAAGCCCAAGGGCGATAAAATCGCCGCCGCGCGCCGTATGCTGCATGTGCGAGTGCAAGCGAGCGAGGGTGAGCCGATGATGGTGGCTAAACCTCGCGCGCGCAAATGAGGAAAGCGGAAAGGAAGCACGCCGTCTTCCATCGCGCCTAGGGCACCGGGGGAGTAGAGGGATGGGGGGGGGGGGGGGGGCGTTCTACTCCGGCGGCAGCAGCATATGACGCGGCCGCGCGCGGCCAGGCGGGCCCTATACCGAAAGGGGCCTGCGATGGGGACAGAGTGCGCCGATTGTTGGCCTACATGCAAGCAAGCAAGCAGACAAGCAAACAAACAAATAAATGAACACTCAAAATAATGTCAGGAATCTTTGTCACGTTTGTGCTATACAAACAATGGATTAAAATCGGCGTAAATGCGCAAGATTGTCGCGTATCGTGCGCGCGAAGTAACTGTCTTCAACTTAGGCTCTCTTTCCTATCGAGCACATCAGACACAAGAAACAGCGAGTACCAAACGCTCAGGTAAATTAGCAAGCAGTACGGGGATTTGTCGCGAGCACGTTTTGCGGGGCGCCGATATGACTCATTTGGGTCGCAGGGGAGATCATACCATTCAGCAGCCTGGTCCATAATGTCGTACAAACAAGTAAGTAGTCTTAGGCGCAACCACGGGCACTGAACACGGAAACGAATAAACGTCCTAGGCGGCGGTACGCTGCAGGTATTTCTTATATGAACTACAATGCAGTGCAGCCTTTCTAACTCATTACGCCGCGGTACCAGTAGAATAGTGAGCAAGGAGGCAAATGGCACTAAGGCGGCGCAGCAACGCTGGATTAGCAAAAGGATGAGCAGGATTTTTGCGGATTTCTAATGCTCGCCTTTTTGCGACCGGACTTCACAGCACCAGCTGCAGGAAACGAAGTTCTACTTTTCAGATGCTTCTTGGTTCATAAGCACAGCGCCCTGAAAATGATACTTGGTAATAATGGGCTACTAATACTACAGTGCAACCTCGCCTCTCGTAACGAGATGGCTATCTTGACGGGATGCCTATATATAACGGGGTGGCTATTTATAAATATATAAACATGTTTTCTTTCTTTTATTGTGTTCTCTTAAGATGACTGCTAAGTGAATCTTTGTAGGTTTAACTCGCGCTAGTTTATTCAGCAGAATTATAGATTCCTAACTTTATTCGCATTGAACACATGTAAAATCTCCCAGACTCTTGGCCAATCCCCGCGAATGGGTATGTGTCCGACTTTAAGTTCATCAACATCATCACCCTCATCAATTTGTCTTCTCTACGTAGCGTGGCGACTCTACGTTGCCCGCATTACTGTTTCAAGACGCTGGACCATTCCGACGTAGGGGACCAACCCCGTATACTTTATTGGCGACAGGCAATTAATCCTAATTAGAGCCGCGATTTCGCAAGGCGCCTGGGGGAAACACGCCTGGCTCGGAATGCACGATCGATGCGCGCACTCCTCGGACATCAGTGCCGAGTGGTTGTCGCACCGTCTCCTCCTCCCGATCAGTGCGCCGAGTAATCCGAACGTTAAGCCTCCTTAGGCCCATCCCCGACGTCGCGAAGGAAGAAGTGAAGGGCGATACGCAGAAGCCTGACTCCAAAGTACAACCCCGAATCCGCCAAGGAGATAAGACCCAGCCTCGCGAGCAACTGAAGATGAGGGTATCAGAGGGTTCCGAGGAGGCGCGTCCTGTGGACTCGAAGAACTGGAGGCGCAATGCAGCTGGAGGGATCAGGCGTAGACGAGCAGGAAACGTGGGCCATATATTATCGCAGTTGCATTTGCGGAAATATTGCACATATATAATTATATTAGCATCTTATAGATGCAACGTGCGTGTGAACAAGCGGCTGTATCTCGTATACATTTTATGAAAAATGTGCGGAGTACCTCAGTGATGCTGTTTTCCTGCAGCCAACAACGCATACAAATACTAAGTGGATGAGTTCTACAGCCGTTCCCATAAGCCCATAGCCTTCACGAAGCAGATGTGTGCGACATTTCCTGGTTAGGTAATTTTAGTAGTGCAACAAATGTTCTGTCAAGCTAACCCACGAAAGAAAAGCAGGATCGTGTCGCCTTCACGGTCATTTAGCTTGTGGCATACTTATGCCTCGCAAAGCAGTATATATATCTAGAATTTTGGAAAATTGTCTTGAATATTAGGCAATCTAAAAAAAAAGACAGGCGACAAGAATGGTCTCCCTAAACGTTACGATTTTCGCCCATAACAAATATTACGAATCCTGAAACAGATGCTCAGAGTAACGAGGTATAGGAAGGCAAAGACCTCCGATGCGAACACTCATGATTGGTTCCTATGTCCGCTAAAATCTCTTGGTAAACAGAGAAACAAGCGACTGGCTCTAGGTCACTGTAAGTTTATTTTTTCCCCTTAGTTTGTTTTTGTTTTATGCATTTCTTCCACTTTTCTTCTTTTGTCTTATCTAATATTAATCGTCAGAATGTAATATAGTGTACCACGACAAATAGGAAGATAATTATTGATCCTATGCTGGATATCGAGGCAACATAATTATTCATTCTCTTTCGTTGCCTTTCTGCAAAGGCAGGTGAAATTAAATAGAAAGTTCCCATTACTTCGAGCTTTCGAGGAAAAAGTTATTGGGCGGCAAAGAAAAAGCTACGCTCACTGAATTTTCATGCCTTGCAGCAATTCATTTTCAAATAGAACCTAACCGTCTAAGCTAATAAATGAACCTGGCATCAAGGACGCAAATATTTGTTATTGTCGGTCTTGATTTTCCCGCAAACGTGTTTTTTTTTCATTTTTTTTTTCACATAAGACGTCATGGAAGATAGTGTTGCAGGAAAAGAAAGAATTACTTGTCAGTCTTCCGTGCAATACTCACAGAGCTGCAAGCCTCGGGCAAGAATACAGACTGTAAACAATAGTTCTTGTGGGTACGCGCAGCTTTGCATGGAACCCAGCTTATAGGCATGTAGAAGACGCCCATTCCAATGAACGCTGCTAGCGGTTGGTTTTTCAGCTCTTAGGGCCTGGAACGGCACGTGTAGAAGTTAGAAGGACGAATGCGCCGAAAGTCAAAATAGCTGGCTCGCCACATTCCTATACCGAGCGCAGAAAAAACTACGGTTTTATTTGGCTTAGTTCTTGGCCCTAAATGCCTGCAGAGACAAAGCATGTACGTACCAGCCCACAGAGCCACGTGTGAGGCCGATCAGTCTTCTTACAGACCCCATTTGTTCTTGTCCGGTTATACGAGCAAGTGGCTATAGTCTCCGTCCACGCAAAAACAAAGGTTGTTTCGGTCAAGCAAAACATGTTCGTTTGTTCGTGGGCTAGGACCAACATTTTGTCGTAATTGTATTCGGGGCACTTACCGAGTGGGGGGTGATATTGGAAACACACACACATCTGTAAAGAGAAGCTCTGTTTGTTTGTTTGTTTGTTTGTTTGCTCGGTTTCTAAATCTCATTATCTTCCTAACAACCAAAACGCAAGCGAAAAAGTGCTCGACTGAGGCTCCTTCCCATTGTCGCCTCTAAGACGAACAGTTGTCGACCACTCGTTGTAGTGCTCAAAAAATATTCCACATGGCAATGTCCGAATGTTCTCCTTGCTCGCTATACGTACCCAAAGATATACGACCCAAGACAGCTCGCTTTCTACCGGCGGCTGGTTTTATCCGTGCTCCGAAGACTGCTACAGCATAAGTAATGAGGCTGCCTTCTGTCGTCGAAAACTCATTGCGTATTCAGGATGGCTGCCAGAATGGGAGCAGCCTCGAATTTGTTTCGTACTGCGCCCGTGAAGCTTCAATTAAATTTTTCCCAACGTCGTCACTAGTGAGGGGAGAGAGCCTTCCACGGCGCATTCTGAGGAATGAAGGCGTTCGGGTGCTCTGATTTATCACGCACACAACACGCAACTTTGGTATTATGCGGATCAATACCGGAACTGTTCTTTTATTCGCAGCCATATATCAAGACAGAGCATAACATTACGGCGGCCTCTATGACATCAGTGCGTACACGCACGCACACACTCGCACGCACACACTCGCACGCACAGATTTTTTTGCATTGCTTTCGTTTTCCTGAAGCCTTTTCAGGACCGTCGTTGCTTATTGCTTATGGTCGAACGCCTTACGACGGAACTCATCTGCTACGAAATGCCTTTTACAGTTAAATATTGATTATCTCCCTGCCGAAATAAAGTATAGCCATTGTGAGCGCTTCTACAACAAAGAGCACTGCAACGAATTTGCAACAAGCAAAGGAATTTAGTCGTTCGCGAGGGCTGATTTGTTTCGTTAAACTAACGCCACGTAGTAGCGGCCACGCTGTCCTCCGCAGGGGTCACCGCGCTCTTCGCTAGCGCTAAAAGCTGCGCTAGCCATGGCGCACTGCGTGCCGATATCGGGAGTATAGTCCTGCAGCACTTCTCCAGGAATGGTTCAACTCGCACGCTGCTTGTTGCAACGCGTCAGCGATCGCGACAACAGCCGAATACGCCGCAGTTGATGACGACGTGGTGATCTGATTATAACTGTCGACCAACGACGTTTTTAAAGCCATCTAAGGTGAAAGGACGCGGAAGTCAAAGAAAGTCGCGGTTATGAAGGTCCTGTGAACGAACCAAAACATTTAACGGCAAGGGAGGCGACAGCAACATTCGACGACCTGCAGCTTTACTGCGCGTCTCTTCTGCGTTTCGCCACAGATCAGGTTGTGAGCATACGTGCAATATGGTTGGCCGTAGCCACCCATACTGTCATACACAAAGCGCTAAAACAACAACAATAAAAAAAGCATTGTGGCTTAGTTGACTAAGTCTCTTTCGTATTCAAATTATAAATAAAGGTTTTCTTGTGTTGAACTCGTTTAGCCTGCTTTATTGTGAGTGGTATGGTGCGCGACCTTTACACCAAGGTGACTTGTTTAACGAAGAATTTGGAAAGCCCCGAGCACTTTGCTATAAAGGCGTTTGAATATACATAGACTCTTTTTAACACTCTATAGATGTTTCAGAAGAATAAGTAATCCGAGCTGCTTGATTAAAGCAATAACGTTCCTTAGTTCGTTGTTCTTTTTTATGGCTTTGACGCCGTCCGCAGCGACAGAAGTGAGCAAGACAGGCGGAAACCACCAACTGCGCTATTCGTCGACGCGTCGATGTCATTCCATCGTAATCACGCTGTTGTCATTGAATCATGATTATGCCACCGTTGTCATGCCATCGTCGTCATCACGTCATTGTTGACATGCCGTCGTTACTACGCTGTCGTCGTACCATCGTCATCATTTCAGAGACGTCACCCAATCGTCATCATACCATCCGTGGCGGTGCCTTTGTCGTGCGATCGACGTCAGTCCTTCTTCACCCTTCCGTCGTAATCATGCTATCATCGTTCAATACGCCCTGAATACGCCCTGAATACGCCCCTATGCCATAACATCCTCGTCATAGCGTCTCCGTCATACAAACGTCGTTAGGTAGTCATCGTCGTACATTCTTTGGCATAACGTCGTCGCAATGCGATGGTGATCTTTCCATTGTCACCATTCCATATTCACCTGACTATCTTCATACCACCGTCGTCACGGCATGATCTTCATTCTATCGTCCTCATCACGTCGTCATCATACTGTCGTCATACAATCTTCATCATTTAGGAATCGTCATCCCATTGCCGTCGTGCCGCTATCGTGATGGCGTCTTCGTCACTACGTCGACATCATCCCTTCTACGTCATTACAGTGTCGTCACTGCGTCGTCATCACACCGTCATCTTCATGCCGTCATTGTCATGGACGACCCTAGGCGAGGTAGAGTCGAAGTGGGCTGGATCCCGCCTTTAACTGAAGCAGCAACCTCTCAGATTTACCACTACAGATTCCAAATAAAACTGCCTTGAGTAAGACAGCGTGTCTCTACATTGCCTGAGCACTTTTGCTGGATGGGTTTCGCAGCAACTTTTTTCTCTTTCTATTGGGTCAGCTTTTAACGCCGAAAATTTTTTATGTACCAATGGAAGTATGAGGTCTTGCAAAATGTCGCTGATGCACCGAGGTAAATAACGTTCCATTTTACTGCCCGCGCTTTGTCATAGTACAACACACGTTAAAGTGCTGCTTGAATCGTGAGAACAACTTTAAGAAACAACAATAACTGCACAGCCGCCTTGCATTGGGTGTTATTAAATAATGCGAAGTACTGGGGATTGTACAACTATACTTGCTTAGGTGTCCTTTTATTTGCGAAAGCACTTTGCTCTTTTCCTAAACCGCAGTATGCTTTCATAAGGAGGTTTTTCCTAAATCAGTAATATGTTGTCACCAGGAACTAGTAGTGTAACTCACGTGTAATCTCACTACCCAATTAACCTATGCAGTGGTACTGAATGCTGCATAAAATTGTGGCGAAATAGCAAAGAAATCAAATTCGATAGAGTCTATAGTACATTTAAGAGAGCGTGTAAATTTATTTGCGTGGTTATAATGCATTGAAAAAACGACGAGAGTGCAATGAATATTAGCCATGGAAGCTTGTCGATAGTGTGAGACTAATACAACTTAATCTTGAAATTTTAAGTAAGGTTTTGTTTTCAAATGTATGAATAACACGGAGCACTTTACACCAACAGCTTATTACACTAGTCAACAGATTATTTCTTAAAAATGTGACGCATCTTAGCTGTAGGAACCGTATTACAAAACCACAGCGCTAACATTTCAAGCAAAATTACGATGCCGCTATGTTATTCAACTGCAATAAGCTTTCTTTGGTGTCTTGACCACCGTGAAGACCAATTGCGCGGGCGTAGGCTTTTGAAATTTGGTAATTTCGATTACTGGAATAATTCGCAAACGTACTCCAATAATTTGTACAAAACCCCATGAGCTACTGTGAATCAAATTTGCCACGATGTTGAGGTCACCATTTCTTTCTTTGTCTTTGATTTGTTCGAAATGTCTAATTCCTATATTTTATTTTTATTATTACTTATTTCATACTGCGGACCAAGAAACGGTCCAAGCAGGACAGGTACAAGAGGCAAGTTAAAAGCATAAACAGAAAAAATATCATAGGAAAAAATTACGCCAAATGGAAACACCAATTAACATTACATATCAAGGCTCTAGGTCACAGAAAATTGGCTAAGGTCAGTTAGACGATTCCATTCTAATACAGTACGCGGGAAACAAAGCAAAAGCTAAAGCATTGGTGTTAGTAAAATACGGACGTATGTCTCATGTATGTTCATGTATGTCTCATGGACAGAGGAGATAAATATACATGCGGGCCAAGGGCTAACTTATGACTGGGAAGTAAGCAAAGAAAGTTGAGGCGGTTCGTTTTTCGTCGCAGTTGAAGTTCTTCAATGTTGTTAGCAGCCATGAGTTTAGGCGGTGCGTCGGTAATTTTAAATTTAAAATAAACAAAGCTAACAGCCTTTCCTTGTGCAGCTTCAACTGTTTTATGTTAGCTTTAGTGAAGGGGTCCCACACAACACAAGAATATTCTAGTTTATTTCTTATATACGTGAAGTAACTAAATAGCTTAATATTAGAAGGACAATTTCTAAGCTTATGTTTTAGAAAAAAACTTACGGAAGGCGGCAGAACATCTGTTGCCTATGTGTAGGTTCCAATACAAGACATTAATTACTGTTACGCCGAGATACGTGTAATTTGTTACCTGTTGAAATGATGCTGAGACAATGTTATACGTAAAATCAGGAGGTGTTCTTTTACGAGTTACGAAAAGATAAACAGTATTGTGGGCCTTTAGAGCCACACCACATTCATCACACCAGTTTAATATGGTATTAAGACTTAAATTGAAATTATTTTTATTATTAGTAGAAGTGACTTGAAAAAGCGCACAATCATCCGCGAAAAGTCTGATTTCAGTTTCTGCTAGTACTACGTTAACAATGTCATTTACATAAAGCAAAAACAACAATTGGCACCAGAACACTGCCCTGGGGCACGCATGATTTTACAGGAAGAAAGCTCAAATTGTTCACATCTACTGGAATAAACTCGGCAGGATCTGTCAAGTAGTCTTCAATCCGTGTAATAGATATATCTGGCAGATTAATGTCCTTAAATTTTGTTATTAGTTTACGATGAATAACTTTGTGAAATTCCTTGCTGAAATCATGGAATATGACCTTCATTTGACCATTTTTAACCAGAGTTTCTGCAATTGAATTAAACACTGTGACTGACTGAGTCACGACTGAATAACCCTTTCTAAAGCTATTATAAAAGTTAGTATAGAGTTTACTTCAAGAAATTCTGAAATGCGTTTAATATTACATATTCAAGCATTTTAGAAATTGGTGATGTTAATGAGATAGGGCGGTAATTCTTTAAGAGTAAATCGCTGCCTTTCTTAAATATAGGAACATCACAAGCATACTTCCAATCACTAGGTAGTTTGGCAGTTAACAGTGAACATCAAAACTTCTAGTAAGCTTCGAAGTTTACTTAAATGCTTTCCGAAATATCAATGAATAAAGGCGCTAGTTATAAGCTCCTCAAAAAACTGCTCCTCTTTAACGGGCTTGAAAGTGCCAAATTTACCACGGGCTTCGCAAAAACTCATACGCTTGTGTGTCATTTGTGTACCACCGCCCCGGAAAGGCGGTGGTCCCGGGTTCGAGCCCCGGACCAGGACGAATTTTTCTTTATCTGCGAGGCTGATCTTTTGAGGAGCCCGTATGAATTTCCTTTGTAGCAATTGCTACGAACGGGTGGATTTCTGATTTTCCCTTTATTAATTACTTCTCTCCACCTTGCGGGTTTCCACAGGACTATTACGTCAATAACAGTATAGATTCGCAACTCTTTTGTGTCTGAAACTAGAAACCTCGTCCGAAACCATGCTGATATAGAAAAAAACTAAACATTAACAATCTACAATATTACACATTTTCGAAGCAATTAGTATATAGATTAGTGCATATTGTGCAAGTTGGACAATAATTTTCAGTGCCTCTTTAGTCCCACTTCTGGAAACCGGTGCAACTTTTCCGAATTGCAGCCGGTAGCCGAGGATCCAGACATTGGGAACTGCTTGACAAAAATAATTCATGAAAGGGAAGTGGTAAGTTGTAATATCCTTAAATTTGTTGTTCCATCAATGTCACTCGAAGGAGGAACTTCTTCTGCATCAATAAACACAAATTATGTAGTATTGTTCATATTGAAATACATGTCTCTGGAAGGCATGCACAGACGATACTACTGCAAGAGTGTGCGTCGCACACGAAACTCCACCCAATTTTACATAGCGCCTAGACTTCGCCTTACCACAGTGGTTAGGGCATCCTGCTCCCAAATGCAGATTGCTACAAGGCCTCGAGTTTGACATCTCTTGTGTTAGCGGGAGGCTAATTTTTTATATAGCCGGTGTAGAAATCCGTGCCCCAACAACAACAGCTCCCTTGGAGTAATGGAAACCAATATGGAAGCCCATAGCTTTTGCTGACTATGTACGCCGGAAGTGATTGCCGAGCCTGAAACACGTAATAGCAGCCATTTCTGTGGACATCAACTATGGCGATAAAAATTATAACGATGCGCCGGCGCATTAGTGCGTCGAGGTTGGCGCCGCCAGAAGAGTTTTTAGGAAAATCCATTGGGGCGCCGCTGCGTATGCTTTAGCATTGCAGTCGCGCATGCGCAAACAGCACGTGGGGGGGCGGGGGGGGGGGCTGTTAGGATGTCTCCGGAGAGGTGGAGTGCGCTTGACTGCAGGTGCGTCAGAGCTCCTGCAACAGAGTTGTGCTCATAACACACCATGGTGCTTATACACTGGTCTGAACAGAACGGGCAGTAGGCGTAAGGTTGAATCTATTTATTCCTTTCTTTAGGCGCTGACAGACGCCCATGGTTATGTGTCACGGGCAGAACTACAGGTTTTTTTTTTCACTAGGAATAGCTTTTTCTATAGATTTCGGGGAGCGCTATTTGTCCTCGCTTTAAAAATTTGTGTGGTAGCGACACCCCATCTTTAAACAACTGTCAAACCTCATTTCCACAAGGCGTTCCCTTCACGACACGAAGCGACATGACGGCTCCGACGAAGCCCTAGGATTTTTTCACGAGTCACGGTTATGGCGAACGAGGAACGCTCCTTGAACCATCGGTCTGTAGTTTCGAGCCCACGGGCTGTAGGATTTCCCAGTTGGTACCATCTGAGTCGACGCAGGGGACTGCGTCATCCTGTTAGGATGTCGTTTGCAGGGACTCGAATTCCAGATCGCGAATTGGCCGTCTGTCACGTCTCAACGTTGGGCTTCATGTCAACAACCACGTCAATACTTCTCTCGTAAGCAAGACGCGTTGCCATGACAACGTGGCAGGTGCCTTCGCAACTGCCAAGCGCTCTGGTTGAAGTTCACTGGCAGCTTCCAAAGAGCTTTCGGAGGTCACTCACAGTGTGGCGATATACTGGGATATGGAAAGCATGTCAGTTTTAACTGGTGAAAATAGCACTGTATTCACTGGTGAAAATAACACTGTGCATTCAATATAGGTAGACACTGTTCCCACTCTTTTTTTTTTGTGTTACATATTTTGTATCTGAAACACATTCGTAAAGTTTCCGACACCTATATTGTATCATTTATCCATTCGTTTTTCTATATTGTGGCAGTTTGTTTATACCTGTGTTGTAGTTAGTGTTTCTGACACTTTGCCTTTTTTTACCTTAGTGACATACCGTGAAGCATTTCGATGTCACCCACGTGAAAAAAAGGAAAGAATGATAGCCGGCACGATCTGTTGGTGCCACCATATCTTCAGTCATGTCAAGCAAACACAAGAAACAGGCGCGAGGCTTAAAGCTAGCAATACCGTTTAGTTCCTTTCATATTTGTCAGTGATTCAAGTCTTGCAATATTCACGGTACTCCTATTGGAGGCCGCTTGCAAAGTGTCATCGCAGAACTATAAGCACAATAGTCCCGCGTGCGTTGAACGACGCCAATGAAACGTCGCGTTCGCCCCGCAATTGCTTTTCTGCGAAAAAATGTTGCCACTTCGCCCGAATGCACAACTGTTTGCTTTACCTCTTTTGAGACATTCGTATACGGTTGCGAATGACCACTTTATGCGAAGCGCATCCCCTTTCTTTTCACACACACACGTTCTGTTTGCAATTCACCGGGAGCCCCTAGTCGTTTCGTTACGCGAGGCAAAGGAACCAGAACAAACCCGGAGGTTTCAGAACCCGCCTTTTCTTCTCGATCGATTTCAATGCGTGAACTTTTATTACTTCGCGAAGACAAAGCGTTGAAGTCCTTTCGAGCGCAACGAGCCTTCACTCTCACGCGGGTGATGGGCTTCCACGACCGAAAGGAGGTGAATGGCTCGATCACACAATGGATTTGGAGTTTCGACTTCTTTTATACTTTCACGCTTGTTTTGTTCGCTACCGATCGATCAAGGGGTGCGCGAAGCGAACGAGCCACGGTCTTACGACATCCTCCCGAGCTTTAAGATGGAAGGTAGTTGTAGTAATTCCTATCAAGCTTGTGCTCAGAAACATCTTGCAGCCTCAAGTCGTTCTAGTGGAGAACAACACAGCTGAATGGTAACGTTTCCTTGAGTTTCGAATTTCCTTTTTTTTTTAATAAAGACAAGCACGTGTGTCTAACATGTCGACTTCCTATTTTACATTGCCGTCCGCATGGCACACCTGATGAACGTTATTCCATCAATAAGAAGGTTCAGACCGATTGTGCGCACAAGTGAGTTTATAAAGGATTAGTTTTCGAAGTGGGCATCGAATGGCGTACACACATTTGGTACCGGCGATGTGTATGTACATACTATAATAGAAAGAACTTAAAGTACGCGACTCTTCAACTTTTATTACATGATATGCGCCCAAAAAACTATTCTGCTACGTCTCTAAAAAGGGAGCATGATAGTCTTCTAAGGCTATGGAAAAGTTGACTTAAGTGCTTTGACACTCCATTTAACTATTTCCTTACATACGACTCTCACTGATTAGACAAGACTCTTTCCTTTGAAAATTCATTACAACATTCCTGAACTTAAAGATAGCACCGTCATGCGCCGAGCGACAAATCGACGTTACACTCGGCTGAATAATTGAACAGTCAATCGAGTCACCGTCAGCGAGCCAAGCAATGTGTGTACGAGCGACAACATGCGTCGTACCCCCGTGCAAAAGCCATCATCAATAATCTTCGCTCGACAATTATCGTACTTCATCCGCGTAGCCATGTGGGCGAACCCTTACATGTGATGAACCCACCCGCGTGTCATCCAAATCTGCCGTTACCACGCTGACACAGACAACCCTTGCCTATTCCTACATTGTTGTCAGACAGGAGTGGAGCCCATGTGTTTTCTTTAAGACACGAACACACCAAACGTGTACAATGGAACCCACGTAAATGTTTTACACATCCCTATGCCCAACGATGTAGCTTGTGAAATCACTCTTTGACACTGCGCCCCACAACACTGGGTGTAGCACTGTGTAAGCGCAGACAACTTCCAGCATTTGTGCGTGCATGCTATCTCATCTACCTGTCATCCCCATCTGTGTGGGCCTTGCTTGGAGCAGCCGGCTTGCACCTGTTGCATCTCCGCGTATTATTTCACGTAGCTGTATTGTTTGTTTTTATTTTCTTCTCTGTCTGTGCGCCTTTACGTCTCCTAGTACATCGCAACTTCATATCCAGGTAAAGTTCAATTTAAGTAAGTCGATGGGACCCGAGAATCATTTCGTTAAGTATTGAATTTCGTAACATCTAAAACACGTAAAAAAATCTTGCTAATGCCAATCCAATTGCGGACTCGCCATGGTGGCTTAGTGGCTATGGCGTTACTGCTACGCACGAGGTTACCGTATATATATATATATATATATATATATATATATGGTTGGGTTTAATTGCCAGTTCATGCATCGAGAGCCCGACACCGGAAGACAGACAGTTGTTGCAGAAATGTGCACGCTTGCAAATAAGCTATGCCAGAAAGGAAATGATTTAAGTAGCGTAAAAAACATATAGAAGCAATTTCCTTGCAGCTGTACACTGAAAAAGAATATCGCGATCATTTTCCCTCCTTTCTTTTGCTTTCATTTTTTTCTGTGGAAGTGTCACGAGTCGCAGGCGGCATTTTTAAGCAGTTCGGAACGTAACTATTTTGTCTCACTCCGGCTAGATTGTTTGCGACATTATCAGAACTGAAAGCTTTAGGCCACGTGCTCCGAAAGATCATCCTCGTTGAAGGCCTTACTCGTGTTATTAAGGTTCCTGCGGTCTACGGGGCTTGAGGATAGACTTTAAGAATGCCGCCCCCTACCGCTCTTTAGTGTACGCGGTTTGTTCGCGATAGTCTCTTTTTCTCTCTATCTCCCCCTTCCACTCTCTTTCTCTCTCTCTCTGATGTCAGGCTTTGCCCTCTGAGTTACCTTCCAGATATGTGCATATATATATAAAAGAAAAAAAGGATGAACGTTATGGCATATGTATTTAATACCGATGTTTCTGAGCGGTTCCTTCAGTTGAATCCCTTTTCAGGCCGTAGAGTCCTACAAAGAAGAACAGAAGACAGAAGCGAGTGAGAGTATTGCTTTCTAAGAGTTTCTAATAGGACTCCGAAATTGCCTGTCCTAATCACAGGCTAACGTACAAACATCTTTATGTAACGGCGATTGGTGGCCCTGCGTTTATTTTTCCTTCTTTCTCTTCCTCTTTGACACAAGTAAACGACGCAAAAAAAAAGCTGTATACACCACTCCGCCGCAGCGATTTACGACTGCTGCGCATAAAATCTGTACAAGCGAAATCCGCGTAAAATTTTATGGCCGAAAGCTTGAGGTCTTGATTGCCACATGGAAGGAGTTGTGCAGAAGGCCATCAACATCCCGCTCTTGGAAACTGCGGTGCCATTAAAGGAGAGGAGTTTTCGTGCATACGAAGACTAAACGGCTTCGGTAGCGCGAGGAATTCCGAGTTATACTGGTATTTTGTTGTTCTCTTAGTTACTTGTGCATATTGCTTTTTTTTTTTTTCGAAAGTTGTGCGCTCCGTTCGCCGTAAAAATTGGTTCGCCGATTTCGGGGGAATTCAAAGTTCCCTTTGCGGAATCCAATCAAGTAGTGTAACCTGACTATATGCGTGTTCCCTTTACTTTTTTTCCCTCTACTTGCCGATGATATGCTAGTAATAAGATCTGCGGACATGCGTAACAGGTGTGCGAATACTTATTTAGAGTTACGAATGGTTTTGGTCCACACTGGGAACATGGTGATATGCGTTACGATCGCATGAGATAAATCTTTACCTCGAGCGTTCCTACTGAATTAAACAGGACTTGCCTTGTTTATTATGTACGAGATGCGCCATTTTTACATGTTCTTTCAGGTTTTTAAACTACATGGTATTTGTATCTGTGACAGCGCATTTGAACAGGCGATCCAAGTTCAATCGATGCTGGTAATTGCAGTGACACTAAGTGCAACATTACGTCGATGTTACGTCGCCCAAACCTCCTACACTGAAACGATTCTGCGCGTGGTAAATATAATTCAACACGACTTCTAAATTGCATGAGCCCGATTGATATGACGTTCGTATAAAGTCCATGAAAGAGAGAGGTTATTTGCCCATGGTATACACGGAGGCCGACCACGTTTGCAACATGTCATTTTGGTCTTCTTGTGTTTTCCTGATGTAACGGTTTTAGATTGTTTTCAGGCCGTTATGTACGTAAGTGTATCTTTATGGTTTATATCGCTGTGCACGTGTTTTCTTTTTGTGGGGGGGGGGGGGGGTATAAGTATGACCAATCGCTGAAGTAAATTTTCGTTGTTGATAGTTAGCGCTTGTCTTCATATTCATTTCTTCTTGTGTCCTTGTTTTGTCGCGCTATACAGATACCTTTCAATTGCGTCGAAGCCACTCACTCACTCACTCACAGTCACTCACTCACTTCAATTAGTGTTCGGCACAAAGTTACATTTTTAAGCGTGTGCTAATAGTACTAAATTTTAGTACTAAAAAGTAATGTAATGACTTCCATCATACTCGAGGCTTCTGCGGACGTCGTAGTGGACTCGGGTCCGCTATCACTGTAGTACGTACACATTTAATATTGTTCCATGGAGGTTCTACTGTAAGTGAATCATCGTTGCAAAAGTGTCTCACTTGTTTGGAAAAACTTATGTGAAATGAAATTAAAATGGCCCCCTTCCGTATTGGAGTATGCGTGGAACGAAGTTGGGAGTATTAGCAGTGGCGAGAAGCTCCACCGAAAGAAAAGCCGACGCTGAAGGTCATTTATTTTACATAGGTTAGCCGGCGCTCAAGAACATGGTACACATACTAGGCAGACGTGGCTTCCACTTAATATGTGGAACATTTCTAAAGAAATGTTCCGTTTGTTTTCTGGAACCTGTATGTGGGACGAGATTAAGAGTGCATTTACCGGCTCCGGTTAAGTGGTCTCCATACTTATGGCAAGGAAAGGCGTGGTTGAACGCTCAGTCGGCAAGGCTCACGGCATCTCGTACCTTCCCTTACCTACAGATCACCTAATCATCTTCAGGGAAGCCTTCTCGAGCCACAAAGACAGCTTTTGCCTTCAAGTGAGGTGCCCTTGCTTCGGCCGAGAGATCGGAGCAGCCTATTTAAGGTGATGCATCCGCCATCGGAGTGTGAACCCCCTTTTGAAGTCGTGATTGTGCACGACTGCAGATCTACGCTACCGGACTCCACAGTAACTGGATGGATCCACGTTCCAACTGGTTGTGTGCCGCTGGCTTCAGCTTTATGACTTGCCCAATTTAATGCATGTCGAGTGCGCGCCGACGTCGCGACGTACTCATTCGCTCGTTTGAACTTTCTGTGCGTAGTTTAGCAAGTATGCCAGTTTTCAATGCCCAACAATAATTCTGCATCGGCGTTGAAAACTTCATTGCTATATACTTTAGAACACCAGATGGCGGGCTTATTTTAACGCAAGGCCACAGACGAACGCTTAGTGCTGCTGTAATTGTTATCTTTTTTTATTTATTTTGTCGCTGAAGTGGGTGAAAACATCTTGTCATCTTTCGGTCGCAGAAAAATGTAACTTGCGATTCGAGTCATCAATGACGCAACAGTTTAGTTTGCTAGCGTGAAAGCATCTATTGCACAGATGTTCAGATACTCTTTTTGCACGCCTTTTCTGCACAAATGTGCAGAATGTAATGTTGCATGACCTCTTTGAAGGGAGGAAAGTCGATTTGCCACCTATATTACGGCTGTACGAAGACACTTATGCTGCAAGCCAAGTGAAACAGTAATCTGGTCTTTGAGCAAGAGAGTTGACCTTCAAAAGGCTACCAACGCAGGAATCATAGGTTATAAATACCGTGCTGTTAGCGGCTGAGCAGGCGTGTGCGGAGAACGGAAACGCCTTGATTATGAGCTGAAAAGCATCGAGAATGGTTTTTAAATTTTTTTCTATAGGTGGGGAAGGGTAGTGGTTAGGCAAGGGGCGCATAAAGTTGTCAACGATAATAATGGGCCCGCCAAGGGACGAAATTGCAAACGCACTCTGCCGTGACTATGGCAAAGAGGAGAATTTCAAAAGTGACAAAGTCGAGCATGTTCACAAGGATGCACACACGGTAAAATAAACAAACAAATAAACAAACTTTATTCAAACATCACAGAATGTTGAGGAGCGTGGACAAAAAGCCTTCAATAGGCTTGACTGGGTCCTGCCAGCCTAGAAATGGCACGCAATGAGAAGAGCGCGGTCTAGCTAAACAGGTTACAGTTTTGTAGTAGGTGAAGTAGTGATTTGTAGGTATACCTACAAATAGGGGAAGGACTACATAAAGGCTATCAACCAGAACGTCGCGGAGTGACAGACCACAAGGAAGGCACAAAGCTTACCACCGCATGCTGTTAGTCACCTTATGTGTGCGTGTCCGAACAGTTAATCTTCACAAGCATCCGCGCTTGTCTATAATTTACAGTTTGGTATTGCCTTTTCTTGCGCATGAGAAGATAACTTTTCTTCTTTCTTCCTTTCTTTCTTTCTTTCTTATTTTCCTGCACTCCCCTAATTATTTAATGCATGATTTTCAATGGCATCCCAAGAAACATTTTATTTAAGGCAACAGTAAACCAGAAGAATCGTAACACTATCTCCATAGTGATTTTTGTTACGGTTGTGGCACCTATCAGCTCACAGCCGTTGTTTCTGTTCTCCTTTTCGTCCCCTAAAATTCATAAAAATTTATATTTAGCTCCAGAAATGCAATTCATTGCCCTAAATTCCTGTGTCTGCAAAGAAAAACACGTGCATCTGACCATTACTTTAGTGTCGCCCCGCGGTGGTTGCTCAGTGACTACGGTGTTGGGCTGCTGAGCACGACGTCGCGGAATCGAATCCCGGGTGCGGCGGCCGCATTTAGATGGGTGCGAAATGCGAAAACACCCGCGTACTTAGATTTAGGTGCACATTAAAGAACCCCGGGTGGTCCAAATTTCCGGAGTCCTCCGCTACAGCATGCCTCGTAATAAGAAAGTGGTTTTGGCACGTAAAGCCCCATAATTTAATTTTAGAGCGCAGCTCTTTGGCGTCCGTTCCTGGGTTTCGCGTCGTCGTCGGCGTTGTCGTCGGCCTCGTAACCAGCTCCGCCCCCCTTTCATCCCCCCAGCGCTAGCAGCGACCGACTGATACCGCTGGATGCCGCTGACGCCGCTAGAGAGTCAAGATAACGTGACTGCATAGAACACCGTCGCCGCCATGCAGAAAGAGGAGGAAAGGGTCCCCCCCCCCTGTTCTTGTGTGGCGGATAGGGTGCTCTTCAGTTGCCGACGCGCCGGTTATTTCACGTAGGCCCCGGCACGTCGACGAATACGTGACCACCTTCCCACGGCTAGACCTGGTTCTTAGCGCTGCGGAAGCGAGGGTATCATATTGTGTGTGTCGGCATCGGCGGCGTTGTCCCTGAAACCAACTCCGCAGCTGGGGTTGACTTACTATCGGTGTCAGCGGCATCAGTCAGTCGCTGCTATCTCTTCCCTCCTCCCTTTATCGTGTTGTCCGCTTGCTGCGCGCGCTTCTGCCCCCATCGTTTGCCGCTGGGTGTACACGCCGCCCCCCTCCCCCCTCTTCCTGCGAGTCTCCGGTTGTCAAAGCGCCGGCTCGAACTTAATTCCTTTCTTCGCTCCTCCTCCAATGCAACCCCTGTGCGGTGGCAATCAGAGAGCCAGATCGGTGGCGGCGGATGTGTATATGTGCACCGCCCGAGCCGAAATTGCCGCTGCCGTTCGCCCTGTGCGGTGGCAATCAGAGAGCCAGATCGGTGGCGGCGGATCTGTATATGTGCACCGCCCGAGCCGAAATTGCCGCTGCCGTTCGCCACTGCGAAATTATCTTGCTGGTAGTAGCTGCCTACTTCGCCCCTACCGCACTCACGAAAGACGTCGTGCACTTCCTGCAACTCGCATTAACCGTCCATCGATCCACACCGATGTTAGTAGTGGGGGACTTTAATGTTGACATAAAGACAAACAGCAATTTCCTAACATTTATGCGGGAGAACATCCCGTTCCTCTCGCTCGTAACGCGTCCCACGGCTGTGACAACCTCGCGAGGCACTTGTATAGATCTCGTCTTTGAGAATCAAGCATTGGTGACCAAGTCGAACATATATCAGTCTATTTCTCCGACCACAAAGCTTCCTTCATGACTGTCAAGAACTGTTAGTGGAGTCTTTGTTAAAGGAATACGTGTGAAAAATAAAAAAAAAATTCTGTGATAGCGCATACATGTGTTGCTCGATTTCTTTGCCTCAATCTATCGAAAAGGTGAAACAGCTTATTTGCTGCGCTCAAATTTCGCATTAGGAAGTAACGTAATCGTCGGTAATTTTTTTTCCTTTAGTGTCACAATGCCATCCATTTGCTACCCCTCTCTTGCATTGCACAGATTCACGAAGCATTCCCCCCTTGTTTGTGTCCCGCCTTCATGGAAGCTAATGCTTACAGCGAATCAGGAGGGACTGCACAGTCCCGTAGTGCCGTTCACTGAGGGCGCTACTCCGAGCTCGTTTCCTTTCTTCTGCGCATGGTCCACGATACGCGCGCGTGTGTGTGAGAGAGAGAGAAAAAAAGAGAGAGAGAGAGCGGGAACCTCCGAATCTGTCTCCGGTGTTTCTTGTTAACTTGGGAAGAGATATGATTCCTAATTGCTCATGTATTCACTCGTCTATACTGTTGTCTTTCAACGATACCGACGGCATCCTGTTCGCGGCACCTGGGAAGAAAGGAAAATGAATCGACATGCGAAGGAAAGGCAAATGCTTTGGAATTCGTGTGCACAAACTTCGCAGTGCTCCGGTTGGTGTGTTTTGCAGTGGTACGCATTGATGCGACACGCTTTTCTTCAAGAAACGTGGTAGGTCCTCTGCATGTCACAGGAGCTTACACCCATTGGTCGACGGCTCTACGCAAGTTATGGAGGCAGAAACAAAAAATCAATACCACCCGCAGGCACTGTTTGGAAAGAATCGCCGAACGCGCAACACAGGTCATTGCATATTATCTCGTTGAGAAGCTTAGAAATGACCCGGGGACGCCGAGAAAGTCAATAGGGAGTTTTAGTTTAGGGGACGCAAGCGGCTTGCGTACGCAAGAACTAGGGGCGACGGTACTGCGCATGCGCCGACCGCTACGTCTACTTGCGTCCTTGGGTTGTTTGGCCGGCCGAAAACATCGCTGTCCCTAAGTGGTCACGTTACCCACGGGACTCTCGCGGTGTAGGAGAACTTACGAGTAGCTAGCGGGTATATAATCTAATAAATCTTTCGCCAAGTGTAGACAGACGTCGTTTTTATATATATTAGAGCGGTTTAGCGTGTCCGGTGTTCGGATAAACGCAGTTGAGGCGTCGGGGCGGAGCCATAAACTGGAGCGGCCTGCATGGTGCATCTACCTGGCGGCGCAAAGCTCAAACGGACAAAAGCAGCTAATATTGCTGTAACCAAATCTATCCTACTTCGCTGCTGGTGTAAATTTTCGGCACTGGCGTAATTCTGTTGCTGCCGAAATTTATACCCGCAGCAAAGTAAAATACACCTGGTTACTGCAATATTAGCTGTTTTGTCTGTTTGAGCTTTCCGCCACTAGGTGGCTGCACCATACAGGCCGCTCCCGTTCATGGCTCCGCCCCAACGCCCCAGCCTGCGTTACCGGACGCTCTAAACCTCTCTATTAACTGCTTTTAATAAGAATAGTTTTATGTGCTTTACTTCATATGCTTGATTTCTTGCTTTAAAGAATGATAACGCAGCAAAGGTCAGACGTTGATGGCGCTGCGAGCGCATGCGACCTCACTGCGGCTTGCGTTTGGGGCCGCTAACCTATAACGTGTTTCTGCTTGCGTACGCAAACGCAAACGCACCCAAACGCAAGGGGCCCCAACGTCTTGCGTCCCCTAAACTAAAACTCTCTACTATACGCATAAGAAAATTACCTGCCTGATTACCGCAGCGCCAATGAGCGCCTCATTGAAATTTCAGTGGTTTCAAGACATTTCCGGGCTTAGTGGCAAGTTTGCGCATTCAATGTGATGCTACGGGTAATGCAATCACATAATTTCAATATATATATATATATATATATATATATATATATATATATATATATATATATATATATAGTTCGCGAGTTTGTCTAGTCTTCATGTTTGTGGCTTCAGACACCCTTGTTGCTTTATTTTGTGCGCTGTTTAAGTTTTCACTACCTCATAATTTACTAAAAACATCGATGCAATAAGTATCGACACACACGTACACTAACTCTGAATCCTCAAATATATCGCGTACTTGTTTTGGAACGGTCAAGTTACAAAGAAGCAAAGCCGCTCGAAGCCAGAAGAAGAAATTTTAATCAAACGCGTGCACCGCGCAAGTAATTCTCGTATGTGCATTCCAGCATTCAGATGAAAGGGGAAACGCGAGACGGGCCGGGTGCAGGCTCTTGTTGCCCGCACCCCTCCACCCTCTCCTACTGCAAGACATGCCGGATGACAGTATTTGACGTTTCAGTGAGCCTTTCAACACCTTTCTGCGTATGCGTTCCAAAGACCCCTCTGGAGGCTGCCGCTTTTCTCTGGCCGGCGGCAGCGTCACACGTACAGCTCCCGTAGACACCAGCCCCAGAGTTTCCTCTAGTTAATTTTTCAGTAAACTCTGTTATTCTCATATTCCTCTTGTAATCCGAAATATATTTGTCTTCTTTGCCTACGTATAGCACATCTGCACACTGTCCACGTTAGTGTTAGCTTGTGCGAAATCAACAGCGTTCGGCAAGAGACGCGACTAACATAACCACTTGTTTGTCAAAGCAAATGGAAGGATTGCGAAACACAGCGTGTTCCAGCTCTCAGATATTGGACCAAAGTCTCGCATCTTTAGAGGTTTACTTTCAGCACAGACAACTAAGTTAATTCTGCTATATTATATTTGAGAGAGCTCAGCCACAGCGCAGGCACCGTCATCGCAACCAACAAATAGAACAGCTTTGCGTTCATTATAACCGCGAACCGAATTTGCACTTGAGGTTCGTTGTGATCGACTGTCACGCTGCGGTCGCCTATCGCTGCTGAAACAGAAATATTTCTTGTGGTGACGCAATAATTCTTTTTTTACTGGCACGTCACACCGAATAGCATAGACACACATGCATGATTATCAAACCGTCGCTATGATAGCAACCTAGGCTATAATAAGACTCTCATGTTGACATTTGTTTTTATTGTTATCAAATGAAACGACAGGTTGGCATCGATAGTGGCGCCAACTACTTCTTTTAGCAGGCCAAGCGCAAGAAAAGCATACAAAAGAAACTTTGCAGTGGCGGCACTCAATAGTACTAAGATATTCTAACTTCTACCCACAGAACAAAGTAAAAGAACATTAAGTGGTATACACTGTTCTTTACAGGGTGGAAAGTGCATAAAACAGTCTGAAAACACGTTCATAAGGTCTGTTTACAACTACACAACAAGCCACATAACATATAGCAACGTCAGACATGAGCTACTTAAATACACTATACTTTGCAACCTCTGGTATTCAAAGAAAACCTAATTGAGGGGTCAGCCACAATACATTCAGTATGAACCTAATATATTTGCGTTTTTTTTACACACAGCTCTTTTAAACGCACATGTGCTTTTTTATGCGGCTCTATTGTTGGCTATGGTCCGAGTATTTCGCTCTTTTTTTCTGTGTGATAGGTCTGCGGTCTTAGTAGTAACTTAGTAACTGCTTAGTAACACAGGAGACCAACTGCAATGCATGCTCCCTGACCTGGAGAGGCAAAGCAGAAGGGTGGGTCTAAAAATTCATCATCATCATCATCAGCCTGGTTACGCCCACTGCAGGGCAAAGGCCTCTCCCATACTCCTCCAACTGCCCCGGTCATGTACTGATTGTGGCCATGTTGACCCTCCAAACTTCCTGATCTCATCTGCCCACCTAACTTTCTGTCGCCCCCTGCTACGCTTCCCTTCCCTCGGAATCCAGTTCGTAACCCTTAATGACCATCGGTTATCTTCCCTCCTCATTGCATGTCCTGCCCATGCCCATTTCTTTTTCTTGATTTCAACTAAGATGTCATTAACGCGCGTTTGTTCCCTCACCCAATCTGCTCTTTTCTTATCCCTTAACGTTACACCAATAATTCTTCTTTCCATAGCTCGTTGCGTCGTCCTCAAATTAAGTAGAACCCTTTTCGTAAGCGTCCAGGTTTCTGCCCCGTACGTGAGTACTGGTAAGACACAGCTGTTATACACTTTTCTCTTGAGGGATAATGGCAACCTGCTGTTCATGATCTGCGAATGCCTGCCAAACGCACCCCAGCCCATTCTTATTCTTCTGATTATTTCTCTCTCATGATCCGGGTCAGCAGTCACTACCTGTCCTAAGTAGATGTATTCCCTTAGCACTTCCAGTGCCTCGCTACCTATCGTAAACTGCTGTTCCCGTCCGAGACTGTTAAACATTACTTTCGTTTTCTGCAGATTAATTTTTAGTCCCACCCTTCTGCTCTGCCTCTCCAGGTCAGTGAACATGCATTGCAGTTGGTCCCCTGAGTTACTAAGCAAGGCAATATCCTCAGCGACGTGCAAGTTACTAGGGTATTCTCCATTTACTCTTATCCCCAATTCTTCCCAATCCAGGTCTCTGAATACCTACTGTAAACACGCTGTGAATAGCATTGGAGAGATCGTATCTCCCTGCCTGACGCCTTTCTTTATTGGGATTTTGTTGCTTTCTTTATGGAGGACTACAGTGGCTGTGGAGCCGCTATAGATATCTTTCAGTATCTTTACATACGGCTGGTTTACACCCTGATTCCGCAATGCCTCCATGACTGCTGAGGTTTCGACTGAATCAAACGCTTCCTCGTAATCAATGAAAGCTATATATGATGAGTGGTTATATTCCGCACATTTCTCTATCACCTGATTGATAGTGTGAATCTGATCTATTGTTGAGTAGCCTTTACGGAATCCTGCCTGGTCCTTTGGTTGACAGAAGTCTAAGGTGTTCCTGATTCTATTTGCAATTACCTTAGTAAATACTTTGTAGGCAACGGACAGTAAGCTGATGGGTCTATAATTTTTCAAGTCTTTGGCGTCCCCTTTCTTATGGAATAGGATTATGTTAGCGTTCTTCCAAGATTCCGGTACGCTCGAGGTCATGAGGCATTGTGTATACAGGGTGGCCAGTTTTTCTAGAACAATCTGCCCACCGTCCTTCAACAAATCTGCTGTTACCTGATCCTCCCCAGCTGCCTTCCCCCTTTGCATAGCTCCCAAGGCTTTCCTTACTTCTTCCGGCGTTACTTGTGGGATTTCGAATTCCTCTAGACTATTCTGTCTTCCATTATCATTGTGGGTGCCACTGGTACTGTATAAATCTCTATAGAGATTTATACAGTAATCTGCAGAAAACTAAAGTAATGTTTAACAGTCTCGGAAGAGAACAGAAGTTTACGATAGGTAGTGAGGCACTAGAAGTGGTGAGGGAATACATTTACTTAGGACAGGTAGTGACGGCGGATCCGTATCATGAGACGGAAATAATCAGAAGGATAAGAATGGGCTGGGGTGCATTCGGCAGGCATTCTCAGATCATGAACAGCAGGTTGCCATTATCCCTCAAGAGAAAAGTGTATAATAGCTGTGTCTTACCAGTACTCACCTGCGGGGCAGAAACCTGGAGGCTTATGAAAAGGGTTCTACTCAAATTGAGGACGTCGCAACGAGCTATGGAAGGAAGAATGATTGGTGTAACGTTAAGGGATAAGAAAAGAGCAGATTGGGTGAGGGAACAAACGCGAGTTAATGACATCTTAGTTGAAATCAAGAAAAAGAAGTGGGCATGGGCAGGACATGTAATGAGGAGGGAAAATAACCGATGGTCATTAAGGGTTACTGACTGGATTCCAAGGGAAGGGAAGCGTAGCAGGGGGCGGCAGAAAGTTAGGTGGGCGGATGAGATTAAGAAGTTTGCAGGGACGGCATGGCCACAATTAGTACATGACCGGGGTTGTTGGAGAAGTATGGGAGAGGCCTTTGCCCTGCAGTGGGCATAACCAGGCTGATGATGGTGATGATGATGAACATTATCAGCCTGTAATCTTCGCCTCACGGTATTGTGTCGCAGGCACTTTGCCCCGAGCCTCTGAAATCTATGTAGCCGCTGATGCTGATGCTCGAAAACGAGAGATTTGCAACGAACCACAGAGACACGAGGTCGAGCCCAGTGGAGCAAGCATAAAACTTGAGGATGTCCCATTCCGGGTGTCACCGATCGCGTTTTAGGTGCATTCACAGAACGTACGACCGCGGCCAGGTGTGTAACGGCACTTGGAGGAAACTATTTACCACAATTAATTGGGAAGTTTAGCCAGAGCATAGTTGGGAGGCGCGGCGACAGCCGCATAAGAACTTTGATGAAGTTTTTAATTGCTCCCGTGTAAACTTTTCCAGGCTTGAGCGATCGCCTGTAAGTACTCTAGAATCGACTGAATATTGCATTTCGAAGTCTTCGTGAACCATTACGTGTCCCCCGGCAGCCGGCACAGCCTTTCATGTACGTGCGCCAACTCTTAGTTTGAACCGTAGTGCTTAAGTTTTCTATCCACGAACGCTGGCAGTCCATTTCCCGAAAGCGCTTGCATTTGACAGAGTTAGTTTCCGGGCACCTAATGAGAAACGGCTTTGAACGGCTTCGAGCTACCGGCTGTTTCGAATACGCATGATGTTTAATGAGCACCGCAGGGCGGATCTTGTGCGCCCGTGCTTCGTTGAGAGAAGGTCGAACATTTCGTGCGGGATCCCCCGCTTGAACGCGTGCCGGGTAAATTCCGGCAGTGCAACGCTCGTCTTCTAAAGGCGGTGTTTGGCAAATGCAGGGTAGCAAACGGTATTTGGGTCTGTTACCCTCCCCGCATTTGCTCGCCTGTCTCTACCTCCCTCAGGTTCTGTGTTCTAATAGCTGTTCCAGCTCGGGAGACATCCCACCGAGATTCGGACTGCAAATTTGATTTCCTTTCTAATCTTCGCCCTCAAATCACGGGTTTCATGCATTAGCTAATGAGTACCAATACTTGGCAGCAGACAAAGGAATAGCGATCGAAAGAGAAATCACTAAAGCTGGACAGCTCTAATGGGATCCAGTAGGAGGAAGGGCTCTATATGGAGATTATATCGGATCTCTTCGTGACTTCTCTGCCGTAATGTTACAGTCACGAATTAAGAAAGTATGTGAGGCTATACCACCACGCTGACACACTGAGCGGAATACGAAGGCCTCGTTAGGCGCGTTTTTCTACTAACTAATTCATTGTATAGTGCTAATATCGGACGGGCATTTTCTATGCAAAAGGTCCAAAACAGTTTTCTAGCAGAAATGGTCTTGCAAGATATAAGGCTTATATTGTTGTTATTTATACCATTTTATAGTCCGTTTCACAGTCATTTCATGGTCCGTAGCACAAGCAAATAGGTGGGAAACTTTTGCGATTAAGACGAAAGCAATAAGTCTATACAGCCATGACTGAATCTAAAAAAAAAAGGGATTCGGTGTATATTTTACCAGCTGGAAAGGTTAGTATATATACGAAATAATACGAAAATTGCATCTTTCGATGTTTTAGTGTATCGGCCGGGCCACGGCCGGAACGTTAAAACTTTGAGAGATGCAATTTTCATAAGCGTGCTCCTTCGTTTTTTTCAACTACCTACACAGAACTTTTCCTTGAATCATGCATATATATATATATATATATATATATATATATATATAGAGAGAGAGAGAGAGAGAGAGAGAGATGGAAAGTAGAAAAAGCATCGACGTTAACTAAACTTCTTTTTTCTTGTGCTCGTGATCTGTAAGGCCAGGCTTTCAGGGCCTTTGCTTCGGCAAAGGGCTCATCGTTCCCTGGACTGAAGACAGACTAAAGAGAGTGGTGTGGCTCGTTGAAGCGATAGCAAGGGCAAAAAAAAAAGAAAATAGGTCGCGGACGTAGCCTTCCATCGGCGCTGAGCGCACTTGTGATAGTCAGTTATTTCAAAACGATAGCTGTATGAATTATTAAGAAGTAATAAAGGCTACTCCAAGCAACAGTTGACTCAGCAGTGTTGCGTCCTATCGTCAGATATTTGGTGGTAATTGCTAACCATGAATCGAGGCGGTATAACTGACAATTGGAGTTATGTGGTGTATGCCGTTGTACCATAGTGACTTTACGCACAAGATGGCGAAACACTTTTGCACGCTCCACCTGAAAATGTGCTCCGCAGACAGAATTACGCCATTAGTAAAAAACAAAAACAAACAAATTGGGACGATATATTTTTTGTACCCGTCACCATGAACGGCCTCAATTAATTAATTAATTAATTAATTAATTAATTAGCCAACAGAACGTTCATTTTTACAGACGTGGTACATGTTGGGTAGAATATACAGAAGGAGCTGCCATAGCTGAAGGCATGAAGGGGACCTCCTGTTTTGAGGTGCATGAAGAGAAGTGAGGAAACATCATTTATTATACATCAACGACTAGCAAGCACGACTAATTAACATAATTTACATGCAACAAAACAGTACTAGTAAACATGAGAATTGTGAATACAACCTTCTATTACAAACGTGGTTAATCTTTTTCTTAAATGTCACAAAAGACACACATTGTTTTAAATTGTTAGGCAGGTTATTCCACAATCCTACAGCTTCAAATTGGGGGCTATGTGTTTCCCATAGTTACTGCGTACTTTTGGCAGCAGAAAGTTGTCATTCGAAGCAAACCTGGTGTTATTTGAATTGTAAAGGCATACCCTGTCAAATACAATAATTCGAGTTATGCTGTTTATAGTCTTGAATAGTGTGAAGCTAAGGTGACATTTAACCATAAGAGTTAACGAAAGGATCTTATATTCCCGCAGCAGTGCTAGGATGCTGACGCGGAAAGGACTGAAGGTGATTAACCAGATGGCTTGGTTCTGCAAATGCTCTAATGGAAGTCAATGTGGGGGATACGTATTACCCCAGGATGATACACAATAAGTAAAATGGCTGTGAATGAAGGCGTAGTATAATGATAGCAAAGTAGGAGCGCTAAAACATCGTCGCGCATTTATTAGGACTCTTGTCCCATACGCCATTCTTTTTTTTTTTTTTTGGTGCAAAATGTGTTCAGAATATCTCAAATTTGAGCCTAAAATAACGCCTAGGAAGGAACATTGCTTAACGGCATATAATTTAAGTGATTGAAACATAATTGCTGGAGAGAAGGTTGTAGTTTTGAAGGTAGAGATGAAGATCATAAATGCAGTTTTAGATGGATTAATCAGGCGACCGTCGAGTTCGCCCCGCTCTGTCAAGTTCTTGAGTTCATTACTAAGCTTTGTTGTTAGCGAAGGAATTGATGAAGCTATTGCTACTATTGTCGTGTAATCTGCACAATGAAAAGGTGTGGAGTAATAATGACAGTTAGCTATATCGTTAACTTAGATCAGAAATAGAAGCGGTCCTATTATTGAGCCTTGAGGTACCGCTGTCATAGTAACATTGAAATTAAAGAACACTCCAGAAATATCAACAGTTTGTCGTCTCTCCGATATGTAACTTTTGTGAGAGCTAGGGCTGGTACAACAATTCCTAAAGCAGTTAATTTAGTTGCAAGAGTTTTATTACTTATGCTATCAAAGGCTTTAGGGAGGTCAATGAACGGTGCACCAGCATAAAGGCCCGAGTCGGTAGCCAATTTAATCTGACCCGTTATAGAAACAATGCTAGGTTAGTTAAAGAGCCTGGGCGAAATCCGAATTGATGGGGTGACAGCGTCACATTTAGATAAATATTTACTTAACCAACTTTTTTTATCATTTTTCAACTACCTTGCTGAAGTAAGCTAAGGTAGAAACAGGCCGATAGTTTGAAATGAGAGTGCAGTCTCCTTTTTTTGTGAATTGGGATTATTTTCGCCTTTTTTTGGTCATCTGGAAACATGCCTATCTTGAACATTTAAAATGTGGGAAAGAGGGTGAGCGATGATATGGTGCCACTAGCTCGCGGGGAAAACTAAAATACAGGCCAATGACTCCGTGAAGGAGCTGAAAAAATCTCCGGGGCATTCTCCCGTGAAATTTATGTCAAAAGCATTGCGACACTCTTCCCTCTTGCACTCGACGGAATTTTTTAAACGCTGAGCAGTGGTGCAAGTTCAAAAAAAAGAAGGGCGAGAAGAAATAAGTGATAGAAATGTTTAGGACAATCACACTCCGTTGACAACAGCCTTGAAAAATGGCTGCATTAGCACTGTTTCATAACATATGCAAAGCGGGCAAAGCCGCCTCAGGTTGGTCGGTGTGATCGTGAATTCTCATCGCTTGCACAACTTGGGGCATGTGTTTTGCTAGAGTTCGCACTAAGCACCGTTGCAGAGTTACTTGAGGCGCACCTCTAGAGATCCTGCGCTCCACTGAAAATGAACTTGGTGGAAGCTTGAGAAATGAGAGAGTGTAAAAATTTCGCGCACGGGGCGCTGTTCGCGGTGAGGCCTTGATCCAAAAGCCCTGAAAACAACGGACATTCTAAGTGAAACAAAGGACTCTTTCTGCGCCCTGCGAATAAGAATGACTGGCAAAACAAAGAGAGTGCAGATCCCACCGTAAAACGTGCGGCTGTATTTCCATAAACCATTGTGGAACGCATCTTTTTCTTGTATAACGATTTTATTACGCGCGATATATTTGTAACATAAAACTTGGCTCGCCCGCGGACCGTGTGAGCTGGCACATTTGCCAGGGAGCTTATATGAAATCAGTGCACACTAAAAAAAAAAAAAAACGCGGAAACTAACAACACAAGAACGAAGCGCTGACTTTCAACAAGATTTGATTATTGCGTTTAGCGAGATGATGTTGAAAGAAAGCTCGGTGCCTGTAAGAGGCACTGGCCAAACTTCGTCGCATGGCAAACAGGGAGAAATCAGAAGGTGTGCAGACAAACGCTGAATGCAGTGAAAGAGTACAAACGCATACATAGTGTTGCATACGAGTCTAGGAAGTGACGGCAGGTACAAGGGCCCCCCTGCCTAGTTTCTAGAGAGATTTATTCTACCCGAGAGAGGTTGTCAATATCGTATCTAGGAACGCCTGACCGCATAAGTGTTACATTGCATGATAACCAAGAGATAGAGAGAGAGATACAGAGAGAGAGGAAATGCAGGCAAGTTAACCAGAAGCAATTCTGCGGCTTACTACCCTGCACGCGGTTTGGGGAAAAGATGGTTAGAAAGAAGCGAAGAGGAAGAATAAATGCACAATAACAATTGCAGCTGTAATACAAGACGCATTCACTGAATCCGATGGATCGCAAAAATAAAGCACACAATCCTTTTGTAATCTTTTCTGGAATATCGAATCACATCTACATTTGCAGGATTGTCTTGTCCGACAGATAGCTGTCGTCGAACTCGTCGAGCACAGCGTTAAGCGAGCATCTCTGTGCACAATGATGTGGACACTGTCACAGAATATGGTTGACGGTCTTCACAGCAATGGTCACACCCTGTGCACAGTGTCGGTGATTCCTTTATGGAAGGTGAATGCCACGCCCAAACATAGTCTGAATAAAAGGGTCGCCCGTCTCTTCGGGGCAGTCTATTGATGCCCGGAAGCTCATGTTAGGGTGGAAGTTGTAGTAGTTAATTATGACGATGATGATGATTATAATGATGAATAAGTAGAAGAAGAAGGAGAAGAAGAAGAAGTCTGATGTTTGGCCTGCTTCAATAGGCCAAAAATATGTAAAGGATAAATCGTAGAAAGTTTTGCAATCCTGAGAGCGTGGTAAAATAAGTAAAAAGAAAGCATAATAAGAGCTCATACTGTGCCACCAACTAGCTCTTGAGAGCATCACTGCCTGTGAACGATGATTAAGATTTCCATATTATGGCACATACGCGCCACGGCGGATGAGGCACGAAGCACATGTATGTAATCATGAATATGAATTCCATACAACTGCACATAGACGTGACGGGGAACATACAAGTTGCGGGAGAGGGGGGGGGGGGGGCTATCCGCGGGTGCATAGAAGCTATAACTTATTTACTATGGTACTACTATAAAAAGCAGAAACAAACTGTATGACGGCCAAGAATACAGAACGGAAAGTTCTAAACGTGGCACACGTTTCTTTGGCTCGAGTTTCAGCTTAGGAAATGAGGTAAACAAAAGATATTTAACGAAAGACAGCGTGCATCTTCGTTATTCGGGTTTCAAAGAACGAAGGCCCACATGCCCGTTATCAAAGACCCCGATGACAGCATTTCGATAGACTCTCCACACCGGGCTATCGCTTATTATTCAGGACTCTGGCGGATCTCCATCTCCGCAACGACATTTGCTAACGTGACTGCCTGGCTTAGACTACACACCATTGGCATGCGGGGCTCGCCCTTTGAAAAGATGATTGAGAGCACTGCAGTCGCGACAGGAATATAGTTTACTACAAATTTATAGCAAGGACTTTTGGCGTTGCGATCATCTAGGTACCATATAAGTTTTTGTAATCTCCGTGCTTTTAGCGTCAAACATTCCCGCGAGTTTATTTATTAAACTTTGTCTTGCGAAATTTCACATTTTTTTTTCGCAAGCACGTGAAGGCTGTGGGTCTCGTGCGCTGATTTTTAGAGGTAGGCATGCGTTTCCATATACGGCAAGCGTAAGAGAAAAGCGTATGCTTTGCGGCGTGCAGTCACGCCGTGTATAACTAGTTTAGCTTAACGCCGGGAAGCGAAGAAGGCGAGTGCATTGCAAGCAAAGACACTTCCAGGAGCTGTTGTGGCTAGGTGTGTTGCAGGTAATACGCGAATAACCACCTCAAGGCTATCAGAGGCAGAAGTTGTCCCATTATCCTGGCAATACTGCAGGGGCTATAAGAGCTGTCCGGATTGCGCGCTTTCACTGATACAGGCACGATTCATGTAAGCGCCTCTAGAAGTATTTAGAGAAGAATATTATAGAAGAAAAATGGACTGGTTGGTTCGTATTGTAATTATCGATGTCTCAAGTCTCAAATTCACGCCCACGGTTAGAAACCGGGGCATCGTGCCCGGTAGCAAAATAGACGTATAGTCCACCCGATGCGGTAGCCCAGAGACTTTAGTGTTCCGCTGCTGATTTGGAGGTTGCGGGTTCGAACTCGACCACGGCGGCTGCATATCGACAGGGGCGAAATGCATAAGTGCTCGCGTGCTTAACATAGGTGCACAATAACGAATTCCAGGTCATCATCATCATCATCAGCCTGGTTATGCCCACTGCAGGACAAAGGCCTCTCCCATACTTCTCCAACTACCCCGGTCATGTACGAATTGTGGCCATGTTGTCCCTGCAAACTTCTTAATCTCATCCGCCCACATAACTTTCTGCCGCCCTCTGCTACGCTTTCCTTCCCTTGGAATCCATTCTGTAACTCTTAATGACCATCGGTTATCTTCCCTCCTCATTACGTGTCCTGCCCATGCCCTTTTCTTTTTCTTGATTTCAACTAAGATGTCATTAACTCGCGTTTTTTCCCTCACCCAAACTGCTCTTTTCTTATCCCTTAACGTTACACCCATCATTCTTCTTTCCATAGCTCGTTGCGTCGTCCTCAATTTGAGTAGAACCCTTTTCGTAAGCCTCCAGGTTTCTGCCCCGTAGGTGAGTACTGGTAAGACACAGCTGTTATAAACTTTTCTCTTGAGGGATAATGGCAACCTGCTGTTCATGATCTGAGAATGCCTGCCAAACGCACCCCAGCCCATTCTTATTCTTCTGATTATTTCAGTCTCATGATCCGGATCCGCAGTCACTACCTGTCCTAAGTAGATGTATTCCCTTACCACTTCCAGTGCCTCACTACCTATTGTAAACTGCTGTTCCCTTCCAAGACTGTTAAACATTACTTTAGTTTTCTGCAGATTAATTTTTAGACCCACCCTTCGGCTTTGCCTCTCCAGGTCAGTGAGCATGCATTGCAGTTGGTCCCCTGAGTTACTAAGCAAGGCAATATCATCAGCGAATCGCAAGTTACTAAGGTATTCTCCATTAACTCTTATCTCCAGTTCTTCCCAATCCATGTCTCTGAATACCTCCTGTAAACACGCTGTGGATAGCATCGGAGAGATGGTATCTCCCTGCCTGACGCCTTTCTTTATTGGGATTTTGTTGGTTTCTTTATGGAGGATTACGGTGGCTGTGGAGCCGCTATAGATATCTTTCAGTATTTTTGCATACGGCTCGTCTACACCTTGATTCCGCAATGCCTCCATGACTGCTGAGGTTTCGACTGAATCAAACGCTTTCTCGTAATCAACGAAAGCTATATATAAAGGTTGGTTATATTCCGCACATTTTTCTACCACCTGATTGATAGTGTGAATATGGTCTATTGTTGAGTAGCCTTTACGGAATCCTGCCTGGTCCTTTGGTTGACGGAAGTCTAAGGTGTTCCTGATTCTATTTGCAATTACCTTAGTAAATACTTTGTAGGCAACGGACAGTAAGCTGATTGGTCTATAATTTTTCAAGTCCTTGGCGTCTCCTTTCTTATGGATTAGGATTATGTTAGCGTTTTTCCAAGATTCCGGTACGCTCGAAGTCATGAGGCATTGCGTATACAAGGTGGCCAGTTTCTCTAGAACAATCTGCCCACCATCCTTCAACAAATCTGCTGTTACCTGATCCTCCCCAGCTGCCTTCCCCCTTTGCATAGTTCCCAAGGCTTTCTTTACTTCTTCCGGTGTTACCTGTGGGATTTCGAATTCCTCTAGACTATTCTCTCTTCCATTATCGTCGTGGGTGCCACTAGTACTGTATAAATCTCTATAGAACTCCTCAGCCACTTGAACTATCTTATCCATATTACTAATGATATTGCCGGCTTTGCCTCTTAACGCATACATCTGATTCTTGCCAATTCCTAGTTTCTTCTTCACTGCTTTTAGGCTTCCTCCGTTCCTGAGAGCATGTTCAATTCTATCCATATTATACTTCCTTATGTCAGCTGTCTTACGCTTGTTGATTAACTTCGAACGTTCTGCCAGTTCTATTCTAGCTGTAGGGTTAGAGGCTTTCATACATTGGCGTTTCTTGATTAGACCTTTCGTCTCCTACGATAGCTTACTGGTATCCTGTCTAACGGAGTTACCACCGACTTCTATTGCACACTCCTTAATGATGCCCACAAGATTGTCGTTCATTGCTTCAACACTAAGGTCCTCTTCCTGAGTTAAAGCCGAATACCTGTTCTGCAGCTTGATCTGGAATTCCTCTATTTTCCCTCTTACCGCTAACTCATTGATCGACTTCTTATGTACCAGTTGCTTCCGTTCCCTCCTCAGGTCTAGGCTAATTCGAGTTCTTAACATCCTATGGTCACTGCAGCGCACCTTGCTGAGCACGTCCACATCTTGTATGATGCCAGGGTTAGCGCAGAGTATAAAGTCTATTTCATTTCTAGTATCGCCGTTCGAGCTCCTCCACCTCCACTTCCGGCTATCTCGCTTGCGGAAGAAGGTATTCATTATCCGCATATTATTCTGTTCCGCAAACTCTACTAATAACTCTCCCCTGCTATTCCTAGTGCCTATGCCATATTCCCCCACTGCCTTGTCTCCAGCCTGCTTCTTGCCTACCTTGGCATTGAAGTCGCCCATCAGTATACTGTATTTTGTTTTGACTTTACCCATCGCCGATTCCACGTCTTCATGCAAGCTTTCGACTTCCTGGTCATCATGACTGGATGTAGAGGCGTAGACCTGTACAACCTTCATTTTGTACCTCTTATTAAGTTTCACAACAAGATCTGCCACCCTCTCGTTAATGCTATAGAATTCCTGTATGTTACCAGCTATGCTCTTATTAATCAGGAATCCGACTCCTAGTTCTCGTCTCTCCGCTAAGCCCCGGCAGCACAGGACGTGCCCGCTTTTTAGCACTGTATATGCTTCTTTTGGCCTCCTAACTTCACTGAGCCCTATTATATCCCATTTACGGCCCTCTAATTCCTCCAATAGCACTGCTAGACTCGCCTCACTAGATTACGTTCTAGCGTTAAACGTTGCCAGGTTCATATTCCAATGGCGGCCTGTCCGGTGACTACATTAATCAGGTGACCCACATTAATCAGGAGTCCCCCCCCCCCCCCCCCCCCAATACGGCGTGCGTGATATCAGGTCGGGCTTATGACACGTAAGAAACCAGAAATATTTTTTTTTTTATTTGTGAGGTTAGTGGCCATCAAGCATCGTTTGCGCTTCTTCGAAGCGTTGCCAGACGGACGAATGTGCATGTGTAGGGTGAGCAATAGTGTGTGTGACGTGACCCTGTAACCACAGCACCAAGGTGACGACCGCGCTGACGGCGAAGGTATACGACGGTCGCGACAAGGGCACGACGACTCATTTGCTGTACTCGGGAGAAGAGGCGCTATGCTGCATCTTGTGCTTCGCCAGACACTACATCAACATAGTTCGATGCATCAGTTCATGCAATACAGTCTCCCTGAGTTTTAATAGCATCGCGCTAGCGTCGACCACACCCCATATAGTATGTCGGCGCTTTGTAACGGCGAGAAGCGGCGAGAAGCGGCGAGAAGCGGCGAGAGCGACGATATTACACGCTTGCCCGCAAAGCACACTGCACAGTGCTTTCTGTTACGCTGTTCGATTCAGGAGGATATCCGCTTGGTCAGGATTATCTGCGTGGTCCTGCTTAGAAAAGAAGCGTGGGAAACAGGAAACGTTCACGACTAAGACGCGTCATCCGCGATGTACTTTTCATTTTTCTTCCGTGTTATTTAACCCACGAATGCGCCATCGAATTATTATAAAAAACAATGGAAAGAGATAAAAGATAAAATATCCGATAAAGATAAAGGTAAAACATCCGCGCACGTGTGCGCCCTATTCTCTTAGAGGGATTGGCTGTCAGCGATAACAAAGGCAAGGCATGTACCCTCCTGCAGGGAACATCGTCGCATACGGTGCTAGCACTGGTGTGTGCTTCGTGCGCTTGCGTGTGCTATTGCTTATCCCGTCACACTTCTCGCCGCTATAAAAATTACATTTTTGCCTTTTACGCGCCAAAACCACCTTCTGATTATGAGGCACGCCTAAGTGGAGGACTCCGGAAATTTAGACCACCTGGGTTTCTTTACCGCGCACCTTAGTCTAAATACATTCTCGCCGCTATAAGGCACTGACATCCGGTGTGGTCGACGCTTGCTTGATGTTATTTAAAATGTCGGAGGCTGCACATCTGCCAAAACCTAAGCTGAAATCCAAACACCAAAATCAGGCGGGTGCGCAGTGGTATAGACGTCGATGCAAACATGTCACGAGGACGACTGCGACATGCGATGCTAGTCGAGTAAAGAATGCGGCTAGTGGTCTAAGGCTCTTTACGCCTAAATATGTTTACGCATTCTATACCCCTTGCGTTACGGTGACACAATATCCAATCTGCAGCATGCAGCATACTTTCAAGATATTAAAGCTAGCTTTTCTGTGAAGCTGTAGCGCAGTCGCGGCGTTGTCATTTCTTTATCAACAGCATGCAGGAGCACATCCTGCTTGTAATATGAGACGGATGATGTAGACCTGACTGTAGTGATGAAACCATGTGCAAAAGAGAAGCCCCAGCATATGCAACTAGAGTGTTGACTTCATGTAAACTATGACCGGTGCAGTCGTCAAATGTGCAGTGCAGAGAAGCGCACTTTCGAAGTATTAAAATGATAACCGGAGTAGCCAAAGATATAAGATACAAATAAATATCGCCGTTCCAAATCATACACACTTCTAGAGGCATAAGTGCTTTAGAGATACATATGTGCGTAATTTATATATGTAGATTGTATATCGGGATTTAAAGTAACTTTATGCAATACAGAGAGACGCTCTGAGGCCATACTTTTTCTGCTATTTATAGAGCACATGGTGGTATATTCATGCACAGTATTAGCTGGAACGCCAAAGTTCTTTTCTATTTACGATTATCCGTGACGCATGAATTCAAATGTGACATATTTAACATGCAGCAGGTATCTCTCCCTCTCAGCTTATTGGCACTGAACACTTTTGTGTTGGGACTGTCAGTTCCACCAGTGGAGTGTTATGAATACAATTTCTTTGTTCCAATTCATATTTCTCGAAGGGTACATACGAGAACCGGAGTATCTCGATTATGTGAAGCCTAATAATGGCTTGAAAAATCACGCACTGTTCTACTAAGGGAGTCGTGTGCCTCTGAGATACCTATGAGCCGCCATTCTACGTACGTGCTTTATGTGGTCATTTCTAGCCCGCTTCGGTGCAGCCAGTTGCTTGGCACCCGCCATCTAGCGGATACCGGCGCAACCTACCCTTCACTACCCTGCCCAACAAGTGACCTCCGGTCCTCCCTACTTGATAACGCACTTTATTATTAATATGATGATTATTATTATTATTATTATTATTATACCTTCTGGTGTACGATTATTCTAAGATGGCAACAATAATAATAATAATAATAGTTATTATTATTATTATTTTTATTATTATTATTATTATTATTATTATTATTATTATTATTATTATTATTATTATTATTATTAAAACCAGAAAAGAAAATTGGGCTGCCTCGTTGGTCGGAACCGCCTGGAACAACACCGTTTGCGAGTTTCTCAGCATGCGTTTAGGCATTTTCAATTCAACTTTACTGTGAAAAGACCATTTTAAATTTCTTGAACCGAAGTATTTCGCTAACTGATTGCGGTTTAAGAAGTGCCAATGAAATCTAGATGGCTGCAAACAACATACCCTTGGTCCGATTTTCCCATGATGCACAATTTTTCTTTTAAAGTTGTTTATCCGCGTTGCGTCGGGATCTCGTCCAGTATAATTTGCGCGCTATTTCTCTTCGACGAGGCTCTTACGCAGGAAGACCCCTGGAATAAAATTTTCGCGCCTATGTTCCAAAACAACGTTGCCAGCCACTGTTGACAAAAGCGACAAAAAAGCCCGTGAAGGGCACCTGTGCCTAATTATGCAGCACTGCTTCCCATGGCTGTCAAGAAAATCGGTTCTGCAGTCCAAAATAAATAAATAAAAGAAGAAAAGAAAGAAAGAAAGAAGACGAGAGAAGACAAGAAAACGCAGAAATAGAGAGAGACAGGAACGGGAGAAAGGCTGACAATGTGTCCCCGAACTGGAGGATTTGCACAAGCTTGACAAGGGTCATTTGCATTCACAGACCCCTGCGATGTAGATAAATCCCTGCAAGTCGTCTTGCGAAATAGTGCTTTCGGTTTAAAAAAAAAGAAGCAGCGGCTTCTGATGAGCAATAACGACTCTGCTGCCGAGCAAAGCATAGGCAACGATGGAGGCCCGAAAGGAAATTGCCTGTCCCAAGCATTCTACGTCACTGGGGCCTGGTTAGCGTGTTGTTCTAATTTTGTTTACTTCTTTTTTCCTTTTCCATGGGCAGTAGCTGTTGTACCAAGTGGCCGTTTACTGGGAGCAGTCACCGCCGTCTTGCAGCATTGTACATATTTCTCATGTTGCAACGTAGGCACACAATCAAAGAGGGAGAGGCGATGAAGAAGGTTGGGAGCTTAATCAAGACCCTGTGTGATTGGCTTCCATACTCCTGAGAATGGTAAAGGGCGAAAAGTAGATAAGTAAAAAAAGGCAACGAAGAAAAAGAAAGAGCCAGCCTGAACACACTCGTAGAAGAACGGTCGTTGACTGTCACGGGCACTGTGTAGTCCAAGTGTCTTCAGCAGGTACAATAGGAGTTTTCTGGCCTCGTTCATAGAAGAGCGCTTATGCCAAGCTCCCAGGATATCTTCTTTTGACAGCAGTCTCTCATTGAAGCGGCGCTCAAGCTCGCAGAGTGTATCGCTGAGCATCCACGGATCCACAGATCCATGGACAATTGTACAGAAAGGGACCAATGGTATCATTAAACTCGCGAAAATTGCATTATGCCCTGATGGCCATTCCGATTATGAATGAATAGGCAATCACACACATATATATATAGGGAAAGAGAGAGAACTTGAGCGGTGCCACAAGTTAAAGAGAACAGGTGTTTAATTTCAACAGTTTCGATCGGTGGACCGATCTTCATCAGGGTTTACAAAAAAATGGCACTTCGGCCCTGGTAGTGAAGACACCTGACCACGTGCCCGGTCGTTCTCAGATACATCAAACCGAGAGGGACAGTTGTGACAGTGGTTGCCTTTCTCTCGGCGCTTTGGCAGATGCACAATACACAATCAGATCCGAAGCTGGTCCTCACATACACTACCGGTGCTCCGTGGGTCAATGCCATTCTCAACCGCCATTTCAACATCATGAAACAGAGCATCCGACTCTCTACTATCTTCAAGCGGCGGCCTCGGGTTGTGTATAGAAGAAACAATAAGTTAAGGGATTCCTTTGTCAGGGCGAGGACACAAAAGTCAAACACACCCAAGGGCTGTTGGTCGTATGGAAAAACTCGTTGCAAGGTATGCCGTCACATGACAAGAAAATACACGGCTGAGGCATCGAACTCGTCCTTCCTATATAAAATTAACGCAAAGCTTGACTGTGGTTCCAGTAGCGTCGTGTACAAAATTCGATGCGAGGTGTGTAAGTAGGAATATATCGGACAAACAGGGATCCCTTTCCGCCTGCGGTTCAAATATCACCGCGCGCATGAGAAAACTCTCCCGAATTTACCCTTCTCCAGGCACGTTCGACTGCCAGATCACTCCTTTGAACGCGTGAGCGTTGTGCTCTTGCAGTCTGGTTTGCAACACACCTGTGCGCGCGAGCAGAGAGAATCTTTTGTCATCCATAAATTTGGAACGTACGCTAAAGGAATTAATGAGAATCCGGGGCGGCTGACGTGCCTCCGAGATATGCCGTGAGAGGGCATGGGAAGCGCGAATACATGTTCTGTACTCTAAAATTGAGACGCTGGCCACTGCTTGCTCCTCCCTCCGCATACGCCTCAAGGTGGCGAGCGGAAAACCAATAAATACAGTTTCCTCCACCCTACCACTCAAGTGGTCGTTCTGAGTGGCCTATTGCCCCTTCTTGGAATCCGCACGAGCTGACGTGATGTCAGTTGTCGGTTCAACATTCAAAAGCTTGACCACAAGAAGGCTCTTTAACTCGGCCCCCTAAACCTAAGCCCAGGGGCGCACTTGCTTTGCGAGTCCGACGCATATATTCTTTTTGGAACTATATATTTTTTTCGCACCGTAACTGGACCACAGAGTTGCCGGAACGGGCCGTGCCTTGCATATGTGTACTGTGACACTGTGTTTCTTTCCACAAGTTGCCGCTCTTCTGTCTTCCTTCTGGGCCCCTTCTCTATTGTGCCCCCCGCCGCCCGATTAAACTTGCCTGTCATCCGCTACAACGGCAGCACGCGCACTGGTGCTGCGCAGCGACAGTTTTCCCCTCATTGTATTGTGTCAACGGGAACCTAGCTGCCGCTACTTCCCGCCCCCTTCACTCTCCGACTTATGTCTCCCTCCTCCTGCGTGCTTTTTCTTTTCTTCTTCTTTTCTTCCTTCTTTTCACTTACCTCTTTGCTCTACATACACGGGACTCCGCCTTCCTCTTGCCCTGCATAGTTGCCAATACGGCAGCTGTAAATCTGCCAAAGCGTCGAGGGAAAGTCAATCACTGTGCCACACCTCTCCCTCTCAGTTTGATGTATCAGAGATCGACCGGGCACCTGGTCTGGTGCCTTGACTACCAGGGCCGAACTGCCATGTTTTGTAGACCCTGATGAAGATCGGCCCGCCGATCGAAACTGTTGAAATCAAATACTTGTTTTGTTTCCCTCGTAGCACCGCTCAAGTTCTTTTCGTTTGAAAGGTAGCCTGCAGAATTCCTGTTTACCTACTATATATATATATATATATATATATATATATATATATATATATATATATATATAGAGAGAGAGAGAGCGAGAGAGAGAACAAAAGAGAATTTGGGGGTCAAATGTAGAAAGATGTTGCTTGAACTGAACTAAGTTTCGTCTTTTGTGTCATTTGCTAGGAGAGGGAGAGAGAAAAAGCAAGGAGAGGACAGGATCGGTGATCAAACAGGAGAGCGAGCACTCGTTTTGCTACCTTGCCCATGGGTTAAAGAAAAATAGAAATTGAAAGAGGAAAAAGGGGGGATAGTGGGTACTGTGTGCACGCAGCAGCTGTCACAGGAGCACTATAGATGGTTACATAGGCCGGTGCATTTCAAGTAGGCTTTAGTGCACGAATACATTTTTGTCCAAGCAACGGATGTGGCCAAGGTTCGAGCACCTGTGACTCAGAGAACGGTCTCGAGTTGAGTCGATTTAATGTAGCCCGAAAAGAGTTGCGTTGGACGTCTTATCAAGGATACATAACCAGATAGCCTTTTATAGATAGATAACCTTTTAACCAGAGCCGACTTGCCACAAATAACCCAAAGAATCCGGTCATCTAGGCTAAAATTTATGTATCAAATTGTAAAAGGGCACTATAAATTAGACACTTCAGACGCAATAACATTTTCATCCGGGTATACCACTAGACAAAGACACCAATTAACAATTGCTCCGTTTCGCACACGCAACTGCTTTAAACACTCTTTCTTACCGCGGACAATAACTGAATGGAACCAGCTTACTAAGACCCCAGTTCAACAGCCTTCACTTACTTTGTTTACATCGTGTCTAACTTAGTACTTACCGTATGCCTTCTATTTCAAATTATATTAGTTTATTTACTCTTATGTATCTATGTATTTCTTGGTTGCCTTTTTTGTGATCTTTTCAACGTTTGTACCCTCCTGCCAAAATACCCAACGTGGTATTGCAGTATCAATAAATAAAATAAAATAAAATGGATACATATGTGGTTCGATGGTTTCCTTGCACCTACAGTAGTCGCAGGTCGGGCTATCGGTTTAAGCTGAGACTGTAGGTCCCTAAGACGACAGAGAAGGAAAGAAAAGGAGAGGAAAGACAGGCAGATCATCCATACGAGCATCCGGTTTGCTGCCTTAGATTTGAGGAAAGCGAAACGGGTAATGGAAAGAGACAACGATGGAGAGAGTGAACACTACGTGTGCACCATTCCCCGTGTGCAGCAAAGCGGCGTGATACCAAAGTTATGTGGCTGCAGCTGCTATAGGTTGCTCATCCTTGGAGTTGCTCATCCTTGGAGTTGCTCATCTACGTTGCTCATCCTTGAAAGTACATTAAGTTGGCTAAAGCGTCTAACACACGGAATTTTCACCCTTTAAATATAACACCCCTGTACGTCCGCACTGACAAATTCAAATATAGTTTTTTTCTTCCCCGATCCATTGAATTGTGGAACCAGCTTCCCTCTAACATACGAAAATTGACACCTGATCATAATGTTAAGGCAATCACTGGTTGATGCCGGTGATTCCTTGCAGCGTGTATTACACACTATGTTTATATGCAAATATGTAGGTATTGAGGCCATTTTTTCATTCTTTTTCAGCATGTTTCTTGCACTAGTACTTTGCTGTGCGCCTTGTACCTTTGATTTGTATGCCCCCTTTTGCTGTGGACGTGGCACTTCTGATATTGTAACCGACTCCTGCTATAGCCCTCATAGGGTTGGAGTATGTGTAAATAAACTAAAATATAAGAAGTAAGTCATGCCCTACAAATGGTGGGATGTCGTCATTCGAACTGCACGTGGGACAGTTGGCAGGCAGCAAATGAAACAGGGCTCCTTCCTGTCAAGTAAAGCTTGATGCTTCCCCATAACTCGTGATGCGTGTTGAATTCATGTGGGTGCATGCGCCGGGGTTCCAGTGGCAATTAGTAGTATGTCACTCTATGTGGTCAGCAATAAATCGCGGCTTTTTTTTTTACTTCAGTGTAAAAATAAAGCTGTGGGCAAACCATGGGGCTTACTCGAGACTTTCAAGCACAGGATCCAGAGAATCCAGCACTTGCGCTGAAGTTGGCACTGACGGAATATGCAGCTTACTCAAGAGCACGCGAAAGGGCTTTCATGGGAGACCGAAGCATCGCAACCACTTGCCGGTCATCGGACAGTTTTTTAGGAGCCGGCGCTGCGGACTCTGCCACGTGGTGCTTTATCACTTGAAGTGGTATTCTCTCCGGCTGTGGTTTCGACTGTGGCTCTGATAGCGCGGGCCAAGCTAAAGTATCCATGCTTTCCGACACAATCTTGTTCTCAGAGTTAGACTCGACTCCACCAAGCCCACGGGGCAGAGGAGAGAAGCTGACGCTGGATGGGGCGTACGCCTAGTCGAGACCTTTGTTTAAGCCCGACGGTGCCGAGACCGTCACTTTATAACGGCGGCCAAGGCTTAAATCTTAACATACAGATAGTGCGGATTCATCAATGCACTTTGAGGGCACTTTGAAGTCACTTGTGAACGAGTCGCACGTTGGGCATTCCACAAGACTCGCTGAAAGCCTATTCCACTGGCGGACTGTCCTTGGATTGGATTGGAAAACTTTATTTGTCCAACAGGTGTAGGGAAGGCTTCCCACCTAGACGACGGGCAGGAGTCCTTGGACCCTAGCGGCGCTTTCGGCCAGTTGGATGGTCTTCAGTTGAATCTCCAGATCGGAGCTGAGTAATAAGGTCTCCCATTGTTCTAAATACTTTATTCTTCCCTCAGAGGGAGCCTGTGGGCATTCCCACAGAATGTGATTAAGATTAGCCCTGGCTTTACATAGTTTACACTGGCTGGAGTACTGACCCGGGTAGTAGAGGCTGCTGTCCTTGGAAAAAAATGTCCTGAATAATTCAGTATGGCTGGAACAAACTCTGCTTTTTTTACACGCGCGTGGACCTTATACGAACTACTGCTACGCATTTATTTTTCAGTTTTACTTAATTTATCTTAAGGCAATAAACACAAGCATGTTATTCTACCTTGTTGCCACCATGTTTGCAGAGGACCCTACTCAGTTTTCATTAAGAAGGGGCTCGCGGCTGTGGGCCTACTGCGTTAATTCTACTTCTTCTACTTGTAGAAATGTTTTCGCAAAAGTATTTTATATCATGCCTAGAGGTACTGCGCGGTAAAAAGGAGTCAGTAATTCAAATAGTTCAATATATTGCTATATGAACTAATATGGAAGAGCCTAGATAACAACTGCGTCCGCATATGCTTTGGGCGCAGAGGAATTAGTACGAGAAAAGTGGACTGCTGCCAGTAACATGAATGATATTATATTTTGGAAATGGGACTGAGGTTCGTGCTAAAACGTAGCGGTATAATCGAGCTTCGCCACGACAATTTCTAAACATCCGCTGGTCACACCAGGAAATTTAATTTTTAACATCTAGTAACAAAAAAGAAAGAAATGGCTGAGTACAGCAGCTTATTAGATCAACAAGATTTAATTAAAAACTATAGTCCAAGCTTCTAGCAAGCGTTTTTTCAATTAACGCCAATTGCTGTTTTGAAATTAAAATGAAAGCGAGCATTTATGCGAGGAAAGAACACAAAGGATAAATAAAGCTCTCGGTAATCCCCGCGCAAACCGCTATCGCCGGCTCTCTCATTAGATCGCGCTCGCGTCAGAGTCTGGCCAGCAAAGGAGGTTCTTCCTTTCTCGTCGTAATTGTTGGGCCGCAAAATGGCACGCCAAAGCACAGCAGCCTTCGTCTCGATACATATATATATATATATATATATATATATCGGGCTATGCAAATACGCCCAAGAAAAGGACCCGGGTGGATCACACTTCGCAGCGGAAACATTCCGCAGGCGCACCCCAGTGTTGCCCCACGCTTGCGTAATTGAACACAGGAATCCCTGTGCCCGACACCCAAGAGCGCTTGTGGTTTTGCAACGCCCAGCTCTTCGAGGAAACAATTAATTTCAAAAAAAAGTTTTCTTTTCCAGACGTCATGGGCGATATTTACATATATTGGAGGTTTCTATCGTGATAGCAGTGTGGAAAAGTTAAATTGGAAGTCATGAGCATACGAGCCTACATGTTGTGATTCTGGTTAAATAAAAACGAAAGAAGTAATTCAAGACGACGCAGTTATACAAGGTGCTAAATGTCTTGGTGTTCATAGAATATGTTCCCATGAACGGAAGACATGCGCTGTATTGCTTATTAGTGGCCCGAGGATCGAGCGACACTCTTGTTTCTTACGCCGCACTTCCGGTTCACATCCTGAGACGACCGGGAAGGAGATTTAAAACAAATGAGGAAAAAATTGAAAAAAAAATAGTACAATACAAAATTCATGGGTTTCGTTATAGATATCAGAGCATTAGTTTAGTTACAAGTTGAGTTACTGAAGTGTCGGGAATAATTAGAATTAATTAGAAATCAATGACATGGCCTTGGACAAAATTTAAAATATATCAGATAAAATATAAAAAACAAATAGTACAGTACAAAATCCATGGGACTTATTATAGATATACGGGAGCATAAGTTTTGTTACAAGTTGAGTTACTGAAGTCGCTGGAATAGTCAGAATTAATTAGAAATCACTGATTACCGCACACCAGAGCACGGAATCGTAGACTTTAGAGACCCGCCACGTGAGCACGATATTGCTGAAATTTCTGGAAAGCCGGAATTAGGAGGCGGAAGTAATGACGTCGCTAATGACGTCCCACACAAGAAGGCGGCATGATATTTAATCGTCTTAATAATGAAAAACAGTTTTCTGCGAGTTGGGTTCGTGCGTGGCCATCTCCTAAAGTTAAAGAACACCAACGCCGAGGTGCGAGTGCTACTAAGAGACACCTAAATCAGAGATTAGGGTCGCCTACCATTTTTTTTCTTACTGTGCTTGAAAATTACTCTTACACCCAATGTGCGTTACTGTACAGGTAATCACCTAATAATTGAAATGCAATGAAATTTTGAGTGAGACCGCCGCGTATGCAGGCAGTGGAGGTTGTAATGGCCGCGTAGTCTGTGGTGTAATCGGCACGCATGCTGTATTTAGAGGGGCGTTCTATTCGTGCGGGCACTGCGCATGGTGCGGCGACGCTGGCCGCATTTGAAAGCGACCTGCGATGGGGACAAAGCGCGCCGAATGCTGATAGCTTCGTGTGCGCTGTGTTCTCGCCACTTAGTTTGCGTTGAAGTGAGAGGCAGCACGAAGGTCAATTCGCTCGCTGCTGCTTCCGCGTTTCCGCTCTGCAGTGTTTTGACAACGAGTGTGTGCGTTCATCGAGGGAGATGTGTTCACGCTCTCCTGCGCACGTAGCACCGTGCTTGTTGATACAGTTAGTAAGCGAATGTTTACAAGTTTACACGGCCGCTAAAGCTACTATCCTTACTTTGTATAGCTCTCTACTAATTTCCTATCGCAATCGATGCTTCGGCTTTCGGGCGAAACTTGTATTGACACATGAAAGCGACAAGTTTCTTTATACATACATAATCATTCGCTATTGTTTCAGTTATGATGCCATATTTTATTCGACAGAGTCGATTTGTAAAGTGGCGACCAAATGATTTGATGCTCGAAAATTGAGTTTTGAAAAAAAAAATCACGTATTAACTACTCACCATATCCATGCTGGCTGATTGGCCACACGTGCAAATGAATGCTTGTCAATTTCTTTCTTAGAGAAGAGAGAATAAAGTACTTCAGGAGGAAACGAAGCGAAAAAAGAACATATATGCTTGGCTTTACTCAAATTAGAAGCATTCGCTCGAGTGTAGCCGATGCGCCTTTTCAACGTCGATGCTGTTGCATATTGTCTATTCAAGCGCTGTCGATGGCCTGATTCGTTTGGCTGGCATCGATGATTGCTGTTAGGTGCTGCAGATGAATAGTTGTTCATTATCTGTGCCAGACGTTGATGAGGCCACAGCTGGCTCATTACCTGACGTTGATTATGCCGCAGCTGGCTCGTAACCTGACGTATGTTTTGACGTTAACATTAGCAGCACCCGTCAATGTAAATTGTGAAAATACTACTGCAGAAGATAACTCGCAGATGTAGTTGATACGCTGGGTGAACCAATAGAGGTAAAGCAGAAGGGACGAAAAAAAAAAAAACCTCACCGACTAATATATAGCGACCGAAAGCAGAGGGTAAGCATTACCTGATGCTGCCATAACAAAGAATACCAGAAGTCTCAAAATGCAAGAACTCACAAGCAGCCTTCGATTCCTTATAGTTATACCGCAGTGTGGAGGAAATATGATGCTCAGAATTGTTGTTCCATAGCTCAAAAAACACGGGCGGATGCAGTTTATTATAGCATCAGCATCTAGAACAGGTCAATTTCATTGTGTTCCAAACAAAAAAGAAGTTGAAAGGAAGATGGAGAACTTGGAATGATGAGCAGTAGACGAACCAGGAATGTGGGTTTAAGCCAACGGTCCGACAAAGTGACTAGTCTTCTTCAGGGCAGCAACTGCTTTCTTTTGCAGCGTTGGGAAAATCAGTTAGGAACTGTCGCTAAGGAAAGCAGTGGCTGCCCTGATGAAGACAAATCCGTTTGTGGTGATGTTTGCTTAACACGACAGTGATTTATCTCCTTCGAAGTCATATCCATCCAGTAAAAGCAAAATGCGTCGGAGAGCATCTCACTTTATTTTCTAAAAAGTTAACGTCAAAGGCACAAAGAAAATACAAATAGATGCTCCAGATTTATCACGCGCCCACTTCGAGCAAGCTATATGGCACGCAGTTTCTCATCAAATACTGCATCAGAAAACGTGTTTTGTATGACTTTACTGCACCTTGCATTTTTCTTTACTGTTAAGATTTGCACTTCCGCTGTGGTTTTCTCGTACGGAGACCGCTTCCTATGAGGCTGCGTTCATAAGTTATATATGGCCTTTCTTGATTAATGACTTCGATGCGCAGCACTCCAACCAAAGCAGTTCAATCTAATCGTGCAAGTTGGACAACTTCAAGAGTCAGACTCCGTTCCACACCACAGTGCACTCATTTTTATCACGCTATTTTGGCTGAGTGGGGTCTTGACGTGCGCAACTGCAAGATTATTTCCTTATGTGTATTGTATCGTATAGAACGCTGCTCTTTCGATCGATGAGCAGGTCAAGGAGAAGACGATGTGTAGAGAAGTGATGGAGTATTAGAAAGGGGAAGCGAGGAGGAAGAGTAGCGAGACAACAGTTGAAGATGCCCTGTAAAGGAGAGGAAGAGAGAGAGAAGTCATAAGGGAAAAGCAAGAAGGTTAACCAGGTTGAGCCGGGTAGGCTACCCTGCACTGGGGAAGGGGGAAAGGGGAATGAAAGAGGAAAAGGAAGAAAGAAGCCCACAGTTCATACTGTTCCACACCCAAGCGTTCATTGTTGAGTCAGTCACAGGCGGTCATATAGGCTGGTGCATTTCAAGAAACGCACCAGCACCTTTGCGATCTTGCACATAGCAGACGCACGAGGCCACGGGCCCAAGATCTTCTCTTCTGTGGGAGGACGGTTGTCTAAGTGCCCTAAAGCTGTCCGAAGGGCACTCCTTTCATCTTCATGTGTAGGGCAGTCACACAGGATATGTTTAGTAGTTTCTTCGACAGCACATGTGCTGCAATTCGGTCTGCCCTCCATTCCAGTTACGAATCAGTAGGCGGTTGTGAAAGGAACTCCAACTCGCAAGCGGCGCGGTAGCGTTTCTTCCCTTCGGGTATAACCAGCTAAAAGTTGTATTGTCATATGTGGGTCCACGGTACATAGGCACCGGTAGGTAAATGCCGGTGGGTTCCAGAGAGAGAGAGAATGAAGAGGAAAGGCAGGGAGGTTAACCAGATATGAGTCTCCGGTTTGCTACCCTACACTGGGGATGGGGGATAGGGGTTAGAAAGATGACAGAGAGGAAAACGCTAAATAAAAGGGGAAAAAAACACGCACACATGGAGGCACACACACAAAAGGCGTTCCAGTTAAAGTCGTTCACACAGGCCGGTAGATCGCAAAAAGCGCAATAGCGCTTGCACGGCCTTCTTCTGTGACGGAAGGTCCTTTCGATGTTGTAGAACTCTTTTCTCGGATAGCGCTTGGTCGTCCAGTTGGTCAAGTTCGTGGCGAAGGCATGCCCTCTGTGTAGTGTACTGCGGGCAGGCACACAAAATATGGCCAATTGATTCTTCATGGCCGCAGTGGTCACAGGTTGGGCTGTCGGTCATCCCTATGCGGAATGCATAGGCTTTAGTAAAGGCAACACCCAACCAAAGTCGATATAAAAGCGTGGCGTCTCTACGGCGAAGCTGTGATGGCGCTCGAAGACTTAGTGTTGGATCAAGTGAGTACAGTCGCGTGTTTCTTAAATGTGACTCATTCAATTGCGACGCGGTGCACTGCCGAGCAAGTAGGCGGAGCTTCCGTGCTGCGTCAGTTCTAGAATGAGGAATCGGGACGTGGCGCTCCTCAGTATGGGCTGAGCGGGCAGCCTGATCCGCCCGTTCATTGCGGATAATCCCGCAGTGACTTGGAAGCCACTGAAAGGTTATCTCATGGCCTGCTTCACTTATATGTTGCAACGTCTCTGTAATATGGAATATTAGTTGTTCGTGTGGTCCGCGTCGTAAAGGTGACAGTAGAGACTGCAGTGCCGCCTTCGAATCGCAGAATATTGTCCATTTCTGTGGTGGTTCATCACCAATGTGATCCATTTTCTTACAGTAATAATATGGGCAAGACCGCAGAGGTACCACGCTGCATCCGTTCTCGACAATGATATTGAGGTGCTTTCACATTCATCATGTATATCAAGGCTAGCTTTGTCGGCACTTTCATTGCCAGTAATGTTGCAGTGCCCAAGTAGCCACTGAAATACAATGTCCTGATCTCTGTCCACAGTTTGATGGTAGCGTAATCATATCTCTGATACCAATTGTTCATGTGGCCTGTGGGGCAGAGATGATAAGAGTAGTTGCAGGGCTGCCTTTCAATCACAGAATACAGCCCAGTGATTTGGTGGTTGCTGCTGCACATATAGCACTGCACTACGGAGGGCAGTAGGTTCGGACCCGGTCGATGTTGTGACGTGGCTGATCTTGAACTTCTTGCAGATTGACATCCACAGAATGATTACTGCACCAGTAGAGCTGGCTAAAGTCGAAGGGTGAATTGTATAAATGTGAACTTGATTGGAGTATGAATCATGCAGTAGACGTAGAGCGGCTTGATTCAGGGCACAAGCTGGCAAGTGGGAATTCTTTCCAACTACTGGAATAGAAAGCCGCACTTGTGGCAGCCGGAGACACCACAAAGGACAAGATGATCTTGCTGCAGGCGCGAAATCAGATATAATCGAGGACTGGTATGAGGCTAGAGTGCCCGAAAAAGTTGTGTCTGGTTTACTTTCCGAGAGAGAAGCAAGGTGTTCAGACTGAAGTCGGGAAAGTTGACGAAGATGATTTCTAAGGGTGTCTATGACGATATACGTACTGATGGGATGTTCCTTGGCGATGGCAATTGTTGCGGCTGTTCCAGCGCATCGAGGTAGACCCAGATATATTCTGTGCTTCAGCTTGCGTGCTTTCAAGATTACGTGCTTTCTGGGATTTGTCCCCCTGGTCCTTGAGAGCACCGGAGTGCTGTAACACAAGAAACCTATGAAGAGCGCTTTGTACAGCTGAAGCATAGAACGCACCCAAGGTCCCCATGGTTTTCCAGCAATTGCTTTGAAAAAGTGAATGATCGAGAGGAGTCACTTATTTAGGTAGGATACATAAAGGCTGCAGGAGAGGTCGTGGTTGCCAATGATCCCTAAAAATCGATGAGTTCTCTTGTACAAGATAGGTTGGCCGTTAATAGACACCAGGTATGCAAGCATTGATTTTCATGTGAAGGCGACTAATCTATGGCGCAGGAATGTTAACACCCACGTGAGAAAAATTGGCAAGCATTTTGTAGAATATATTTCCTGTAGTGGGGGACGTGATTGAAAATTTTGGGTGAGCAAATAAAATAGCAATCCCGTTCCGTTAAGGTTCCACTCAGAGGGTACAACATCTATGAGAGTACTATGTTAGGGTAGTTGGCGCATAGCCTAATAATTTGAGGCGTAAGGTGAAAATCAATGGAAAAAAAAAGAAAGGAAAGAAAGAAAGGAGTACGTTGAATAGTGTTGGTGGCGACTGAAAGAATTTAAAAGAAAAAATCACCGACGATTACGATACTCCCTAATGCGAAATTTGAGCGCATCCCTATACATTTTTTTTTAATGTCGCGATATATTTTCTGGCACAGACAATCTGTCTATTTTGCTTTTCCCTTCCCTCCTGTACATCCTATCTCAGTACCGAGTAGCAAACTTAGCATGTCCTCTCGTTAATATCCCTGTCATTCTTTACTAAAATGAAAATTTTTTTTTTGCTGATCCATTAAACGGGTCCGCCATGCATTAGCAACAGCCTAAGAAGATGGACGTCTAATGCTCGTAGCTTCTTAAGAATATCGGCGAAATCGAAAGAGGATTACACTAGTAGACAAGATCCGTAATAGGCTTAACATCTTTGCTCCGGACAAATAACCGCAAAGGAACCTTGAGTGATAGTGATGTCAAGACGGGAAGTCAGCCTGCAGACAGTGAAAAAAAAATGTAAGGGACGTGACGTACAGGCTGGACAGGTGTTCCCATCCTGAAGGCCTGCTTCTTTATGCCGTGCACGACAGTGGTCAAGCCTAATTCTTTGTCTTCGTTGGCTTGTCACAGGGGGAGATAAACTTATATTGCCCTTTTAGGCGGCTACGGACAAAGATAATCTAAAAAAAGAAAGCAAAAAGGCTTTGCTGGATTAGAAAGTTTTCAGATTACTTGATACAGTTTTCGAGGGGTTCCTTCGCGTGAGTATGTGCGAAAAACAAGTTCTTCGTCTAGAGAGAATATGTTTTCCCAATTTTTCACGACCTTGGAGTGTGCTGCCTCGTTAAGGTATATCCTCTATATTTGTGACTTTCTTTTCATTTATATTTCTTATAACTTTTCATTTTCTTTATTCGTTTATCCGTCCTCGAACAGTGCGAGTAGTCGAGTTAGACTGGCCAACTTAATAAGGTTAGGGTTAAGGGAGAAGGAAACTTGGCAGAGGTTATGCGCTCGCTATATCTGATGCTAGACATGTATATATAATTCCAGCTTTGTATTTTTGTACGTAGCGACAAACTTCAATAAGCTACACATGATATGTCTTGCGTAAACCTATATAAATAGGCTTGTTATACAGTAGCGGCAGCAGCAATGGAATCACATCAATTCATAACTGGCACTCGCATGCTCATGAAGTGACATTGCTCCACAGAGCACGCGCAAGCATTGGCAAGCGTTCGGCAAAATAAAGCTAAGCCTAACACAGTGCTGACATGTCGTCTGCTTTCTTCGGGGATCGAACGAGACCTACGGGTCTCGTCAAACAAGGCTCGTCAAAGAGGCTCGTCACAACAATTATAAGTCCGATTGGGAGTACTCGATAAGGGCCACCGCCAGTTTGGTCATGTTGGAGTGAAGAAAACCTTGCAAATATTTTCACCACAGTATTAGTGGCCAGAAATTATCAGCGATGTTTCTACATACGTTCGTCATTGTGATACATGCCACAAAGACAAGAAACCAAAAAATCAAGCTATTTGGGTTACTGGAGTCTCTGCCACCTGCCGAGCAACCTTTCAACCTTCTCGCCATGGACACTATCGGTGGCTTTGCGGGATACGGCTGGTCAAAGAAGTTCATTCACTTCGCCATAGAGCGCGCCGCGCGTTCTGTGTGGGCCTTTGCTCAACAAAGTGAGACGTCTGATGTCTACATGTCTTGCCTGAAAAACATCTCCGCTGCTCGAAAACCGAAGAAATTTCTCTCTGACCGTGGAACAGGATTCACCGCGGTAAATTCAAACAGTTCTTGAAACACAACAAGAATCATGAGCTCCTCACGTCATTGCAGCATCCATAGTACAACGGCATGAACGGACACACCATACTATAGTGACTCGACTCAAATGCAAAATCAATGAAGAGCCCCGCAAACCATTGATTCAGCATCTTTAGGAGGTTGTTCACGTATGCAACGGGACTCCGGACGAAGTGACAAGGTATCCACCTTGTTTTCTGATGCCTGGAATACCATCTTATACCCCACTGCTAAACAGCCGAGTCCGAAAATGTAGAAGAGGCTGGAAACGCGGCAATTCGTAATTACGTCACATACCAAGAAATGAACAAGGTCATATACGACAAACATTTTCTACCAATTTAACTTCAAGATGGTTATTTCCTGCTCTACGAGACACCGTGGCATCCAAACCAAGGAAAACTCTGCAGTGATGGGTGGACCTTACGGAATAATCCGCAAAGTGCCCGCATTGAATTACGATATTGACCATTCCGTGATACCGTTATGTATAAAACCACCGACATTGTGCTTGTCAGCGAGTTACGCCGTCATTATTGTCCCAGCATGCCGACCTTATCGTCGTGTATATATATATATATATATATATATATATGTATGCAAGGGAGAAGAAAGGGGGTTAACCGAGGGGCCCGATTTTTATTAAACATATTATAAGAAGCCAACAAACACACCAAGAGCAGCACAAAGAAAATTGTACTTGCTAGTTGAACTAAAGAAATTATAAATTAATGGAATTGAAAGTGGATGAAAGAACAACTTGCCGCAGGTGGGGAACGATCCGCCATCTTCGCATTACGCGTGTGATGCTCTATCTCTGTCTCTCTCTCTCTCTCTCTCTCTCTCGCTATATATATATATATATATATATATATATATATATAAAACGATCTAGCTTTTACTTACGCTTATTTGGTCAATGCCCGTCGTGACCACTCTCAGATGAGAGCAGTGCATAGTGGATTCACAAGATCATCATGACCTCATCCGTACGGTTCATCGCACATTTTCTATTATGCGTTTATCAAACAACTCCCCAACACACGAAAATCAAATTGTGGCCCAGGCCTAACCAAGCACTTCGCTAGTTCATTGCATGCATCCTGCGACACACGAAATTCTCCTGAACGACCATTACTGGCCAATATTGTAGAGCGGGTATGGGGCACTATGGCACAAGAACTACAGAATTCTTAAAAGTAGCAATCATCATCATCTTCAGCAGCAGCAGCCTATTTTAATGTTTTATTTTAAAGTGTATTTCATGAAAGCATTAATTCGTTCACAGTAATGAAGCTAATGATAGTAGACGTTGTGCAGTCTTCATTTCGTTCCACGTAGGTGCCACTAAGTAGGTGAAACGTATTTCCAAAAGTGTTCTGCTTACGAAGTGTAATTCGTGGGAAACAAACATCTTCAAGTGTCAACTCTTCCTTCGATCGATCTTCCTTCAACTGCTACGGCGTATCACTGTTATCCTCTTTCCACATAACTTTCACCCTAATAAGTGGAGCATTACAATATGCTTCCACGAATGTTCGACAAAGCAGCGGAACATACTTACAAAAAAAAAAACATTGCACTTGGTATAACTGCAGTGGAAAGAGAATAAGAGTGTATCGTTCACACGCCGGTGGAATCACATGAGCAGCGCAGCACTTGTCGGGGCGAGGAGGCGCTTCAAGGCCACTCCTATACGGGTTCTGCGGTTTCTTCACCGAGGCAGCGACAGGCATCGCGTTGGGTTCCATTGCAGGCTTGGCCAACTGGCGCGCATTATCGATCGCTCGGAGGCGCGAAGACGGGTTGAGGGTACGCGGGGAAGGAAAGGAATCTTTGCTTCCTTCTCTCTCGGCGTTCTCATTGCGGCAACGCGATCCGCAAGCCCCTTCAGTTTCTTTGTGCTAGCGCACTGCGCCGGACGCTCTGGCATCGTCGCTCTGAGGGAGGCTTCGTTAGCCTGTGACCTCGAGGCTCCTTACCCTACTTCGTATAGACGCATTGCGGGTCAGTGAGCATCGCGCGTCCATAGTGAGACGTTCAGAGGCCTTCAAGGAGGAGCGTCCGGCACGCACAGCTGGTTCATCTTAGCCTACATTGTCGTCAGAGAGATTCGTTGTCATAGGTTGAGCCGTCCATTCGGGCTATTGAACGTCCCTTCGGAGACACAATGGGACGCATTTTATTAAATTTGCGCGCACACACAGAATCACGAAAGCCGTTGAGACAAAAGAAGCATTCGGGCAGAGTCGTATCAAAACTAGTCTCCTGAGATACGCCTTGAGTCTCTCATGCGTCAATCGTCAACCTTTATGGAAGAGTGTTGCCTACAGGCAGCATGCTAGAAAATAATTTGCTTCAACAAAAACTTCCGGAATATTCTTTAATAAAGTTTCTTCTTCTAGCTGAGTTTTAAGTATTGAGTACAAAATTTCTTGTTAAATTTGTTCGGCGAACATGTAGAAGGCAACGAGTGCCTTTATTATTTTTTTAGAGCAGGAACACGGGATGAGGAAGCCAAAGTTTGGCCCGCGACTGGATTTCTTTTGAAAGAAAGGTCAGAGGCGACAGTTCGATGCAGGGCCTCCGGCTAATATGGTGTTGCACACGTGATATGAAGCAAATAAAATCTACACCCATGATTCACATATGAAGAGAGCACTTTGTATAAATTGCCCAATGAAGCTTTAGGTGGCTTAGGGTGAAGCCCACTTCCAGTCTGCTGCCTGGTTTTTGCCTTCTTTTGCTGAAAAAAAAAAAAAGAAAGCTTCCGCAAACACATCCAAACTACACCGGAAGAGCCAACGAAGATCTAGACGAAGAATTTGGTGAAACCGAAATTAGAGCAGCACTGCATAAACTCTAAACCAAATCGGCAGCGGGAGCAGACGGCATAACAACAAAATCTTTAAGAAACCTAGACGACGATTCTACGACAAAACTAACAGATTATATTAATGAATGCTGGAAAGCGGACGAAATTCTAAAATCATCGAAGACAGCACATGTGATATTAATGCCCAAGCCAGACAAACGCCTACCATCAGAGAATGTAAGACCTTTAGCCCTCACACCTTGTGTAGGAAAGCTAAGGGAACATGCAATCTTAACGAGAATTACTAATTAAGAGAAGACAGAGATCTACTGCCCAGCACAATGCTGGCAGAACAGCAAAAATATAATATACATGTACATATATACATATATGCTCTTTGATTCCCAATTTCCTATATTGATTTTTGCTATTCTGCCAATTAGGAAGTTTCGAACATAGTTGTATGTTCTTTCTCCTAAGTCTAGCTCAATGCTCTTTCATCTAGCACTAATCTGATTGTCGACCAAACTAAACGACATAGAAGGCCTAAATCCCAATATGTACGCCGATGACATCCCCATATGTCGACGATTTGTGGCAGTGATGGGCAAATAGAACAAACACTTCAGAACGCGATAGAGACAGTAGAACGACACTGAAGAAAGGACCTGGCTGGCCTGCTCAGCCGAAAAGTCAGAATTATTGTTTTACAAACCCACAGGAAGAGGACGCAAATCAAATAATAGCACAGACGCGAATGAGTCAGAAGAAGCAGAAATACAAATAAGCACTGCGGATGGAACACTCATACCTAAAGTGGGTAAAATCGCAATCCTAGGCCTAATAATAGAGGCCAAAGACAACGGCAAAATAATCAGGAAATTAGAGGGAACAGTCTCTCAAGTAACAAGATAAATCAAAAGGATAACTAACAAACACAACGAAATGAGAGAAAAAGACGCAATAAGACTGGTACAGGCATTGGTCCTAAGCCGAATGGTATACATGGCACCATAACTCAGATGGTATGCCACTGAAAATAACAAACTAAAATGCCTAATAAGTAAAGTATACAAGTAGGCATTAGCACTTCCAATAAGCACTCCGTACAGAAAGATTACTAGCACTGGGACTACACAGCACATTGGATGAACTCGCAGAAGTTCAACGCATATCGTAGTATAAAAGACTCGATCAGACAAAGACAGGAATAAGTGTATTAGCAAGATTGCGTATTACCTATCTCGCACAACACGGAGAAAAGAAGTAAATGCCAAGAGATCAGAAATATGATAACGATTCCCCCGCCCCTGCCAAAGAACATTCATCCCACACAACATGAAGGACGAAGACAGAGCAGGGCCAAAGAGATACAGAAAATATTTGGACGAGATAAAGCAGCAGTTTTTGTAGACGCAGCTAGACTGAAACGCAGGAGAGCTTAGACTGCAGTCGTAGTCAATCACAAAAAAAAAGAATGTGTAACAAGCGTCACAATAAAGAGAATATACAGATGCAGCAGAAGAAACGGCGATAGCACTAGCAATAACACAAACTGAAGCATAGATAATAATCAGTGACTTACAGGCAGCGGTTCGCAACTATGCAAATGGCCAAATCTCCCCGGAGGCACTAACAAATATTTTTGGAAGTACCCAAAAAGAAAGACAAAAATGTTCAATTACTATGGACGCCTGCACATACTGCGACCTCACCAGGGGACTGTGGAGCCAATGAGGCGGCACACAACGCAGCTCGTGGGCTAACCGATTGAGTTACGAGAAACGTTGATGCCGGCAGCTTGGGGGTTACCGAAGAAGGTGAGGACGGAGATTGGGAGTGGGGAGACAACTTGACCAAATACAAAGGTACAACAATATTTTACAAAATGCAGAGGTGCATTTATCCACTACCTTACCAACACTAAACAAATCGCAGTCTGTTTAGTGGTGTGGCAGTTACAAACAAGCACATACCGTAATCCAGTAATGGGGAATATAAATTATCCGGGTATATACAAGACAAACGAATGGAAGGTATGCGGCTCAATAGCAACTCTTGAGCACATGGTCTGGAAATGCAATGGGCTGACGAGCAGCAACGGGGACACGGCCTCTAGCGAAAGCCTCCACGTGTGTTTGCGCGCTGTGCTTGCTGTTCAGCTCAGCCCCGGAAGATCAACTGTGGGCAGTCCAGCGGGCCGACGACGCCGCCAGAGTCTAAGGGCTCGTGGCACATGCCTAGGCAAGGTGAAGCCCACCCTATTAACTTGCCGGGCAACAATAGCACCACCACCATCTTTTTCTAATTTTCGTTAGTTATGCCTATTCTCGATGTGTTTTGCACGTTTGACAGAAAAATGAACATGTTTTTCTTTTCATGTATCATTTCTGATTCTCAAAGGGTTAACGTGTTGCACGCTGAAAACAACTGTATAAACATGTTACGAGGGCTGTACGCAGTCGAAGTAGCGAGCCCGTTTAAACGTATGCGGCATACGTAAAATGAGCGCAGTCGAAGAAGGACACCCGATGTCCTGCTTCGACTGTCCTGAGGTGTAAACCTGATGTCATTAATAATTTAGTGAATCTGAACATACACTTACATTACTTGCACTCAGAGGTCTAAACGATGCTGGAGACTGATTCCTTGCTATTATTACAAAAAGGAACTGTTATGAGAAGAGAGCGTCGCAGGAATGGTTTGTGATACGAAGACTTCATTTGTGAAGAAAATACGCAGCGGTTGGCTTTGTAGTTGTGTCATTTTGCAGCTAAGCACGGGATGGTTGGTTTGTTTCTGGATTGCAGCCGTCGCGTCCTGCTGGGAACGGAGTTGCGCAAATCACTCGTGTAGCGACTGATTTGTAATCGTTTAAGCTATCGAGGTTGTAGAAAATACTTCGCAGCCTTCTGTGGCCCCTGTCATAGCTCATATTTTGCTCTTGGGCGTTAAAACTTTCTGATCATCCCCAACCATTAGTTAGCAGCCCGACGAATGGCGCTTTGCGTTCGCAGCCCTCGCTTAGCCTACCTAATTGGTTATCGACCCCTAATGCCTTTCTCCTCTCCACTGTGAGGCTTACGTCGATTAGCGATGGAACGAAGTGAAAAAAAAAAAGAACTTGCTTCCAACCGTCGCCGTCGAATGACGAACAATATCGGCAGTCCTCGCCGCAGCGAAGGAAGGTACTAGCCGCCCAAATGCGTTATAGGACATCGGATCAATGGCATAATTCAAAAAGCCTTCCGAAGGCAACACCAACTTGTATTTACACAAATACTGACCCTTATCTTTTGAAAATTTGTAAAATATACCGCGTCTTTATCGCGTGTCAAATTATCGTGCTTAGTGAAATGCGAACACTAGGAAACCTGAGATATTTCAAATTGACACTAAGTTTCGCCTCCAAACCTTGGATCTGGCGTCATCGACACTATGATGACGTCGCGACACGGAGCACAATTTAGCTGGTGTTGTGTAGCAGCAAGGCTTAGTATGATGATTTGTCTGATAAATAATAGAAGCAAAAGTGGTGCACGCGTATATACTCTGACTGTGCTTGCGTGTGCCAGCGGTAGCGTTCGAAGGAAGTGAACCAGAGGTTTGTTACGTCACGCAGCGTCACCTTCTGGATATCGACGCCCAAACTGATTCGTAGAAACAAGTTTAACAGTAAATTATTCACCACTCTCTGACGCTTCCTAATATTTTCACAGGACTTACCGTCTCTCTACCATAGGGGAAAGATCACTCGCAAATGTCATTTTAGCGCTGGCAAAATATTTTGTGTCATGCCTGCTTTTCCTTTTTTTTTTGCTTTAAATGGAAGGTCTTGACCTTTAAATGGTCGAAAAAATACCGGCAAAGGTCTCAGAGCTCTCTATATAATTTATTATAAAACCTTTTCAATAGACAGTTTCCGTTTCACTTCATAGGCTTCTACTGGATCGTGGCGTGATGACCCAGTACGTGGTCAACAGGGAGCTGTGCATTACGTTTGGCATTGGCTCCGGCTCAACCGTTCACCTCCTGCACTGCTAACTGGTGGGTGGCCCACTGTAGTAGTATACGAGGCGACCTAGCGGCTCGGAGCGAGTGTGTCTCACCTTACATCGGTAAAGTGAGTTAGACCGGACAGATGCACATCCGCAGCACACAAACGCAACAACTTTTGATACTTGTCTAATGTCGACGAAGGCATGCACAATTTAAAATGCGAACAACAAATGCAGGCACGCACTAACAGGCTATTTGATAAAGCACTAACTGGCAGGTGGTTTGGCGAGCTTAAATCCAATCTACAAAGTCTGAGAACGCACACTATACTGTTTAGCTAAATGAAAGGAAGTTCAAATTACTACTTTGAAAACTGCCGGCAGTCGTCTAGCCGCTTCCCCTGAGGCCCTCGAAGCACAATCGAAGGGCTTACTTGGCTCCAGTGTCCAAAGCGGGGTCGGGATGAGTGGCGTATGAGAAGGAAGCCGTCATCCTGGAGGAAAGCAAGGAGGAAAGCCAGGAAAGCCTTTCCGCACCTTCTTCCAAACTTTCGCGCCCTTCGCGGCCCGCGCCTAGGCGGTATTCGATACCTTCGTCCGGCCGACGTGGGTATGTTTCTCTGCAGACCTCCAAACCTCGGTCTGTTCAGCGGTCCGGTCTGACCTTTTTTCCATACTTTCGGCTCGAAACGCCATCCACTCTTTCCACACGTGCACCCGCTTGACGCACCCCACTGACTGATATATTTTAGCACCCGTGGTTCTTTGGCGGTTGCGTCCAGAACTCGAGCTTGGCAGCGTCAAAACCTAGCACTGCCCTGTTCCCACGTGGCTGCATTCTGCACCATGGCGTCACGACGCAGTATAAGTGAAATTTCCAGTATAATAGCCAATAAATTAAATCATTTAGGGCACTTTCAGGTTCACCAGTATTTCTTCAGGGGTTTATAGGTTGCGGAAAACACCCCGTCAGTAATTCCTTAATTGGTGTTTTGATTTCGCTTTGCATGCCAACCGGTTCCAGCTTCTTGATTTGCATTTCGGGTAATGCGACCGCGTAAGCTTAGTGATGCGTAGAGCACATACGTATATGTTGAGGATTCAGCGTGTCTTACGGGTTATATAGGCTCATTTAAAGTGCGTAAGGTTCCCAGCAGACGGAATTATGTGCTGCAAGCGTCGTTGGTCAGTCACCCATGCCATTCGAATTACTGTGTTCGGCTCCCAATGGAGTGTAGCTCTCTTTGGGAGTCACGTACAGTAATTCTGCATGACGTGGTATAGCCTCCATCACCGTTGTCTTCAGAAAATAACCATCTCGTCGACGCACGGAAATGAACAACAGCCGTTCCCTAACTGTTTAAAATGAAGAAGCGCAAAACACGACAAAATAAAACGTTCGGGCTGAACGAATATGCCATGCTCACGAGTATACCGGGGGGCTCGTTAATTTACTCAATCGCCGAAACTCATGCACAACTTCAACTCCCGCTGGTTTCCCTTGCATGTTCATCCCCTCTTTGCAGTGTCTTCCTAATTGCATTCGACTCTCAGTTACGCTGTGAAAAGCTACCCATTTATATGGAAGAGCGAAAAGTGCTTGCGCAAGAATGACTTGCGGCATCTCTGACACGTACAGCCGAGAGTATAAGTAACTTTCCGTTCCCTCCCACTCGTTCCCTAGGGCACTAACCCTGCTTTTCCTTTTTTTTTTACGTAAAGGCAACACCGAATGCTTTGTCACAGTTATTTCGTGGATGATCCTAACGATCCAGTAAGGTGAGGACATTACGCTTGAGGGCAAAGACACTCAGTGCAAAAAACCTCGTCTTTCGCTCGTTAGGTCGGACATTAGAACTTGCTTTCTGTAATTTACGATTGGTTCCAATGGCTGACATTCGCAGTGGCCCTTACGAAATGGGCAATACGAACAACGACAACCTCATTTATATGCATGCCTCCTGGGGCGGTAATCCGCTTGCGCAAGCCGTTTGGGTCGTGTCAGCGGAATGACTCGCTGTTCTTTTGTACTGTCGTGGACATTCACGTAGCATGTGCAAATCCGTGCAGAATGGTTGATGGCGAAAGGTAACGGCCACCGAGTCTCTGGGCAGCTCAGGGCAATTAGGAGTGAGGGCCTGTGCGTTCAGGCCGGTTAGCAAGAAGGTGGCCGGCCCGACACAAGATCTAGAATCGAAATAAAACAACAAACGAGTGGCCAGAACCGAAAGACGGGGACGACCAGCACATCAAACGGCGTAACTACTACACAAATCTGGACTGTCCCTCGGTGCCCCCCCTTCCCCCCCTCGTATCCTTAACCTGTTGCGAAGCTTAGACAACAGATAATTTATTTTTGTCCTGTTAATGTATCATTGTTATCAGGAAAAAACACTATCAACTCCCCTTCACGGTGTTAGTCTGAGAGAGAGAGAGAAGGGAAGAAGGAAAGGCAGGGAAGTTGACCAGACTGAGTCCAGTTTGCTATCCTAAACGTGGGGACGGGTCTGAATGCGCCTGTAATGCTGCTTATTCGAGCCTGTTTGCTTGATTCCAGCGACGGCAATCTTTGCTAGAAAGTTTGGAAATATCTTACTCAAACGAATAAATTACATTGCGAAATTGTCTCTTTTTATCATGGTTTACGTTTATTCGAGTTTTCTAAATTAGGAAAAAATCTCGTGCGTTAAATTGTTTTGTACCTAGCAATTTTTACATTTCTAACTCAACTTGGCTTTGCCTCCAAGTTCGTGATGACTGGCATATGTGCGGGATCCTCAGGTTAACAGCAGCAATGCTGCAGCTACAGCCAACAACTACAAGCCACGAAGCTGTACTCGTCTCATCCACTACCGTTACTGCCTCGCTAACTCGAAAGCTTCCCGTCATTTAGAAACCAATGTTGCGTTGGAATCGCATTTTCTTGCGTTGAAAACTGTACGCTGCAAACCTCAACGTTTCAGTTCTCTCGAGAAGTGACTGGCGATAAAGTTGTTAGAAAGGCTGCTGTGAGCACCGCGGAGGCGTTAAGCGCTACGTAAGTTTGCGATTACAATGTGCAGTTGCAATGTACGAATGCACTTCTCTATCTTTCGGCCAAAAGGTAGCATCAATTTTCTGTTGCAAAGTCTGACTGAGAGCACCCAATTCACTATCATGGTACCATCATAATATAATGAACTCCAGTCAGTTCACACCGTTATTATTTTTGTCAAACGAGTGGAGAAGAGCGCCACCACTCGACTGCAAACAGAAAAAAAGAAAAAAAAAGCTACCCTTCTCAAGGATTGCCGTGAGACGTTAATGCGAGCAGTGACCACTTCTTTCGAGCAGCGGCGCTGCATGTTCTTCCTCGAGTACAGGTGGAGGGTGAACAGCGGAACCTTCTAGAATACAAGGGTCAAGAGTGTGGCATGGATCACCTCCAAATATAATTTATAGTGCATGATTATGAAACGGGTGTGCGGAAGTCCCATATATGATTCCTATGACCTATGATGCACGTTCTCTCGTCAGCGAACTCACCGCTAATTTCCTTATTTCCTCCCTTCCTCTCTCTCCCTGTCATCTTTGCTTTCCCTTTTCCCATTCCCCCGGTGTAGGGTGGCCAACCGGACGTTACTCTGGTTAACCTCCCTGCCTTCTGTTTTTCTGTTTCCTTCCTTCCCTTCCTAAGCCGACTGAAGTATGCTCGTCGCCATTGTTGCATGATCCGGATAGTCTGTCCTAACCTATAGCCGTAGAGCGCAAGGACACCTTCTGTCTCTGCTCATCGACCAAGTGTCGCGCGTCGTCTTTTCCAGCATCTTCGTTTTTCTCTGTGTTCCTCGACTGCTGATTGTACATGATTTGCGCCTGGCAGGCGAGAGACAAGACAGCGACGCGGCCCAGCACGAATGGGCTCGCACGCGTCTTTTTGCGACCACAGGAACTCAACGCCTGCACAATAGGCACTGCCTGTGGGACGACGCGTTTTGACCGTTTAAAGCTTGACGGAAGTCAAGCTTGAAACGCTAGTCAATCTTGTCACTAACTTTTCCAAATGTTACGAAGAGGAAGCCCGATGACCAAATGTATTTACAAATGGTTACACCGGGAAAAGTTAGTGGTAATCGCGCAGGCTGCTACAAAGGTCACAGCTCAAGTAGACAGCCTACCACTTCCTCTTCGTCTTCCTCTTGCGCGCACAGTCCGGTCCATATGCACCGTAACAATATTATTAGAAGCAGACCATGCAGGACTCCTCTGACACGCCTCGAAAACGGACACTGAAATGAGGACTCTTGATCGAGCGCTCACAAAACCAACTATCTGATACTCGACATAACCAGCCACGGGTACTCCCATGCCCTCTTCTTAAATCACAGAATGCACGTTCAGTTTCGTTGATGAATATGCTGTCGCGCGCAGGCTTGGGGTGGGGTAACTGTTGATGAGTTGTGTAGCGTTGTACACAACGACTTTTCTTGCGTGCCCGAAGCCGCCTGCACCAAGATGCACTTAAAGTATCGAGCAATATACGATCGGGCTGTTACTTTTTACTCATTTTGCGCCCACATATTCAGGATTACACGATCGAAGTCACTGCAACGGCGAAAAATGCCCTTGTTTGCACTTACGAAGCCATGCGCATGCTCCATGTCTGCAGAGAGAGAGGAGGGAACGCGAGAAAATGAGCGCGTTATCGGTCTCGTAAAGGTTCGTGTTGGCTTGTATACAGCGCGTGCGCAGTCCAGGACCCCCTTATACTTTACTCTTGCGCCGCCTGAGACTTTTCCGGGTGAGCCGAAACGAGCCAACATCCCGCGCCGCCCGAACTTCCCAGAAGCGGTGGTAAGAAGCCTGCAAAGCTGCCGTCGACGTTGTCTAGTTTCCATGGTCCCGAACGATGCCTTGCCACGTCGTTGAAGGTAAGTGCGTCCCACAGCTCTCATTATCCGTGGCATAATTGTGTTGAGCATGCGTAATTAAAAAAACATAAGAAATATTTGTCCTCAGCAGAGACGATCGAAGCGTAAAATTTGTGTTGTTGCCATCGTATTTTCGATGCCGCCTTGGCCGGCCGTGCCTCGTAGAAAGCACCGGAACCAGCAAATCACGCCTTCCCTTTATAAACTTTGTCTCAGGTATGCATTATATTAGACAGGGGTCTAAAACACTATGAGAGGCCTTCGTCCTGCAGTGAATATTAAAGATAGGCTGCTGTTGCAGCTGCTGCTGCTGATGATGATGGTGATATTAGCTTCGTGCCGTGTGTTACGTAAGTACTATGCTATAGCTACGCGGCAGTGATGTTCATATCACTGGCGAAAGGCTCAACGTGTTTGTGCAACACAAAGCACCAAACTAAAATCGTTCTGCTCATAGCATTGTGAACAGATATTTTGCGCGCCGTCACTTTATCGTATCTGTGAGTGGCAAAGAAAATACTGTTGTGCCACAACTTGCAGCTTGTTTCACTGTTCCTTTGCCTGTGAACATGAATTTGGAGCCGCGCAACGTAACGAAACGAAGTTGCACTGGATCCATAGCGTACGTCCCGCAAATTACATAGCTTAATAGCTGAAAGTGAGAACAGTGGGACGGCAATGGTGATTACCGCAGGTGTGAGTAGACGAAATTAACGCTGTTAAACGAGCCAGGACTGCTCAGGGCTAACTAAGGCTGTTGGCTGCTGGAACTGTTTGTTGTGGCTTTTTCTCGGCGTGTCTGTGCCGCTCGATAGCGCTGGTAACAAGTTTCGCAGGGTGTGTGAAATACGGCGGCCGCCTTTCTGTGTGAGAGGAATGTAACAGCGCTTGTGTGCCGTGCACCTGATTTATCAACCCCTCATTGAACCGAACGAATGTTTACATAAACAGTGCTCAAGTTCACTTGATCTACAACGGCACTATACGCATTTGTCATTCCAATGCCCTTACTAGTGGGCAATGTTTCTAAAGCACCATAAAAAATCATCTTAAGCTTCGTCTTCTTTTCTTAGGCTTTGGGCGTCCCAGTTGAAAAAGACAACAGAAATTTATGTCGCAACTACAGAAATTTCTGTTGTACGACAGAAGCTCCTGACGTTGCTGTAGTTGCAAAAGATATTCACTTCTAGCATTACGACAGAAATATTCTGTCGCGAAGGCCAAGAGATCTGAAGTGGCCACAGAAACGTTCTGTCGCGACAACAACAGTTCTGAAGTCGCAACAACAGCTTTCTATCGTGACAGCGATTCTGATGTTACGACAGAAATCCTGACGTCGCAACAGAAACATTCGGTTGTGACGACCAAGACTTCTGAAGTCGCTACAGAAAGATTCTGTCGTGACAAGAAGAGTTTATGAAGTCGCAACAACAACTTTCTATCGCGACAGCGATTCTGACATCGCAGCAAGAACTCTGTCGCGACTCCACATTTTCTCTCGTGGCGTTAGAAATGTGCCACTTTCTGTCGCAATGACATAAGCTCTGACGCCGCAACAGAAGCGCTTTCCTTCGCGACGCTTTAAAATTGTATGCGAGTTTCGCATCGGTGGTGTGCACTGTGCTTTTCTCTTTCGCAATATTCAATCGTGCTTCTCTAAAGCCAGCAACGATGATAGCACCGACACCGGTATTAAAGTCGACATGGCCACTTGTTATAATCTTGCAGTGACGACGGGGGACCAGCAACGCCCTACCGGCCTCCTCAAAATTGGCCGCTGATCAAAACCATACCATCTGCGGGAATGGCAGCGTATCCGTTTTTTTTTATTTGGTAAGATGCGGCACACAGGCCTGTGGACTTACATGTGCTGTTACGCTGACACATTAGTTAATTTCCAAAGAAATATTGCATAACAGTTTGCGAAGCGAAAAAGAAGTTTTGCGTTGTTCCACAAAGTTGCGTGAAAAGCCGTCTCGCTCGGGTCTCAGTATTCAGGCACAACGCTGCCATGAGAAACCAGTATGCTGTCAGAATGAACATTCATGCACAAATGTTTATGTAGCTATTTTACACTGAACACAGGAATTATATGCGCGCTCGAAAAGGTAAAGAGCGAGAGACAACTGCCGGAATTAGCAGTACCAACCCTAAGAGTGTCCCCGGTCACTGTTGTATATTCCTGAATTTCTTATTTATTATGGATATAATAAAGAAAAAGCGACGTTCTAGCACTCCACGATCTACTTATTGATGGTAACAACATTGTTGATCTTCAAGAGGTGCGCCAGTTGACGCGGTGGGGTCAAAGCGCACTTCGGCTCTCAAAATGCAAATGTAAACATCAACGCAGGCACAGATTCTTACTCTTGACGTAGCCAAAATGTACGCGTATGTTTGGCGTGGTGCAGTGGTAAGTTACTGGGTTGGGTATACTGAGGTCGCAAGTTCTAATCCACGGAGGGCAACATTTCTCTTTTCTTTTACTTTTATAGTTTTCTTTATGCACTAACAAATTTACATAGCCCTAAAGAGGTCTCTGTCAATTTTTAATTAAATGTTGATCAAGAACTACAGAACATCCGACTACAGTACGTCAGACAACATAACATCCCAAAACACGACAGACCGAAATTTCCTGTTGCGTTTTTCAACTAGGGTGATTTAACGAGAAACCATAATATTACATACGAGGAGTAATTATCAAGTTTCCTTTTCCTTAGCCGGGTAAACACGTTTAAAGTTGCAAACAAAACAGACGAAAAACAAAGTGTCATACATGAGCGAACTCTCGGCGTAATGTGAATTTCTGCACGCAGGAGGTGTGTGTGTAAATATTATGACATATGTCTAAGAGCAACCACGTTTTCTCCGAATGTCACCCTGAGCGGGATTATTAGACGCTACGAAAGTTGGCTCAGGTCGAAGATGTTGCGTTGAATCATCCGATGGAGGCAAGCATACCTGTCCGACTTGTTGCCTAGGCGTCCGCCAATAAACCCGACGACCGAGATTCATTTAGATGGATCGATAAAAAAATGCCAGGTTGCTGTATCCGACCGTTGACACTTGCGTAACGACGACACGTGGCGAAGGTGCGGTGACCCTTGCCCGCAAGGCATTACCGGTTGTGAACTTACACGCAGGGCATTCGCTCGCGATATGTTTTATTATGTTGCACTCTTGTCCATTCTCACATGTTGCAAGACTTTTGGTGTCCCCTAAAGTTATTCTTTTTTTCTTAGTGCGTTCATATGCGCCTATACGCAATGTATGCAATATTATTTTCTTCTGTGCATTCGTTTATGAAAACTCGCGTAATCGCAATTCCCGCAAGTAATGCTTGTTATTTCTATGTCTTTGTTTTCTTGTTTTTGCATCCACAAACAGAAGGTTGCGATAGTTAAGGTGTATTCTAAGGATTATCGCGCTATGAATGTGTTTATTATGAAGCGCACCTGGGAAACTACCGAAATCACAAACAAAATTTATCCCAAACGGTCAATATAAGTGTGAGTCCACTGCGCGAAGTGCAACACTTTTCATGTTATTAGCTGAGAGACAGGGCAAGCTTGGCCGCGTAAAGGCTCGGCAAGTTTAATGTATTAGCTGCGAACAATAGTAAAAAATCATAAGGTTATACCAAGTTCCTACTGAAATAACAGGTTATCATCTAAACTGCTTCATGCAGCATGGTGAAAAACAAAAAAAGAGAAGTTTTAGCAGTGCAAAAGCAACACAAGTGCGGGCAGGTTATTGGAGGACAGTAAATGTTAGAGGTACACAAAATTACTTTGATATCATTTGTATTGTTTGAAGGACAAACTGACGATCTCTGCAATACCGTCTCAGAGATCAACCACAATTATAATAATTTCCTGTAAATATTACTGCACTAAGCCCTCTAGATCATGTAAGTACAGCCTATCAGCTGTAACTGAGGAAAGGTTTTTTTCGAGAGAGAAGCATTTTTCAAGTTCGTCTTCAGCGGGACTAAAGTTTCATCACTACAAATTGCATGCGAAGTTGCGAAAGATGACGCCGGAGGCAACGCAACAGGAAAACACTCAAAAGAAGGCTTGATGCTCTACCCCACCGTCTGAAAATATCGGTCATATGTAAGAGTTCTCTCCAAGCTTTTCAACCTTAAACGTAGCGTAATCTAGAGGCTGTTTTATTGAACTATGCTAGCGAAACAGTGCGCAGCAAGCAAGACATCTCAGCCGACTCGTTCAAGAATAACAGCGAAATCCACATTGATTTCCATAAATTCTTTAGGAATGTTTGGCGCGTGAAGTTTCACACCTTCACCCACGATACAAATGCGCTGATGCGAAGGGCATTTGCATTCGCGCAACCATGTCGCGGGGCGCGTTTCTTACAGGATGCAGACGCACGTGATCTGGCGCGAGAGCTTGGGGTGCGTGATGCTGTGATGCAGCACCCGGGAAGTACAGCCCTCCCCCACTCCCGTCGCCCTCTCCACCACATGGCGGCTGGGGGAGAGTGTGCCAACGGTATCAAGCGACGGCAGTTGCCTTCCACGCCGCCGCTGCTCCCACCTCTGGAGACAACACATATAGGGCAAATACATATGCCATATACACATATGTCACATATGGCTCGCATATGACATATGCGAGTCAAATGTTATGCGACTATTAAACTACTGCTACAGATGTAGTAGTTATCGGCTATGTTCACTACGGCATTGCGCAGTGAAGGAACAAGTGCTACCCGAATATCCTCACTACGACATATATGCGTCTTCAAACGCATCACTCCTTTAATTAAGCGAGCAGCTTTCTTGCAGCGTCCTGATATTAAGTTACTTACAATCGTCTTCGATGGTATGTGCACAAATGTTATTATATATAATTTTTTTTGTAATTTACAACATTTTATCCTATTCTTTCCATGCATCGTTGCTATCCTCTACAATTCGAGGTTTGTTCAATGTTTATAATCAAATTGAAAGAATCTGCTGGAGGTTTGGTGCAACTCAACTGCATTCTATACCTACGCTTTGCAAGGATGTAATAAAACATGCTTCGAATTCTCAAATTGGCCGGCTAGTTGTTGCGGCAATTTGAATAATTGTGAGCGCTGGGGTATTACGTGAACTTAAAAATGAAGCACGCCTAATTTCCTGTGAAGTCCCCTGCCTTTCCGTGTTACGTTTATGAGACGACGACGAAGTGTTTCTATCATAGAACGCTTGTATCTTTGTCTCGCTTTGTTTCTTTCCAAACTGTGGGAGCTGCCGCTCCCGTGTTGCGGTAATGGACGAAGAAGCCCTCGAAGACCTTCCTGGAGCCAAGCCATCACGTGGGGTCACGTCCAGGAAACGTGGCAATGCGTCAAGTGACACGGACAGCGAGGCAACCGAGTTGTACTCGGACGGCGTCGACTCGTCGGACGACGATTTCACGCTTGTCATGAGCCGAACCACAAAAAGAAGACTGCTACGGAGGTCATCGTCACCAAGTGTCTCCACCGTGAAGACAACACAACAGCGCTGGCCGTACACTATGCTCTTCATGCCTGTGGACCCAGTGTCAAATCTGCGACTCCTAAACAGGCAAGTCCTTTCTGCGTTTCTTGAGGGAATCGCGCCAAACGAGATAAAGGACGTGAGAATAAACGCACGGAAGAATGTCCTTGCAGTAGATGTTCTACACCGTAGGGCACTGCAAAACCTGCGGCACGTAACGGAGATCGACAAAGCGCAAGTGCGATCCATGATTCCTACTGGCTGCAGTGGCACTATCGGCGTCATTTATGATGTCGATATTTCTATACCAAGCGACGACTTACCGATATTAATAAAGCCAACTACAGAAGGCACTCTTATCACGCACATCGCAAGACTTGGCAACACCCGTTGCCTGAAGCTGTGGTTTGATGGAGACAGCCTTCCCTCACACGTCAAAGTTGGCCACGTCCGCCATGCAGTCCGCCCATACGTACCGAAGCCCCTGCAATGCTACAAATGCCGCAAGATGGGGCACGTAAAAGGTGTCTGTAGGAATAACCTCGTGTGCCCACGTTGCGCCGAATTTCATTCAGCAGATGCCTGTCGCGCAACTGTGTTAAAGTGCCCTAACTGCCATGGTACTCATGAGGCCTCATCGAATGATTGCCCGCGGGTGAGGAACGAGCGAGCAATACTTAAACGTATGGTACGGGACCATTCAACACACAGAGAGGCTGCCGCTACTCTCAGGCGACGACGACATCGGCACCGAAGAGCAGCACGAAGAGTCACGCCTACTGAAAGATATACACCATCTTCCGGCAAAGCGGCTACCGTATCAACGCCAACTTCCACAAAGAGCGACAGTGCGAAAACAAAGACTGGAGCAACACTCTCGCCCCCTGAAGAGTGGCCTACACTTCCACGAACACAACCTGCCTCGGAGTCACATCAAAATGCGCCGCCCTCAATATCCCCACGAAGCGCGGATGGGCCGACGACTGAGGATCGCCAAGTCATAGTGATGCTGAAGTCACTTATGGACGCCATGCGCATTCTACTGAGCAGCATGAAAACCCCGTCGGCACAGAGCGCACTGCAGGTGCTGGACACCTTGAGTCCGGTGCTTGCGGCTCTAGGGTAAAACTACGGCCCGAGAGACGCCGTCGTTTCAAGAGGAAGTCAAGAATGCATCTGTCCTTCAGTGGAACGCCAGAGGGCTTAAGTCACGCATGCCCGACTTTAGACAGTTTGTCTTTACGCACCAGTTCCCCATTATCATGATTTGCGAGCCCAACCTGTCAGCTCCTATCAGACTGTCCGGGTATGAGTGCTTTATGTCCTCTACCCACGGAGAGTGCAGCAAGGTTGTTGTGTTTATACGCCGTGACTTGACTTATGTACATCACCCAGTGCCTCCTGACGAAGCAAATCAATACGTTTGCTTAACAGTGAAAAAGAAAACGCTCACGTTCACAATACTTGGAGCCTATTTATCTCCAGCAAGCCGTCTAGATTGTGAGCGCCTACGGGGAATTTTAACATCGACTCCACAGCCGTGGGTGCTCACTGGTGACTTTAACGCCCACCATTACTTATGGGGAAGCTCCAAAGTTAATTCTAGAGGCAGAGCGTTGGTGTCCTTTGCCTCTGAAAACGAATTTTGCTTGTCAAATGATGGAAGCCCTACTTATCTGCGTGGATCAGCGTATAGCAGCTGCTTGGACTTAACCTTCGTTTCACGTTCGCTTTCGAGAAGAGTGCACTGGTTTTCGGATTTAGAAACACGGGGCAGCGACCACATCCCAACCTATTTGAAGATCGAAGGTTTGACTAGCTCCAAGTCCTCCAGAACCATCCAGTGCACCGATTGGCCTAAATACAAAATAATAATGGAAGACTGTTGTCCTGACGGCACCTCGTGTAACCTACAGGGCGCGATAAAGGATGCCATACAAACGACCACGCATTTGCTTTCGAGGAGTTCTTCCCGCACCGATTTCGACATCGAACTAGCAAAACTTCGAGCAATTCGCCGTCGTGCGGAGCGAAGATACAGACGCACGAAGTCCAATCATGACTTGAGATTGGCTAGACGAACACAGAAGAAAATACAGCGTCAAATGAACAAGCTGGCTTCGCGACAATGGGTATCCTTTTGCGAGTCCCTGGATCCGCGAAAGCCATTGTCGCTTATATGGAGGACTGTTCGTGGACTTCGCACCACCTCTGGTCAGCGCCACCCGTTTAAATCTCTGGCACTTTATCTACAATGTAGTGATATTGACGTCGCTGAATCTTTCTGCAGAAAGATTGCTGGCGAGGCAAATTCCGATGGAACGGGTACGGGAACGCTCGACCACCCACTGTTTTCACGCGATCCCCGCATGGAATGCCCTTTTTCTATGGAAGAACTAGAAGCTGCGCTGGCTTTGTGCAGGCGTTCTTCAGCGCCAGGACCTGACGGCATTACATACCGTGCCCTGTGTAACCTAGGAGACCAAGCTCGGAAGGCACTCTTGCTCCTGTACGACGACTCCTGGCAGACGGGTACAGTTCCACAAGAGTGGAAGTCAACTCGCCTCATTCCACTTCTCAAAGCTGGCAAGTCACCTTTGGACATTTCCTCATACCGTCCGATCGCACTAGCCAGCTGTGTCGGAAAAACAATGGAAAGAATGATTTTAACACGTCTGGAATGGTACTTAGAATACTATGAAATTTATCCAGATGCTATGGCCGGATTCAGACGGGGCCATTCGTCAACAGACAGTGTTGTTGACTTGATAACCTATGTGCAACACCAAAAGGCCTGTAAGCGACTATCTGCTGCTCTGTTTCTAGATGTTAAAGGAGCTTATGATAATGTCACCCATGAAGCCATCCTTAGCACGTTAGAAGCCGTCGGACTTGGTGGTAAGATGTATATGTGGGTGTGTAACTACTTACAGAGGAGACCATTCTACGTGCACACAGAAAATGGCCCGACATCCGAGCATTACGGTAGCCGAGGAGTCCCTCAAGGAGGAGTGCTTAGCCCGACTCTTTTCAATCTCACCCTCAGTGGATTAGTTTACAGCCTGCCAAGCACGGTAGGACTTTCCATCTATGCGGACGACATCTGCATTTGGGCATCAGGTGTGACACGACTTCAGCTTCGCGCTCGGCTTCAGAAGGCAGCCACAATGACATCTTGCTACCTTCGTGAACAAGGACTTGAAATTTCGTGCGGAAAGTGCGCAATGGTGGCATTCACGAGGAAGCCAATGTCTGGTTACGGCGTATCTATTAACGGACAACTTATACCATACAGCAGAAGTCACAGATTCTTGGGAGTCATAATTGACAGAGACCTGTCTTGGACTCCACACGTCAATTACGTGAAAAAGCGGCTGACTGCTATCTGTCACCTGTTCAGGTTCCTTACAGGAAAAAGTTGGGGAGTATTTATACAGGCTATGTTACAGCTTTACATGGCGTTGTTCGTTGGATTCCTGCGATACAGCCTGCCTGCAATATCCAACACCTGCAAGACTAACCTGCGTACTATTCAGAGTATTCAAGCCCAAGCCCTTAAGATATGTCTTGGCTTACCACGCAGTGCATCAACGGCTGAAACCATTGCCCTTGCGCAGGATAACCCAATCACGACGCACATTACCGTTGAGACAATGCGTATGCATCTCAGGCATTATGCTAGGACCCCTTCCCACCACTTGGCGAGCCTCACTGCTGCAAGGCCCTGCTCGACATTTATCAGTATTGTCAGTGCACATCGTGCGTCGTTTACTTCAGGGTACGCACCTGCGGCCAAGCCAGCGTTTCCTCCGTGGTGTTTGAGCCGTCCACAAGTACATCTAATGATTCCGGGACTACAGAAGAAGACAGATCTACCGGCCCCTGCTCTAAAACAGCTGAGCTTACTTCTGCACGAAAAGTACAGCAGCCACGTGCACATCTATACCGATGGATCGACTACGTCGTGCAGTTCTTCTGGTGCCGTGGCTATACCAACGCGAGGAATGACACTGCGGTTCAAGACATCGCATGTCACGACCTCAACGGCGGCAGAACTAACGGCCCTGCGTCGAGCACTGGAATTTATTGATTCTGAAAGACCTAGAAAATGGGCTGTGTTCTGCGATTCAAAACCAGCACTACAGGGCACGCAGTCAGTTCTCCGACACGGATGTCATGACCAATTGACATACGAAGTTGTGAAACTTTACCATGATGTCCAACAAAAAGGTCACGAGGTCGTTTTTCAATGGATACCTGGTCACTGTGGAATCAGTGGCAATGATTCCGCCGATAACGCTGCTCGCACAGCACATCAAGGAGAGCACAGCGTTTCAATTCCGCTTTCGAGGACTGATGCTGCAAAGCAGCTTCGACACCTGGCACGCAGTCTCACAGTGACCGAGTGGAACTCACCAAACTTACGACTCACGCGACTGCATCGACTAAACCCCTCCCTGCAACTCCGACCTCCACTCGGACTTCCTCGACGTGAAGCTACGCTTCTCTGTCGCCTTTGGTTAGGAGTGGCCTTCACAAAGGCATACTCTACATTAATTGGAATGGCTGACAGTGCAGCTTGCGAGGTTTGTGATACCGAAGAAAACATCGACCACCTGCTGTGCCACTGTCCAAGATATGCCTCAGAGAGACAAGAACTTGCCAAAGCTTTCCAAAAACTGGACAATCGGCCGCTTTCTGTGCAGGTGCTGCTAGGACACCGCCCCCATCGCCCGTCGGCCCATAAAGCGGTGAAGGCGCTTTTGTGTTTCTTAAGGACGACGGGTTTGTGCGACCATCTGTGACTATTAACGCGATTTCTGTAAGACCACACGCGTCAGCGAACTCGCCGCAATTTCCTTCTTTCCTTCCCTCCTCTCTCTCCCTGTGATCTTTGTTTTCCCCTTTCCCATTCCCCCGGTGTAGGGTAGCCAACCGGACGTTATTCTGGTTAACCTCCCTGCCTTCTACTTTTCTCTTTCCTCCTCCTATACCCAGATATAAGATACGTGCTTCATCGCCCGAAACTGTTGCGGCCGTCAAGAACGGACTCCCCTATTGGTCATTCCCCGTCACGTAATGACAGCCGCTGCGGCGTATGGTTCACTCACGCGCATGGGTTTGTTAACGGGCATACGCATGCGTGTTTCGTGTACCGTCATTGCGTACTTCCTGCATTTTGTGCCGGAGGAAACACACAAGGCACCGCGATAGATACGTTATCCAGCCTTACCCAATTCTTCCTTCATGTACTCTTTTTCTTTTTTTGGCGTGTGGCGTTTGCAGACTTACGCGTGTGGGAGGCATGTGCCAATTAGCGCGCCTGCCCGTTGTACCCTGGGTTACAGTCCTCTTTGGAAAATCGGAACCGTCCAGTGTACACGCACTCGCCAGCGCGACTATCCGTTTGTACAACCGAGGCGCTTTGCTAGCAGGCATCCACCAATTACGCAGGGAAGCTCGTTAGGCCAGCCGGCATCGGTACGCGAACGCCTCTGGACAAGCTCATTGCCAGGAAGCAATTAACTTGAGCCCCTTTCGAGAAGATAATGAAATTCCCCGCGAAGCCACTTGCCCTTCTTCCTATTCCTGGAATCCGCTGCAGCGTTAAACCTGGATCGCCGGTCTACGCTCTTGGTTCCATCATTCAATGTTTTGAAATAACGCAAGGCTAACGAACATCTAGCCAGGAGGCTATCCTTGAAACAAGTAAACCACCCTAGTTTATACCATGGTGAGAAAATGAGGTAATCTACTATACTTCAGAGATGGAGATTCGAACAGACAGAAGACAGCAAAACTAAGAAATGGCGTGTGACTTTTCTGAAGTCAATCAATCCACCAAACGTTTATTTCAGGTTTTCTGTACAACAAGCTCAGGAGGGCGACATAAAATCAATGTCGAACAACTGCTTGATGGGTCTCAGCAACCATACATATCGACAGTGAGCACAACAGTAGTAGTAACATAAAATTAGAAATCACAATATCATTTTAGTACACATCGTAATCAATCACTGCACAGATTTGTTTAACAAGTGATCAACTTGTCATGCGCAGCAACTAGTAAAAAAATATCAGAAATGAGTTCTTAGCAAATACAGACACGAATAAAAAGATTAGATATAGACTCATTTTCATGAATTTAATTTCATTTGTTTAGTCTCACCGGCGCGTGGGAGCTACATTAAAGGGAAGGGGGCATACGGCAATGTATACACAAACGCAATACATAAACACACATACATACAACATATATATATATATATATATATATATATATATATATATATATATATATATATATATATATAATTACACTAAATATACTATTTCAACATGGTAAGGAGCCATTATTGCAAATAAAATTTGAATATTCACAGGTGGCTAAGCAGTCAGTTCAGCACACGAAATTTTTATAGCGAACAGAAGACTACGACATGACATGAAACAGGCGTTGCCGACGCAAAATTGAGTTGATCACTATCAAACCACATCATTTATTTATTTATGTATTTATTTATTTATTTATTTATTTATTTATTTATTTATTTATTTACGGTCACTTATAGCCCTTACACATGGCTATTACAAGAGTGACAGTGACAAGAACTTTATTAAGAGTGTCCTGAGAAACTTGATTGGGGGAACCGAAGGTTCCCCGATCAAGTTGGTGGCTCCGCCCACGACGGGACAGGGAGATGGTGACTCTCCGCGACGTCGCGGGCCCTCTGGACGGCCTGTAGTTGGTTTGGAAAATCCGAGCTCTTCAGCAAGGCGTCCCACTTAGACTGGTTATGAAAGTCGGAGCCCGCGTTGTACGGGCACAGCCAGATCGTGTGGTCGAAGGAGTGGTATAGAAATGTAGAACAATAAGCAGTCTGGAAACAACCATATCAGCTTTTGTGTTTTTGCATTCACATCTAACAGGTGAAGGGGCAAATAAATAGCACTAAATATTATACAAACGAATTATTAGTAAAAAACGCACCTGGTCACGTATAGGCTTTACATCACATTAGCTTTTTTTGTTTGTGAAAACAATAATAACTTCGAACAACTAAGGGTACGAGTCTTGCAATGCTCGAAATAAATGTCATCTCTGGATTCTGCGCGCTTGGACATACATGTGAACCTATAATCATAATAATAAAAAAAGGTCCAACAGGAAAGACATGAACCTCAGACGGTATAAGCAGATCTCTGAATCTTACAAAGCGTTTGCAGTACGATGTATTTTATTTTCTAGGGCATCAAATTTGTTGACATTTGAAATTGTATTCCTGTAAACAATGACGCAGTAGCTAAGTGAAGAATAGACAGCAGCATAGTACTAATTCATTTTTTTTTTACTTTCATAGGGGTCATTTTAGTGTCGTATATTTGTGTTGGGGTACTATTCCTACAGTGCGAGAAAGGGAAAGGGCGACGGCTGATATGTAATCGTCCCGCGTCATAGTGGTCTGGAATAGTAAGCCAAGGGACCTAAATTTATGGATATATACTATTATGTTAGGACCTAGGTAGATTGATGGCGGACTTAAGAAATGTCTACTTTCGGGTAGAAAAGTACGGCAGCAGTGTATCGGCGTATTTATTTTAGTAAACCATCAGACATCCATTTTCCTAAAGTTAGTAAGACTTAATTTGCCGTGCGGGTAATAATGCAGCATAAATCGATGAAATGGAAAGGCTCGTATTATCGGTGTATAATATATATATATATATATATATTGGCTGCCTAATATTATTAGGAATATCATTTATGTCGATCTTAAATAGGAGTAGTCCTAACATACTGCCCAGCCAACGTCGTTTGGTTATATGCAGGGTATCGGAGGAAATGCCGTTTATCTGTTTATGGATCGTTTATCCATCGAAAGCCTGCGTAAGATATAAAAGACAAAGCTTGTCCACAGGTGCCGTAGTGTTGAAGAGTTGATAAAATATCTGCTGATTAGTTGTATGGAAGGCCCTGGTGAAATGAACGAATATATTAAGTGCAAAGAGTTCGTTCGCAGAGTAGTGCAGTATGTACTCTTTTTCAACGAGGAAGGCATCTTCGGTACTTGTGATTGATGTGAAGCCATATTTACATGGAGTTATGATTCAGTGGTTTCGAAAGAACTCGCTAAGACGGAGAAATACTAAACGTTCCAGACCTTTAGAGATGTACGGCAATAACCACATTGCTCGATATTGCCTAGGCCGTTCTTGTCCTCTCTTTTTGTATAAAAGCACTACTTTTGCCAGTTGCATTTCAGTAGGAAGCTGACCCATTTCTAGAGCAACGTTATAAATATGCAGTACTGAAGGCACTGGGCACTGGACACGATGCTGGTGAAAGAAGACGACGACGAGAATCCCTTGCTTGCCCGCTTTACCATGGCACCGATTAACTTGTTTCGGCCTGCTGCAAATCTACCTAAGCTGCAAACCTGCAACCTGCAAACCTGCAGCGTGCTGCAGTCTACCTAAGCTGCAAACCTACTAGGGTCGCTAATGCTTCGGGGAGATCATTCTTTTTCGGCCTGCTTTTTATGCTATGCTCGTTAACGCTGTTAGTCTTTAGCGAGCCGTTAAAAAACTCTGATTTCAGGCTCCATGGTTGGTTCTAAGAAAAATGATCCTGTTGTTCGTTCACCTAAGAAACAACGTATTTATCCGTTAACGTTTGCACTTGCACCGTCACGTTGGGTACTGAAAAATTTCTTAAACTGAATAGCCAAGCTTACTGTAAATAGGTAATAACCATCGACTGCTAGGCTTACAGGGATGGTGCTTTCGACATTTATTTACCAGTAACTTTAGACGCCTCCACCTTTTCTTATGGTTTTCAACGTGACTAAAATCAAGAAGGTCGTTCTAATATTCCTTTCTTGTGGACAGACGTTTGTTGTTTACGTAGTTCCGGAAAGATACATGGCATGCAAAGGCGTCCTTCTGTATAGTTTAATTATCTTCGCGCATTGCTTTTACTTTTTAATGACGAGGCAAACAAGACGGCGGCTCATATATGGCTTCTTCACTTGCGAAGAATGAATAACTTCAATAATCGGACAACATTTATAAGCTGGCACGAGAACGCGAATAAACAGAATACGGGCAACACTGGACTTTACTCAACCAAGGGAACAGGCGGGCTTGAGGAAGGGATTCTCTACAATGGATCACACCCATGTCATTAATGAGGTTATCGAGAAATCCGCAGGTATAGTAAGCCTCTCTAGATGGCTTTCATAGATTTTTTTCTGGACAGCTCATCGCACGTGGCAGTATTCTTTACCAGTATTGTAACGGCTGTCAAATTCTATTCCCAAACACTCCAAAAAGTCACAGGCTTGCGCGGCACACGCATCCCAGTCACAACGTTAGATGTAGGAGTGACTCCATAGGGGCTCCATTTTCGGCACCACGCACAACGGGGTCCTCGCCGCGAAGCATATGCGCGTCGTTCTCACGAGATCGACCTGAACTTCCCGCCAGGCGTCGACGGCGAGCTGCAGATTTACTGCTGACTGCGTGCTGAACTGTATCGAATATGAAATTTTGCTTTCGTCTGTACTCGATGATCTGCTAAACTTATAGCTGCTGTAAAAAGGGGACGTTCACCCATTCAAGTGATGGGAAAAAATCGAGCACACGTATGAGATTTTCGTTGCACTGCGTCATTCTTGATTATTCGACCTGAAAGGTGATTCCACATATGCTCCCACTGAGCTTTCCTCTTTTTTTTTTTAACAATTGTAGCGCCAAAGAAGCGTTTGTTTTCAGACGCTCATATACATATGCACGCTGGTCAGGTACAGTAAATCCTACTGGTCAAGTTGACACCTTTCTTTTTGAGCTTCAGGAAGGAAATCATTGGGTTTTGTTCTAGAGCAAAAAAAAAAAAAAAGCTGATTACAAAGTTTGCTTCGTTGCCTTTCTTATTTAGCCCACTGTGCGCAATGTAAGTACCCCACTATTGAAGAGAAATCGATGTTGCGAAGACAATTTTCATGGCCATTTCAGATCCTCTGTCTCTGAGGCGTTGATTGGAAGTGCTTTTATATTGAAATTTTTTAGCCGATTGTGTTGTTCTGAATTACAGTCAGTGAAAGTAGTGCTTAAGTCCTTAGGATAGGAAGAGAGAGAAAGACAGCGAGGCTAGCCAGTTCTGGCTACCCGGCTGGCTACCTTGTGTTGCGGTAAGAGGGTAAAGAAAATTGAGCGAGATAGGAGGCACAAGCAGAATAAATAATGTAAAGAAAGTAAAACGAATGAGTAAATACAACTTTAAAAGTTAACAGATAAGACAGTTCGAACGGCACAGGCATCTGTGGGAACAATTGCAGTCGAATGATCTAATGTACCCAGGCAGCCAAGTTTTATATTCACGTTATTCGTGCGGGGTGCTACATTTTATCTGCCGATGCCTTGACACGCCTTCAGCTGTTGTTGGCATAGCGCTCCGCCGTATTCTTGTTACACCAAGCTGGCTACGCGTGATCTGCACTTGAGATAGTCTACCGCCCTGACGTGCGGCTACAAGAAATAAGTCAGCCCCATTTATATGTACGGTTACCAGTTATAACGAACTGCCGACAGTTAGATTTCTCATGCAAAAAAGAAAAAAGAGCATAACTTTGCGATTTAGTCGGAGCGGAAGCTTGAGTGCAACTGAGGTATTAGGGGGTCTGAATATACACTGTCTGTCGTGTTCGCGGTCGGCTTCATTCCGGAAATAAATGATTGCTCCCGCGTACTCAAGTCTATTGCTTAGCGGTAATATGAAAGCATTTGTGGAGACGGCTAGGTGGCTTGTATCGTCCCCGTTTATTCAAGGTTTCCGAGGCACTCTGCGGAAATAAAGATGCTAGCGACAGCGTCGCAGCCGCACCATTACTGAGATGGCCTAATTTTCGGCGCGTGCCTCGCGTTCTATGCGAGCTGATGCTAATTAGGCGGCATTTTCTACGAGGGGGCTCGTCAGAATGGTGTAATTGTTACAGTGAGTGGAGCCGTTTTTATTCCATCGCATGTTCTGTGTTCAGAGCTGTGCTAGTCAGTGGCTTCTCCTTGTCACTGGGGCGGCACAGTACCAACGTAGCAATGTCTTATTTACCCTGTGTGTCAGAGCAGTCGGGGAAGCACAGAACAAAAAAAAAAGAAAGGAAAGCTTGTACTACAGAAGGTAAACGAAGAAAATAGCATAATAATGCAGCAATGCTTAAAGCAAGTTTGGCTACACACGCGATTCGAGCCCAGGACCCAGGACCCGGTCCTGGGTCCTGGACCCGGTCATCATCCAGGACCCGGTCATCATCAGCACAACGCTCTTTCTCGACGCCAAGAAACCAGGCGAAATGAGCTGCAATTAGGTTACGTATCGGCTGCTGCTGCCCCGTCCCTATAGTATTGTGTCCATAGTGAGGGGGCCACCCTCAGTGTTGTCGCAGGCTAGTTGGGATGCCAAATAACTTGCGGGGATCGCGAGAGGAAGAAGTGTTCGTGACGAAAACAAAAATAAAAGATGGCGGGAAAGCGCGGGAAGATGATGCCGCCAGACAAGATGGCGCGAAGGATGTTCACACAGCAAAAGTTGCTATACACGTAGATTAGGCAAGTGCACAGTAAACAACAGTTGACCGTTTGCTGTTTAGTCTACATGTATGTACAGTGTCTAGTAGACTCTAACAACAACAAAAATTCCGGGTCATGAAAAAGAAATGCGAGACCAGAACACTAACGCATTGCTTGAAGTTTTCCTTGGCGTTCATGTGTGTCTCACAGGCTCATGAATGTGGAGGCGAGACTATAAAAACACTGCGCCTCCTCCAGCGCACGTTTAAAAACAACAAAAAACTTTATCTCTGTTTTCGACTCCCCCATTCCCCCACCGATCCGTGAGGTAGCAACCTGGAGAATTCTTAGTTTTCCTGCCATTCTTTCTGTTTGTCATCGTTCAAAGGCATACTGTGGCTCTGTACCAGTTAACAAAGGGCAAAGTTAGAAAAGGAAAGAAAAAAAAAACGAAGTAGATAAAATCAACCATAGAAAGACAAAGCGAGACGTCTTATGGCTGCGCCAGAAGCGTAGTCAATGCGTTCCGCGAAGGAACTAAGCTATCGGTCAGGCTTAGCGGCTTGTAAAAGGAAGTGGTGCGTACTACGCGCGGCTCTTCGGCAATCCTTGCCATTCCCTTCTCGCATCTTATGTAAAGCACGTTCAGAGCAGCACCACCATGAAATATTGCGCACCTACTCCAAGAATTCGATCAGAGGCTTCGCGAATGCAGTAAGAGCTTGACGAATGGCGTCCGTGTGGATGCCAACGGCGTCCTGCAAATTTATCTGCTCGCAATATTCTACAGGGGAGGAACAAATGTTCTTTCCTTCATATTTCAAAGCGTCTTTTGGGATTTATTCATTTTTTTAACGGCTGTGAAAATCCCCTTTCTTGGTAGTGATTGAGGACTTTCTTGGTTTCAAACGTTCGCTTTTTTTCTCTTACGCATAGCCTCACTGATCTCATCTCCAAAAGGCTCATCGGGCTCTACCATAAAAAAAAATCGTGCAGTCTACGTCGGCTTTAGGACTTCATGGTATGTCCGTTTACCTAATAGATGTATATAAATGCACGTCCTGTACATCTAGGAGCGATGCCGCTAAGATCACCATAGCATCCTCATCGCTATTGCAAGCCACGAGTGGCAAATAACTGAGGGAGACAAAAGGGACAATGACGTCACCGAGGCAGCGCAAGCAACCGTCGCTACTTGAGTGCTGAGACTGCGTATGGGCTGCAGCTTAGTTCTGGGTTTGTCTCAGGGCTTTTCAAGGCAAATGTTTCTTCACGTGAGCAGTTTTTGCCGTTGGGGCAATTTTCACAGGTGGTCACACCAAAGTTTCAGACCACAGATTTGCAACATGTCGTCGTTAATTGCTTATAGTGTACCGTATGCACTTGTGAAAATAAGCAACAGTGCCTGAAGAACCAACTTCTTTTTTCTGGCAACTTTCCTTATTAAGCTTTTCTAACCCACGTGCGTGAATTATGGTCAGTGTAATCTCGATAAAAGGAAATCGCTTAAACGGAACAGCAACCTCATGGTTGGTTGGTTTTGTATTCATGCAATGCTAGAAGCATTCTCCCGATAAACTGAGCTCCTGATAAACCGAACCAATTTTTCTGGCCCCTTGAGTTTCCATTTAAAGAAAGTCCACTTACATAAAATACCACGTGCCATTCTGGAAACGAATTGTCGTTTCATTTCTAGGGCTACGTCTTAAAGAACTAAATTACTTATGGGCACGCTCTTTCACTTTCTACCCCGCCCCTCATTTTCTGCAGTCTGTGTGCACAGTGAACACCGTCGAAATGAACTGTTACTCAGTGCCTGAGTTTTTGCACCAGCCCGTTATGTAAGCATTGTTACGTATCAACAGGGCCACAGGAGTTAGACGTTTGCCACGAGGCAATCCCCACCCATCTATCAGCGCCTACTAAGACGGCAACGCAGCGTTGGCACCAACTGCTGCGGGTTCACAAAACGCACCCCCCTCCCCCAGAACCTGACAGCCTGAACTAACGATGGAAAGGGCCAACATCAAATGCAAGAACGGCGCCGTCCTTGGATTACCAGGGTGCTATCCTAGCCCATATTCCACACCATCGAAGTGGGGAATGATACGGAGGTGAGGTGGGGCGAAACGTTGCGATAGCATGGACTTGGTATTGCAACCGATTCGACGATTGTGATTGGCTGCGATGCAGTCATCAGATTCCCTAGTCGAGTCGCCTAGGAAAGACGACGGGATTACAAGCGGAGACTGTTCACGCTGGTGGACTGACGTCTCCTGATGTGAAGTCGAACGTTTAACACGCTCTTGCGTGGAGCTGGCTCCCGTAACAGGAGCCGTGTAACTAATATCAAATAAACATTTTTTTCCTTCATTCCTACTAGTGGACATATTCGTCGGTGGGCTTGGTGGATTCCTTACCCTAACGCCACCTCCAGCCGCAACAGCATGCATTCACAATTCGCGTTGCCATAAGTCTTATTCACTTCAAGCCATAAACTTCATTTACAAGTTATCCGACGTTGCTTCTCTAACCAGCCAGGGCGGAGACTATGTGATATGCAGAGTGATTCTCAGAGCCGCCCATATAGAGTAAGTTCATTATTTTTTCATGCATGCAAGACGTTCCATCGAGCCGCATAAGTTTGAGCTGTACATTATTGATCTGCTTAGTATTCGCAGGACGCATTTGATGTGAGACACCACGTAAAAATTTGACGCTATGTGGGCCACTCCTTAAGCGCCACTGCTCTTCCGCAGGTCAGGGTGCTTAAAATGCAGGCCGCATATGGAAGAGCCGCATATAAGTGCGCCACATATTGCTGGGCTGCATACGCAGTAGGCCACTTGCAATGCGAACAAAGTATAAGCGCTGAAATGTTTATTTTCACGGGGGACATACGTTGTTTTAAGCTGGCGTTGACTACAAGGGATACTATACTGTCGGTCGCGAGTAGTGTTCTCATTGCGCTTTCTTTTTCGCGCACTATACACACAAAATCACGTCTACCCGCAAGCGCACGTACGCATCCCAAAAGTGCATACATGTAAACCTTGTCTTGGAAGAAGACTTCCTCGTATGCAAAGCAGGTTTGTCATCTCCGTGCAGGAGCGACCTAGAAAAGAGGTCATTTCAGTGTGCGAGTGCTATCCTTTCGTGTGGCAGCAGAGCCAACAAATTCAACGAGCGAATCCGGCGCGCCGCATTAAATTTTCATGCGCAGTCACGGTAAGCAAGCGCCGACGGTATTCTTAAAGCCCTCATGTATAATGGACCCCAGGTAGAGTGCAACCGAAAGGCTTCAAATTTGATTCGAGGACGAGTAACGGGAAATGGGTGCGAGACATTGGACCACGTGCTGTTTGATAAAGCACCTTGCGTTGGTGTCGTCTCAAAGGAGAAGACGTGTCTCAAGGAGCACACGTTACTGCTTGGCTTGGCGCCCTTCGGCCTTACCTGGCCCTTGCGCCACTAAACACCATAGATTCATCCATTTACACTTGACTGGACGTCGAAATAAGCGTGCTCAGCTATCAGCATGAAGAAGGCACATAAGCATCTCTTCTCCATCTATTTTCTGGAAAATAGGGTCGAAGGGTAGGATGAGGTCGTATCGCTGTACGGCCAAACATGGAGCTCTGCGTAGTTTTATGTCGACTGAAACAGCCGAAATGGAAATTTTGAACAATGTGCACAAGATGACCTTGCAGTTAATCTAACTAATACAGTTATACAGTTCCAACTCAGACATTTGAATCTATGTGAAGCGAAGCTTCAATCAGATCGTGTGCATTTTTTTTTCTATACAAATAACGGGGATGTGCTTACTCCCATCCCACAAAGCGCCAAACGTCATTAAATGTCTTCTTTTTCCATCAAGCCCCGAAGGTCACCGCTTTCGTTTTATATGCAAATTTTATGTTCACGAACCACACCACTCGCAAACTGTCACTAAAACAGGCGCATGCCCAATGTGAGACGTCTTCGCAGTGATGCCACGAGGGTGAAGTGAGGGAGGGAGGGAGGGAGGGAGGGAGGGAGGGTGAAGGCGTTGTATGAGGCTTGTATGACAAGTGTACGCTCAGACATCAACAAAGAACATTTTGCTAAGTTTAGAGATTTTGTGCCTCCTGTGCCACAGTGACAAATGCACATTTTGAAAGATGGGCCTAAAATGGGTAAAGACCCAGTGGTTCATACCGAAAGTAAATAAAACAATGAATATACTATAACAAATCGTAGCATGTATTGCACTGCTAAATTTTTTTTTGCTATATGCCCATCTTTTCGATATAAAAGTTCAATTGAGAGTAAGCCCTCGGGGTTTGTTCGCTGAGTTGATCTTTGTCTGCTACTAGCGCTAAATTTTGGGCACGTATTAAGAGGTCAGTGTGCTTTAGAGATACCTATGAGCGGACATTATTGGTTGATGCATTACGCGGAAATATTTATACATTTACTTTGGTACGAAGAACAGAGACGCTCTTACTGGCGCTACCTTGTCCGCCTGCACACAGGCGTTGTGTTAGCCGGTTTGCTGGTACTTGCATCCGGCGCACATACAACCTTCGTATATACACGTAGTGACGTATACATCTGCCGAGATGCAAGACTTATCCAGCAGAAGTCAGCCGCACCATGCATGCCAAACCAGGGAGAGCAGGCAAAACATTATTCTCGTTAAAGTATTCCTGCAAGTGCTACTAGGCTTCGTTGTTACATACTCTACAACGCTTTCTATGAATATGATGGAAAACAGATTGCGATCAAGTGCGACAAGCTTGGCAGCGTCAATTTGTCTGAAATGATTTGTCTATCTTGTCTTTCTTGTCTATCTTTTGTCTTATCTTTTTTTGTCTATCTGGTGCAACCGGTGGCACATGACTCTGAGTACCGGTAAATGTTACCATGGGCCGTTTACAAAGAAAAAGAAAAAAATTCCTCAGTTCCTATTGTGTAAATAATATTGCACTCGGTACCTCTCAGCATGTTAAATGCATCGGGGTTACGTTTTCTGAAATGCTTGACTGGTGTAATCGTGTTAACTCACTCAGCACGAAAGCTTTCCATCTTCTTCAGTTTTTCCGACGAAATTTTAAGCATTATCCTTCATCACTGAAGGCAACCTTGTATTTAACACACGTCAGGCCTATTCTAGAATACGCATGCGTTATCTGGGATTCGTACACTAAAAATCTCCCAGACAACATAGAACGCACCCAGAAGCAAGCAGCACGCTTCATAACAGGAAATTGTAATTTTAATATCAGAGGATCCTGAATATGAGAAGGGTTGGGATTAAAAACTATCTTCACGAAGGAAAATCCTAAAATTGAAATTCCTTTACAATATATACAAGAGTAAAACTGGTATTGACAAAACACTGTTCATTAAGGAGCCGCATTACGTTTCATCTAGGCGAGACCATGCTAACAAAATTAGAGCTTATCAGTGCCGTACCAATGTGTTTAAGTATTTATTTTTTCCTAACACAATTAACGATTGAAATGAGCTCCCTAATGAAGTGATTCTTGCGTCTAGTTTTGAAAATGCTATTGAGAACCATATTCTTTGAATGTTCTGTTATTCATCTCTGCACATACGCTACTGTGTGCACTTTTTTAGGTGTTGTTATACTTTGTTCATCTTCCGCTATTGCGAATTTCTGGGCTTAAACAATGCTGCATTTACTGATCTATTCTTTTGCTTAGTTTTACTTCGTCTTCCGCTATTGCGAATTTCAGGGCTTAGACAATGTTGCATTTACTGATGTATTGCTGAATTGTGGAATATTTGAATATTGCTGAATATTTTTCCACTGTGATCCCGTATATTCTAACCCCCCTACGATAATGCCGTGCAGGCGACGTAGGTATACCGAATAAATAATTTAAATAACGTACGTTTACAGGGCACCGTTTTTATCCGTTTATCAAACGTTAAATGAAGCGAAGACAACGGCAAACAGCAGTTGAAATTGATGGGTATGAGAAACCGGATGCTTTAACACGCGAAGAGCTCTCATGTTTCCCAAATCTGACAGCCTCTAAAGGTTAGGCTACACGAATAAGGCAATCAGCGATCAGTTCCAGATGCTTCGAAAATTCTACATCGACTGTTTGTGTTCGAAGGCCTTAATGGCGAAGAAGCTGGTCTCGCGCATCAATTTGAACAGGCTCTGATTACACGAAAGAATGGCTATTTAAGAGCCGACGATCAACTTTCCATCTTTGTGCTTTATGTGGTGGGATCGTTAATGGGAAACACTTTGTCTAGCTGTCTCCGCAGTTCGAAGGCGAAATACTGGCGTTGCTTGACGGTGTGCATAAGGGTCATAAGTGTTGCCCGAAGTTCAAGGGAGTAATTAGCAAAATAGTTGTGACTGTTGATTGCCAACCTCCCACATGGTTCGCGGACGCTTAGCGAAACGTCGGTGCTAACAGCACATGGGACGCTAGGCATGTCGCTCTAATACCGCCAGCTGTAACGCAACCACATACCACCCCTTAACCGCAGTTACAGAATCTCAGGTAGGACATGTGTTTATACATGAGCAAGATAAGAAAGCCCAAGATTTGTGTTAGAATGTCAAAGAGTGCGTATTGAATTGCTTTTGAGAACAACCAGGACTTTAGGCAAGGATTAATTTATTATTCCTGCAAATTAACATGGTAATGTTGTTGTGCCGCGAAGGTAGCCTGAGACAACCATGAAAGCAAGTTTCTGTGGCTGAAGGCGATTTGCATGTTTTTTTTTTCAGCAGGAGGAACCTTACCTTATCTCTGTTTTAGTTTTGCGGACAGAACACCCTTTACTGAGAAGGATGTTGCGCTCCCTTTTGTTGTCGTACCCGTACCAACCCACGGAAGGCGAGTGCTACAGTCTCGGTTTGAAGGAACATGCGTGCTTCTAGCGGTTCTTGGATATCCTAAGATCTAGTGGAACGAAGTAAAGTAGATGTAGGTGTTCACATTTCTTGTCATTGACAGTTTTTTGGAAATAAATTGTAATGAACGACAAAAACGTTTCTTTCTGCTTCGTGTTATTTTTATTTCTCTTTTTGTGAATTTAAAATTTGGCGAAGCGCGGAAAGCGGTTCACTTCGTGTATCCGTCCAGCTTCCCTCCACTCATACTTGGCACTCGCTCAGCGATATCAGAAGTCGGAACGAGCTGCGTCATCGGCTTCGGTTGTGGTGCCAAGTATAAATATGGGAAAGATAAGACAGAGAAGCTTGATCAGGCATCCAAGGAACTGAGGATGGTCTGCCAAGCATTGGATGAAGATGGCTAATACCTCTATTACACGGGCACTTTAACGGCCGTTAGGCGGAGTTATACAGCAGTGCTGTATACCAACGGAGCTCGCCAGTCTTCGTTCCACCGCCGTTTCTGTCCGTTTTGTCGTGAAATAGGCAAGATGGCAATATGGCAGCCCCCAGCAGCAACGTGTCCCCGCTGCAGGCGACCGCGCCGGCGCAAATACGCTTTGCCTGAACAGCGTCAGTGACTCATTTACTTATCAGCTTGTGGCAGGATCACCTTGCCGAACTGCGAGCTCAGAAACACATTGCGACCGTGTACGCAAGGATGACGGCGCTGTTCAACCAGCTCTGTTCAGCCAGTCTGTACAGCGAGAGGGCGACGCGCTGGTGTAGGGGTATGCAAGCTCGCATGTTGGTATCCTCCCGCGCATAGTGAGCGACACAAGCTCACGATGTAGGCAAATGTGGAACGGGTCACGCGAAAGTTGACCTTGAAATCTTGATTCGACAACGTCGGCATGGTGGTGTCGTAACAAGACGGTGGTCCGGAAAACGTACACACACTCCTTTGCCTGGCAGACATCACCACAGCGAGTGCAGCGAGGCTGCGACATCGCCTCTCGGCTGCCTTCTGCTTATTCTTGACTGACGCTTTCTAAATGCGCACAGCTTGCAGTTCAGCCTTTTTCGCAGACAACAAGGCCTCGTAGAGCGCAACCAGGAGAAGCAAAAATTTATATTTCTTTAATAGTGACTCGAGGTGAAATAAATGTAGCAGCTACACAGGCTTCCGAACATTTCGGGTTTACGCGAGCAATCACCATAGAGCACGGATAATTCGTAAACGAAGTCTGAGGATGCGGACAGTCAGGAACACGTACCTGTCAATCTCAAAATATATGCGCACTCCAGCGGAAAAGGTTCAAAGATAGAAATGCAAGAACGAGGCGCAGTTACATCTTGAAGTTACACTATTTTCATTCGGTTTCTATTATTGGCACCAAGAACTGAAAGCGTAAGACAAGGATTTCTGATCCGTTTGCACACCTGTAGTAAAAAAAATTGATGTCTATTCTTAAGGGGGTTTTTTTCGCATAATATTTAAGAACCAAGGGCAAAGTACAAGTCCTGCACAGCATGCGGTAACGTACTGCCCTATTTTCTTAAAAAAACAAACACTGATTCTATTAGGCTGGCTTAGGAAACCTTTATAGTCAGCCGTTCTTCATCAGCGTTTACCAGCCGCTCTAACACAAAAGGCTGATCTGAAATGCAGTGCTTCTACCGACGTTGTCTTCTCTGTAGTACTGTTTCGATCAAAACATTTTACGGAAAGTGTGCACGAGCTCTGGGGCTTCCGCGGGATTTATTCAAGTGCTGCCTTCCTTTCCTTGTGAAAATATTTGTGTTCTTTCTTTTCTATATCTTCAGGCTTATTTAAAGGCATTGGTATAGAGGAATGATTTGAGCCGTATAAGAGAACGTAGCAATGTGACTGCTCTTACGCTCATGAGAGGCCTGGTAAGACGAGGCGCAAAAATTGAATATACGAGTGGCTTCGCGATTCTGAATATATTGCGTCAACTCACCGTGAAGTCGTAAATATTGAAGTTTAGGCCAGTCTATCTGCAAACAAAAGAAAAGGGGGGACAGCACTTCTTTCTTCCTGTTAAAATTAAATTTCTGCATTAGTTTTAAACAAACATCTTTCGCCAGCCAACATGTCTCGTTAAACTGCGCGCCACTTTCTTTCTTCGTCAAAACATTTCCACTCAGCTTGTTCCGAATATAGCTCCAGCTTTACGCTGTCATCCACGAGAAACGGATGGTCGCTAACTTTAATCTTGTGACTGGCCGTGTTGGTGCAGTGGCTACTACGTGGCGTTGCGCTTGCTGAGCTCGGGGTCACGGGTTGCAACCCGGCCGTGGCGACCGCATTCGGGTGCAGTTGACCTTTCCAGAACGCTCGTGCCCTCAGATTTAGGTGCATGTTAGAAAAGTCCCACTGGTCAAAATTAATCCGGCGTCACCCCCACTACAGCGTCTCTCATAAGCAGACTTATGTTTTCGTGCGTACAGCCCTAGAATCAGTTCTTTTTTTAATTTTATTCTCGTCAAGATCTAGCATAAGGAAGTAAAATCGAAAGTAATAACTTTCCTATATATCCATTAGGGAAACGTCGCAACGCTCAGCGAAGAAGAGGAAGGACGTACGAAAAGTATGTTTTAGACAGGTCGACCACAACTACTATGTTTTTCCTCGCTGAAAGACGAACACAATGAAAGACGTAAGAGAAAATTGGGCGACCGGGAACGGGGGAGGATTTGGAAGTTAAATAAAATTGTTACAGACGGGTGAAAAACGCCTTGCGTTGCTTTTTCGTCAAGTGTTGCCCAGCCCTTCAACGCGAAAAGCACACAAGCGGGCTGAATGCCAGGAAAAGGGATTCGGTAAGCAGAACGATTGTTGACGCCAGTCACTTTCAAGAAATATCGAACGGCTTAGTGAGCACACAATGCTTTAGGACAGCTCAAGGGGAACCTTGAAAGACGTTTTATCAGATAGACTCCACACGATGCAAGTAAATTGAAGGTGTGAACAAAACGCAGCGTTTTCTTTTTGTGTGTGTGAGGGGGAGGGGGGAGGGGGGAGAAAAGTTGCGAAACGAGGCGAAATTCCTCATCTTGCTGCCGTTGACAGGTTGCTTCGCTCAGACGAGGATGTGGTACGCATGCTAAGCGATTCTGGAAAACTTTTCTGTCACTTTAACGTGGTCTTCGAGGCTGCCAATAACTATTTAGAGCCGACTCGTTGGTCGTACTTTGAATACCTTTTCCGCATATATATCGCGACCGCCTCTCTAACACCCAATACAAACGCTGTTTTCGTACTCCTCCTGGCCTCTCGGCTTTTCTTGCACAGCGAGAAATAGAAAACGCCGTAAGAACCAGGCAAAAACAGTACGGTTTGCTTCGCTAATTCACAGCCTAATAAATACAATGTCCTGAGTGAAGAAACTGCAGGTTTATAATGACTAAATATGATTTCCGCGGTGATGCCATTTATGGAACATGCAGCCATAATCTAGGACCCCTATCAACAGTACCTCACTGATAAATTAGAACGGGGTAAAAGACTTGCCGTCAGATTTATTTTTTCCGTCCACCAACGACACAAATCGGTAACGGTTCTGCTCGCTTTAGCACAACTCGCAAAACTCTGCACTAGAAGAAAAATAGCCCGATTAAAGCGTTTGTATCAACTATACTACAGCAAATTGAAATCTCGATTCTTGCTTATACCTGCAACCTCCTGGTAGACTATCGCCTCGTATTAATCACCCATATGCAGTTATGGAGCACACACCAAGAGTTGATGTTTTTAAATATTCATTTCTCCCCAAAACAATATTAGATTGCATTAACCTTAACCCGCAATTATTTGTTGACGCTACATCCACAGAGGATATTCTGCGGAAATTGAAAACTTGTGTTAAATAAAAATTATGCTTCCTTGAATACATGTAATTTGAATCGTAATTGTCTATGTATTGGTGTTATTCCAGCCTTGCATGACGTGCATTTTTAAACTGCACCTCTGAACTTGTTTTGTTTGGTCCCACACTGCAACACCGTGGAAGGGCTTGCAGTATTGTAAATAAATAACAATAAACAGCCAGAGCTATAGCTGCCTCTTCTGATTCCTCTGCATGCCTGCAACTAACTTTTGCCGCTGAGTGGGCCTGGCCTTGATTGTTGACTACGTCTGTGGAGAAGGCATCTCGACTTCGGTAATCCGCAACGTCGACGTCGACTGTATCCTGCAGGGCCGAGTAATATTCATGTAGAGCTTTAGCTGTCGCTCTCCTTCTGTACTTGTGAGGTTCAGGATGCATGTCTTCTTGTTTTATTCGGTGTACCTTTAAATGTCTGTGATATGTTGGTGGGAGTTTGCGTATTGAGGTGTGTGTGGATCCATACCGGATCCCCAGATCCTCCAGTATGAGACTTCCTACTTCAATTTGAATAGCCTCTCCAGCTAGGCTAGCCTGTGTGCCTCGGCCAGCTCCTGTAGGGCATTGTAGATTTCTAATTATAGGAGCTTCTCATTACCCGTGCATCTAGGGAGGTCAGGGGCTGATCTTTAATATTGTTTAAATAGGCAATTGATTATCTTCCTTTCAGCAAAGTAGGGGTGCAGGTAACGAAGGGAATATCTATGTGCCATGTTGATCACGACCAAGGCTTGGACAAGTTTACCTGATATCCACTTCCTTCATGCATTTATGTTCTTTTCGGCTCCCTTAATTAGCTTTTTTGTTTGGCTAACGCACCCTATCATTTTGCTCAGGCTTACTGCGTTCTTTCCGTTGTTTTGTACGTACATGTCCAGGATTATAAGGGTCTGCAATTATACGTCTGTGCCATCTACCATCAGATTGATGTCTGGGTGAGGTGTTTTTGCTTCTGGTTGAGCCCTTATGATCAGAAGTTCTGACTTTTTTGGGGGAGCACATGAGATACCTACTTAATTCGCATGACGTGACATTCGGTCTGTTCCTGCTTGTAGTGTTTCCTGTATCTCACTGTCACTTCCAGTGTTATCCCAGAGGATGATATCGTCTGCGCATAGTGAGTGTCTTAAACTAGATTGTGCTAAGTGTGGTAGCTAGTGGTACAAGTGAGATGTTAAACAGGGAAGGGGACAGTACTAATCCCTGTGGGGTTCCTTTGTTGCCAAGTTGCAATGTGGAAGATGCGATGGCGCCTAGCTGGAATTCGACACTCCTGTCAGAGGGGAAGGCTTTGATATTGTTACGGCGCAACCAAGAGTTGCGCCAGTCAGAAGATGATTTCACGCGTAGGTGTAGAATCGGACTTCTTCTTCTTCTTCTTGGTTTACCTTGTCTAGCACCGACGCCAAATCACCCAACTCTACCTATTGCACTGAATATATTGCACATTTCTTCATTTACATGAAAAGCTTCTTCTCCTGCCAGTTTTCACTTTTCATCATCATCATCGTCGTCGTCGTCGTCATCGTCATCAGCAACAACAACAACAATACCATCACCAGTTATTATACCCTCAAAGGCCCGTAGAGGGGTATTACTTAAGTATTGTTTCATTTCGACGGGCATTTAATGTCTTCACAAGCGCCTATATCTACTCGCGCCTAACTGGAGTAGCTAAAGGAAAGTACTAGCTGGAGCTTACCCGTCTGGCATTTTTTTCGCTTTAATGGTTCTTGTATTTATTTTTTCTTCACCGAGCATTTTTAAACTGTGCTTTGCGCCCCGTTGTGTATATGCGCTGCAATATCTTTCCGGTCCGATTTAATTGGTCGCTGTTGTAACCACGCGTATTGTTAAAATTCTTGAACACAGCTGCATCCACTTGTTTGTACTTCTACGTACTATATTGAGTTAGTTTCTTGTAATACATTCAGGGCAATATTACAGTAAATAAGGGAATGGTCAGACAGCAATAGAACAAAGAAAAGGTGTCGTGAGTTGTGGTTACAACATGGAGATACTCCTGATCAAACGATGCTAGCAACTTTCTTCGCAAGAAAGTTTTTCGTTGGTGATGATTATAGCACGTGGGTGAAATGGGGTCCCTTCCTGGGAAGCACGAGGGATGGAGTTTGTGGGTATGAAGGATGAATTCGCCGGCGCCATTACGCGGGCGCGTTCAGCTCTTCTGCCATCCCTGCACCTCGCCCCCTTCTTGCTCCGAACCGGTTGTCTGCGGTGGCGCTCCAATCGCGATGGTTCTAAAGCCCCTCAATCTCCCAAAGTAGCGCCATTCGCTTCCCTCCTCCTCCGCTCGGCGCGGCCTCGACGGTGGCGCCGCCGGTGGTGGGCCTGCCGTAGCAGACGACGGCTAACACGCTACGGGACAAAATCCGCAGAAAAGTTCGTTCGAGCCCTGCGGAGCAGTTTTTTCAATCGAGATCTTTCTTCGTCAGTCGGTAACTGGCCTTTAGAATTTCGTGTTGGAATTGCGGAAGAAATAGAGAAAATGACCATTATTCAAGGCGTATTTAAGGCGTAAAGCGCGCGACGTTGAGAGTTCGTGTTGCTGAAACACGAGGCAAGCACGCGGTGTACTCAAACACGCGCGTAATTACCAAAGTTTCAAGTGTTGACAGCGTGAAAGTATGTGTACGTGGTTTCGTAGGTTCATTCACGTACCTGCAGGACACTTTTGTTCGGTCGGCGCGTGAGAGATTCCGGCTGTGTGCGGTCAGCAATGCCTGGCAACAGGGCCGTTTTTTCATTGCGGGGTGCTTTGGTAATCGTGACGATATATTGTTTTTTTTTACAAGTACTGCTCCAGGAGGGCACATGTAATGGCTAACGGAGGCCTCTGAAGAGCACGTAACATTACACTAATGCAGGCGTCGCAGGGAGTGTTCGCATACAAAATTGGCTGTCGGCGATCTTATACCCCCTTGGCATGCACAGGCTTCGGCGAGCCCCATCCAGCGCTGGTTCTAGCTTTGGTGTTCTCGTTGCCGCTTTGGTGCCCTGGAGGCGCCGTCAATAATACGAAATAATGACAAATTGTTAAACCAGTAAATAAAATTTTTTGAAGAAATACAATCGCGCCGAGGCGCCAACTTCTAAAGCAGCGCTAGCGCGCGAGTATTATGAAACGCCAACGAGGAATTTACCGGCCCACGTACGACTCGATCAAAGTGCACGTTAGACATCCCCAGGCTAGCTAGATAAAGTTATCCGGAGCCATCCACTACGACCTCCATCCTAGCTTTAGTCGCTTCGGAACGTTAAAAACATTAATCACCACAAACCAAATCAATACATGCGGGCGTACATTCGAAGCTAAAAGACTGCATCGTAAGTCATAGTGAGCCTTGCAATAGCGTCGAGAATGTGCTAACTTCTGGTGGAGCTCAAAACACACCCTGAATAAAGTCGCTTTTATGTCACAGGCCAGCTGCAGATGCGTGCATTTCACCGCAAGACGATACTACATGAAACAAAGAGAGCACATTCGAAAAAAGAAAGTCAAACAACGCGCTAAAAACCACGCAGAGTATGAACACCCACTTTTTCGAAGCGGAAGACGTGAACTAGGCTCAAAATAAGAGGTTGTGAGTAGCCGTGGCCCTTACTTGACTAAGCCGTGCGTTCTTTGCCACTTCATCGAAGTCAGCCCGCCCGATCCTGCAATCCACACTTCTTTTTGCGTTGCGCCCGCCGGACGGCAAAGCAAGGCTTTTTGCCCTCGCTGTGTCTGTTGCGGCAACCGAAGGCGCAGCAGCATGGCATCGCAATTAAGTTCTCGGCCCTGCACATTCTATTACGCTAACGCACTCCGTCAGTCCGCCTGCCGTACTTTCGTCGCGCAGGCCCAACAATGGAGGTCGGCGCGCGCTAGAAAGAAAAAATATACAAAAGCGCGGCGCCTGCTTCGCGCTGGAAAGAAAAAAATATACAAAAGCGCGGCGCCCGCTTCCACGTGACACAGATTGGCCAATGGGGGAGTGGAGGAGGCTGGGGCGACAGGAAGCGTGGAGGAGGACGCGCCAGGGTGAGCGCGGTGGCGGAAAGATCTAAGAATGGCGCTACCTTTGAAAAATTGAGGGGCTTCAGATGGTTCGCGGTGAGGGCGGAGCTCTGACGTCACGGCGGCGCTTGGCGGCTACTCTCGTGGCTCTAACGCGTCTCTTCTCCCTTGAGACTGCGCCAAGTGCGTACATGCTTCCTCTCGTACACCAGCACCTTTGTAGCTCACGCACGGTGCGTTTGCCCGTGCGGGTAGCGCGTGCCTTACGTTGATCCATTCCGGACGCAAAGCCGAAGAACGGGTGTCTAGTGCTGGCGCGAGGTTGTACCAGAGCCTCACTTATCGGAGGCCCAAGCCGAACGAAATTGCCCGAGCTCTCGCGTGTGGGCCCATTGGTTATCGCGAGAGCAAGTAGCATAGCCCGCGGTACTTTTTCCATAGTGGCGTGCCCCAGATTGAGCCTGTGCTCTCGCAGCGACGTGCTATAGGCGCCCTTGACTGTATTTTTCTTCCTTGGTGCGGGACCCCTTTGGTTCCCCGCCTCTCCGGGACCGGGCGTTTGTGCAGTGTCGGCTGCCACCGGATAGCAATGAAAGGTTTCCGTTAACTCAGGGCAATACTCTGTCCTTGCGTGCGTCGCTCGGTAGCCCCTTGCGGCCTGAGCTCGGGCCCAGCGGCGGCCTAGAGGCTGACGGCGGACGCGGCCCTGAGGCTCGCTAAGCTCGAAACCCCCGTTCGTCGGTACTAATGTGAGACGCGAAGACCTCAGTTCTAAAAAAGAAACTTCGTGTAACATGAATCAATTCCTAACGGATTGCGGTCGTCGACACGATTTACGATGTATTGCGACCGCAGTGGGAAGTACTCAGTGTTCTATGAAGGAAAATTACACGCAAGAGCGAATGGCTGGTAAATTTGGGATGGCTGATTAGAGCGGCAAAAGGTCGAGGTTATCTTTCCTTGGGGCTATACTCTTTGATTATAGTTGAACGGATAACACAACAGAAATATTTTTGCACTAATTAAAGTAAAGTTATTAGGTTAACGTGACCATGCTTCTATAGTGCAAACGCATTTTCAAGTTTGTATCGTATCACTATCTTTTAGAGCACTAGCTTCAGAGAAGACGGTGCTTTGGAAAAGCAAGGCCGTAAATACATGAGCACGCGAAGAGCTTTACTAACGCACCCTGTACTTCTAGTCCAAGCGAATTCGCGTGTGATGTGCACACCGAGATCTGACGTGACGAAATCTAAGCGAAGTTCTATCAGGATGGTAAGTGCAAGTATTCGAATTATTTGTAGATACATTGTATCTGTTAATATCTAGTTCTATTAGCCACTTAGCAGACCAGTAAGCTATATTATTCAAGTCAGATCGAAATACTATGAAACGTAATATTGTCACTTAGATGACTGTAGCATGAAGCTAGAAAGGACGCCCATGGGGTTTGTCCAAAAGAAAGCTTCTCAGTTGAAGAAAAATTTCATCCGGTTGGAGGTTTTTTCTTCGACTCCAAATCTTCCTTTCTGGAAAACCCTTAAGGATTTCTTTTCTAGCTTTGTGTCCACTTTGGGTGGATCACAATGTTACCTTTCACAAGACTTCTTTCACCTGGCGGAATTAGGAAGAACTGATTTGCCATATTTGGTGTCCCTGTGCTTCTATAGTTTCCATTTACCCTCGCACTGCGATCCGCTAGCCTCCTGATTAACTCAGATTGTGGAGTTACAGGCCAAGCAAGGTGTTGCTCCCGGGTTTCATCATAACACCAGGAGGAACTCTTTTTCCAACTCCGGACATTTGCTTCTGACACAACCACGCTGAGCCTTAGCTTTGTAGCTACGTGCTACAGTCGAGAGAATAGCAATGCTTCCTTTCACGAACCTATGCGTCTTGCGGACTGATTTGGCAGATTTAGGTATTATTGTATTGCCAGCGTTGATTTCAGTGAAAACCATCCGTGAAGAAGTCTATGTTAGAGGATACTGAAACGCTAAATATCTTTATAGAAAACAAGAAATAATGGGGGTACCAGCACTGTTATTTTGGGGTACACATGATGCTTTGGTGAGGGGACTATTATGAGCGTTGCCAGTACGAATTGGAAGTGATTATTAAAGAAACAATGCTGAAGACATTTCAGAAGGTTGGGATCAATATTGTCACGCTTAGCTTTAAACGAGGGAATAAAAAATAAAACGTGTAAAAGCTTAGTTTAAGGGAATAAATTATCATGTTGCTCGGAGCCAGCATGCATCGTTGAAGTAAACGACCACGAGCTCAACTTTCTCGTGGTTTTAAACTAAGCTTTCATGAAATGCGAGCACGCGTGTTTATGTGATGCCACCGAAAAGTGAAAGATGGCACCACCCGCCTTGCCTTCCGAGACTGCTCATCAAACAAGTTTCCAAGGACGCGAATGGGCGGGCTTCTGCAACAAAGTCCTGCTACACGTCCCTCCGGAAAAACGGGTGGCAAAGGTTTTGGAAATTTCAGACGGTACAGCAACAATGGGCGCACGAAGAAGATTAAAACGAAAATTGAAAACGCGCCTCTACTGCCATATTTAAATAAAACGTTACGCCCCTTTCCAGTCGACGAATATTGATAACATGAAGGTACAAATTAATATCGGGAGCTATTATTTCGCGACAAAGACCGAGAAAAAAGAGGAGCCTTTACCGCTTTCAAAGCTATGTGCTTTCCAGTGAGCGCCGGAACCTCCCTGCGTTAATGAGACACAGGCTCGGCGCTCTTTGTGAAGGAAGCTTAGCCAAGCTCTCCCGAAGTTAGAATAATGTCGCCGGCATCTAGTTTCGTTTCGTGATCAAGTAAGTGGATATTTTAATAGCGAAAAACGCACACCCGCTCAGCAGAGACGACGCCCACGTCTTTTTTTTTTTCCTCTGTATTCCGCCACAAATAAAAGCATACAGCCCCCCCCCCCCCCAGCTTTTCTTCATGCCCCCAGCCGAAAACAAAAGAGGGCGAGAAGAATAAGCGGAAGCCAAGAGGCTCGTTTTTTTTGTTAGCTACAACGATAAGTAGCAAGCAGACAGTGAAGCCAGGGATAGCCTAGGGGAAAATGATTATAATGCCCGAATACTGTTCCGCATCATGAAAAATTAGCGCAACTTCTTCACCGTTATTTCTGGCGAACAAAGTATAGTTGCAGTCAAAGAAACACCAACAGTATTTGAGTCATAAAGTAATTAGTATAATAAATAATCAATGAAGAATTGCGTAGTAGTACTGTTAAGTATCCAGAGCTGAAAGTCCGCTCCAGCATGTGGAAAACGCTACTATAGGATTTGCCTGATGATTCCTACGCTAAAGCACCAGACGTGTGCGTAATACGTAGTTTGTGTGTTTCGGTCCCTCCAGCGGCAACTTGACTTTTCATCCGATTTCACTTGCATTATTCCTACGCATCTAGATAAAATAAGTCTCATATTGACTTGCCGGGAAGCATTTGCACAATGACAGGGAAATCGACAGCCGGGCGGGTCAGAACCTTTGCACGTAGCAGCAAGGATGCAGTCAGAACAGACTACATCCTTCCTTCTGAAGACTCATGTACGAGAGACACTTCCAGCAGACACCATTACAACACAACAGCTCATGATGTATGACTATCTATAATTATATTGGTACTGTTCTTGGAAGCACGTAAATACCGGAGAAAGAGAAGTGAGCTAACAATTTTATCCTGAAAGGGCAACGACGCCCACCCGCTTGAACAGGAGAGAAAGTAGCGGAAGGTCAAATGTCAACACGTCATGTCCCACACAGCGGGAGTACTGCAGACGATGTTGGAGTCCCCTAGTTGATAATTAATGGACATATTTGCTAGCCTCATAAGTAAGAAATCGCCAAGCACAGGTCAAAACGCGTTTCCGACTCTGCTTAATAGCCTTTCCATGCTGAAAGTTGATGTTGTGTCATACCGTTCAGTACTTCATAATTACATCTCTATGTAATTTCACTTATAACCGTTGTTCGTGTTCGTGTTTTTATTCCCGTCGCTTTCATTTGTTACAATGTTTTAAAAATATTTTTATGGCATGTATTGTTTTATGTGCAACAATGCGCTCGTGTGTTTTGCTTGTATAAAGTGGCACGCCGTGCCTCGTATGCTGCTCTTAGATTTTTAGGCAACCTGATGTTATAGTGTTGTGCGTTGCTTGTTCAAACTTATTGTGAAAGTGGTAATGAAAAGTTTCCTTAATACGTCTGATAGCTGTTCTTAAGAGTTTTCTTTGCTTGTATCTGTGGTTGTCTGTTTGCTGCTGCCAATCTGCCTACGAGCAAGTTTTTCCCAAAACAATAGCACAAATTTTTGTCGAAACGTTTCGGGAAATGAAGTCATTTCATTTCATTTCAATCTTATGACCCAGCGCTCGCTGGGTTGTAAGATTGATTTCACGATATCTTGTATGCTTGAAGGGCCGTGTTGTCAAACTCTAATGAGCTGGTTTCAACATACGTGCCTTCGTAATGACAGTGCCAGGAGTTATTTACATTGTTTTGCTGATGTCGTCACGCACACGCTCAGTTCACACGTAGAATTGCTCTCTTTGCGCAAGCACATTTGTTCCTGTAGTAACGCTTAGCACAACCCGAAACGGCACTGGATGGCCTGCTAAACGCATAAAAATTTTTCACACGAGATACGCGCTCCGTGCGTTGGATCTGCATATATATTTTTTATTGTGCTCCATGCGAACTTTCGCCGTCGCCGTGATGTTCTGAACAATGTCCAAGTGCGACAACAATGAGCGAGCAGCATCCGTAGCGTATGCTGTATGGGTATAAGAGCAAGCATCCGAAGGAGAGCCGAGAAAAGTTCTGACTTGATGCGCACCGACTTCCCGCGTGCCCACTGCAAGAGGTCACGTGATCTAGCTGGCGCTAGGGGAGGAGAGCGTGCGACTCCTCATCCGCCCGGCAATTGGCCTCGAGCTCCACCACTGGAAAAGCTGGCGCCACCGTCGGCGTGACGTGGTATTAGGGATCACGTGGACATAGCGGCCGTGTCGGCTCCTTCGGGAGCGCCGAAGCGAGCTGAAAACGAGAGTTTAAATTCCCTCGTACGCTGCGGTTCTCAATTATAGGCGAGATTTTCCCGCTTCAAGTGTCTCCTTTACAACGCTTGAAAGCACCACGATAGGTAGTGGCTGCCTTTGAAGGCGCGCAACATGGTAGGCTACTGCTCGGTATCGCAGTGCCGGACGTACGCAACGGAGCCCGTTGTCAGCCTTATTCACACGTAGCCCTAGGACATTAAGCTCTGTGAAGCTTGGCTCGCGAAACATAATACCGGCAAACAGTCATCGGCTGCAACTCGGGTATGCAACAAGCACAAACGCGACGAAGATTTCTTCTACGGCACCGGGCCTGCGATGTTCGGAAAACGCGCACTGAGACGCTCGCCCGAGTCCGCTGCCCGACTAATGCCATAACGGTTTGGTCTATGAACTTGTCGATGCTATAGATACTGGCAAGTTCACTGGAGTGGAAAGGGAGCGGCAAGAAGCACATAAAAAAAGCATGGCATATGGTCATGTTTGTGTTATGAATTAATGCACTGGATTGCAAAAAAGAAGCAGAGGGAAATCGCATGCTGAGAACACCGATAACCATACAGTGCGACGCAACTCGAGAAATAATATTGAAACGTCCAAGAAATTAGAAGAAAAAAGAAAGATTGAACCGTCGCAACGGCACATCACAGTCCCCGTAGGCGTCGAAATCTCTACAATGAGATTATTTTTGAACAGCTCTGATAGCGCCCGCGCAACAATGGTTGCTTGTATACTGTCAAACGCTCACATTCTGCGGCCTAAAGCTCACGGCACGGTGCGAAAACGCAAACCGGCGAAAGCGAAACAGTGCGGGGACAAGCATGCAGACGCGCCGTCAGTCGCTGCGAACTGTGCGATCGCTGCATTGAGGCTTAATTCTATTACGCTCCATTTACAAACACTATACAAACACTATAAAAACATATTTCACATAGTTTGCTCTCAGCGTTTACCTATCTTTCACGCAAGAAGCCGGTTCGGGAGACTCCATCGCGGCGACCGCGCGCAGTGGCGTTCACTGTACGTATTCGGTAAAGAGATTGCGTCTAAACGATTCTGTTCTTTCAGTTTGCCCAAGATTATTATTTAGACAGTAAAAACTTCTCTCGTATCGAAAGTGCATACAGAAATGTCCGGGAAAACTCGCGCGTGGTCTTTTCAGTGAGCGCTGGCAGCAAAACCTACGAGGAGCACGCCGCGTGGTCCCTCATACTACGCCAGCGAGGCGTTTCCGATAGATGGCGACTCCGTAACTCCTCGCAGCCAATAGCCGCGCGTGCTCGGCTATAGGCGGATGCGCTGAGCACGCGCCTTATCTTTGTTGTCGTCTGCGGCGGGTTCCAAAACGAAGGGCGAGCCGGAATTGGAGGTGGCTTTATGCGCGCCCTCCTTGGGTGTGCGTAGTGTCGGAGGCCGCCTGATTTGGATTTTCGAGAAGCAGCGCAGTTGAAGCATAGTGAAGCGAGCGGCTACGGGAATTGTTCGCTTGTAGAGAAGTGAGCACGTTCCTCGTTTTGGGCGCTGTTCAGATCGCCATCGTTGTGACAAGGGGTGCTAGTGGTTATCCAGTGAGGTCTGTTCACGTTTTCCTGTACTCGCGTGAGACCGAGTTTGCTTAGTTAGCAAGCAAATATTTACTGCGATTTCTATGGCTTATAAAACTGGTGCTCTGCTATCACTATGAATGTTTCCCTTATCGAGTGAAACTGAGACCATGTTTTCCCTAATTAAGGAATGACAGGTGGACGATAATGTATTTCTCTCATGCTTGCAGATGCACGTGTGGTACAACAGCTTGAATTAGAACACAATGTTCTAGTTACAGCTGTATGCGGAAAGGAGAGCAATGAATCTCTTTACTTATCTTCATTCGTGTACTAACTATAATCCGCTCCACCACCCTGTAGTTCCTGCGTTTTTGATCGCTATACTGCTCGTACGATTGCGTGTTTTATTCCCAAAACTAGAAACGCTTTCTGTTCTCAACACTGTTTTGGTTTTGCCCAAATTTAGCAGTGAGATCACACTTGATAGCTGTGATTTGCACTATATTTACGCTTGACGCTGTTCCCTACGTGATTTGTCGATAATAAATTTAAAAAAATGCAAATTTGCCTGCGTTTGCGCCCCTACAATAGTGGCCACAACACAACCTCCCGCCTTGGTTTTCTGCAGCGCCAAAAACACGCTGACTTTACACATTGCAACGACAAATATCAAATGCTTAAGTAAAGCACCTACAAAGAATAGAGATCGCCACCAAAGCAATACACACATTATATTGGACTATAGGGTGACTACGTCACCGACTGTGCCTAAATGTCTAAACTGAGCCGCGTTCTGGGGGAGATGCGCAGTTAAATAAACGGCAGAAATGTTGTAGCACGTGGGAAATTAGAAGCCCCTTTTTTTTTCGTAAAATCAGAGGCGTAAGCTGCTTCAGTGATACGTCGATGCTTTTGCGCGAGCATTCATCATAATACAAAATTTCAGCCAATCCGGATGTTGACCATATCATTAGCCAAGGCAGCTAGCCAATGGCAAAGAGACACTTACGAAAGAAAAGCTTTGTGAAAAAGCTTTGCCAATGTTGGCGCACAGAGTGATCCAGTTGCAAAAATTGAATGATAATTCGGTTCCTTTTGAAACTATTAGCTGATGGAAATTTTTTTTATTCATAGCGTACGTTTTATTCTCTGATTTTATGTACGTGTTCGTTCTTCTATAATTCGCTTAATTATTTGCTAAAGCAACTCCTCACTCCAGGGACAAATTCATTGCTGGCAGCATTTTTAAATAAGTTAATAAGTAATAAAAAATAATATTTGAAACATTAGCACGATCCACTAGCACGAAAAATCGCGTATAGGTTTAATCGCTGTAATTTCTGTGAATAGTCGGTAGTGAGCGCCTGAGCTGTGTCTGCGTATTCCTTTTGTTGGGGTCTTGTTAGGGCAAAAGTCTACACTTATTGTCAGGTGTTTCGTTAGTACGCGTACTACTTCGCACAAACGTGTACTGCTGAAAACAGATGCAGTACAGATGTCGTACGTGCTGAGAGAAAGTGATAAATTGAGACAGAGATAGAAAGAGGGAAAGAAATGTATGAACAATGTTCTTAGTCTCATTACTGTACGCCTGGCTTCTTTCTTGTTATTGTCAATAAAATTAAGCGCCGTTTGTGCCCGCATTACATTAGCTATGCTCACATAACCACCTGGGTAATATTTTTTTTCTTCCGAATGAAAAAAGCCTTCGATAGTTATCTTGGTCTTCCCGAATCTTATCCAGCCAATCTTTGGGCGGGTCTAAAGATATAATTGCCACTGGAGTGTAAAAATTGTGCCGTTAAATTTTCTGGGGCCTGTGGCATTCCTGAATTCCCTTAACCCTAACGCCAAAATACACCAACCCGTTTGCCGTACGTATGATTTTCTTCGTGAAAAACGAATGTTGTCCTCTTGCAGCTGTCAAGTAAATTACAATATTGCCCCTTTCCTGAACCTTTCAGCACCTTGCAGATTACCGCGGAGCTCGTTTGCAAATATTACACGCCACTTTGTTAACATTTTCCGCACACTTGTTCGTGTACCCTACTAAATGGACGCCATTTCGTTTCCTGTTCTTCTTAAGAGGAAGCGCTCCGTCAAAGCCAACTCCAATTCCCATATTTAAATAGACGTAAAAGCATGAAAGGCATCCCTAAACAGCCGGTGGACTGATGCGAACAAAATTTGGGGCATTTTAAGGAAAGCTAATTTCTACTGTCTGGGCATGAAGCAAAATGTTGATTTGGGCGTCACAGTTTTTACGAAAACTGGAAAAAATGGTAAGCCCACTAAAGATTTAACCTTCATGTATACAAGTCTGTAACTCTTCAGCAAAAACAGATTGTCGCATACTACTCTAAACTGAATCTGTTAGAGCATTTTAGGCGGACAAATTTGAAGCGTGAGTTCATGGCTTGGGCTAAATCCTTACAATGATCTACGATGATCGTTTACGATGATCTTGCGCAAGACATACTACACATTAGGGCTTTCTTTCAAAGCAGAACATAATGCATCAATTTTCGCCACTTTAGATGTATCAGTAAATACAGCTTACAAAACTGTACTAGAATTTTAATACCTCTTATCAAAATTATTTTAACAAAAGTTATTGTTGCGTTAGTTTTAAGCTTATTGCTTCATTTCTTTATTATTTTGCAATTTTCAATCATTTTCTGAACATATTTCTGGCCTAATTTGACAATCTACATGCTACAGGGGGCAGATGCTCTTACAGCAAGGATTCCACATTGAGGATTGGTAATGATGCGACACAAACCTTAAACTCCGTTCCCTTTAATGCGATACAGCATTATTGGCAGATTTCACCCACTTTGGAGGTATCATCTTATGGTCTACAAACATGGGTCAATCCCGAAGGGTCCGCGATTTAACACAGCATCTCAAAGCACAGAGCTGTGACGAAAGTAGAGTGCGAAAAACTGGCACGTGCTGCTCGTGCCAGACTTTTAAAGAGAGATTTTGCCACGAGAGATATTCATTCATGGGATCGTGGCGTAATGATCAGAGCATTTGACTCCTTTACCGGAAGCCGACAGAGCTACGATCCCCCACGATTGATCGTACACTTCTTTTCATAGCAATATACAGGCTGACTTCACCCACTTTGTAGATATATAACAGAAAAGTCGTGGGGTGTTGAGCGTGCGGAAGCGCGTCACATGTTGTGCACGAAATCCCAAGTTTTCAAGTGAAACGTGACGTTTTCGAGCGCAGCTTTCGAGACATCCCCATCTAAGTATATGCGATAGCATATTTACATAGGTGGTCGTGCGAAATCATGGCCTATAGTTCTTGTTTCTATTTGCTTGAGACACTGCAACAGCCGTGATCGTGGGGTGGTTACTGTGTGAAACCCTCTTTTTTTGCTTCTTTTATATTGTAGCCTCTAGTCGTGTATTTCGCTCGGGGGCAGACTCTAGGACTCAATAAATTCAGGTCAGGCTTCATGATGTATAGAGCGGCGTGTTATGGTGGGAAAACTGTACACCTGCACTTAGGAGACCGTTGGGATTACTTGGAAGGTGGTAGGAGGGAGAGGGGGGTGGTGGTGTTCAGCATAGTATTTCGTTAGGCCGTATTCTTTCCCGAATAATTTGCCGCGTCGGTGCGCCTCGTAGGTAAAGGTTTCCGCACCACGACACAGCCAACAGGCGTGCTTTTCTGCGTTTTCCTCCGGGTCACGTGGCCGCAGTAATTAAGCAATGTAGCGACTGCGATTGCGTGCGGAAGAATATTACATGTGAAGCTGGCAATGCGAGCACCGCAGTCGTTTTCGTGTAGTGGTGGTTGAAGGCCGGCGTTCGGCGGCGCGCGCAGCATCAAAGAACAGCCACCAAAACGACTTCCGCTTGAGCCCCAAATTTACTTTGCAACATAATTGTAAGATCTCGTAAAATAAAACTTACCTTGCGTGTGCTTAACTCTAATCGAGTAACTTCTTTGCGCGGAAAATTTTAGCCTTTATTCCGCGATTCTTGCCTTTCAGGCTGTGTTTCACCGGCGCCAAGTTGAGGGTTGGCTAGGATTATGAACCACTGCGGTGGTGAAATTGATCCGTACGGTCTTCACGTTGCCGAAAGTGGTTTTTGAAACGCTTTTCCTTCGGTCGCACCGTTTACGTGGGCCAATCCCGAAGACAGCGCAGTCTAACTCAGCGGCGAAGATATCCGTGGTATTATGCAGTGCCACATGGCGGCAAGGTAGCGAAGCGGCCGTTTTCGCATTCTTCCCTCGGGACATTCCAGAGACGCTGTTGTTGAGACACTGGGCCTCTGATGGTGGCCGCACACGCTTCACGTGGTGCCGAAACTGGTCCCTCCGGATGTGGCGCACAAAGTACCGGTTGGCTTCCCCGCTCGTACAAGGCACGGTGCTGAGAAGAGCATCACTCGAAGCACACAGTGCAACATATCATAAGAAGCCAACAAACACTGACACCAAGGACAACATAGGGGAAATTACTTGTACTTAACGAATGAAATAAAGAAACGATAAATTAGTGGAAATTAAAGTGGATGAAAGAACAACTTGCCGCAGGTGGGAACCGAACCCACAACCTCCGCATTTCGCGAAGGTTGTGGGTTCCAAGTTGCGAAGCACAAGTAATTTCCCCTATGTTGTCCTTGGTGTCAGTGTTTTTTGGCTTCTTATGATACGACTAATAAAAATCGGGCCCCTCGGTTAACCCCCTTTCTTCTCGTACAGTGCAACATAGTGCCACCACCTCTCATAGCATGCTGAAGGAATTTTTGGATAGCAACTGGACTTAGTTCATCATATTCTGTTTTATTCTCTGCTAGTCTGCTTTGCGTTCTCATCTTGTCGAAGCCAATTTTCTGCTTCCGCAAGGTGTCTGACACTATATTGGGGCGTGACTTGTGCCAGGCACATCTTCAACAATATCGCAAGAGGAAAAAAATGAGGCTTAAGGAAAGATAACGCGTGTGCACTGTACAGAAACCGGAAGCAATCTTCTAGTTCCTATAGTACAAAAAGCACCAAATAAAAGTTGTTGTAACCATTGTTATCATCAATAATCATTCAGAGTCACCGCAGGATTAAGGCCTCTTCTAGCAGCCTCCAAGTAATCGTGTCTTGCGGCATTTGATTCCAGGGGCTGCGCCATGTTTGTTCTATGTTATTGCCATTGCCTACTTGCGCAGAGAGCCTCCTCGTACAGCCACGGCAAATGTTCCTTCAGTAAAATAAGGTACAAAAATAACAAGAAATGAACACTAGTAGTAAACAATCATGGCACACTCGAATCCCAATGTAAGGGGAGTAAGCTTTGGTTAGAACCAAGGAAGCAAGAAATGTTATCTTGCTGACATATAGCAGACTAACCTTTCAGAGATTACTTCACTAACCTGAGCACTTGCAAGCCGCGTGGCAATCATCGCGAAAAGGGTCCTGCCGTAATTTTTTTCTCGTGGATTTCTTAGCATGCGTCGTTACGCCAGCCGTAGCAGCTACCATGCTCCGTAAATAGTAGGCATTACCTTTTACCGCTGACTACCTGTGGTACCAATGGCCAAATAAGTACACCCTACCACTACAAAAGAGTAAACGTCATTAGTTGGTTACCGTTATTGGTCGTCTGGTATTTACTTTTTGTCGATAGGCTGTGAAAATGTGCATAGCAACAGCAGTCTCTCTAATCACGAGTTGCGGCGAATTCTCAACAAAATATAAAAGAGAGAGAAAGAAAAGCAAACCCTTCGGCACAATCGGAAATTCTTGGGTAGATTACGCGCGGGGGCAATGCAGTCCAGGAGAACTTCCGAAGGCTTTGATAACACGTTTATAATGCTTCGTTGTTTTTGACGCATGAGTTGCTTCAAGTGGCAAACATCTGCAAAGTCTTCTCTTTCTTTTTTTTAGGATATCGCAATTTAATTTTCTATGCAAACACCTGAATCGGCAGAGACAAGGGCAGCAAGGGTTGCGAGCGCATGGCCTAGTCTGTGGAGCTCATGGTTAGTTATAACCAGTTGTGTTTCCCAAACCTTCCTGGATCTCAGTCTGATTACTTCGGAAGTTGCTAAATAGAGCTGGAGTCGCTCTCGGTTTTTAAATAAAACACTGGGCTTTCAGACGAACAAAGTGGGCCGAGCTTCCGGATCATTCGTTATGGGATTGGGTAGAGGGTGCGCGTTTCGCAACGAGGCCGTAATTTGGACAGCCCTTGGAGCGCAGAACGAGTTTGAACTTCGACCGGCTTCTTTTGTTAACCGTGATTTAAACGGAACAGCTTTTTCTTTCACTCTTTCGTCCATTTTCGTGGTGCATGAAGACGGTGGTTGGGCTTTCACTGCCAATACAAAGGGGCACCGATGCAAATGCACTGATCTAAAAAAAGCGCGTGCTTTTTTTCCTCACCTAGTTGCGAGGCGCGTTATTTACCGAGTGCCAAGTAATCTAGCTTTTTTTTTTTTTATGCCCACGTGCTTTCCCGCGAAAGCTTTGAAGCGCCTGAAGATTTGGACGCCATGGCGAAACGATCGAAGGACAGTCCTCCATTTTCTCGTTAATTTTTCGCCCTCTCCTGCTGCAAGAGAGGAGGAGGAGGAGGGTAGTCGTCATTCACGCACACGCTTGCGTCCCTGCTAACAAGACATAACGACGAACCGGGATACATGTATAGCGATCTTTATAACGGCTTTAGATGTGCTAGTTAGCGGCTTTGTTGTCTGCGGAATCGCGCAGTGAAACAACTGGCGTTACCTAAATACCCTCCCTGTACCACGTAGATGCTTTCGATTGCGTAAATGCAGTAGCGTGCGTAGATGACCGACGACATGCAGTAACATGCGCCGGATACACCGGGTGTTTCACATAACTTACATAACTTGAACCTACCCCCCCCCCCCTCAAAGAAAAGAAAAAAAAAAAACAATGCAACACTTCATAAAACGGAGACCAAAGGCATAATGTTCATACTCGTCTTCGAGTTAGATTGTTTTTGAAGTGTAATTAGTGATTCATTAGTGGCGCTACTTATGCGAAGTTTTTCTTAGTATTCGTTTTACGGCGTACGTCACATTTGAAAAGTTATTTCGCGTGTCCACAAAACAACCAATGAAGCGGTTTTCGTGAAATTCTTTGCGTGGGTTTTTTTTTCTTTTCTTTTTTTTTTTTTTTTTTTTGCTGCGTTCAGAACAGCTGTCAAAGTAGTTTGCAAGAGCGATACCAGGGCTAGTCATATCCTCGTGACGTACGTCACGTCAGGCTAGTCATATCCTCGTGACCCTTTCGGCGTCATCCCGCTAGCCAGTGTTAAACCACAGAAGCTACGAACGACGCTTCGATACGCTGGTGAAGAAAAAAATGATCGAAGTTTTCAACCGGCTGGTTGCGGTGGTCTGCACGCATGCCCGATTCCATTTCTTGCTTCCTCTCGGTTCTGCTCGAGGTCACTGGGATGCAGTTAGTTATGGGCGGTTATGCTTCAGTTACTCTTTTCTGGATGTGTAGATTAGGAGGTACGCATTGAATGTCAAGCGTAAGTAGTTTCACGTCAACAGTTACACAAACCGGCGATAGCATTGGATTAACGACAACAACAACAACAACAACAACAACAACAACAACAATGACCGGCGAAACTTTGATAAGGTTGTTCATATTCAGCAGTAAAGTGAGCGTTACGGAATAGCTGTATGAAAAGTGTACCGAACTCCGACGTGCAGCAGTTTTCTTATGCTCAGAAAAACAGTGGAACTGCTTGAAGTGAGCAATGTCGGAAGTTGCTTGGACCGCACTGCAGTCTATCATAAGTCCCCATTCGTCGGATAACCTCGGCTTTGTAACTTTATGCCGAGCTGAAATAACGGGGACGCTTTGTAAGCATTGAGCCGCTGTAATCTTTTTTTTTTTTTTTCAGAACCAGTTTAAATCAACGGGAACGTGATCATTCGATAACCTGGGACTGGCAGCCGATTTCCGCCAGAATCGCGTTAAGGTCAGCATTTCGGTAGTTGTTCTTTTACGTGATTTTTATTCGAATTTTATTTCGAGCTGTACTGAAGTTTTCGACGCGCTATCGAAATGGGAAACGCAGAATAAAATAAACATGGTGCAAAGCTCCTGTATTGCTGCTTTTCTATTTTAAGACGAAGCATTCTATAAGCGATCTCTCTCGTACACTGCGGACCGTGGCAGCTGCCACTGTGTCGACGAACGCCTCGCACACATAACAGAAATAATACAGCGAATCAGCTTAAATGTATAACGAATTTGCTTCGCGTGAGAATACGTACATCAGCACGACGTAATGATGCATGTATTCCGACGCGAAGTGGGCATTGAACTTTATTGGTAGTGTACACTCGTTCTGTCGATGCATCCTTGTGGGGTTGCTTCCTTTTGCACAGACGACCGTGCTAGCAGAAATGCACCAATTATTCCACCCACGGTGGAGTTCTTGTGGATAACTGACTACGCAAGCTAAACAGGTAAAACTATTAGGATAGTCAGTTTCGAGTAGACGCGACGGCGATTAATTTCGTTGTGCAAATTTTTCAAAACTTTTTCTTGCGATAATTGCCGTGGCGCTGTGGGGTGTAGGGCGAGCGAGCTACAGTCTAGAAGCTAACATCACGTGACGCAGCAGTCTAGCAGGAAATGTTTCTGCCGGTGTGTGCGTCGTGAGCGTATATGAACAACGATGACATTTATGACAGCACGAAAACACGGAAAGAGTTGCACGGCAACTCTCCTCTGTACTTCTCTGCTTTGGTTCAGATTGCGCTCTTTCGAACCTGAATGTTGACAAACGCACCCAACAGGCCACTTTTATACGAATAAACGAGCACTGCTCTTGCCACTCCAATCTATGATTTCGCTCTGACCTATACGTCTCAGCGAACTGTCGCGCCATATATTAAAATACTTCCGTGTTGTTATAGTGACTTATACTTTCTCTGCGCTGTTTTTGAGGCCGACGCAGTAGGTCGCAGCCCAGGGTGTGGGCTCGGTGTGAGAGTCGTGGCACGCTCCCGAAGCAACTGCGCACCTGTACAAGGAAAGTGCCGGCAACCGAACGATTGAATCGAAGTCTTCTGTGCAATCCTGAAGGCACAGAGGAACTGCTTGAGGTGAAGATGAATCTTTCCTGCGGCGTTGCTTTGCTTTTGTTTCCTTATTTTGGGTTCCCACAATTCAAAATACTTCCTGAGAACATATTCGTCTGTGTAAGGCTGCATTACATGGCACAGTGAGCTTACATCTTTTTACATAGTTGTCCTTGACTACCTTAAAAGAACAATCGTGCTCTTTCCGCAACATTGAAATTACTGTTTAAGAAATTGCAGTGAGGAAGCGCAACAACGTAGACAATAACAGCCTTTCTTGACTTTCACTTAGCGCTAGATTCATGTTATCAATATGCACATACATCGCGAGGTGCGACTCCTTATAAGGAATTTCTAGCTCTGCAGCACTTCTAAATTTAAATTAGAAATTCTAAAATTATATGCAGTTTTACGCACGAGGTTTTTAACACTTGCCGTTCACAAAGTTAAAGGGTACGGAATAAGTATGGATTTCGTAGTAGAGCTTTAAAGAATAAATATATGTTGCCAAGGTGCTTCAAAGCTTTCTCATCCTATGCACAAAATATATTTTTCCAATCGATTTCGGTGAGCCTTACATTCTTTTTAACGGCAGCAGGAGAATCTTGTTCTTTTCTTTTTCCTCTCTCTCTCAAAATCATAAATACAAAATGGACTGTCTCGAAAGCCGCGTCCCATATAAATTGTAAGTGTCTGAACAAACTCATGCTATTACAAGCAAACGACGACCCAATGTATTCTGAGACAAGAGCATATTCTGTCGTTACAGTCATGTTAAGCTGGCCATCCCGCATCGACTCATGCAATCTCTCAGTAGTACCGGTTGTGGTTAAAGGTGACATCTAACTGCAGTCGATTCAAATGATGTTGGGCCTAAGTGATTTTTTTTAAATTTTGGCAGCTTATATTGCGAAACAACTTCGAAAGGACAGCTCGCTGCTTTGCAAGTATCCTGGCAAAACTGGATGAATCCCTGAATGGAATAAGGCATCGCTTCATTGGAAAGAACCAGCAGTATACGTATTCGACCTGGCCTATATATCTTCGATGTAGCGGTACTGGGAAGTGCTTAGGGGCCAGATAAAAGAATATAAAGTCCATCAAACTCTATAGACACATTGAAACCACCGTTCCTCCCAAAGGGTTATTGTCCTCTGAAACCATAGCAAGGTCGCGCCAGCTGTCCCACCTAATTTCGCCTGACTCGAGTAAATATAATGTTCGCTAAAGTAATAGTCTTCTCAAACCAGACCAAGTCTACCGATCTTTGCGGCTTAAACTTTAGAGCGAAATTTCATCGGCTAACCTGTATAGAGCAACTTCGAGAACGGAATCAGCTGCAGCACGACTGAGTTGAGTAATTAAGTGCTTTATTAGGTAGGAGTTGGTATGTAGTACAAGAAAATCACTCACATTGGAACGGGGACCTTTGGATGTCTCGACTAGCTCTCAAAGTTTCTTATCTATAGTGTAGCCTTTCTTTTCTCTCTCGGGAAGCATTGTACTCACTGGAGTGCCTCTCAATGTTTTGCCGTGTTTCAACATTACGCGTAGACGTATGTTCTCCAATCGCGTTGCGTATTTATCACGTTTAAATATGGATTTACAAGGTGTATACAGGGCGTCTCAGCTATCTTGCATCGCGTTTTTAAAGATGGCGGTCTGTTCTTTGCGAATACATAATTTAACCAAGTAGGTATTGTTCACAGTCGAATAGAGCAGGCACCAGTAATTCTTTTGCTGATGTCATTGCAATTTATAAATTGCAATGAGAAACCTTTTTATTGCTGCTCTGAATTGCGCGCTGTCAATGAAGAATTTGAAGGAAATTGGGAGAAACCTAAAACCTGCAAACTCCCACCCGGATACTCCCTTCCAGTTTGCTTTTTCCGCATGATAAAGAAAGCCCAGGAAAGAAAACGAAATATATTACGCGACTAACCGTCCGCTCGTAACAAAAAGCAGCGTCCTCAAACAAGCTGCATAGGAGTTAGAGGAGCTAGACGAGCGATCGTTCACGCTCCGCCTTTGTTTTGCTATATGGGACGAGCACCGGCAATTCTCGAAAAAGACATGTCCACTTGTTGAAGCGTTGGCTCCCTCTTTTACCTTGTTCTCGTTTTGCCCCTCATCATTGACAGTACGTCATTCAGAGCAGTGATTAAAGAAATTGCGAATCGCAATTAATATGAACTGAATGGCAGCAACAAATAATTACTGGCGGCTACTCTACTCGACTGGGAACAATATGTACTTGGTTGTGTTCACGTAGAATGGCCCGTATTTTTTTAAAAACTCGACATATGATAGCTGCGACATGATATATATTACAGCTGGAACTTTATCGCATTGGTGGGTCCTTTGTTGTAAACGTTCTCGTACGCTCTGTTTTTTTTTATTTCTTAGCGTACTATTCAGGCTTTGGTGATTAGTAAAGAAAAAGGTAAACCATGCTTCTACAGACCGTGGTTGACATATGTACTCGAAACCACCATTCATTTGTATAGATAAGCCTTCTTCAAAGGCTGCCGTAACTGCTTAGTTCCTTCACTGAAGCAACTAGGCGTATTTGGCGCTCTCAATGCAATTTTTCTGTATCTGTATGCGTATCGTTATGATAGCGATCAATTTTGCAAAAAGAAAGAGAATAGCTTACTGGATAAATATTTGCCATTCCTCGTCTTCAGCAAATTCAGAAACACATTTCATGCAAATCACAGTTGTCGTTTTCTTTTCTTTTTTGTGTGTGTGTATGAAAGGTTCATTTCGGTCTTTTAGCAGTTTTAAGAGATCTCAGACGCGAGCCATGGCCGTAAAAACCCAGAAAGGCATGCTGGGTCGGTCCACGAGCCGCATCGTCATCGCTATGTAATTTCATTCAGGTGCTTTTGCTGAAAGAGTTGCTGTGGCTCCAGCTATCTCACGAGGTGCGCGCTAGCAAACGCATCTCTTCATCGTCTTTTCACAAGATCACTGCCATGGCGGGCCGACGTAGCTTTTGGTTAGACTACATTGTGAGCACTACTTGCTGAGTATTAAGATAGGTGCGTGATTTATTGGAATGAAATTTGAAGTGTTGGCAAATATTGCGTCTCGCCGGCTTCTCCAAAAACAATGTTTGGTTATTGTTTGTGGGGAAGTTTAGCATCGTTTCGCATTTGAAATAACATGAGGTGATCTGAGCAAAGCATTGCGGCAATAAAGCACATTTTGTAAGCCTAACTGCTTCACGGCATGCATCGCACGTGATGTCGAAATTGAACTACAGTAAACTCTCAGGTTACGACGAAGTTGAAGGGGGATAACTACTTTGTTATATGCATTACTTGATTACATTCATAATTGCATGTGCTGGAAAATCAATCTGTACAGTGATTTCAATGTGAAGGTTAGCACTTCGTTATGTTCATAATTTCGTTTTATAATGTTTCGTTATCCCCTGCAGCGACGACTGCGTCAGCAGGTGTTTGGTGTCTTGCGAAACCACGGACTCGAGCGCGTGAGGGTTGGCCCCTCCCGCGTGTAGCTGTGCGCGGCTTAGCCATGTCTGGGGAAAGGGAGGATCCTGTGGATTGAGCCAATGCCAGGCTCTTGAAGTTTTAAGGGCGCCGGCGGAGGGCAACACATCTCTTTGGCCTCTGATTCACCTCCTCACTGACCCACCTGGAGGCAATCGGCAGTCGCCTTTTCTTGTCCTTCTCTCAGACCACCGTCTTTCTCTCTCACTTTCGGTCTTACTTGTCGTCTAGCCATTTTCTTTTACTCCTGATTTTCAGGGCATCACCGGATAACCGCGTGTTGCTAACCAATCTTAGTTATACTGTGTTTAGTTGCAGCAACGATGTGTAGCTCGCGTTGGCAGGGCCTCCTTAGTAGTAACTGCTGTCAGGTCCTCGCGTTGGGTACGTTGGTGGGTGGTAGGCATCGCTGCCGAAAAGCGCAGGTAAACTTATGGGCAGCTCTTTCCCAAAACTCCCTGATCGCCCTCTGAAACGAGGACGCACCAATGTTTTTCAAATTTTTGACACCCGAAGACAACTTTCCACGGGTTCACGTCATGCACTCTGTTAAGCCTAAAAAGACAGTAAAAATCTCCCCATTCTCATCTCGGAATATCTTACTAAAGTTTTTGACCCAGGTAACAAAGCATCGAAAATGGCCAGTGGTGATTTGCTTGTGGAGCATCGCGATCAAAAACGATGCGGGAAATTGCCCAAATAAGTGTAATTCGGAGACGACCAGTAACGGAAACCAAGCACCGTACTATGAAAACCACCCGCGGCGTTCTCCTAGATGACGATTTACTGGAGCTGACTGAGCCTGAGGTCTTAGAGGACATCGTGAGGCTTATAGCGCGTGAAAAAGACAAGGACGAAAGTGAGGCGTGACACACACAGGCGCTAACTTGCAACAATCTTTATTTCGAGCAAGGGACCCATACATATATGCAACTTTTCGCGTAAATCACACGTGCGCTGTTTACAAAAAAACCTTTACACACCATTGCGCAAGTACGATAACTCTTTGCGGGAAAGGGCAATCGATGGTTTAGACCCACAGTTATCCCCAAGCCTATCAATCATTTCTGCTTCTATAATTTCGCGAGTTATCCTACCTCGGGCTCTTCCCACAATGGAGCAGTCTCTGTATGCTGGAGCACACGTCGAGTTGTCACCATCATCCACCCCGGCAACAGTGCACCTGCAATGCTTGCAGTGGGCTTCAAGGAACCCACCCCGCTTTTCTGCTACATTATACCGGTGTTCCTTCCGACGCTCGTTGAGGCACCTTCCGCTTTGCCCCACGTAGTTCTTCCCCCACTTTAAAGGAAGGTTGTAAACAACTGCTTCCACACGTTCAACAAACGGTTCCTGGTGTTTCTTTTTGCACGTGCGCTTATCAGAGAGGCCTGGCCTGGTTTTTGTAAACAGTGCATGTGTGATGTACGCGATGAGTTGTATATATTTGTGGGTCCTTCGCTCGAAATAAAGATTGTTGCAAGTTAACGCCTGTGTGTGTCACGTCTCACTTTCGTCCTTGTCTTTTTCACGCGCTATAAGCCTCACGATGTCTTACCAACAAGCCCAATTCACTGCTTTACAGTCTTAGAGGACCTCAGTGCATATAATGTACATCACATGATAAATCAACTTTATAGAACACATTTATGAGTGTGTTCATCATTAAATAAGTTATGAAATATATTTGAAACATTGGCACGATGCGCTTCCACGAGAAATCGCGTATAAGTTACATCGCTATAATTCTGATGAATAGTTGGTAGTGAGCGCCAGTCCTGTCTCTGCGTATTCCTTTTGGTGGGGCCTTGTTAGCGCAAGAGTACAATTTCTGTGAGAGGTTTCATTAGCTCGTGCACTACTTCACACAAACGTACACTGCCGAAAAAATGCAATAGAGAAGGCAGACGAGCTAACAGAAAGTGATAAACTGAGACACAAGACAGAAAGAAGAAAATAAATGTAAAAACAATGTTCTTAGTGTCATTACTGCACGCCTGGCTTCTTTCATGTTATCGTAAATAAAGTTAAGTGCTGTTTGTGCCAGCATGCCATTCCCTAAGCTCTCGTAGTCATCTGTGTAATTTTCTTTTCTTTTTTCTGAATGACGGAAGCTTTCAATAGTTATCTTGGTCCTCTCGAAACTTATCCAGCAATTTCTAAGGCTTGACTAAAGATGTAATTGTCCCTGGAGTGTACGAATTGTGCCGGTAAATTTTCCTGTGGAATTCATGAATTCCCTTAACCCGGACGCCGAAATCCACCAACCCATTTACCGTACGTATAATTTTCTGCGTGAAAAAGAATGTTGTCCTCTTGCAGCTGTCGAGTAAATTACAATATTGACCCTTTCCTGAACCTTTCATCACCGTGCAGATTTTCGCAGAGCTTTTTTGCCAGTATAACACATCACATTGTTTTTTTATTATTATTATTGAAATGAATATTAGGAGATGGTTGGCCCCTTTATGGTGGCACCGGCTACTTCTTGTCATTTGGCAAAGGAAACCAATTTGCGTAAAAAGGGAGAATAGCGACATTGTTAGCTCTTTCCGCACACTTGTTCATGCACCCTATTTAATGGACGCCATTTCGATGCCTATTCTTCTTAAGAGGAAGCGCTACGTCGAAGACAACTCCACTTCCGGTATTTAAATTGACGTAACAACCATGAAAGCCATCCATAAACAGCCGCTGGACTGATGCGAACGAAATTTGGGCCATTTTAGAGAAAGACAATTTCTACTGCCTGCGCATGAAGCAAAACGTTCCTTTGCTCGTCACAGTTTTTACGAAAACTAGGAAAAAATGGTAAGCTTCCTAAAGATTTAAGCTTCATGTTTACAACTCTGTAACTCTTCAAGAAAAATAGATGTCAACTGCATCTGTTAGTGCATTTCAAACAGACAAATTTAAAGCGTGAGAGCATAGCTTAGGTTAAATCTCTGCAATGTTTACGATGATCTTGAGCGAGACATACTTGCACATTAGGGCTCTCTTTCAAACCAGGAAAGATGCATCAATTTTGGCCGCATTAGATGTATCAGTAACGACAGCTTAAAAACTGTACCAGAATTTTAATACCTCGTAAAAAATTATTTAAATTTAACAAAAAATTATTCTTGCGTTCGTTTTAAGCTTAATGCTTGATTTTTTTCACATTTTGCAATTTTCAATCATTTTCTGAACGTATTTCTGGCCTAATTTGGCAATCTTCAAGCTACAGGGGACAGAAGCTCTTACAGCAAGAATTCCACATGGAAGATTCATGATGATGGAATACAAACCTTAAACTCCGTTTCCTTTTATGTGATACAGCATTATTGGTCAATTTCAGTCACTTTAGTGATATCATAGTCTGACCTAGAAACGCGGGTCGATCCCGAAGGGTCTGCAATCGAACACAGCATCTCTAAGCGCAGAGCTGTGACGAGAGGAGAATGCGAAAAACTGGCACGTGATACTCGCGCCAGACGTTTCAAGGAGAGGTTTCACCACGAGAGATATTCGTGCATGCGATCGTGGCGTAATGACAAGAGCATTTTACTGCGTGACTGGAAGCCGCCAGAAGTACGATACCCCACGACTGGTCGTACAATTCTTTTCATAGCGATCTATAGGCTGACTTCACCTTGTTTATGGGTATAGAACAGAAACGCCGTGGGCTAGCTGATGAGAGTACGGAAACGCGTCGTATATTGTGCACGAAATCCCGTTTCCAAGTCGAACACGACGCCCTCGAGTGCAGCTTTCGAGACTTACCAACCTAAGTATATGCGATAGCATACTTAGGCAGGTGGTGGTGCGGAATTCTGACCTATAGTTCTTGTTTCTATTTGCTTGAGACAGTAGAACAGCTGTGGTCGCCGGGTGTTTGCGATGTGAAACCCTTCTTTTTCTTTTATATTGTAGCCTCTAGTCCTGTATTTTGCACGGGGGCAGACTCTAGGACTCAATAAATTCGAGTCGGACTTCATGATGAAGAGAGGGGCTTGTTATGGTGGGAAAACTGTACAGCTGCACTTAGGAGACCGTTGGGATTACTTAAAAGGGCGAAGGGGGGGATCGTGTTCAGTCGTGTTCAGTAAAGTATTTCGTTAGGCCGTATTCTTTCCCGGATCATTTTCCGTGTCGGTGCGCCCCGTAGCTAAGTGTTTCCGCACCACAATACATCCAACAGGCATGCTTTTCAGCATTTTTTCCTCCGGGTCACGTGGCTACAGTAATTAAGCAATGTAGCGACTGCAATTGCGTGCTGAAGAATACTACAGGGAAACTGGCAATGGAAGCACCGTGGTCGTTATCGTTATAGTGGTGGTTGAAGGCCGGCATTGGGGACGGTGCGCGCAGCATCAAAGAACAGCCACCAAAACGACTTCTGCGAAAGCCCCAATTTTACTTTGCAACATAATTGTAAGAGATCGCAAAATAAAACTTACCTTGCGTGTGCTTAACTCTAATCGAGTAAATCCTTTGCGCGGAAGATTTTAGCCTTTATTCCGCGATTCTTGCTTTTCACGCTGCGTTTCACTGGCGCCAGGCTGAGGGTTGGCTCGGATTATGCACCATTGTGGTGGTGTAATTGATGAGTCCGTTGATCTTGATCAGTCCGTTGTTATTGATCAGTCCTTCCTCGATCTTGCTGCCGCGAAATTGGCTCTTAAATCATTTTTGTCGCACCTTTTACGTGGGCCAATCCTGAAGACAGTGAAGTCACACTCGGTGGCGAAAACCACGTATGGTATCATCGCCTGTGTGGAGGTACCCGTGGCGTTGTGCGGTGAAGCGGGCGTTCTCGCATTCTAGGGCTTGTGACAGTTTAAAGACGCTGTTGTTGAGACGCTCGGCCTCTGATTTTGGCCGCACACGCTGCAAGTGGTTCTATGCACGTGATTCTGCACGTGGTTCTCTCCCACATCCGGAGGGACCAGCTACATCCGTAGCTGGTCCCTCCGGATGTGGCGCTCAAAGTACCGGTTGGCTTCCCCGCACGCATAAGGCACGTGCGGCGAAGAGCATCACTAAAAGCACACAGTGCAACGTAGTGCCACCACCTCCCATAGCAACTGGACTTAGTTCATCATACTCTGTTTTATTCTTTGCTAGTCTGCTTTGCGTTCTCATCTTGTCGAAGCCAATTTGCTCCTTCTACAAGGTGTCTGACTCTATATAGGGGCGGTGCTTGTGCCAGGTATACTTTAAACAGTATCGCGAGAGAAAAAAAATGAGGCTTCAGAAAAGGTAACGTGAGTGCGCTGTATAGAAACCGGAGGCAATTTTCCAGTTTCTCGAGTACAAAAAGCATCAAATAAAAGTGCTCGTAACCATTGTTGCCATTAATAATCATTCAGATTCTACGCAGGATAAAGGCCTCTTATAGCAACCTCCAAGTAATCATGTCTTGCGGCATTTGATTCCAGGGGCTGCGCAATGTTTGTTCTATGTTATTGTCATTGCCTACTTGCGCAGAAAGCCTACTCATAAAGCCAGTGCAAATGTTTCTTTAGTAAAATAACCTACAAAAAACAAGAAATGAACATTAGTAGCAATGTATCACAGAACACTCGAATCCCCACGAAGGGGAATATATATTGGCTTTGCTTAGAACCAAGGAAGCAAGAAATGTTATCTTAATGACATATAGCAGACTAACCTTTCAGAGGTTACTTCACTAAACTGAGCACTTGCAGCCATAGGTCAGCAGTGTGGGAGAATACTCACACTCACTCACCATAATTTTTCCTAGCCCGGCACTCACTCACGTTCACGCTCACCTCCGCCCACACTCACAAGCGCCCACTCACGCTCGTACTCACTCGCACTCGCACTCACCTCCGCTCACACTCACTGGCATTCACTCACACTTGCACTCACCTCCGCCCGCACTCACTGGCACTCACTCGCACTCGCATTCACGCCTTTGAAATGATGTTAGTGAGTGTGAGTGAAGGCACTTATCAGTGAGTGCGCCTACCTGTGCTTGCAAGCCGCGAGGCAATCATCGGGAAAAAGTCCTGCCATAATTATTTCACGTGCATTTCGTAGCACACGCCGTTACACCACCAGTCGTAGCAGCTAAGATGCACTGTAAACAGTAAGCATTCACTTTTATCGCTGACTGCTTGTGGTACTAATGGCCAGATAAGTACACCCTATCACTTAAAAGAAAAGTAAATGTCATTAGTTCGTTACCGGTTTTGGTCGTGTGACATTTACCTTTTGTTGATGGGCTGTGCAAATGCGCATAGCAACAGCAGTCTTTCTAACTCCCGAGTTCCGGGGAATTCTGAAGAAAATATAAAAGAGAGACCGAGAAAAGCAAACAGTTCCTAACAGGAGGCTTTCACACGAACAAAGTCGGTCTAGCTTGCGAATCAATCATTATGGGATTGGGTGGAAGCGTACCCGTTTCCCGACGAGGCCGTTATTTCAACAGCCCTTGGAGCGCAGGACGAGTATTAACTGCGACCGGCTTCTTTTGTTAACCGTGATTTAAACGGAACAGTCTTATTCTTTCACTCTTTCGTACGTTTGCGTGATGGTTGATGGCGGTGGTTGGGCTTTCAGTGCGCACTACAAGAGGGGCGCCGACGCGAATGGACTGATCAGAAGAGCGCGTGCTTTTTTTCGTCACCTAGTTGCGAGGCGCGTTTTTCGTCGAGTGCCAAGTAATCAAGCTTTTTTTTTTTTTAATACTCACGTGTTCGCACGAGAGCTTCGAAGCGCCTGAAGATTTGGACGCCATGGTGAAACGATCGAAGAAGGACAGTCCTCCTTTTTTCTTTTAATTTTTCGTCCTCTTCTGCTGCGACAGAAGAGGAGGAGGGCAATCGTCATTCAAGCTCACGCTTGCGTCCCTGGTAACGAGACGTAACGAGGAATCAGTGTACATGTATGGCGATCTCTATGACGGTTCTATATGTGCTAGTTGGCGGCTTTGTTTTCTGTGGAATTGCGCAGTGAAACAACTAGCGTTACTTAAACATCCTCGCTGTTCCAAGTAGATTTTTTCAAACGCGTAAATGCAGTAGCATGCGCAGACAAGTGACATGCAGTAAGATGCGCCGGATAGACCGCGTGTTTGAAATAATTTGAACGTTGCTCAAAAAAAAAATATAAAAAATAATATAAACGTATTGCAAAAGTCCAGTTTTGCTGCTTTATTTAAGGCGAAGCATTCTATAAGCGATCTCTCTCGTACACTGCGGACCATAGCTGCTGCCGCTGTGTCGACGAGTGCCTCGCACACATAACCGAAATCATACAGCGAATCGACTTAAATGTATAACAAATTGGCTTCGCGTGAGAATACGTGAATCAGCATGGCGTACTGATTTATGTATTCCGACGTGAAGTGGACGTTAAACTTTATTGGTAGTGTGCGCTTGTTCTGTGGATGCCCCCTTGTGGGGTTACATTCTATTGCGCACACATTCGTGCTAACAGAGATACACCAATGTTTCCACCCACGGTGGTGGTCTTGTGGACAGCTTACTACGCAAACGACACACGTATAACTATTAGGATAGCCAAGTTCGAGCAGACGCGACGGTGATTAATTTCATTATGCAAATTTTTCAAAACATTCCTTTCTTGCGAATATTGCCGTGGCGCTGCGGGGTGTAGGGAGAGCGAACTAGAGTCTAGAAGGTAACATCACGTGACGCAGCAGTCTAGCAGGAAATGTTTCTGCCGGTGTGTGCGTAGAGAGCGTATATGAAAAATGTTCACATTCATGACAGCACGTGAACACAGAAAGAGTTGCACGGCAACTGTCCTCTGTACCTCTGTGCTTTGGTTCAGATTGCGCTGCTTCGAGCTTGAAGGATGACAAACGCGCCCACAATTCCACTTTGATGCGGATATATGAGCGCTGCTGTTGCCACTTCGCTCTAATATTTCGCGGTGACCTATACGTCCTTGTCAACTGCCGCGCCATATATTAAAATATTTCCGTGTTTTTATAGTAATTTATGCTTTCTCTGCGCTGAGATTGAGGCCGACGGAATAAGGGACAGCCCAGGGTCCGGACTCGGTGTGAGAGTCGTGGGACTCTCCCTAGGCAACTGCACACCTGTATAAGGAAAGTGCAGGCAGCTGAACGCTTGAATCGAACTCTTTTGCGCAATTCCCAAGGCCCAGAGGAGCTGCTCTGGTGAAGATGAATCTTTCCTGCTGCGTTGCTTTACTTTTGTTTCCTTATTTTGTGTTCCGAGAATTCAAAAAAAGTTTCTGACAACTTATTTATCTGTGGGAGGCTGGATTACAGGGCACGGTGAGCTTACTCTTTTTTTAAATAGTTGTCCTTGGCTACTTTGCAAGAACAATCGTTCTCTTTCTGAAAAATTGAAATAACCGTTAGATTGAAATTGCTGTTAAGAAACGGCAGTTAGAAAACGCAACAACGTAGACAAAAAAAGCATTTCATGATTTTCACTTAGGGTTAGATTCAAGTTATAGATATGTACATATATGCGACGTCCGGCTGCTTATGACTAACTTCTAGCTCCATTACTCTTCTAAGTTCAACTTAGAAATTCTAAAACTATATGCAGTTTTACAATCGTATATTTTTTAACACTGGCCGTTGACAAAGTTATAAGGCACGGAATTGTGTATTTCGTAGTAGAGCTTTAAAGAATAAATATAGGTTGACAAGGGGCTTCAAAGTTTTCTCACTCTATGCACGAAATATATCCGTCTTCTTGCAGTAGATTTCGGTGTGCTTAGTATATTTTTTATTTTTTCACGGCAGCAGGAAAATCTTGTTCTCTCTCTCTCTCTCTTCTCTCTCTCTTCTCTCTCTCTCAAAATGATACAAAATGTACTGTCCCGGAAGCCGCTTTACATATGAACCGTAAGCGTCTGCACAAACTCATCATATCACAAGCAAACGGCGACTCAGTGTATTCTGGGACAACAGCATATTCTGTCATTATAATCTTGTTAAGCTGACCCTCCCGCATCGACTCCTGCATTCTCTAAGTAGTAGCGGTTTTACTTAAAGCTCACATCTAACGGTAGTCAACTGAAAGTATGTTGGACGGCAATGCACAAATGCTTTTTTTCCAGTTTGGCAGCTTCTTTTGCCAGACAAATTCAAAAAGACAGGGCACTGTTGTTCAAGTATCCTGGCCAAACTGGATGAATCCCTAAAGGGAACAAGGTATCGCTTCATTGGAACGATCGAACAGTATACGTATTCAACCTTTACTATATATCCTCGGTTTAGTAGCACTGGGGAGTACGTATAAGTCAGACAAAAGAAAATAAGACCCATCAAATTCTACAGATATATTGAAACTCCAGTTCCTCCCAAAGAGCCATTGTCCTCTGAAACCATAGCAAATTCACGCCAGCTGTCCCAATTTACGTCGCCTGATTCGAGTAAATATAATGTTCGCTAAAGTAATCGTCTTCTCAAACCAGGCCAAATCTACCGAGCTTTTAGGCTTACTTAAGCTTTATGCACACCTTTCATCGGCTATCCTGTATAAAGCAACTTCGAGAACGCAATCAGCTGCAGCATGACTACGTTTAGTTCTTAAGTGCTTGATTGAGTAAGAGTGGGTATGTAGGAAAAAGAAAATCGCTCGAAGTGCAACGGAGACCCTTTGTATGTCTCGACTAGCTTTCAAAGTTTCTTATCAATAGTGTAGCTTTCTTATTTTTTTTTTCTCGGGAAGCATTATACTCAGGGGAGTGTCTCTCAATTTTTTGTCGTGTTTGAACGTTACGCATAGACGTCTGTGCTCCAATCGCGGTGCGCATTTATCACGTTTAAATATGAATTTCGATGCTTGTTTGTATAGCTTTTGTGTCAATGATTTAGAGGTCTCTGCGAACAAGGGTGTCCCATTTGCCATGCGGCGTGTTGTTAAAGACGGCGGGCCGTTTTACGCGAAGATATATAGCCAAGTACACATTGTTCACAGTCGAATAGAGAAGCCGCCAGTAATTATTTTGTTGATGTCATTCAATTTATTAATTGCAATTAGCTCATTTTTTTATTGCATCTCTGAATGGCGCGCTGTCAATGAAGAATTTGAAGGAAATTGAGAGAAACCTAATACCTGCATGCTTTCACTCGGACACTCACTTCCCGTTTATTTTCTCCGCGTGATAAAGAAAGCCCACGGCAAAAATGAAATATATCACGTGACTAACCGTCCGCCAGCAACAAAAAGCAGCGTCCTCAAACCAGCTCCATAGGAGTTAGAGAAGTAAGAGGGGCGATCTGTCATGCTCTGACAGCGACAGCGAGGCGCCTTTGTGTTGCTATACGGGACGAGCACCGACAATTCTCGAAAAAGACATGTCCACTTGTCGAAACGCAGGCTCCGCCTTTTACCTAGTTCTGGTTTGCTCTTCATCATTGACAGTACGTCATTAATATTGCGAATTGCAATGAATTAACAAGTTGAACGGCATCAACAAAAAATTAATGGCGGCTACTCCACTCGACTGGGAACAATATGCACTTGGTTGTGTTCACGTAGAACGGCCCGCCTTTTTTTAAAAACTCCACATATGATAACTGGGACACGATGTATATTACAGCTAGAACTCGAATAGGAAACAGCGCCTGTAGGGACACGACCCCTGATCTCACCATCACCAACGATACCGTGGGAACAAGCTGGAGGGTCCTAGACGACTCACTGGGTAGTGATCACTACATTATCGAAATCACCAGCGCCTCGGCCAAACTACGCCGACCGCTAGGGAAGGCCAAAATTACAAATTGACCGAAGTTTAGGGAGAGGCAACAGCTCGATTTGCATACAAGTCCGCCCTTCCCGGAACATGAAGGCCGCTTAACCACGATCAAGGAGTGGGCCCAACGCATCAAAGAACTATATGACGCCAACACTAAAGGGTACCAAACCGATACCGACACGCCGGCAATCGACAACCATATAATACACTTATGGAAAGCATGCAGAGGCCTCACAAAAAGATGGCGCAAACAGAAGCTAAATCGTAAACTTAGACTTGGGATATCAAACGTCACTAAACAGGCCAGCAATTATGCCCTGAAGGTTCACGGGGACAATTGGCGCACGTTCTGCGATTCGCTTAAAGGCACTCTAAGCACCAAAAAGACGTGGAACATACTCCGCAGCATCATCGATCCTTCAAATACGGAAACAGAAACAAATACAACCCTACAAAAACTCGTTGGCGAATATCCGGGAACCCAGGATGAACTCTTACAGGAACTACAGCAAACATACACAGAAATCCGGACCGGGCATCCGAAACCATACCCTCAATATCCGGGACCTCCGAATGAGATACTTGATGCACCCATCACGTATGCAGAGGTATACGCGGCAGCACAGAGCTTCAAGAAAAACACGGCACTGGGTCCCGACGGGATCACCAACGCCAACTTGAGAGACCTAAGTGATGAAACCCTGCGAGCCTTTACAAAGCAGCTGAACGAAGAGATTACTTACCCGAGGAATGGACTACAGCTCACATAGTCCTTATACCCAAACCGGACCCGCCGTGGTTGCTCAGTGGCTATGGTGTTAGGCTGCTGAGCACGAGGTCGCGGGATCGAATCCCGGCCATGGCGGCCGCATTTCGATGGGGGCGAAATGCGAAAACACCCGTGTACTTAGATTTAGGTGCACGTTAAAGAACCCCAGGTGGTCGAAATTTCCGGAGTCCTCCACCACGGCGTGCCTCATAATCAGAAAGTGGTTTTGGTACGTAAAACCCCATAATTTAATTTTATACCCAAACGGGGAAAACCGCGCAGGCTCGATCAATTACGACCGATCTCGCTCACGTCTTGCCTGGGCAAGCTTCTTGAACGAATTGTACTCACTCGAATAGAACAACATATGGAAGAACATGGACTACACCCCAATTGCATATACGGATTTCGGAAAGACATGTCAGCACAGGATGTCTTCCTCCTGCTCAAGGAAGAGGTCCTCAACCCACAACCGGGCAGCGACAACAACGTACTCCTAGCCCTCGACGTGGAAAAAGCATTTGATAATATAGCACACGAAACCATCCTTGATGGCTTCGCCGCCATAGGATGCGGAGGGCGAGTATACCATTATACCGTGGCTTTTCTCAGCCACCGCAAAACCCGCATCGGCATAGCAGGCCTACAATCAGACATATATGATCTACCGCAGAAGAGTACTCCGCAAGGATCAATAATATCTCCTTTCCTCCTCAACATCGGACTTAGAAAACTTGCTTTACAACTGGAAAACATCCCAAAACTCGGATGTGCCTTCTATGCCGAAGATATCACCCTATGGGCAACCAAGGGTTCATACGGTGACAGAGAAAACACATTACCCACAGCTATCGGACACATCGAGTCATACCTAACCACAGCAGGAATGAGGTGTGTCCCACGCAAGTCGGAGTACCTTCAAGTCCAGCCCAAGCAAACTAAGGAACATCGAGCCCCACCAATACATCTCGAGATAGCCGGGCAACCTATAAAGCGCATCCCGACCGCACGCTTACTAGGTATGCACGTCCAGGAGAACAACGGCATAAAGGTAGCCTCAGAGAAATTAAATCACGTAATAACAAGCACCGCATCACTCATTGCCCGAGTAGCGCGCAGCAAAGATGGTTTCACAGAGGACGATATCTTAAGACTGGTACAAGCCCTCGTCAGCAGCCGTGTCACGTACGCACTCCCGTATCAAGTCAAGCGCAAAAGTAAGACAGAACGCAGGGACACTAATAAGAATGGCGTACAAAACGGCCTTACAGCTACCGTCAAGCACAAGCACAAAGAAATTACTTGCGCTAGGCGTGTACAATACCGTTTAGGAGCTAGCAAGTGCCACGCTCATAGCGCAGAGGGAGCGCCTCAACAAGACTCAACAGGCAAGACACCTTCTTCAACGGCTAGGGTACCCGCTGAGACCTCAGTACTGCAAAGAAGAAACACAACTCTTGCCTAACCACATTAGAGAGAAGATTGTAGTAGACTCTATCCCCAAGAACATGCACCCCACCCACAATCAAGAGAGAAGAGCAGCGCGTGCCCGCATGTTGCACAAACGCTGTTTCAGACCCAGATACATACTACACTGACGCTAGCCCGTATCCCTCGTGGCCACGTTGCGGGCCCAAATACACGCTCGCCGTTGCCAATCAGGGGAACTTGGTAGCCTCTGCCTCCGTCCGCGCCACATGCAGCACAGCAGCGATCGCTCTCGCACCTCGCGACGCCGAGAGCAAGGGAAGGTCCGCCCGCGTCCTTACGGACTCACAAGCGGCGCGTCGTTTATACATGAATTGAACACTCCCTATACAAGCCATTGGGATCCTGGGTTGCTCACTAGAATGGACCCACGGTATCGTCTGGTGCCCCGGGCACGAAGGCCTGCGGGGCAACGAAGAAGCGGACTGCGCAGCTCGAGGTCTCACTAGCCGAGCGCCAGACCCCACCGTTCTTCAGCTCCCGACAGACCGACGAGCGACTCACGAGTTATTAACGACAGGTCAACAAATACTACAGGACCAACGTCTCGGAAGAATGCAATACGCTCCCCCACACAAAGCTCTCAATAAACTCCAGGCAAGGGCTGGCGCCGCCTGCAAACTAACACATACCCACACTTGTCTCGTCTACACGCAATCTCCCCTGACAGTTATACGTCCCGGACATGTCCCTGGTGTAGCAACCACACAGCGACACTCGCGCACATAACACACGAATGTACCGACCGACCGGGCGACGCAATTTCGCCACGAGTCACAACACACACACACACTCACTTGGGAGGCGAGACTCTCCGCACTGGACCTGGGAAGCCAACTGGCGACCCTCGACCAGGCCCGGCGAGCCGCGATCGCCAGTGGAACCCTGTCAGAGGGAACCACCCAGGAATAAACCGCGCAACGGTTTCTGCTATAATAAAGTTCCTCCTCCTCCTCCGCCTCCTCTGCTTCTTCTGGCTCATTCCCCTCCGTGCTATTATTTGGTTTGCGTCCACTTCGTGTGTACCTGTATAGCAATAATTCTGACTTGTCTGCCGAGCAGGCCAGCCCGGTACCTTTTAGTATCGTTCTACTGTCTCTGTCGCATTCTGCAGTGTTTGCTCTATTTGCTCATCGCTGCTATTATTCTTCCATATAGGGTGATGTCATCGGCGTGTATGGTGTGATTTATGCCTTCTATTTCGTTTAGTTTGGTTGACAATCTGATTAGTGCTATATAGTGTACTTGCAGTATCACCTATCTTTGCGGCGTGCCTGCGCTGCCTATATTTATTTCTTTCAATTCCCAATCTGCTACATTGATTTTGGCATTTCTGCCAGTTAGAAAGTGTCCAACATCGTTGTGTGTTCTTTCTCCTAAGCCTAGCTCATTCATTCTGTTGAATATTGTTGTGTGCGTCACGTTGTGAAATGCTTTGCAGGTCTAAAGCATTTTCCCCGAAAGGGACTGAAAAGCCACTGGCAGTGCTTGTGGGATGCTGGAACAAATAAGCTTCACCTAATTAAGCCACAGTTATGTTATTGGCTTTCTGCAACAAAAACACAGTGAACTGATGTCCTATTCTGTCCTCTCAGCATAGGACACACATATGGCATCCATAACTTTGTACTTACTGGAAATGAGCCTCCAACCTGTGGTAGAGTTTGGGAGAGTCCATCTGTCCTTGACATTCTCCCACGAAGTGTCGGAAAGCCGAAGCTGAGAGAAAGATCTTCCTCTAGCATATCGGCTGCACATATCTCTTCACCCGGTAATGTTTCTTGGTTCAGAACCGTTTTTCGACATCAATCCTAGGTTTCCTGAACGATGTCATCTCCCATGTTATTAGCACAATAAATTCCTAGCGCATCCGCTCTCTGGAAGCTGCCGCTGTGATCGTAGTTACGTATACGACGCGCTTCCAGGTCCTTGCGTCTCTAGGGCTCTGTTAGGGCAATGGCGCCTCTTGCAGATGTTTGCCTGTGCTATATTTTAGTATATCATCGTTCCTTAACGACGTGTATTTCGTGTCCACAGTACCCCCCACCTCATTAGCCATTACCATAATCTTATTACATATAGGTTTTACGGACTTTACAGCGACTGATTTTAGGCCCCTTTACAGCCACGTCACACTCACTACTGGTAACACATCGCGCCACTGCGAATTCATTAACGCTGGCCTGAGGCTCGGTGGCCATACGACGCTTGCGCCACAAAACACTACATTCATCATCTCTGGAGTTTGGCTCTCCCATGAGAAAAATTAATTTTTATCATTGAATAAAGCTGTCTTCTTTTTGTCTCTCATGATCTAAAGTTTCGTTATAAATAGCTTGTATACGTTCCAATGTTCCGAAACCCTACAGTGGGCTACGAAGGGCTCCATGGTGGAGGGCACCGGAATAATTTCGACTTCTTGTGGTTTTCCGACGTGCATCTGAAGCGCAGTGCACGGGTGCTTTTCGCATTATTGCTCCCCTTGAAACGAGGCCACCGCGGTCGGGAATCGAACCCGGGACCTCGCACTGAGCAGTAGGACGCTATATATAGCCTCTGAGGCAGCGTGGCGTGTAGCACGTGATGTAGAGAGGAAAAAAAACATACTGTGCATTTTTACATCGAATTTGTATATAGCTACCCTCCGGCGGTGGTGGTCGATGTGCATCCGTCTACGCATCGCGTCCACACGAAAAACATTTCGTCTCCAATTTCTCAGGAAGGCTCTGTAGCTCTCAATCTAATGAAAGTATCTCGCAAAAATTATGCTGAAATTTGCCGCTAAGACAACACTATCGTCACGCCCAGTTTCACTTACTTATCCCAATTAGTTAGTTCACAGTGAAGTTGTAAACGTCACAGAATTCCCGTCTGCTGTCAATACCTGGCCGTCAACGGACGGAGAATGGTTACAGAAAACGGGTGCAACTCTTGTTTAATCAAAACTATCCCGAAACAAATTGCATGATAATTAGTCGCTAGGATGGCTCTAACGTTACGCCGAGTTTCATCTAAGTTTTCATATGCACGAAGTTCACAGTGAAGTTGTAAATATTCTGTAATTTTCGTCTGTTGTCAGTTCACGGGCTTCTACGGGAGGGAACCGGACAGCCCGTTCGTTGTTTGTTCGCTAGAGTAAAACTCTTATAAGCCTTCCAAGTTTCATTCAACTAATTACCTAGGAAGTGCGCTCATCGCGAATCACAAACAAACGTGTTTAGTTTCGTGCACTCCTTTGATTTCGCCCCCGGTCAACACATATCGTCACTCGTGTCGAGGTTAGGTTTACCTGCGTCCTTACACACTGTTACCACCAGTGTGCGTTGTCTGTTGTGATTACGTCGTAGTCGCTTAAGCATTCTTATAATGATAATAATAATAATAATAATAATACCTATATGTACATAGACGCATCGATCGAGGTGAAACGCAACACAGCTCTGCTGCTCGTCCTTCTTCACAGAGTGGAAGCGCTGATGAATTTTTAGTTTATTGTTCGGCGTGAATGACGTGTACTTGAGAATGTATTGAGGAGTTGTTTTGACGTTACTCACACATTCACATTTATATCCCCTTTTTTTTGTGGGTACTGTGGAAAATCTGAAAAAGGCGACTCAAGTTCTAACTTACATATATCCTGGTTTTCTTTTCCCAATCTCCCAAAGTTAGTACCCAAAATTAGAAGCGAGACGGCGGCCGCCGAACTCACTCCGGCGTGGTGCATCGTTGCGATCACGGAGGACTCGAGCGAACCAAACGGCCGTTCAAGATGTGCTGGTGGTCGACTTGTCTGCTTGCTGAAATAAGTTAAAGGAATATTAGATTTCTTTTAAACAACTTCACTGTCGGCTGCGCTCTCACGTCTTTAAGGTCGGGCGTCAGTAAACCTTCCACTATCCTCAAAAGAGCTCAATTATCTTTGTTCGCGCTGAATTTGTGCATGTCTGGGACTATGCGAGTCAAAAAACGGCTTACGTGTGGTTCCCAGTTTATTTATTTTTTTCATTTTTTAACGAAATTTCACACCGGCTGTATGACATTTCGAGGGTGTATATATAGCGACCACAACGAGAAATAGATCTGTTGTTGAAACTTAGCGCTGTGTGTGTCAGATGTGCCTTTCTGTTGTCCTTGTTCAGCTTGCGCTACAACAAAGTAAGACTTGCTGTGAGCGCAATCTATCCAGTGAAACCCATTTTGTTACGCTGAGATTTGGCTCAACGTTTGGCTTCAAGCGGAAGACGGAGCTTATCAGCGGAAACGCAGCCGCGGGCATCAAACATGCTTCCCGCGGAAATAGCCTGCGTGCCCACTGGGCAGTTTTCTGCACGACAACCCATTAATTAGTGCGTCGGACAGTTCCACGCAGTCGCACGCGCTGATGAGCTACGAGGAAAGTGAGCGTGACGGGCATGTCGCTTGGGAATCGCGAGGACAGAAAAAGAAGGAAAGCTACCGACACAGAAACGTAACACACACGCGGGATTACATAACTCATTTACTGTCTCGAAACTGTGCAGCAGGGGCGTAAACAGGGCGGGGGGGGGGGGGGGGGGGAGTGCTGATAGAGCTTCTCCCGAAATTTTTTTCGTGCTGTCATGCACCGCCGACCAAACCAACACCCCCCGGCTCCAGAAATCATTCCGGATTTTGTCTAGAATGTCTTTTTCACGCTCGAGAGGCATTTCAGCGCCAACATTGCGAACTTGGGCTGGATTTCGGGGCAACGCCCGTACACCTGGAGTCACATAACGCAAGGAGCCCCATCCAAGCGCAATGTTTAAAGGGTGGTTTGATGGCGAGCGGACTCGTCGCAGCATCTCGCGGAGGCCACAGATTCTGCGGAGCACATCAATTCCGAAACTTACGTGTATAAAGTTCTCATAAGGTTTTGATGCAAAATATGCATTGACATTTCCCAAGTCGGGCTTTAGATTTTTAATGCCGGAACTTTGCGGGTTTAATCTTCTTATAAACATTTGACGCCAAAGGTGCATTGACATGCATGTCTAAAGTCGTACATCGGACTATACAAAAGACAAGCCAAATCAACACACTTTTAGATAGATAGATAGATTTTATTTTTCTCAGAACAAAGTACAGAAATGAGAGAGGACGGAAGGGAAAAAGCCGCTGAATGCAGCTTGAGGACCCCCTACGCACCACAGAGCTATCAGGCAAGTGCAGACAACTATCAGACAAGTTCACGCAATGAGGCCCGATGAAGCGAAGCATTGTGGTGATTCATTTACGCCGCCATGTCACCGAAAAGAGTAAAAACATATTTTTCGCCTGTGCCAAAGCATCCATATCAAGACACCAATGCCAGCAAAGGTAACTATGTTGTTCTTTATTTTTTTCTGATTGGACTTTTATTCGCGAGAACACATTCAGCCTCTTCAATTTTCGTGTGCTCGCTATCCGCAAGCTGCCAGAGTCACCCAGAGCGCATGCGTCTTTCTCGTTTTCCCCGTAGGCGATTTTTCGCCTAAGAAATCGTAGGCTATTTCTTCTTTTTTTTTTTTTCTTTTTGCATTCTGCTCTGATTTCAATGTGGCCACCCAGAAAAGTATGGAGCCTACAACCTCAAAACGCAACACAGTACAGTTGACTAGGCAACCGTGGCGGGTGAAGAGGAAAGCTGTAATAAGATCATCAATATGCATGGCCAATGCGAACGTATATTAAGGGGAAAATAATGTGCATGTCCTAATCATATTATTTAGTAACGTTGCCGGTAATATCTCACTATTATTGGAAAATTACGCTACGTTTAATACCGATGCGACAACGCTGCACAAGCTGTTCAAGTACTTGAAGAAAAGAGCGCTAAGAAGACGCGGACTAAAAGAAGAATATGTACGACGGACAAGGCGGTTGTCCGTCGTACATGTTCTTTTAGTCCGCGTCTTCGTAGCGCTCTTTTCTTCAAGTATGCAAAACCAACTCGCCCACATCGAACTTCTGCTGTTCAAGTACTCCCGCTGTAGAAGATTCAGCACGCGTATCACGCCGTGCAGTTTATTTTGATCTACAATGCTTTGTACGACATTACTTAATGTTATACAACTACAACTTGTGGACGCAGGGCTGCATCTACTCATGCATTATAGTGCATCTTCGTGCATCTAATGCACGGCGCACTGCGTTGCGGTCGAGAGCGTAAGCAGTGCGCTGAGACCGGTGGAGTCAAGATCGTGCTACTGCACTCGCTAAGCGGTAAACAGTTTCAAATATGTGACGCAGCTCATCAAATTATTGCCGAATATTTTACAACATGAAAATACAACAGCTAATTTTACATAAAATTACAATGCGCACACCCAAATATTGCTTCCATACGTGATGCACTACTTTTCTGGTCTCGCATGCAAGCAGTCAGAAAAGTCTCTAGACTTCGTGGCATTGTTTGCCGTATGTCAAATAAGGGAGTATAACTGCGCCAGGAACGGACAGTGACAGTATATTGAAACGAATACCACGGCGCTGTACTCTCTTGTTTCTCCTGTACGGATCCATCTGCGCTTTGCTGTATCCATAACGGATGACCAACTACACCCGAGTCCTGGCGCTGTCTATTTCCTACCGGCTGTCTCAAAGCTTAGACTGCATATGTGGATACATTCAATCGCAGCCAATATAACCAGCGGAATGTGTCTGATTCATCGGCAATGGAAACATTACGGTAAGCCGCTGGTATAGCCTAGAGCACCAACACACGTTTCGTCTGACATTGACGGTGAACGAGCAAGTCTGCGTTACAGTCAAGTACGTTCTGATATTAGCCGTCTTGATTTGTTGCCCACCCTTCAAATATTACGTCTCTCGCTCAGCGAGGCTGCTGCATGTATATCGAACGAATTGGTGCAAGAGAAACTCCTATCGATTAATAAAATTATTACTAGTATCAGACCCCCGTCTCTATAATGTACACTGTTAAAAAATAAGCAAGACAATTTAACGCCATTGTCGCAATTATACCTTAGCCAGTTGATAAATGCAGGATGGCAAGGGAAAGAGACAGACAGACAGACAGACACAGACAGACACAGACAGACACAGACAGACAGACAGACACAGACAGACAGACATAGACAGACATAGACAGACACAGACAGACAGACAGACAGACAGACAGACAGACAGACAGACAGACAGACAGACAGACAGACAGACAGGCGGGCAGACGAACAGACGGAGAGACAGACGGGCAGACGGGCAGACGGGCGGACGGACGGACGGACGGACGGACGGACGCGGACAGACGGACGCGGACAGATGGACGCGGACAGATGGACGCGGACAGACGGACGCGGACAGACGGACACGGACGGATGGACACGGACGGATGGACACGGACGGACGGACGTGGACAGACGGACACGGACAGACGGCCACGGACGGATGCACACGGACGGACGGACGTGGACAGACAGACGCTGAAATTTACCTCTCTGGCTCATAGAAGTACTGGCCAGTCGGTATAGTGGTCCCAGGGGCGGGCTTCGTGAAATAATACGCAAGGAGCAGAAATGAATCAAGCAGGCCCATTTGATGGATGCGCAGCGCAAGAACGCGTACATAGATCTAAGCGCGACCCCAAGTGGTAAAACTTGATCCGGGCGTGCTTCATCATGAGATAGTGGTCCTGGCACGTAAATAACTCTACAGAGTAAACATTTTTTTTTAACAGACCATCTTGGCAAAGTGCCGGGAAGCACGGTTGCCCATTCATTTCCGATGGCGCGCATGACCTCAGTAGCAATCTCGTTCTGTTTGCGATGAACGTTGCGTCTCCTGTGAAAACGCTGATATCGAGATAACGGGAGCTCCCAAGCAAGATTTCACACACACACAAAAAAAAAAGAAACACTGTCGCATTCGCCTTTTTCTTGTGATAACAGTTGTACGCACGCTCGAGGCGGGATCATGCAGTTGGCGCTTGTGCCGAGCGTCGGCGTTGTCGTGCCGTCTCGTTATCTACATCGCATGCGCCGCTCGCGCACGGAATGTTAGACGGTCTCTATGGAGACACTGAGCGCCCTGGCTGCGGCTGTGACGAAGTGTAGTAGGCGCGCTGTTAGGGGACGGCTCAACCCGCTCGGTGAAGGAGCCAGGACAGCGATTAAGCCTCTTAGATGGGCAAGTGGTATGCTGACGTGATGGAGCATGGTTATAACGGCGCATTTCGAGAACTGGGCACAGAGAGGATGCACGGAGGATAGCGCTCTGCCTTGCGATGCTGCCAGCTGGCGTCAGCGTTGTGCGCACTTAAACGACAAGCAGACTAGCGCTTCAGCTGAGCCGCTGTGCTTGTATGCACTGGTCTGAGTGGAACGGATAGAAAGTGCAATGCTAACGTTATATAATTTTTCACTGTACTCCGTTTCATACGTCAGATGCAAGGCTGTGGAGGCCAGAGATACATTTTTTCTTGTTGTTTTGTGATGGCTGCGTTTGCATTTAGAAATAGTTCGGCGTGCTTTGAATGATATCTAGTTACCGCCGCAGTTGCTTAGTGGGTATGATGTTCGGCTGCTAGACACGAAGTCGCGGAATGAAATCCCGGTCAAAGAGGCCGCATTTCGATGGAGGCAAAATGCGAAAACACCCGTGAACTTAGATTTAGGTGCACGTGAAAAACCCCAGATGGTCCAAATTTCCCGACTGGCCCACTACGGCGCGTCTCATAATCAGGTCATGGTTTTTGCACGTAAAACCCCATATTTAATTTTTTTATTTTAGCTGATATTTAGGGAAAATCCTCTCAATAAAGGCTGAGTTCTGAACAAAAGAAAGAAAGATTGAATCCTTAGAAAGAAATAAACCACCCACTTATACGACTGATAAACACGTTTATTTTTCCTTTTTAAAGATGACTTTGCTTGTCCATTTTTTATTTTCGTGTTATTTCCGACCCATCCTGGCAGCCTCACGTGGGTGCTCGCGGGAGCAAAGGCCTTTTGCGCTAAGCAAAGCTTAGAAGGAACGCGTGAAATGATACAATACATTTTGGTGCCCGCACTTCCTTTGTAGCTTCCACAGCGTTGCATCTCATTTTATCAAACGGAGCATAGGTGCTGACCAACACTTACGGTTTCCCGTGGGCCTTGTCTCGCGCACCATCGATGACCGGCGCTTCCACCGCACTGGTGGCGCTCCCCATCACGCCAACGTTGTGTGACGCCTGGTAGCTGCGAGGGTGCTGTTTCTTCTGACCATACGCAGTGACCTCGCAAGCTGAGTTGCGCCGCGTATACTTAGAACACTGTCCGAGTGTATTCGAACGCAACGCTAAACATTGCTGTCGCTGTCAACGATCCACCAGTCAGGCGAAACTGCCAAATATTTTTGGCAACGAAAGCCCCTCTAATTGAAGGGCAAAGATATACTCTTCGAAATTTTCATGTTCTTTTTCTATTTTGCGTGCTTTAGTGCAAGGTTTCTTGGGCCAGGAATGCTCAAGTCGAAATTCGAGAGAATTCATCGATCGTCGTCAGTATATCCCATATATGTCCACTGCATTACAAAGGGCTCACGCAGCCGTTTCCAGATATTTCTTTGTAGTGCCGTATCACTTCATCTTACGCCTGCCAGTTTCAGAAAGCCGTCTTTCCTCGGAATCCTCTGCCATCCGCGATTCCGTTTCCCTTCCTAAACAAATAGCGCTTTATTGATTGGCTTCATTAATCAATCTATTATTTTGACGACTGCGGAGCTGCTATTAGCTGAACAGTGCCGTAGTGTGTATGCCACAAGGAACGGCAAGAAGGAGTTCTTAGCAAACCAAACTGGCACAAAATTATTTTGAGCAATGCATTTTGCACCACTCGTCTTGCGTCGAAGCATCCCACATCGTCTCTAGATCCATCTCAGCGCCTTTCCTGCTTATTCGCATAATATCCCCATCCATCCATCGGTCAGTGCCACGATGTGCGCAAATCTCCCTGGCAAAGAAACGAAAGTGATCTACAAATAATATATATTGCTACACGAAACGTAAATTTATTTACAGATATTTAAAACAACATTCAAGGCAACGCACACAGGCATAACACCGGCGAAAATGGCGAGAAGCAACACCTGCTTCGTCTTCGTCGGTGCTGGTCTAATGCTGCTCCCACTTTCTGTCTCACGGCAATATGCTTCAAGATACTGTGGAAAACCGCGTTGTATATGTTTCTTGGGAGCTTAGCGCGCGAAGTGCTTCTTCAGTGTTGACGTCCCCCCTCCCATTTTTGTTCTTCACACTTACTGACCGTCTGTATTCCACTGCGTCGGCCTTCTCGGAACACATCCTAAAGTTGTATTATGAAGATATTTCATTTACGTATTTGTTTCTGCTTCCAGAAAATGTGCATACATCGGTAACCATTTTGAATGACACGTCAGAATACAGAACTAGACCATGCACATCTTACAAGCGCGAACATCTTCCCATATATACCTTTTACGTAATAGTTCTGCGGAAACCCGCAAGGTGGAGAGAAGTGATTAGTAAAGGAAAAATCAGAAATCCACCCTTTCGTAGCAATTGCTACAAAGGAAACCCATACGGGCTCCTCGAAAGAAAAGCCTCGCAGTTGAAGAAAAATTCGTCCTGGTCCGTGACTCCAACCCGGGACGACCACCTTTCCGGGGCAGCCGCTGTACCATCTGAGCTAACCAGGCGATGACTAGCAGGCTAGCAGCTGGTAGGGCGAAGTCGAATTTGTCAACAACTTGAAGCAAAGGCAAGTGTTTGACGCAATAGTTCTGCGAAAACCCGCAAGGTGGAGAGAAGTGATTAGTAAAGGGAAAAATCAGAAATCCACCCTTTCGTAGCAATTGCTACAAAGGAAACACATACGGGCTCCTCGAAGGAAAAGCCTCGCAGTTGAAGAAAAATTCGTCCTGGTCCGGGACTCCAACCCGGGACGACCACCTTTCCGGGGCAGCCGTTGTACCATCTGAGCTAACCAGGCGATGACTAGCAGGCTAGCAGCTGGTAGGGCGAAGTCGAATTTGTCAACAACTTGAAGCAAAGGCAAGTGTTTGACGCAATAGTTCTGCGGAAACCCGCAAGGTGGAGAGAAGTAATTACTTAAGGGAAAATCAGAAAGAGAAAGGAAACATTTCTTCAACTGCGAGGCTTTTCTTTCGAGGAGCCCGTATGGGCTTCCTTTGTGGCAACTGCTACGAACGGGTGGATTTCTGATTTTCCCTTTACTAATAAACGGGTTTCCATATGTTTTGATGATGTCTGCGTTGGCGTATTAAGGAGAGCTATACAAGTTCAATCTACAGCAAAACAATCAGCATCTCGTTTAAGGGTGTGTCTGCGAGAATATAAGGAAGCGCGCACTACCACTCCGAAGCCGCCCTTCCAAACGCTTGCGGCGCCGCGCCTCGCCTCGGCGAGCGCAGCAGATCCGCAGCAAATACCATTTCTCCATAATTCCTAACGCGATGTGATCGCGTTTACATGCACTGCGAAAGTCGACTTACGCGTCTCAATCGACCCCTGTCTGGCGCATTAATGTGACGCGTTTTCCTAGCCCGTTAGTCCCGTTCGCATGGGCGTGAGGTGCTAGGAAGTTGATGCGATGCGATGCGATGCGATGCGCCAGTTGTCGCTTTCATATAAACGCATGCTTCTGCACGCGCCAGTACCGGCTGCTATATCGGCACGTCGTACGCGTGAATATCACCGGCGATATTTATTTCTTTTCGTCTCGCAAGAAACAAGACGTGACTAGCAAGACATCACAAGATACTTGGTGAGGTGAAGCGATGATAAAGATGGCAGTAGCATTGGCTTCATCTTCGGCTGTTTGCAAAAAAAAAACGAAAAGCGTAAACTCGGGCACAATTTTTCGTGTCACTTGCGAGATAGCCTTTCTCGCAGTCCATCGTTGCTTTCCCCAGACGGTTTCGTATTGTTTACTTCTTTTTTTTTCTCCTTTTTGCAATTGCAGTTCCAAGTTTGACTACTCTCATTTCACTCAAGATCTCTTGGTTTGGTTTTTGTGCCTTTCTATACTACCCCACAAATCTTGGCGATTCTCTCAAAGTCAGATTGCACCAGTTTAGGGCATCATCATGTTCTACAACTTGCTTATGACGACCGCTTGCGCCCAGCCTGCGCCCGCTGAAATGGTTCCATCAACGGGCAGCCATTTCTACTCTGCTACGTGATTCGCATAAAAGAGTAAGGGTCCCCTCCCCGTCCCCTGTTTTTGTCGCGCAGACTTCAGCTCGCGCAGTCTGAGCAACATAACTATATCTGTACACCAGAACAAAGTAAGCTGGAAAGCGCGCACGTTCAGCTCAATAGAGTGTTCGTTCAATAAAGGGAACTACTTGTTATAAACATGGCGCCCACTGTACCACCGGCTGCTGCATTGTACCTGTAGAACGAAAGTACATCGGCCGACTGCGAGCAATGCAGGATTGTAGAGATGCGTTAGCCCCCTACATGAAGTAGGGCAATTGCGAGAGAACTTGAGATTCATTTCACTTTCCAATCACAGCTAAGGAAGCGAAACGCGTCCAGCTTTCTGCACTGCATCTCCACACTACCCGATCTCTCAATACCTGTAAGCGATTCTGAAGAAATTGAGTGCCTCAGTTACTTTTTCGCTGTGCACTCGGGGTTGCAGTCGTGAAGGTGGGTCAGAGGGGATGCAATTACGGCGGGATTGGCAGCGAAACTCGCGACAGTAGCTGCAGCCTTACACTAACTGATCATGCGGAGAAATACCACAGGCGCATACCCGTACTGGAAACGCATGTATGCAGGGATAAGGAACGAACTCGTGGCTCCAGAGACCACTAAAGACAAATATATATATATATATATATATATATATATATATATATATATATATATATATATATATATATATATAGAATGTTGAATGAAAGCTGGGGAGCTTCCCCTGGCGCGCTAGGCATGCAACTGCAGTTAGATGCAATGATAGTAGTCAAGACTACGGGTAAATGCAACGTAGGACGGACACAGAACACGCACCATGTACACAATTTAAATTACCTCTTTGAGATCAGTGTCTCGCGGAAAAGTTCGAAGCACTTTCGTAGCGTTGGACGCACAGGCAGCAGTAGCATGTGGACTTAGTACATATAACTCAAGGTACTGTACCTGAGAGGTCTCAAGGAAGCAAAACTCAAGCCATCGCATTAAATGAGAAAGTCACAGCCATCGTTTATCTGAATGTCTGTATAAATGGACGCCAAAGAGGAGCACCAGGTTAAGCGCTGTTATTAAAGTGTGTGCCTAAAATACCAAAGCGGCAACTTTTACAGTGATAGGATAAATGATTAGATAGGAAAGACGCAAGAACTAAAGACAGATACCAGTGCTGCCGTAAACTTTCCGTACCAGCCGTCCGTGACGTAAGGAAATTTCACAGCATCTATTCTAGCGCAGTTTTAATTGTTTACCAATAAAGGACTGTACTGCTTCATAAAGCAAAAAAAATAGGACGAAGAAAAATAGAGGTTACCATGTGTCGACAACTTTTCAGTACCTAAGCAGTCCAACTATGCGGAAATACGTTATGATTACAATGACACAAGGTATGCGAGCAGGATAGTTCGCAATCGACACGAAAACAGCGCACCGGCGAATTGAAGACTCACAGGAAGGACAAACAGAAACACTCATTTCCAACTAAAATTTTATTTTTCAGGCGCATACTCATATATTCACTCGCACACGTGATCACCACTCAAATTTTATTTTGAAGAAGCATGCCTATATATATTCACTCGCACATGTAATCGCCACTCAAATTGCCGTGTGACCCACCGATGTTTCAGCTCGAGGTTAAGCATCGAGGTTACGATTTCTCTTTTCCTGCTAACGACATCTAAACGTGGCAATATGTACATCTCCAGAACAAAGCATCGCTTCTTGGCCGGTTGTTTGGTTTTGATTTACCGTGAATACTCCAAGGCACTGCACGCGATAGAAACAATTTAACATGTTCGCATCGCCTTCTTATCATTATGCTTCGTCATTAGAGTTTCTATAAGTTCACCATAACTTCAAAACATAGTCGACATTACAGTATTCTAGAGAAATGCAGTTCACAAACTGCTCTTCACCAGTCGCATCAGTTGTTCCGTCAGCTATATTATGTCATGGGAAGGGCTACAAACCACGTCTCTAACGATTTCCCGCTGTACAGTGTGGGCCTTGATCACAACTCGTTGTGCACGTCACTACTTATCCATTTATCTTTTTGCGATTCATTTTGCCAATGCGAGAACATTCCTGACCTTACGTGAAGTACATCGAGTCGATTTCCATCGTAAACAAGCCTGCGAGCTGTCAGGTCCGAGCACTCTCTTTTCCATCCTATCTCTTTAATCATTCCGTCCCATGTCCTCCTTCACCCACATTACTGGCCAATGTTCATCTGTCACCCGTGTGCTAGACAGTTACGATGCGGCCAGCAAGCTTTCCTTTTCTCTGTCAATCAATATTTATTTTCTCTCGTGCTCAGGGGGTTGCAATTTACGGCCATGCGGGCCGCATTTCAGATGTCTGCCTTCATCATTCGATAGTCGCATCGAGGTCTTTGGCTGCCGCGGAAAAAGATTAAAAGAATTATCTGCACTATTTTCTTACGCTCTAGAACTCGCTTCCAGCCTGCATCGGTTCCGACGATGGCGGCCTGATCCAAACTAAAGAATGGCTTTTCTCTGAAAGTTACGACACTCTAATAAGGCACATGCGACAGCGTTCGACGTGGCTATTCGCTTATTTGTTTTTGTTTTCACGTCAGGAGAAAATTTACCGAAATGAGGAGCTGATATTGGGCGCAGCTGATTTTCTGAGTGCATTGTGACATCCAAAGTAAACGTCCATGATTATTTCGCAAGTGAGGCCAAAACGTTATACATTTGTTTTCATAAGTGTTTTGCTTTACTGGATGACACGCTGAAAAGGGAATTTGGAGAGAAACGTTCGTTCAAACGATATGTCTATTTTCTTCTACGAATCATCTGGTGAGCTCGTGTTTTTTTATTGTTTAGAGAGAGAAAGAGAAGGGAAGAAGGAAAGGCAGGGAGGTTAACCAGACTAAGTCCAGTTTTCTACCCTACACCTGGACAGGGGAATGGAGAGTGAAAGAAAGAGAGAGAAAACTTAGGTGTAGGATGTCTATGGTCGGGCACTCAAGTCTGTTGCCTTCAGGTAGTGAAAAAAAGCTCGAACCGCTTTCTGGACTAATGAACTTTGAGGCCGGGCTCCCAAGATCTTCGCTTCCATAAATGGCCTGTCATCCAGTCTATTCAAGGCACACAGGAGAGTCTCACGTTGATTATCGAAGCGAGAACAGTGGCACAGAAGATGACTGATGGTCTCTTCAGACTTGCACTTAGCGCACATTGGTCGGCCTTGAATGCTCTGTAGGACATGGGTGTTAGCTTTGTTAGCATTGGACAGCACTGGTGTGCTATATCACAAGTATCCTAGGAAGAACGCCCTGTATAGTTGAAGCATAGATGTCACGGATGTGTATCACGTTTTTACCGGCAAAAAAAAAAACTTAGCATACGGGCGATAGAATTAAGCCTCTTCTTCAAGTATGAGATGGGGGGGGGGGGGGGGGGGCTCCATGAAAGGTCTCTGTCGATAATAACGCCTAGAAATCGGTGAGTTTTTGTGTAAGAAATTCGTTGGTGGTCAATAGAAATGGGGTACCAGGTGATGGAGTTGCGGGCAAAAGTGACTAAGGCGCACTCCTCGGTTGAAATGCTGAGGCCTTGAGCACGCAGGTACGATGATGTTAGGGTCACTGCTTTTTGGAGCCGTGCACGCACCTGGAGACGTGTAACTGCCGAGGCCCATATGCAAAGGTTTACTGTATGTGGTAGAACGCCAGCAAGTCCAAGTATTGCTAGGTTGAACAAAGAGGGGCTAAGAACCCCGCCCTGAGGGATGCCACGGCAAGTGTAATGGCCAGCGGTTCGGCCATCTGCACTGTGTACAAAGAAGGATCTTTTGAATAGATAGCTCCGAATCCACCGAAACATGCGTCCACCAATTCCAATATTTTCCAGAGCATCAAAAATTGCTTCATGCGTCCCATTATCATAGGCGCTTTTCACATCGAGGAGTAGTGCAACCGATATACACTTGTGGCGCTTTTCTTGTTGTACAGACGTGACTAGGTCGATGACGTTGTCAATAGAAGAACGGCCTCTTCTAAACCCACCCATGGCCTCGGGGTATACGTTCTTTCCATAATTCTTTCCATCACCTTCCCAACACAGCTGGACAGCGCAGTGGGTCGGTAGGACGCTACGTCACGTGGCGACTTTGCAGGCTTCAGGAGGGGTATCAAGCTGCTGGACTTCCACCACTCAGGAAAGACGCCATCATTTCATGACTGGTTATAACATTCCAAAAGTATACTTCTGCCAGCTTCACCTAGGTGGCATAAAGCAGCGTAGGTGATGCCATCTGGTCCTGGCGACGATGAGCGCCTGCATGTGGCCAGAGCAGCATCCAATTCCTCAAGTGAGGACACATTTAATTCTGGGAAGCGTGCCGCAGGAACCTCACACAGAATTTCGCTATTGATGGTGACCACACTGCCCGCAATCTTCACACAGAAATCTTCGGCTATATCGACCTGCGAGTGGCCTTGATGGAGGGCTAGGGCTGAGAAAGGGTGTCGTTGCTGTTGAGACGAGCCAAGGCCGCGCACCGTCCTCCATATGATAGACAGTGGCTTGAGGGGGTCATGTCATTCGCAGGACGTCTTCCACCGTTGTTCCTCCAGCCTGTCCATACGACGTTGGATTTTCTTCTGTATACCTTGAGAGATTCTAAGGTCATAAATTGACTTTGTGCGCCTGTATCGCCTCTCGGCCCTTCTGCGAATCGAAGTCGCTCAAGTTCCATGTCCGAATTCGTACGTTTTTAGCGGATGTAATGGTGTACTTAGACGATTCCAGTACACTTGTAATAAGGTTCTCAATGGTGCCGGTAAATCCTTATTTTCCTCCCTCTTCCACCTTTCTCCTATATGTTGACCACCTTACTTGTCGGGAAGTAGAAAAGGAGAAGCTTCCAAATCCAGTGATTCTTATGTAGGTGGGAATATGGCCACTGCCATGAGTCTCGATGTCAGAGAACCATCTAACATTTTGACCAAGTTGCCGTGACACCAAAGTCAAATCTAAGCAAGCGATATAGTTCGAACCACGCAAGTACGTCGGACTGCCATCGTTCATATTGCTGAGTTCGTGGTCGGAAGCAAATTCCACAAGTTTCCAGCCTCTGGAATCTATTCTGGAGCTTCCCCAAGCCAAGTGAAGGCGCTTGGGGAAGCATTAAGCATTAACTCGAGCATTAAAGTCTCCCGGTATAATCCAGGGTCCAGAAGTCACCATCAGGATGTCTCGCAGTCGAACGCCGTCGAACCGACTATACGGGGAGACTATACGGCACCGATAAGGGTTAAGGCCACTTTATTCTTTGTAATGCGGAGACACACGTATTGGTTTCCATCATGAGGCTTCACCGAGTGGGGAATGTAAGTTATGTACGGATGTAAACAATTACTTTGCTAGATTGCCCGCACGTCGACGCCATAAAGGCTTCGTATCCAGAGAGTCTTAGCGCTTTTGACACGTTCGGTTCACATATTACCACTACATGAAATTAGTTCGTAAAAATGTATTGGCGGAAACATTAAATCCGTGATTGAAGTCCTCTGACATTCCATTGGAAAATGGTCGGACTACGCACTTCATCATTGAGTGAAGGTAGTGGAAGAGCCATTGTGCTTACACAAGATTTGCAAGCACTGGGCTCAGAGCGTCCAACACTTGCACAGCGCTTCGAGCTTTTGGCGTATTCGAGTTGCCCACAAGCATGCGAATTACATTTATCAAACACTTGAGCATTGTTACAATTCGGCGGTCATGCTCTGTCAGCTCATCTGGTTGAGGAGGGGAGCATTGGGATACCTCTCCTTGTTGGGGTTTTTCCACAGGGCTTATCCTTGGCAGTGGTGGCCATTCTTCATCCACGCCATTCTTTTCAGCTGCTCCGTTATCTATACGTGGTTGGGGCACATTCTGCACTGGGATTGGAGCGGAATCAACAGCAAGAGGCTTTGCGGCACGCGTATCCTTTGTGCGGAGAGCAGAATTCCTTCGTGGGCGTCTGCGACGAAAACGACATCGTCTGACGTCAGCAGCTGCTTCACGATGAGTCGACCGGTCCCTCACCATTTTCTTCAATATGGAGAGTTCTCGCTTAACTCTTGGACATTCCTTTGATGAAGCACCATGGGGCCCTTGACAGCTCGGACATTAATAAGTTTTTACCTGGCAGTTGTTTGTAGAGTATTGTGCTGCACAGCGGGAACATATAGCAGACTTTCCACAGACGGTGCTCACGTGACCAAATTTCTGGCAGTTTTTGCACTGAAGCAGCTTGGGAACAAAGCCGGACAGCATGTCGGAAATGAACTACCTTCACATGCGACGGAAGGCAGTCACCTTTAAAGGCAATTTTTACGCATCTGTAATTTCCGAGACGGGCCAGCTGCGGTATGTGGGTCCCATGATTGGCAGGCTGTATGGTAAATCCTCGCCTGAGATGGCCACATCAATGTCATATATGACGCCTGTAGTAGCCTCTTTTCCCATCAGCATGTTGGTATGAACGTTCATGCCACCGAGGACAGTGACAGCTCGCAGATAATCTAACGCCAACACCTGGGCGACGTCTACGGCTACAACATTCTTCTGTGGGTTGACTCGGACCTCAATGTAATTTGGCAACAGTCTTTCGAGTTCAACCAATGCAACTTGCCTGTTGAGGAACCTCATGTTGTCGGAGGGTAGCACAGGTAAGAAAAGGATGGTGTACTTCGGCGAACTCTGCGGAGTCTTCATAGTAGATGCGTCCACAGAGGCCCTAAGCATCCGCCGCTTTGCTTTCTGACTTAGGACAGTTACGTAGTCGTCGTCGGAGCTGTCGTCGCTCTCGGTCGAGTCTATCAGGGTATCCTCGCTGTCGTACGAGAGGCTGTTCAGCTTCCTTGAAGCTGCCGACGCGGGCGCCGCTATATCAGGTGGGTGTGCGGGTTGCTCCACTTCCATTCCCGTCTAGCAGGGAACATTGCTCCCCGGAAGAAAGCGAGAATTACCAGAAAATACTGGTGACGGAGAACAAACACTCAGCAATAGGATCACTTCGTCGTCTTCTACATCATTGTTAGGTAGTTAGATATCCCCAAATATACACCCCCTAATTGTTTAGGTAGTTATGTGCTGTATATTTGGGGCTAATGCGTTCTGTTAATGGTAATGGAACTTTGTGCATTTCAGATGGGAAGCCAGGTTTTCTCGTATTACCTGAAAGCCAAATTTTGTACGTTCACTGCTGTTCTTTTTCATCCTCTGTATGAAAAGTAACCTCCCGTATACTGGGCCACGAACATACAAGCCACAGTTTCGCCCGAGAAGCGAAGCATCGATTGCGATAGCAAATTATTAGACAACTATACGAAGTAGGGATAGTAGCTTTATGGTCGTATAATACAATACAATACAATCTTTATTGTGCATAAAGGAAAACAAAATATAGATAGCAGGCCTGCCTTGTAAACTTGTAAGCGTTCCCTACAAACTAAATTAACGTGTGTTGTCACGTGTGCACAGACAAACAAGCACATCTCATACAATGACCGCGGGCGCTCTGTGAAAACGCTGGCGTGAGGAAGAGCTGCAGCAGCAGGGAGCGAAATGACCTTCGTGCTGCCTCTTGCTTCAATGCAAACTAAGCGGCGAGAAAACGGCACACAGTGCCATTTTCTCGCCCCTCCCTTCCCGCCCCTCCCTTCCCTTCCCCCCTCCCTCCGTTGCCTTTCACGCGATGCAACACGACGCGCATCCTCCTCCTATTTCTGCCTTGCGCGCGCGAGATCTAACCACTCTCCTCGACTGACCCTCGCACCCTTCAGCTCACACCCACGGCGTATGGCTCGCAGGAACTTACACCCGAAGGGCGAAGCACTGACAGCAACAACGAACTGTAGCGCTGTGCTCGAACTTCGCAGAGTTCTAACTTTACGCGTGTGCAACGTGTTGAAGCAACCCATGCACACAAGGCAACTACACGTTGGGCAAGAAAGACAGTGCCCTAGCAGCTACCAGGCGTCTCACTACGGTGGCGAAGTGACCCGTCATACACACGCTCGCTGAAGTGCTACTTGCAGGGTGCAGGCGCGCGTAGGAAGCCGCCCTACGCTGGCTTGATCAGGAGAGCCTCCAGTGACGCAGGAGGCATCGCACCTCCATGCTGTACGAAATTACCCCCGCATTCGTAAATGCCTCTTAACTTGAAGGCCATGCTTGACTTGAATTATATGACGCCTGGCATGAACGTGTCCAAGGCACTCGTTATGTTTCGTTCGGCGCGTTCACGACAGGCGTCATTTAATTTAAGTCAAGCAAGGGCTTCAAGTTAAGACGCATCTATGAATACGGGGGAAATAAGACCAGCGGAACAAAAGGCGGAACACCGTCGGCGTTAATGAGCATCCAGTGAAATATTGGCGAGGTCAGCGTGACGTTTACTACCCGTTTCCGCTCACACCAAGTGCATGCACGCAGCACTTCGGTATGAACGCTGGCGTGCCTTATATTATACGGGCAAACAGCGTTCACGTCAGCACTAGAAGGAATAATGGTATCCTGGCTGCGCCACCGAGACGGTTGAGTGACTCGTTCACGGTGCCTCCACTTCGCTTAGTTTTTTTTTTCTGAAGCAAAACTGACTCCGCGTCTCTGGAGACCCTCTAGCTCTCCTAGCGGGAACAGCGCGTGCGCCCTCTATTAAGGTACGGCACGACGACGACGGCGTAAACTTGACTTGATCATCCGTGTAATTGCTACTTCAATAAGCGTTCATTGTCTCAACATTTCTTTACGCGAGTGCTTTGTAAGACGCAGGGCCACCCTATCGGAAAGCCCACAAGGCTCATATATCCCGTTCCCCCGCCCTCTAACACAGGGCTTCATAAAGTTGTAAATGTGGCTCTAGTCGTAGTGTTAGTTGTTCATCGCATGTACGACGCTTTTTTCTACGCCGCATTCACTCTATCAGGAGGCGCGTAAATCAACTCTGCCACTTCCGCAGAGAGTAGTCACCATAAATTATTTAGGTCTACAGCCCAGAAGAGGAGGGGCTATAGAGTGCTGTTCTTGTTATATTGCATGCTGGTTAGATTAACTGCAGATGTGCTTATTTTACTCTACTACAGCTGGTTGAAGCAGTTCTTCCCTTGATTACAAAAGAGAATAATAAGTTTAAGCTTCTTTTGGAAATTAGAAGAGCAGAAACGCCAGAATGTAGAGGATAGTATTTATGCCTACGTGCGTAGCAGTACTCATTCAAAGCTACCCAGTCCATCGTACGTACACCAAAGGCCTAAAAGGCCACCCTGATATACGTAAAACATTCACGTATGGGAGGGTGCCTTTGAGACTTTTGACGTGCCTAGTCCGGACGTGCATAGACTGGAAGCGTGGAAGCCTAGAATGAGCGCTGTCCCATGTGTAGCCATATAGGTAGACTACCTTAAAATTTACCTCTGCACTTGCAGTTTCGGACTTGCTATTCTTGCTATTCTTGCACTTGCTATTCTTTTACATGCAGTGGCAATGCTGCATGGGCCACAAATACTGTGCAAAGCATTGTATATTCTAGAAAAGAATTACAAGCATAATTATGAGAGAACTCAGTTACGATGCAACAGGAATAAGAACAAGCGACCGTAATCAAAAACTTTCACATTTTATTGAACTCGGGCCAAATACGAGTAACAGATACATTGAACAACGAATTGGTCAACCACGTGTAGACTCTAAAAAAGACAAAGTTGGCGTGAATTGTGGTACACATGATTCTTCCGTTAACTGTTCGTTATATCTATATTACCCGCCCTGGTTACTTAGTGGCTGGGGTATTGGGCTGCTAAGCACGAGGTCGCGGGGCCGAATGCCGGCCATGCCACGGTGGCCGCATTTCGATGGGGGCGGAGTGTCAAAACAACCGCGTAGTTAGATTAAGGTGTGCGTTAAGGAACCCCTGGTGGGCCAAATTACTGCGCACTCCTCCACTACCACGGGCCTGATTATCCAATTGTGGTTTTCGCACATAAAGTCCCATAATTTTTGTATATCTATATTGTCTCCTTCTGTCTCTTCATGTTCCTTATTCGCGTATGTCATATCTTATTTCTACACTGACCTTGTCTTCATTAGCGTCTACATTCGGCTGACCCTTTCTGTTTTCTTTGACTAACGGGTCACGTCGGCTAATCCCGGAGATATATGAAGTATATAGCGCAATGTGGCTAATCGTCGCCCTTACCATTCGTTTTACCTACTTGGCGACTAATTCTCCCTTGTTATGGGTACATTAAGATATCTAAGATATATTCCACAATATAAGATATCTTGTGGAATTACAATTCTTCTTCAAGCACGACATTACATCCAACAACATATCCTAATCACATTCTACTATGCCTTCATCCACTCACTTAAATGCATTGCATATTGGGGACTAACTTGCAAAGCCCACCTAGCTCCGCTTCAACGAACTCAAAATCAAGCCATCCGCGCGATTACATGGAACCCCCGCGATTCTCGTGTATCTCCGCACTTTCATCATCTGAACACACTTCTGATGCTTCGTTATAATGTCGGGATATTCGCCTATCTCATAATCGATAACCGCAATCTTCAATTCAGCCTTGCAAACGAGATAATTATGGCAACATCACCAGATTCTCATTACAAAAGAGCTTGTTGTTTGCTTGTTTCACTCAATGGCACGTGCTCGCAAAGTACGAACCGCAGCTGATGAAGCTAATCGTAGAGCTACGCGCGCGGTTGCAACCAGGCGCCGTCGGACTGAGCAGACGACAGCTGTGAAGAGAGCAGCAGAAGTCGCGGCTCGCCTTTGACGCCGGGCGGACCGTTCAGACGGTTCTCGTGAAAAGGACGCCAAGAGATTTCGCCGCGAAGACCGTCCACTGCGTGGTGCCGAAAATGAAGCTCCTATGGAGGCGCTGTTCCAGCTTACGCTGTGAATGCGCTGCGTGTGCCGATCAGGACTGTGGAACTTTTTTGCCGTTCACAAGAAGCCGCCAAACAGCTCTCTGCTCCGGGAAACCGCACCTTCGTTCAATAACATTTCGATGGGTCACGCCTTCTGGATTTACGTTGGTTCGGCCTCTCTGCGTCGTGATGTGGCGATTTGAGTGCACTCGAGCTGCGGAGAGTTTCTTTTATTCATGACCTTCGGGAGAATTTGCCGCAAGACGTGCGAAAAATAAAAGATAATCAAAGAAAATCTCGGTATTCTTCTTTATGCGTACGAACTAAAAGAAGATGCGAAGCTCTATACGTTCTTTGTTTTTTATGTCAGTAGCCATGCCAAGAACATCTGTGCCTTTGACGGAGCTCTGAAGTGAATCCAAGTCATATAGTAATGTAAATAACAATAATAAAGTAAGGTTTTCCACACATTTTATGCGTTTGCTGTCGACGTGTGAAAGACATCATGCGAGTTAAAATTTCTTCACGTAAAACTGCACTGGCCCTTTCTTATTTTAGAGAAAGCCCTTTGACGAAAATCAGGTTGTTTTGCCGGCCTACATTCATCTATACGATACTCTGTAGAGAATGGGAAGAAGGAAATAAAGAAAGGCTCTGGAATCAAGTGGGTATAAACCAATAAAAATAAAGAAAAACATGCGCACGCCTTGCGATCTTATCGACAGCTACTGAATAAGTGCCATAGGTGTTGGAGACAGGTAAGTTCTTTTAGATTTGGACGGTTATTGCGAAAAAAGAAATCTTAAATAGAATGGGGGTCCCACAGTTCAGAAAGTAATCTGATCGAGTCGGCATCCATTTATGTAAAAGAGAAGAAAAAAGTTGAAGGCTTTGCGCTGTTTCATTCGGGCATGACATGGAAACCAGCATCCGCTCGAAAATTGAGCAGGCTTTGGTAGAGAGCTTTTCCATGTTCATCCGATATCGGAGTCGGTCGTCGTACGCAAGATGTGCTCTAGAGACTCCACAGTGATGCCGTAGTCGCAACATGGCCTTGTATTCCGGCCATTGCGTAAAAAAAAAAAAAGAAAGGAGAGAGAGAGAGAGAGAGACTGCTCATGGACGCAGCGCGTAATTAAAGTCGGTTTTAAATGGTCTTCGGATGTCGGGGCAAACAGTGTGGCAGCATTAGTTGAAGCTTCGGTTCAATAGTGTAGAAAACATGGTGGCTGATTGATCGTTGAGACCAGCCGATATTTTGTTCCATGAGAACATACCGCCTTTACCAAAGCTGAAGCCTCGCTTTTGGAGAAATACTTTTATGTATCTGACGCAATCGTGGCCCTCACGGGCTGCCTCATCCGTATTTTTTCTTGCAACATTTCAGTGGCTCCCACACCACTGCAGTATTACAAATCTCGCGCTAAATGCCCGCTGTCTTAGGCAGTTTTATCTTGGTCAAAAATTTAATTTTGATCTGGTGTTCTTTGTCCACAAGTTTTCAATGCTACTTTGGAGTGTGTTACAATTGTCTACTGTGAAATTTTTCTTAACCTGCGTCTGATCACCTGCTTCATTGTGTGCGACTCAGGTGACATTGACGACATTTCATTTTGAATGTCATGAAAACGTGTTTAATGTAAACGAAAGAAAATGTCATAGCAAGCGATATGCTGTGTCTAGGAGCCGTTAGTAAGCATGGGCCTCGTAGTGAGGGTGTTTCATGCTCACGTAGTCCAGGGCTCTCTGTATTATAGCCGCTTAAAACAAGTTGTTCTTTCGCTTCCTTCCGGGGATTACCTGAATAGCTGCTGATCCTGACGTTGTCGACAGTTGATCAGCTGATCAATAAATCAAGTTGTTGCTACTTTCGGCTGTTCCACGCTCGGATATAGACGATCGTAATATGAGTGTTCGAAAGGCATATATTCATGATGGGAATGTATTAAGATCTTTTATGCGCAGCATATTTGTAGGCCAAGTACCCATGTGCTTTTCTATATGGTTTTGTTTTTGGAAAGGTACCTTGGGCTATTATGAGTTCGCTGTACATTCGGTTTAAACTGGAAGAAAAAGGCTGTCAAAATTTGTCGATATGTTTCCACGGCACTGAAGATTCTTGCATCCAAGCATAATCTCTCAAAGTGTTAAGCTCTTACCGGGAAAATAAAGTAAGTTTATTGCAAGACCATTTATACGGGCCATCGAGGCGCGTTGTGCCGTCGGCGCCGTCGCCGTGCTGTTCCCGCAATGCGCGGCTCGCGCGTGTAACATTAGAGAGCTTTAGCCCAGCGGGTTTACGGCCAGCGGAGCGGAGTGGGCGAGCGGAGACGCGACTGCGCATGCGCACAACGCTGAGGCGGACAGCGGTTTTACGGAGCAGCGTTTACGCCCGCTGGAAAGCACTCCCCAGCGGAGGGTATACGCAGCGCGCGAGCGTGCGTAAGCGCGCGCGGGCGTGTATGGGAAATGCAAGATCGCAGCCGCGAACATGAACGCCGGCAGTTCTGCATCGACGACGGCGACTGTGGTGCTGACCCGTACATTAGTACTCAGCACATTATTAACAAATAATGTACTGAGAACATGTAATATATCTTTATTCAACATTTCTTGCATAATAAAAGCAAGCGTAATTCAATTTCATTTCTCAGTAACTCCTATTCGGACCACTAGGTGGGGCAGCAGAGCGCCTTGCTCTTTACCCCGCTCGAGCGGGTGATTGATCCGCCGGGCTAAAATTCTTTTTTCGCGAGCCGCTCCGCTGGCGCAACGGTAGAGACCGCGAGCGGAGCGAAACGTAAACCCGCTGAGCTAAATGTCTCTAATTAGCAGGTCCCCCGAGAGGAACAGCGCGACGACGAGGCCAAGTGGACGCGCCATCGGAGAAGGAAATCCAATACAACCCAATGCACCCCCCCTCACGTCCTGCTCTATCGACTCTGCCACAGCCAGGGCAGGGTTCTGGCTTCCGCCGCTGGCGCGAGGGTGGCGCGCGCGCGTGCACTAGCGCTCTCTCCGAGGAGGAGTGCGCATGCGCACACTGTGGTGCGTTGACCGGTCTTAGCGGAGCGGAACGCCAAACTGGCTAAAACATCCAGGCTACATGTACATCTAGTCATTTCAGTGGGCGCTGACAAACTCCGACGACTTTCGGTCGACTTCATCCGGCGCACCATCGGCGTGCGTCTCCTGCAACGCCGCAGACGGTGCTCACTAGTGGTGCTCACTAGACAGTGCTCACTTGGTAATGGGCCTCACTATAGACTTTTTACGTTACGCCTAACTTTGCTAGAACATTCAATGGTTCACCTTCGAACGCAACTGCTGATATTTTTTTTTTCACCTTGCGGCATTGTAAAACCAATGATCTCGTGAAGCTGTGCTTGCCACGCTGAGCTTAGGAGCCCTGCGGTACTGCTGCTCACATTTCCGTGCACTTATGAGTAGAACGGCACGGCTTGCAAACCGCGCAAGTCATTAAATGCTGATTTCGCGCGTACGCCGTCAGCGGTTAGCGCGTCTGGCTGCTAAATTCACGTTATTGGAGGTGCGGTAGGGGTGGTAGGAAACATTTCATTCGGTATATGATGATATGCCGAAAGCGAGAGAGAGAGAAAGCAAGGACAGGAAAGGCAGGGAGGTCAACCAGAAGAGCACCCGTTTCCTACCCTACACTGGGAGTGGGGGAAAGAGGCATAGAAACAGGAAAAAAGGAGAGAGTAAGCAGTGAGTGCATGCTAAAAGCGAAGATGTAAATAAGGAGAAGGACCGACGGTGAAGGCGTAAGGAGATGGGCGGTTGGAGATAGCAAAGTCAGTTCCAACGTTCTCACTGCTGTCGCAGGAAAAGGGTTAAAGCGTTAAAAAAAATTCTCGAATCTGCCCTGTATTTTCTTTTTCTTCTTTTTGCTGCCACTGCATCAATACCAAGGCTGAAAATAGCTCGGAGTGCCACCCGTGCATGCTTTGTGAATGCATCTTCAGGGCAGCTGCAGTTACTTGGAAATAAGGGCATTCATAACGATGACACGTAAGTGGACACACACAAACGCTAAGTTCAGATTAAGCGAAGATAGAAACATTCTAAACAAAGGAAATGATGGCTGGCTGGCTCTGAATTGCAGCCCACGCTTTTGTGGGCCATTGTTTTAGGAATACTTTGTCGCGCCGAAACAGAGATAAACTGCGGACCACATCACGCCATACAAAGGTTGTTTTGCCCGCGGCTCTTAGCATTCTATCGCAGAAGTAAAGTGAATGGAAATCACCAGACTGATTATTGGATCAGGAAAAGACACCCAAATTAAATTACACGTGACAGACGCACAAAGCTAAGAAGGTTTCGTGTTTCAAACTGCTCTCGCAGAAACCAGCGCTGCAATGCTGTCAACAAAAAGTCTGCTACTAATGAAGTCAATTGCAGACGTTTTTCTGCATTGACATAAGCGGTATTATTAACATTATTAAATCGAAGCTTTCCTTGGCTACCAGCCCATGGTTTCGCTAGGGTCTTGTCGAGTGGTCTGTCTGTCGGTCGCTGCTTAGGCTCTCGTTGACTAGATTCCTCTACACTGTCGAAAAAAAAAGGGGCCGATGGTGGCATTCGAACCTCGCACTTCCAGCGCACCAGCGCGATGCTCTAACCTTTAAGCTGCAGTAACACGTACATCTATCCCCTGCCAAACTAACTAGTGCTTTCAGATGGCAGATGGCCATCGCATGTTGATTATGAAGATAATTTATATGCGATTACACATGCCCGCAACGAGGGATTGGCCATGAAGTGGCTGGTACACGTGAAGTATAAGTAAGAAGAAATGAAGAAATACAGGCCAATTTAAGATTTGCCAAATCGCGTAGCATAAGCGAGTATGTTTACCCAAAGTACGCCGAAACAAGATGAGATAATTTATACAATTTTATGAACCGCTTCACGAGAGCTTCGCCTCACATGGATTCAAACATGGGCATTGCACATAATTTTATTAACTGTTGTGTTTAAGCAGGGGCGGAACCTTGTTAGACAGCGCCCGCTGCTCTTCTTCTCTCAACTTACAGTTGTGCTCGAAAAAAAGAATACAGATAAAGACTCAAAACTTCCCACCTCACGTGAAATCCCAGGTAGGGCACGCCTTAGAAATATTTCCTTCGCCGTCTAGCTGTTCAATTAGTAAGGCGGCGTTACTGCCAGTACTTTCCCCTTTGATGCGTTCGCTGCGCGTTTATCACCCCATCTTTCCTTTACGTCTAGCGTCACCGCACTTGATGGGCGCTCTCCGACGTGACAGGAAAATTGAAACAACTCAGTTGTCCTCGCCCGTGTTCAGCTCTAGAAAGACGCGGCAGTCCTTGTGCACGCCGTCAAGAAAATGTTTAACAGACGCAATGTGCAACTTCCATACACCCAGGACGCTTAGGAGCGTTTGCTTAACTTCATTCCCAGAGGCAACCGAGCGCATGCCTCGGGTGTCTAGAGGCACTGCGTTGGCACGGAGAAAAAATAAAAAAAAAAAGGATTGACTTCTCAGTCGGTTCCACGAGCAGCCGTCGTTCTGCTCTCTCACTCTCTCTCTCTATCTATCTATCTATCTATCTATCTATCTATCTATCTATCTATCTATCTATCTATCTATCTATCTATCTATCTATCTATCTATATATATATATATATATATATATATATATATATATATATAATCTTTTGCTAGCACCCGCGTCATCACAGACACCGATCGAGACCAGCCCTAAGAGAACGACATGGTTCTCCTCTTTGCTCCGATTCCTCAGTGGACGCACTGCAAGGGCTTTTGTTTGTTGGAGAAGCCAGCCTCGCTATTAACCGGGCGTCTTTGCTTCGACGAGAAGCAGCCGGTGCTCGGAGTACAAATGATGATGAACACCGCTGAGCACACACCGGGGACCCCCCGAAAAGACAGAGCACTGTCTGCGACTAATGTTTGGGACGTGCAGGCACCGTCTGTGGCAATCCGTGGCAATCTCCTTGCTAGGGAAAAGCAATGTCCGCGAGTTCCGCCTCGCTGATTCCTACAACTATTGGGACAGTGTGACCCTAAGAGAGGAAGGTCACTTTTTTAGCTTTGATACTATAGCAGGGGTGCATGAATGCTGATTTCGGAGACCGAATCGAACACGAATTAAATACTGAGATATAGGATACGAATCGAATCCAATATGGAATACTTTTCGAATACTCTTCGGAAGTGGGACGCCGTTGTCACCACTATTATAAGATGGTCGTCCCGTCCTAGAATACCCACAACGTTAGCAACATTACAAGTTAGGAAGCGATGTTTAATAAGAGCACAAGTGGAACATTAGAAGCGAATAAGCAGTTTATTCGGATACTCTTCTTACTACACTTTATAAAGTGTTGTTTATTAAAATCATAGACGGGGCATGAGGAGCGACTGAGTACCTTATTCGCATGCTCAGGACTCATGGTGCTTTGCCCCGAGAAGTGGAATTGCAGTCGAATGCATTGAACAAATTACCGTGCTTCACTACTTCTCGTGTTTTATGGCTTTTATGGATGCCGGAATTAATTTGTCGCACTTTCGCTCTTATTTTATGCTTGATTGCGTAGGCTCTGCCATTTGGAATATTGGAACACTATTTAAAAAATATTCTTATTTACAAATATTAACTATTCGATTCGAAGACAAATAGAGCAGTGCAATATTCAAATCATTATTGAAAAATTTCGATTATTCACGCACACCTTTGCTATAGTTATCTGAAACAGACTTTTTTTATCTAGTTAATAGCGGTTATTTTGGTGTAATTATAGATCCGTTGATTTAGTTTTATATGGCTAATTGTTAAAGCGATTAAGAGGCAGGGGCTGTGCGTGTCCACCTGCGTTGTAGTAACTAATTTTCTACATTGAAAAGTCGAGTGGTGTAGTTGGGCGCCTGTTACCTCTCTCAGCCAGTGATCCTACGTTGCCTGCTCTTGCTTTCACTACTATAGAGCGAATAACTTTCTTTGACTTTTTCAGCCGTTTCTGTCGATCACTCACTCACTCGTTCGTTCATTCGTTCGTTCGAGCTATTTGTATGCATTGACAATCATTTTGTGTGTTTTCTGCGCATTTTCTATTGCTCTATCTAGGAGTGCGGTTGGCTTGGCAGTATTTCGCCACATTATTTTCGCCTAATGTTAATGCTGTCTTTATTCGCCTCGCTATAGAAAAAGAAGAAACGTGATACAAACTCCTCTTTGGAAGTCAGTCGATTACATTTAGATAAATAACTGAATGTTAGCGACAAAATTACCTGGCAGTTATCAATAAGACTCCGTACAGCACGCACTTGCTACTATTAGCGAACAATGTATCTTTTTTAAAAGCTTTGTTCGTAATATGCGGGGCACCTCATAGATGTCTCGGCATCAATAAAGTTTGTTCATTCTCCTTGAAGTTGACCTAGTCTCTGCAAAGTGATAATCGACGTTGATGAAGCAGGAGGCAGGTTGGATGAAACAAACTTGGACATATGTTACAGTGAAAATAATTACATCGCCAAACGCAGAGTTTGCAGAACACCTGTGATAAACACAGAAGTAAATAGCGCCTTACTATTCTACCTTTCCTATGTTAGAGCCTCGGACAACTGTTCCTACGTGCGACCAACTGAGTCTCGCTGTTCGACCCCCAAGTGGTTACAGTCCAGGCTAGTATGTTATCGTACAGTCTTAATGAGCTATCAGTTTAGTAATTACGGCATAGACTGAAAGGAGCGGGTTCCATAGAGCCTTTGAATATATTTCAATAAAAAAATAAGAAGGAGCGGTGGCAAATGCTAGCCCGCCTCGACATTCCCCTAACCAATGAGGTTACAACTGCATTTAAGCCACCACCTACTAGGTTCTGCTTAATCTCTTTAGTAGAGTTGTTAGACATCAAGCAAGTACCCGGCATTCTTTCCCATCTTGGCTCTAACCCTACTATTCCTACTCTCTTAGCGATTCTCCGCTGCATGGATGTCTCTAATTTCTGTTGTGACGTTTCTAAGTAATTTGTCCGCAGGCCTGCTCTCATAGAATGCCAGAAGTGACACCTGTACCGGCAATTTACGAGCATTCCTTCCAAGGAGCGTTTTTTCCGATCCTACGCTGTCACTGCGTTGGCTTCTGTGAGCTTTTGACGACTGGGCTGTTCTTCAATTGGAGAAATTGTTTGCAATTTCTCCCCGCAGGTCATAGGACACGTAAAGAGTGCTTGCCATTGTGTGTCCTTTTGTCGTAGGTATTTAGACCTGACAAAAGGGCGTGTGAAGTCATGGCCCTCCACCTTTGGTGATGGTGTCAACGTTCCCACATTGATGGGTAGGGATCAGTAGGCAATTACCCGTGCAGTCGAGCGCTTCACGCACAGTCAGTTACCCTGCAGAGAGAAAGCCGAGAAAGTGCAGTTTTTAAACTTAAGTGTGTCACGCCACCTAGTCTGCACTTTGAGATATGAGCGGCGTAACAGCGTCTTTGTATTCACGTCCAGTCTGTCTGCCACTGCAACGCAGCAGTATCGCGTCGTTTTTTTTTGGGTTGGTGTGAAGTTCACCTATTCTGAATAGCGCTGAGTGAAACTGACCAATGTAAGTAACACAAATAGACACAATAGACAGGGCGAGAAAGCATAATCTGTGAACTGGTTTATTGTCGATGACGTTCACAAAGGCCTATTCGTTTTTCACATAGGATGGGAGGGACGTCTTCGCGCGACGATTGCGGGTCTATCGAACACCTCCTACGCATCTGTTGCTGCTATATACGACGACCGGAGTCTTGTACTCCGCGCCACGTTGAGACTTCTGGATTCAAGGTTATTGTCGGTGATAAAAATACCTCGACCATGGCCACATGCTTCGAAACTCAACTAAGCGATATCTGCACTGCTGCAGTTACTGACGTTGACAGACCTCAGCGAGCGACTGTATATAGTTTCAACATGCATCCCAAGATGAGACAACACCCTTTGTGTTTTCTTTCTTTCTTTCTTTCTTTCTTCCTTCCTTTCTTTTTGTCTGTCCTTTTCATGTGCTTGTGCATGTCTGTGTCTGTGTGAGCGTTCATTATTGTTTTATCTATTTATTTATTTATTTAACTTTCTTTCTTACCCCCCTCCACCCGTAAAGAAATTCCGGGGTTTTACGTGACAAAACCATGATCTGATGATGGGGCGCGTCGTAGTAGGCGGATCCAAATTAACCTTGCAACCTCGACCACCTCGGCTTCTTTACCACGCGCCCAATGTACGGTGTACGCGAAGGTTCTTCCATTGCGCCCTCATTCAAATTCGGCTTACGCTGCCGAAATGAAACCCGTGACCCCGAGCTAAACAGCCCGACGTCATAAAACACTGGGGTACCGCGACAGTTGCATCCCTACCTCCTGCTGCGCAGCGTCGCAGAACGAATGGCCATCTGGTTGACGTCCCTGCATTTTTCCGCTATTACTCCTCTCTCTCTCTCTCTCTCTCTCTCTCTCTCTCTCTCTCTCTCTCTATCTATCTATCTATCTATCTCGCGCTAGCTGACAAGCAAGAAATTGACAAGTTTGCATTTCATCGTTGCTCAAAGTGTTTCCTGAACAAGAGACGTTACTATTAAAAGGAAGCTTTACACCAGGAACGCCCGTATCCTCGATTTTTCTTTCTCTCTCTCTTTGCTGTTGCGGCTGCTGCACAGCACTTCGTTTAGCTAAACGTACGCCCTGTTGGTGGCAGGAAGGGCGACTACTACAAAGCCGGTGTCGTAGCAGCATGTGCTCCCAAAAGTTGACTGGCGGCCTAGCCGTGTTTTGGAATAAAGAACGTGAGAGTGGTTAGTGAGGCGTGAACGCTTGTGCGACGACTCGAGAACTAACTAGATAGGCTAATTGGAACTCGCGCACGCAAGAACTCGCTTTCTGAAGGGGAAAAAAAATTGCAGGTAAACGGTATATAATCGAGGGCCTGGTTAGGACAGGGAGATAAATACGTACGCAGGTGATCCTAATGCTGGAGAGAGAGAGAGAGAGAGAAAGAGAGATAAAATAGAAACACCTGCACATACGTGGCAAAAGGCTGACTGGCGCGTTGTGAATGTCATCAGAGACGACTCACAAATTATTATTATTTGTTTTGAACACATATATACAATTAACAGGAAAGGGAAAGCGAGGAGCAGGCTGGCAACTGCCCCCGGAAGGGGCACCACCCTTGTCTACTCTTCAGAAGCGGGGGGACAGGAACACAGAAATGGAAGATAGGAAGGAGGGGAGGAAGGAGCAAAGGAAGAGCAGCAGGACAAGTAGAAAAGACGTGCGTAGGAAAGAATGCATACATTTAGATTCGATTCATGAAAAGAAAGGTGGACGAAGCAACAAAATAGCTCGTATTAAGAGGTGGTGGCACGTGGGAAAAAGTAACTCGACAAAAGCTTCGCTAGCAACACGGCTAAATAATTTTGTTCCAGAAATTGTTGTAGCGGTGGTTACCATATTTTGCGCCATTCACCGCTAGATTTGAGGGCAATGTGCAATGTACGGAGTTATCTTGTTTCGTACAGCCCATCGTCAAAGTGCTGAGTGTGTGCGTCCGTTTGAAGTGCAAACGATAGATGACGCCATGTCACGCTTGAGTGTGACAGTCCATTATATCTAGCAACTGTTTATTTGGTCTTTTGTTTTCCTTGTTACTCACCAGCTTTTTTTTTCCTTCAAGTAATACTTATATTTTCCAGTAATTTCGGCCATCTAGAAGGAAAGGTTTGCTACATTGTTTGCTACATCTTAACCAAGGCGCGTATTCATAACAATCCCTTGTGCGCTATAGCGGTTAGTAGCAGACAATTCTAGTCAATCCTGAAGCTGACAATGTTTTGCCAATTGGCCAGAGGCCTGGAATAATCCAACACTTCTTATAGTGCCGAGGAAAATCTACGCAGACATTTTGCTGGTGCAATTAAAATGTAATCCGCAAAAGTTATTGTACAGAAAACACCAAACTCGTAGACAAAAATACTTTCAGGGAGAGAAATGAACAGGGGGGAAAAGGAAACGAGATGATTTTACAGGATAGACTACCATGCAACACGATTATCTACGCATGTACAGAGCATAGGGAATGAACTGTGAAATATGTCCATGCATCCGTAAGACTTGTTACATGTTTTCCTGCTGTCGAGCCATAGGACAGTCTCTAATGCAACAAGGCCACGCAGAAAGACGCGGAACGCTTCCTGGTATACGTTTGCCGCACCAAGAATTGTCTATGATTAAGAAGCTTTGGAGGTGTGTATAGTGCGTTGAACCACCTTGTAAGGGAACGAAAGGTCTAATTGAATACGTCCTGATTTTCTGATTTTAGTGTGAGTTAAAGTACACCTGAGAGGGCTAATTCATTATCGCCAGGACGGCAAGTACGGTGCCTTAAAATAGATATAACTTTATTCTGGATTGGCTCAGTGAGTTGATAATTAGATGTGCATGTTCTGCTTCAAACTGCAGAGACATACTCCCGTAATGGAATACACACCGCACACTACAATTTCAGAAGGGCAACAAGGACTGGAAGTAAAGTTTATTGCAACAGTCAGGTTAAAGTTACATAGAAGAGCATTATAGCAGGAGATCCCAGAGTGGTGCTTAATACGACAAGCAGTGCCGAGAGAGCGAAGGGCACGTTGTTCAACATGTTTAACTTGCGAAGAAAAGCATAGCGATTTTAATGAAGTACGCAACGGATTTTCAATTTTATCGACCCTGGGCGATGGCGCATCACAGACGGCGTACGACAGTTGAACATGGTGTGTTTCTGCGTATAATTCATAGATTTGGGAGCATTTAAGAGTAGCTTATCTGAGGAGGGGAAGGGGGGGGGGGGTCTCTCCACAAGCTTGAGACTAAAGAAAGGACTTTTTATATTTAAAATCCAGTCGCGAACACTGTCGACAATCCTAAATATCTTTAAGTTTTCAGCATAAACAAAAAATTAGGACTGTTAAATTTATGACGTAATGTCATTCACGAACAGTAAGAAAACAAGATAGTCATGAACTGATTTTTGAGCATCGAACTCTGCTAATGACCTCGCAGCTGACAAAGTTCTGTCCATAAATGCCAGCGAATCAAGTTCTGCTGCTTATATAATTATATACCAGGGCAGAGATGGAAGAGCGTATGTTCATTTGCGTAAGCTTTGTAATGAGCAGCTCATGGCAGAATAAATCAAACGCTTTACTTAGGCCAGAGTAAACATCGTCTACTTGGCCCACACTATGCATACCCTACTGGAAGTATTAGTCAGAAACGCAACAAAGTTCATTGTTGAAGAGTGCCCTGATACAAAGCCATGCTGTTTATCTATTGAAATGTTCGCATCGCTAATAAATAAAGCAGGGTACGTGAAACAATCAGCAACACCTTGAATGCAGTGCAGAGCGTAGATATGATCGAGCCGCTAGTTAGTGACTGCACTTTAAGCCGGCGACTTATGTAGAGGCACGACCCTTTCCATCTACCAAGCTCTAGGAAACGTACTAGAGTCCCCCAGGAAACTATTACTGACTTCAGCGAACTTCGTGAAATTGAGCAGCAATTGGCAACGTACGTGGGACACTGAAACATTTAATAAACTTCCCGTGATTAAGTTGAAACGTGGGAAATTGGTCACCAATAAAAAAAAATGGCACACTGAGTTTGCACTGAGTTTGTTTTCTGTCCTCTTAAGATAGGCCGCACCTATGACACCCACTCCTACCGGTTGACTGGTGATTATGACATCCTATATGTGATAGATGTGGCGAGACACTGGCGGTCCTTCACATCCTGTTAAGATGTCGGAAAGTAGAAGCTCAAAGAAAAAGCGTACTTTGCCCCTGCGTACAGACAACCGATTCCCTTCCACCAGGCTATGTTTTCTGGAACAGAACAACTTTTCGATACTAATTTAGTTTTAAGATGTTCACGAGCCGTTGGTAGATCGCGAGTTATGAAACCACGAGATACGTAGCAGATCAGCTCGCTAGAAGCTTCTGCTGCGATGACGTTTTTGTGGGCCACATGCCTTCCAGCTGTCACGTTGAAGCGCCCTGGTGAGGCACTAGTACGTGCTACTGTGACCAAACTGTTTTACTAGATCATCCGTTTGTACCGAAACTTTAGTGGTCGGAGAACACGTCACTATTCGTTGCCATTACTTCAAAGAACATATGTATAGTTTACGCATTTTACAGCCGCTATTTTCTGGCCTCTTTACAACTATGCTAAATCGATGATTCGCAATTAACTTTTTTTTTTCCCCATTAACAACTCATCACCTTTTGCATGGTACTTGTTAGCTATGGCTGGCTCGTTGCACCATTCAACTCCATTATTCATTGTGAAAGTAAATTCTGTGATTGACGTGTGAAAACCACGATCCGATTATGGGGAGTGCGGCAGGAGGGGGGGGGGGGGGGGGGTATCTCGGATTAACTTTCGCCACCCGAGGTTCCTTAATGTGAGGCAAGTGCGCGGTGAGACAAGCGTTTTTTTGCATTCCACATACAGTGGCATGCAGCCGCCACGCCCGGACTCGTGCTCAGCGTGCATCGGCAGAGCCACTGATGCACCGTTGCCGGAATGCGATGTGGCAGCCCGATTCCATGTAAATATTAGCGAAGGATGCGAAGGCTTTCTTTGCACGTTAAACAAACCTAGGTGATCTAAATTGTTCAGGGCCTGTCGTTTGCGAATTTTATAAGGATATATCTTGAGTTTGGAAGATAAAAAAGCATTAATTTACTGTAAAATATTTTGTACCTATCGCGCACACATCCACGAAAGCATTAGTGAAGGAAGACAGCCTGCCTTTGAGGAATGAACACAACCTAATTAAATACCAAGATCTGTCTTTGAATAAAGGTATCTTGCATGTGAGGAAAGGATAGCGCAAAGGAAGAAAGAAGGCAATATATGGTAAACCCAATGATAAAAAAAAGCAATCGCAATTTGTATAACTGTAGTGTGTTTGCAAAAGCTTCAATTTCATCGTTCTATGTCGCTGATTAGTGAAACACATCAGGATTACTAACTCACTGCCTTGTGCCTTAAGCACGTTAAAAGATTAGTCTGTAGGTTTACACGCAAATCCGCGAGCTGAATTCTGTCTGCTATATTTACATTTGGCGCATTTTTTCTTCCGCGTTTCACCATTTCAAACAATAACATCCCCGCGTATCCGAAACATCTCTGGAAGCTCTGCATCATAGCAAAGGACTATTGTTTAATTATGCACAGCGCCAATAAGGGTCGCACGTGCTGCAGGCAAACAGGGTTGTTAATGCAACGACGAACTCATCAGGAGATTAGTTCTTACGCCTGGAGGGAACTACATGGACTCTTTAAGAAGAAACTGAACCGTGTTCTCTGGAAACTCTTCTATTTTTTTTTTACTTTTTTCTCTTTGTAGCTTGCTCTGCGATGATTTACATGACTGCTTGGGGGCCTCAATGACTCTGATACATTTCTTCTTTTAGTGCTGAGCACGGGACTAGGGATGCGCGAAACATCTTTTTTTCTGAAATGAGCCCATGCGCTTTCACGGTTTCCTCTTTCTGCTCGACCAACTTGGGGCCATAAGAGAAAATTTTCTGCACTTATTAGCAGTTAAGGCAAGTATTGGGCGTCTCTAAAGTCTTAATGACAAATTTCTGGCTTATGCAATACATTCAAGCGTTCATCAATTTTTCTCGTTGAAAATTTGCTTTCGCCACACTTTCTTTTTCATCTCCGGATGCACGAAAATCGTACTGCTGCAAAACGGATAGGGACGACCGCATGTGCATCACTGTCGAAGCAGGGAGCATGGCACGTGAAGGCATAAGTAAGCCATCCCTGGCCTTACAGCAAAGTGAGTTGGCATTTCCTGACAATGTCGGCATGTACAGTGGGCGTGGATGGTATCTGTTTTATTTCGCATTTCATGTATCTTTTGTTTTCCTTCTGTGTATCTAATAAACCTCTGTATCAAACAAAAAATTTTCAGGTGGCAGTAAGCGCTCGCCCTCGTCTTTCCTGTGTCCTTCTGTGCTGCTTCGCGCTGCTGCTTTGATGCCCTGTAGAATTTATACGCTCTGCCATTTATATCCTGTACAATTAGCAAACTGATCGTGATTAGTAGTACTCTACGGGGAACCAGAGTAACTAACATTCGGTGAGACGAGGGATTGATAAAAGCGCAGCTGATACCCACTGCTTTTTTCTATATTTGCTCTGTAATAAAACCAGCGAAGATCAATCACGTAATTATTCGGTATAACGTGAATAAATTGGATATACCGAAGCGCATAGGCTTACGGCACAGCCTTCGTGTTATTAGGGATTGTTGCTTCTTTGGCCCTGATTTCCTTAACTCGCGCTCTGTGCTATAGCTAAAATTTGCTAATTCGCCTGCAGCTAATTATACGCACAGGACATAGCCAAAACTACGCAAACAGTTTTTGTAGACTTATCAGAGAGAGAAAAATGTATGTTTCCCTATCGTCTGATGGCTGGAATAGAGTTTCTGACAGTTGGCTAACGTATGCAACGGAAATCACAATAGCCTGCAAGTAAATAAAACCCTCCAGCTGGCAGCAGTCTTACAAGCAGTTTCAATGTTCTCTCATGAATAAATTTTCTTTGTAAATGCAAAGGGACAACTACACACACGAGCTTCTCGCGTGTGGCGTGTTTCTCATAATTAAACACATCAAGAACATGTATCTATATTCAACAGCATGCCAAAATTATTATCCTATTTTTCTTTTTATTGTTGCTATTGATATACGTGAGCACCGTAACGCGCCAATGGAGGTTATCTACGGCTAAAAGCGCTTAACTATCACAGCACACATAAAAGGCATGCAAGCGTACCAAATAAAGAACAAAATTTAGCAGTATCTCCAGACGGGTGAAGCATTGACAGCGGTAGCAAAGTTTAGAGTAGCGCTTGGAAATCTCGTGGACGTTCTAGCTGTACCGCGAGTAACGCTGCCGACGTCGTTACTCGATGGCGCACGAGATGAGAGTGACTAGAAACCGTTCCCGCTAGTAAGCGTCCGGAGAAACACTAAATGACGTTAGCTTGACGCGTACTGCCCGCTCCGCTGAGACAGTGTTCCACTGCAGCTCAGCAGGAACCGAGATACTTGGGAAGGGCTGCTAAGCACGATGTAGCGGGGTGGAATCCCGGCCGAGGCGGCCAAATTTCGATTTGGGGCGAAATACGGAAACACCAGTTTACTTAGATTGAGGTGCACGTTATAGAACCCCAGGTGGTCCAAATTTCCGGAGTCCTCCACTACGGCGTGCATCATTATCAGATCGTGGTTTTGGCACATGAAACCCCATAATTTAATTTTATACTCGGAAACAACTTTTCTTATCAATGCGGTGAAAGCTGCGGGACCGAAACGCAGCCTCTGCCTACGGACCACGAAAGATCTCTCTTGACTTCTTATTAATTTGCACATTCGTGAAGCTAAAATAAGTGTTTTTATTTATTTTTACGTCAACAGAGTTAAGAGAAATCGTAGACAATGTAAAACCATTGCGTGCCATGGAACATAAGTTCCTCCGTTCTTACAGCGAAGCTGTTTATGTCTAGGTTCTGGTGAAGCTAGTCTCCATGGACATAGACCAACTATTTTTCATACTTGCGCCCATTATGAAGATAGTGCAATGCCGGGTCTACTGGTGACAGAGGTGAAGCAGGCGTTCAGCACCCCTCATACCTGGGCCGATCCTGAAGATACTGCAATACCGCGCCGACCCGCGGTGGAGGTGCAGTTAGCCATTAAGGGGTCCACATTCACACCTTCGCTGGCATCCTTCTTGGCAGAGTGGAAGGGTGCGGAATTGTTTTTCTTTTTTCATTTCTTAGACCACTTTACATTTTTTGCTCACCTGTCCTCTGCAGCAAATAGGGCATGTGCCCTCGCGCAACCAAGTGGCGAGGCATATTCGCCGGCGAATGCCAACAGTAAATACGTCAGATAAAGTCGCAGTTTTGTCCGTAAGGCGAAGCATCGACTGCGATAGCAAACTATTGGACGGCTATACGAAGTAAGGATGGTAGCTTTATCGGCCGTATAAGCTCATAAACGTGGGCATATGAACTTAATTAACAAGCATGGTGTCACGCGTGCGCAGGCAAACATAAACATAGCTCACTCGATGAGTGCGGACACTCGCTGTCAGAACGCTGGCGTGAGGAAGAGCGGCAGCAGCAGCGAGCGAATTGACCTTCGCGCTGTCTCTCGCTTCAATGTGAACAAAACGACGGGAACACAACGCACACGAAGCTATCAGCCCCGGCGCACCTAGACTCTGTACTTATCGCAGATCCCCTTTCACAAAGGACCCGCACCGACACTCGTGGCCGCGCCATACGCAGCAGCCGCCTGAGTTGAACGTCCGCCCCTCCACCTACTCTCCCTCCGGTGACTTGCGCGCGACGGTAGACGGCGCGCTTCCTGCCCGCTTTCATCCCTTGCGAGCGCGAGATGGAGCCCTCAGCGTCGGCTCACCCTCGCAAGCTTCCTCTGTCACGCTTCCACTCGCACATACAGCATACGGCGTGCGGCGACAATGTCATCGCCCTTACGGCTCATTCACACCGGCGATTTGAGGAGGTCGCGTGACAATTTGCGACTCGCGATCAAAAAGCGACCGAAGGCGACTGATGTTCCCACCGGCAAGCCCGGCTGAGCGCGACCCCCAAGTTGCAATCCCGCAGATCATCGTTCTCAGCGAGAACTCTCGGAATCTACGCGGAATTTGCCGCGACGCGGGGGGAGGCCGGATGTAGACACTTGAAATATCACTTCCGGTGCGCCGCTGATTGGTTCATCAGTTTTGCGACCACGGTCGTGCGATTGAAAAATCGAGCAGCGAGCGACTAACCTAAAGTGCCACCATTTGCGACTGGTCGCTTGGCGACCAACTTGGTCGCGCGACCACTGTCAGTCACCGATTTGAATGAGCCTGTAGACTGTACACGAAGCATCACGGCGACGACGACGGCGACGATGACGGCATAAATGGGCCTAGAGTGTCCGTATAGTTGATATCACAATAAAAGAGAGATAAAGACAGCAGCTAGAGTTCAGCACTCACGGCTTTGGGCCACGACAGCGCTTAGCTTCGTGTGGTAATCGCGTCCTTTACTCTTTCTTCGCCCAGTTTCGAAATCCCAGCGGCAAAAGAGGGAAAACGTGACAATTTCTCCTCCATTTTTGGATCCTGTAAAACCAAAAACTGTAAAGTCATTTCACGGCTGAGCTATGCTTCAATACTGCCATAACTGTATGGTCCTTTAAAACAGAGATTTAAAGGTCGAAAACTTTAGGTAATTATCAGGCACAGTGCGACGACTATACTCTCGCAGCTTCACTGAAATAAGGGGACTAGTAGTGATGAAGGGATACTGTTAGTGGCTAAGTATTTATCAAAAGTGCTTCCATCGAACAAATCACTAGGTAAATGATGATGCAGCGGGAAAATCTTTATCTATGCATCCATCAACCTGCACCTGCATCCATCAACGACCTGCAGGACTTCATTAAAGCTTTACCATTCCATAGCATACCATACCATCCATCAAAGCCCAATTTCAGGAAAGCTTCCCTGTATAATTGCGCTGGTCTTTACTTTCTTTATGTACGGTTGTTGCACGCTAATTTCGTCAGTGCCAATGAAAGCAACATTTTTGCTGCTCTTGTAGTGACGCGTAGAATTGAACTTGAGACTGCCGAGGGATCTGCTAAGGTCGTCGCAGACAGCCATGACACGGCTGTCACGTACACGTGCCTGGACGACAATCCTCTTTTTTCAAGCCGGGTCTTGCACAACGCCTCATAAATTGTTCAACGCCGGGAATAAGGGGCCCGTAGCTCTGCGCTAATTTGCATCGCAAGGAATATACGGACGAAAGAGTGACGAAAGACGCGGTGGTGCTTGCCGACACCCTTCTGTCATCTGAGCTTTGCCAGCACGTTGGTGTAAAGTTATGGCGTTGAGTTCTACGGATCTCGTGCTGCAGCAGCTGCTGCACGCCCGATATGCAAATTTAGCGGACGAGCTCTGTTTGTTTGCTCAGCCTTAGACTTCTCTTTGTGTACCCTCGCTGCAAGAACTAACTCTGCGGCCTGAGAAAAGTAATTGCTTGCACACACGCTTACGCAAATACCCACGCAAGTTCGCGCTTCGATAGTTGGGTCATGCCGATAAATGTGACAGCGTTTGATAACCTAGCGAGGTGTGCTGACATTGTATTGCGCGAATATATTTTGCCGCTTGACAGCCCGCGTCATTCATGTGCAGGTCGCTTAGAATTTGGTTTAGTTTTACAGGTCAGCCCCACGTTACAGAACGCAAAATGTACAGACAACCTTCTTGGCTCACAGGGAGAGTGTGGAGGCGCGTTTGTTTTTTCATCGTCCCCCTAGCTTGAATTCTCCAATTCTGATTTTTTCCAACTGTTTTCACCGCGTAAGCGACAAAGCTTGAGTGTGTTTTTTCCTTCATCTGTGTTTTCCATGCTGAAGTTCCTCTTGTCCATCTGCCCGGCCTTGCAATCTTGAATAGCGGTAGATGTTCGAGTTAATTAACCTACAAAATAGCTGCACAAAGTAAACGCTTAGGCGATGAAACTTCTGCAAGGTATTCACAAACCCGCCGTGGTCACTTAGTGGTTTGTGTTGGGCTGCTAAGCATGAGGTCGCGGGATCAATTCCTGGCCACGGCAGCCGCATATTGATGGGGGAGAAATGCTGAAGAACACCCGTGTACATTAATTTAGGTGCGCGTTAAAGTACCCCAAGTGGACCAAATTAATGCGCAGATTCCCCACTACGGCGCGCACCTCATAATCAGACGGTGGCTTTTTGCACGTAAAACTCCAGAATTTAATTTCTGTTTTTTCAGGCATTCTCAAAGGAATTCGCTGCGGGTCCAGATAAGTCACTTCTCACAGTTCGTCACAGTTTGCTATCGACGTCCACAGCATACACAGATTAGAAGAACTTGTTGTTGGGCTAGTTGGTAGATATTAGCGAACATTGTTTAACTGCCGAGATAGTCGAGCCAGAGAGCTACTCGAGGCGTACCATATTAGAAAGAAGGGACAAGAATGTGTCAGTGACACCTCAGTTTATTTACACAACGGTGAGATGAGGTTTATTGACGAGCGTAGGTAGGTCGCGTTTTGCTTATAAAAGGTATTACTTTTCTTTTATCTTGCCTTTTTTCGCGCACGCGCACTGGTGTATGTCGGGGGTGTACTTATATGTGGTCGTTGTGGAATAAACATTAGTTGCAAGTCTGCGCCCGCCCATGTCCCATGCTGTCTTTGTAGTTCGTTTGTTCGCGCATACACAGAGCTGCTCAGCAGCAATGTAAGTGTCTTCATAGTGTGTGCGCGCGCTTTGCTTATGCCACCCGCGGAAGGCAGAACACTGCCGTTTCTTTGGAGCCGAGAGACTTCAGCGCCGGGCTGGTTCGTCGCGTTCGCTTGCATTGTACTCCGCGACTCTGGAGAAGCTCTAGCTATCCGTGCACGATCTGCGTAGGCGCTGTCAGCGGGACAGACTGACAACGGTGGTGACATCAATGGCGCTTGACCGTAGCTGTGGTGGCCGAGTTCGCCTCGAAGCGTCTGTATAATTACTATCTCAACAAAACTTAAAGGTGAAAGCTTTGACGAGCCGATTTTCTGCGTCTGTCTTGTATGCCTTAGCCGCGCTTGCGAAGCGTGATCTGCTTGTGGCTGCAAATCCTTCCGACGCGATTTCATATTACTCGCGGCTCTGAGCCGCGACAGCGCTTAGCTTCACGCTGGAGTATTTACTGATTTCAAAATACTGCATTCCAATGCTTGGCCCAAGCAGGAGGGGAATCATAAATTCTTATACACGGAAAATAATAAAAATGTGCAATTTTAACAGCACACAGGTAGAAAACATAGAAAAAAGACGCATAAACACAATTTTAGCAGATAAATAGACGTTCTAGGGCCCCAGTAAAATCTTGTGAGGGAAAAGCAGATGGCGGTAATGAATTCCACTCTTGCACTGTTCTAGGGAAAAAGCTCTATTTAGAACTGTCATTTGAAGCCAAAATTGGAGCAAGTGAATCTCCATGAACGTTACGAGCCCTTCTCACTGGAGAAGGCTTAATGCACTCTGGAAACTGGGGGTTATTTCTTCCTGATAAGGCTATTATAAAGAAATGTCAATCGAGCACTCCTTCTGTAGGTTTCTAGTGTTTGAATATTGTGTAAATGCAATAACTGCATTTAGCTTTTAGCTTTCTTCGTTTTTAGCTTTCTTCGTAAAACCCACAGCTTTCGCACCGCAGCTGTGCAAATATTAGTAGTATGTGCTGACCATTTTACCTTATTATCAAGTGTTACACCTAAATATTTAGGTTTCTCAACCTTCAAAATAACATTACCGTGACGCAAATAAGGAAGCAAATTGGGAGTTTTTTTCTTTTTCTAGTTAATCGTAAGAGGACAGTTTTTCGATATTCCATTACATTTCCCATTTGAGACACCACTCATCAAAGGCAAAAATTGCTTTTTTTTACACACTGTGATCATATTCTATTGTTTGAATACTACACAGTCGTCCACGAATAATAAGCAACAACTAAATCATTGACATAAATTAGGAACAGTAGCGGACCAAGCACACTTCTGTTACGCTTTGTCCGTCCAGTTCCGAAATCCTGGCCATAAAGAAGAGAACCAACATGAAAATTCCGCAACCACGGTTGAATCTTGTAAAGCCTAGAACGATACTTGCACAGAAAGTATCGATCAACTGTATAATAGTATGATAAGCTATAGAAAATATATGGCCACATCTCAGGCAGGTTTGAATCAGTATCCGTTATCGTCATGCCGACTTAGGTCCATAAAGCATTCCCATGGCGTATTTTCAGCACATCTGCCGCTTAAGGGGTCGCCTTGTGCTTTCACTACGGAACGTGCCTGCTCTCCGGCTAGGCGCAGCGCTAAAGCTGCACTAAAATTACAGTAAAAATACGGCTTACACAGCTGCAAACACGATATTTTAAACCGTGATCTATAATAACGCACTTTTGCTGTTTGTAAATGAGCTAGAAATATATTCAGCTAAAAGGCCTTTGTTGCTGGTGGTAAGGTTTAAAAGCGCTCTTGTGTGGTTCTAGGTGGTAACCAGAGAAGCGCCTGCAATAACTTCACAAAGTTTGCTGGAGTGACAATTCCAGCTGTGCTTAATAATATGTAACCTTTCCCACGTAAAGGATCACTTCTGCAACGCTCTTACACTTAGATAGCGTATAGGTTGAACTTCCGTTACTAGGAATAATATAAGGTGTATTTTACATTAAAAAAAACGCAGTGATTATGGTCAACGCTCAGCAAGAGGTTGGCCCGAAGAGCGATTCCACGACCGCTCAATCAAAGCGCACTTGTACGTATTGATTGAACGGACGTTGTGGTGCACTGTGATGATCGGAAAACGCTCCATACATAGCTGTCAACGCTGTGGAAGCTACGCAACAAGTTCTGCCAAGAAAAGTTATCACTCCACGCGTTCCATCCATGCTTCGCTGCGAGCCAACAGCATTCACTCGCGTGAGCATGCATGTGAGACTCCTCGCGATGGGTCGCAAATAAAAAGAAACACACAAAAAAAATGCTCTAAAACAACGCATTACCAGCCGTATACCACACTGTACTTGTTTCTAAGGATTCTAACTTGTTTCATTCAATACTGAGCCTATGTATAAACAACAGGTGTGCACATTTGCGGTCGAGAAACACCGAACTACATCCAAGTGCGAACGAAGCCAGCGCAAGAGGTCTCTCTAGCCTCCACAGCGTTGGCGGCTACGTATGGAACTGAGTCTAGGATCCTAAAAGGCAAGATGGCGCATTACGGCGAGATACGCACTGCTGCTTTCTGCGACGAACGCGATTTTCAGCCATCGTGGTCGACACTGCAGACAAAGTGAAAGCTTTATTCAGCATTAAAACGTGTTCGCTCACAAGAACTCTAAGTGCTTGCAGAAACACGCCGTGCGATGAGAGAGGCGCTTCAAATTTCGGCGGCAAACGGGTTTCCATAATATCTATCATCATTGTCAGCTAGAAGATACACGCGCAAACTTTCCACGGGTAAATTATATATTGCTATGCGGAGCGGCCAACGCGCGAAGCGTTTGGAAGCGCAGTGAAGTTATTATAAACAGGTACACAGAAGCTAAATCCATGCATCCAAAGCTCAAGGTGGGGGCCGGAAGCAGCGAAAGAAAGTGAAAAAAAAAGCTAGATGTCGATTCGACGTGTCCAGGGTGCGCCGTAATTAGTTTTACACTTTTATCGATAATTGCGCCTGTGCGTTTTTTCTAAACATTACTTCAGATCATTTCTTAAAACATTTATTCAATCTTTATTTTTCCGTATTTCGACCGTGTTTCATGCTGGCTTGTTTATTTTTCGGAAAATGACAAGCCGTATAGATCGCATCTACCCGCAATCTCGTCATGGAGGGAAGCCAGGTAGCCTACTTTTGTGGCCGCCAAAATTTTGAACATTATCCGCAGGGTAGTCTACTGCGCTCTCAGACGTGACAGACTTAAGGCCTGGAAACACTTTTCTAAATACTCATAGGATGGCCCTCGCTAACAAGGTTAGTCGTACCACGAACCTCGTGACGCAATAATTTCTCGAATCCTTCAACTAGAAGTGGAGTTATTCGCGGCCGATACCCGGCTTTCTCTCTCTTGTCGGCTCCGCTAGCGCGCTGGAAGCTGCACAACAGAGAAGCCAAGAGGGCCAAGCCCCGACCAACAGTTGTGTCCGGTAGGGAACGGGCTCGTAGCGGCACCCCGTGGCGGCTTCGATAGACTACGCTATGCAGCACGCCGCTGTCATCTGTGCAGCAGACGCAGCTATACGCAGTGCAGCTTTAAATTGTTCTCTCTCTCTCTTTACATTTATACAACTCGAAATTTGTAATTATGTATTGCTAAGAATGTTCTCGGGATCACGAAATCAACCATGGCGCTGGTCAGCCAACTACTTCAGATGACGAATTGCGGATGCGGGAGCAAGCTTCTTTTCGCTGCTTTTTACTCAAGATTGCCAATTCCCTGCGGCATGCAGTGCAATAATATTTCGCTCACATGTTAGCGAGAGTCTCGTGAACACATCGGCAACGTTTTCTTACTTTGCTCAAAAAGTGTTTTAGGGCCCCTTTAAGAAGTGGGTGTGAAAGCAAGATATGAACAAACGCATTTCCTTGAGCAGGAACTTACCAAGTGGAGGGCTACTAACGCTCGTATTCTGGAACGTTCTTTCATTTAACACGCCACGTCGATTCAAGAAATTTTTGCAACCTGTATCTAAAGTTGTTGAGAGGCTACTCCTGCGATCTTTTATGAGAATTGGTGATATTGTGTTTAAATATAATCGCAATTGCTCCTGTAGAGACCTGTCATTTTTTTCCTAGTGAGTACAATTATTCCGAAATAAATATTCCTATTGCGAATATATGCGTCTGCGTTTGACTATTGGATATTCGAATTCATAACCGATGCGTACTATTCTGTTATGAAGGGTACGAAGAACCAGCTAGCACAAACCACCACCCTTCTAATTTGCTATTCGTGTTCGATTCGTATTCGAAAAAAAGGGAAAGACTCTTCTTAACTACCCCGGTGTTCAAAAAACTACAACACGGCGATTCTGCTGCACTTAATGCAGTTCTGTGTGCACATTTTATTTCTGTGGACAACGAAGACATATATCCTTGCTACAGCTACCCACTGTCCGAGTGCGCTCTTTTAGGTCCATGGCCAAAATACTCCACATACCATGTGATAGACTATATTGTAACTTCCTTTATTCTTTAGTCTTTTGTCAACGTATTATATGACTGTGATAAGCATTTCCGTTCATGGTAATCTGGTTCTTTTGTTCTCGCCTTTTCTGAATTTCGTCGTCGCCCTCTTCCCTGCCCCCGTTTCCTTTTGTTCCTCTTGCACCGACGCTAAGTCACAAGCTAAATGGAACATAGTAGAAAAGGCCGACCTCCCAGATTTTCTCTTATAATGAATATATCAATATTTCTCTTCTGACGGATCACTCAAAGATGGGCGTTAGTACGAAAAAGTTTTCTGCAGCACAAATGGAAGCTTTCCCTGCTGATCGACGGTGTCATAATGCATAGCAGCATAAAAGTCGAGCATCCGTGGCTCTCAAACACTATCCGGATCGTCTAAGCGCTGCGGGTAAGCCTCAAGGTTTGGCGTATATATTTAAGACAAAGCTTTACCTCGGCAGCTACCACATCAATTAAAGGGAACGAAGAAGTTGTTTTTATGTTCAATACCCCGCGAAATTTCATATTCGATGTATTTAAAGCAAAAGTTCAATTATAGAGACTGCATGCAGCATGCTTTCTTTTTATTTAGGTGGTAGCTTTTTTACGAAATTCCTGAAAAATTAAACAATTGCAATAGGAATCACCTCAACTGCCATATTTTCAACTACGGAAATCCGCAAAAGACAATACCATCACAATTTTGTAAACTTCTCTTATGAATAAACCTAAGGTAGACAAAAATTGATCTAACATACACCGCTATTAAGTATACTGCCAATGCGTGATTAGAGGTATTGCGTAACCTTCGTAAGCATTGCAAAAGATTTACGTACCTGCACAAACCTATACAAATATTTCACGTCCGCTTCAGATGTTTCACCAGATGCACTTTCGCGAAACTTCGATATCTGCTTTTTGTCGCACTGCCATTGAAGTGTAGTCCTCGTGCTTCAGTTCACTTCAAACTTACTGATCCGCGACGCATTTTGTAACGAGCACGAAGTGCCAAATCAGAATTCTCCTTCTTAGAAATGCTAGATTTTCTCATTTACCTGTCTCTAAAACGAGCCAAATCTTGTTCAAATTGGTCCAGCGGTTGTCTCGTATAGGCATTTCTACGCTTTACGCGTGCTTGAATAAAGAACTCGCAGTTGTGCTCGAGCTGAAGCTTTCTTCAAGCTGCCTCATTACCGCAAGCAGATCGCGGAATTTCCATTTACCACCGCACCTTTGCGTTCTCACTGTGCAATTGAATTCCAAGCCATCGTGGCTCCCGCCATTACACCACGTTGGCGTCTTAAGTGTGAATGCCCGCGTACCTATCGGGGCATGCGACGTATGCAAATCAACTTGCGATTCGGGCATGTGACCTTTCAGTTCTTCAAACTAAAGCGACAGCGTCTGCTCTATTAAATTTGCCTGCTTTCTGCCAGAGCAACGGTGCACGGGATAATGTCACTGGGGATGAACGCGAGCAGCGTTATATCTTGGTTTGAGCAAGGAAGTAGCACAACTTGTCGCAGATACTGGTAGAGACTGAAAAGAGGATGAAAGGCTCCCAGATCGACGCATGCGTCGTTGACTGTACGCAGTGAATAACTTTTTAAGTCTCGCCTCTTCTAACTTATGTGCAGTACTGCACAACGCTTCAGAACAGTCTGCAATCTGCGCAATCCTGTGCGTTCCTTGGCGGAAATGCATAGGTATCTCATGATAAATTCAGATGTTATAATATAAAAACTACCGTTACTCGATCGTCCTGCTTCGTACGGTCGAAAAATGTGTGCTTTCTTCCCCTTTTGAAACAGCTTAAATGAACGATTCTAAGAAAATTATAGCGCGAGAAACTTAAAAAAAAGAATTTCGCTAGGAGCACTTGTCTCGCCATCTGATATCTTCTAATCATTCGCATTGCCGCAAGTACAGCGAAACTTTCAGACCTCGGCAGTATTAATTAAGCTCGCTGAACTTCAATATCGCGTAGTGAAACTTTTGAGCTTTTTCACTGTACGTGTAGGAACTACTTGGTAACGCGTAACTAGCATAAGCCGCCGGCTGTCGGGGTTATTTGGATTTCTTGCGTTAGTCCGAAATAAAGCAGAATCTGTGAAAGAGAAGAAAAGAAAAAGAAATCGCCATAGCAAAGAGACGCGTACGTATGTCGTAGCCCTACAGTGCTTCACGGTAAAGCCAGGCCAGGTTTAAAGCACCACAGTAGAAAAATAGCGGGATATTAGAGAGTTTTACTTTGGGCAGACCCAGACGTAGGTGTATGTGCATGCGCAGGACCGTCGCCCATAGTTCTGGCGTACGCAAGCCGCTTGCGTCCCCTAAACTAAAACTCTATTGGGAAAGAAAACGCGAAAATACTGAACTCAATAACATGCGCAACTTGCTCGTCGTCGTCGTAGGTGCTAGAAACGGTAAAAGTAAACGACGTTGTTAGGGTGTTAATTAGAAATATGACGCAGATTTAGCATGTTGATTTGATGTTTCAGCGACAGTTTCATAGCATTGTGAATTTTATTGCGATTAACATTCTTTGCCTACTTCAGGTGTTTCGAGTCTCTGTCTGTCTGTCTGTCTGTCGGTCGGTCTGTCGGTCTGTCTGTCTGTCTGTCTGTCTGTCTGTCTGTCGGTCTGTCTGTCTGTCGGTCTGTCTGTCTGTCTGTCTGTCTGTCTGTCTGTCTGTCTGTCTGTCTGTCTGTCTGTCTGTCTGTCTGTCTGTCTGTCTGTCTGTCTGTCTGTCTGTCTGTCTGTCTGTCTGTCTGTCTGCCTGTCGGTCTGTCGGTCTGTCTGTCTGTCTTAAACTAATCTAATCTAAATCATAAGAAGGCAACAAACAAAGACACCAAGGACAACATAGGGGAAATTACTTGTACTTACTAGTTTGGTTAAACAAATGATAAATTATTGAAATGAAAGTGGATTGAAAAACCGGGCGCAGGTGGGACACAAACCCCCGTCTACGCATTTCGCGTGCGATGTTCTTACCAATTGAGCTACCGCGGCGCCATTTTCCCACCCACTTTCTTCGGTATTTATGTTTTACTACTAGAGCTAACCCTCGCAGTGTTAGCCAGTGCCACCGCTCACGCACCATCGCTTGGGATCACTTGGTAAGAGCATCGCGTATCTAATGCGGAGACGTGGGTTCGTATCTCACCTGCTGCCAGTTATTTTTTCATCCACTGTCGTTTCCATTAGTTTATCATGTCTTTAACTCGTTAGTAAGTACAAGTAAATTTCCGTATGTTGTCCTTGGTGTTTGTTTGTTGGTTTCTTATGGAATTGTTAATAAAAATCGGGCCACACACACACACACACACACATATATATATATATATATATATATATATATATATATATATATACACCCAATACGTTAGGTATGGGCTGTTAAGAATGGCGAGCTGCAATGGGGATTGCCACCCAATTACGACTGGGGAGCAAGACGCGCATCCCCCACTCTCCGTCGCTTCAGCTAGGGTGCGTTCGAGGAAGCGGGCTTTGTGCTGAAAACCGCCGCCATTCCTCTAGCCCCATCGCCGTTGTGACGGAATGAGTTCGACGGACGAACTATTGTGCCCGAACTCCCCAGCGCGGACCTGATCTGCTACGCGTGCGTGAGCTGCCGCGGGAAAGCCGTTTTTTGTTGTTTCCCACGCGCCGGCCGGGACGCAGGACAACGAGCTACTCAGAATGGCTCCGAGGTACTCGGAACGGCTCCCCTTTGACGTCGGCTCCGGACATCGGAATGTGTGTGCCTTTGTGTGCGTAAACTGTTCTGCGGGGCGGCGGCGAATTTACAATGAGTAAACAAACGTTCGCGTCACCTTGTATCGCGGGAGGCGGCTAGTTTTGCGATGACGAAACGAACATTCGCCGCCTTGTATCGCCGGCGGACCGAGTGTTTCAAAACGGCTGTTGTGCGGATGCTCGACACACTTCTCTTGAGCAGTCATGTTGGACTGACTCTTTTTCTTAAGCATTCATGTTAGACTGACGCACTTACTCAAACAGTCATGTTAGACTGATATAAATACTGTAAATAAACCCATATTCCTCGTTCTCGATGAGAAGCAGTTCTTCCCTTCATCAACGTCCTCAGCGTGGATAAGTTGGACGACGGCATGGGCCCGCTACCTTCGAATTCATGCCGGACTCCAATCTTGACAACGGACCACGAACGATGGGATTGAGCCCCCAATCCTGACAGGGCTAAGTGTGTGCTCAAGGTTGTCAGACCCTCATGGTCATTTCAGCGCCGTCATTCCGCTTCGTCATCTGATTCTCATCGTGCCGTCATCCTCACGCCTGCTACGCAGACTCAGTAGACCAAGTTTAATATTTTGGCTGACTAGGTTTGCGGTCGCGATTCCGTCATGCTCTTTGCATCGTCATCAATCAGGCTTTGTCATCCGACTCATCATGCCACCGTCGTCACGATTTCTTCGTCACACAGTCATGTATTATTTGTCATGCCATCACGGTGAGGCCGTTGTGGTAGTTCTCTCATGCACTTCCAGTAAATGACGCACTACGGGAACAGTATTTAGTAACAAGCATATGTGCCACCGTTTAACATAAAAGGTTTTCCTAAATCACAAAATCAAAATCGATTGTAGTGATTGTATAATGAGAGGGCATGCTGGCTTCATGGCATGTCAAGATTTGGATATATGCAAGAAATTGCATGTTTCATATTTTTTTATAGGACACCACCTACGGAAGCCCCACACGGGGGCAGTGACCGTATATAAGGCGCAATGAAAAGTATGCGCTCTCGCTTATAACGCATGAGAGCTTGCTTGAAACAAAACGATATCCAGAAATAATTGAACGTAACTTTACATATGCTGTGGCGCAATATGCTTCTCAGTGTCAAGATAGTTAATTCTCCTTGGTCGTTGTCTTGAGTGCTCCTACGTGGGTGTTGTTATATTGTTGGTTTTCCGCATCCGTTCCCTAAACCTCCGCCTATGTTCTGACTTAAGGAAGCCTAGAACGCTTTGTGGCAATTTGATTGCACGTCGTAAATTAATTTCAAAGAAACGACGTGGTGTTGTAATAATCAGTGATCACTGGGGTTTAACATCTCGAGGGCATGCGAAACACCACAGAAAATGTAATGACTGCGTTTGTACTGGTGTCCGTCTTTTTTTTCCTTTCTTCTTTTTTGTTCATCTTGTTTAACTATAATTGCAAGCATTTCGACCCCAGTGGTCACCTTAAAAAAACTAATTGATAAACAATACACAGATGCCCTTTCGACTTTAAATGTACCACATTTCCTCGTTGTAAGGTTGCCGTTTTGTCTATATTGTGAGTCAGCGCTTTAATCCCAGCTTTTTTTTACAAAAACGATACAACTTAATTTGAGCGCTGCAAAAGATGACGATGCGTTACCTGGGTGATCACAGTGCGCACAGGGTGCGCACAGATCAAGATGTAGTTCCTTAGAGGGTTTATGAACTCTTTGTGGAAAATATTGGTATGAAACTTCTTGTCTTTGATGTAATTGTGGTAGTCATCGCACATCTCGTATTGAGCGGGCTGAGAGTTTCTCATCCCACCGGCGCCTGTATTGCGAAAGTCGTCGAGTAGATCGAGTGCAAATAGACTATGCGGCTCACTGGGCTCAGGATTGTATCTCCGAGTTGTTAGTGCGGGGCGAGCTCTGGGGTGAGATGATCGACGATCTCGACTGAACACTTAGATCACCATGGCTTCGGTTGATTTGCCATATGCAGCCCCATTTCCTGGCCTGCGACCCCCACATCCCAACTTGCAGCTCGAAACTGACACCTCTTCCGCACAAGGCGTCCAGCGGGTCTCCACCACGTCATGGTACAGAATTCAGCACGAAGAACAGGCGGGGCGAGTGAGAATTTTATTTGCCCGCCAACGCTTTGGTTAAGTTGTGGGATTACGCATGTTCGCTGTCTGTGCTTTTTGTTCTCAATATCATCCGTCATTTGTTAGCGATCACCAGTCTTGCGGGCTTCGCTCTTAGCGTTTAGGGCTCCCATAAAGATGCAAGCAATAATGAAGAACGTGGCGCGGCTCTCCTGCTGCGCAGGAATCGTTAAGAAAAAGGAGCGTCCAGGAGGAGATGCCAGCCAGTGCCTAACGTTGTCAGCCGTAGCAGCGTGGACTACGGCTTTAGCTCTTGAAACACAGTGGCACTTTGCCACGAGTGCAGAGAACATGGAATCGACTTTATTATCTTTCTTTCTTTCGAAACATTCTTCGTGCCGCCGCGTTTTGAAATGGTCCCCCAAAAACTAGTCCAACTCTCGATTCAGTTTTTATATTTCACACACGCGTCCCAAAAGGCTCGGGCCAAATGCGAGAATGCGTGTTCTCAGATTTAGAATCGCCTTAAAGTTCCTCGGACGATGAAAATTAATCTGGAATCCTGGCCCATTGCGGCATCCTTTGATATCGTGGCTTTGGCCCGTAAAAATGCAAGATTTTTTTTTTACAGAAAGTCGACAGGAACTCCGTGGAATGCACAGGGAGAAAGTAAGTGTAAGCGGTGAATGCCAATTGGCTTACACGTAAAAAAGAAAAAACGGCCAGCATGAATAATGTTACGAGCCTGAGGAGAAAGAAAAAAAAAAACTAAACACGAATGATTCACTTTTGATACTGCTTCTAAATTCCAACGTGCTAGCGTTGGAACTAAAGCTTTCGAGAGTCATAAGGTAAAAAATCAAGGTTATAAACAAACCCGTCAACCACAGCACAGTCGAACGTGCCAGCGGGTCGCTAACTGGTCGAAGTTGGCGCCTTTCCTTTGATGTTCCAGGTACCCGAAGTAATCAGAAAAAGAAAAAAAAGGTACATGTATGAAAAGAATTCGAAAGAATCAACTTTAACTGGTGCCGGGAATACAATGCTACACTTCTTTTCTTATCGATTTTCTCGATCGATAACGCCGGGCGATGCCACATAAAAATTTTACGTGGGACGCATTTCCAATGATCCATCTATCACAGCAGCGAGTCGTGGACCGTTGGCAGCTGATTATATTTAGGGATGAAAAACTGGCAAAAAGAAAGCAATACACGATAGGACGTAGGCATCACGGGCTCTATGGTCACAAAAAAAAAGAAAACACAGAAATATATTTACTGGATGTCTCAGCTAACACTGAAGAAGGTAAAGAAAGAAAGCAAAAACTTTGCCATGTATAAAACCAACTGGATGTTGTTAGCGACGTCCAGCATATCAAAGGCTCCAATATTGCTTTCAGTTCTCATCATTTACAGTTCTCACTGAATAATTGACTATCCATTTATTTAGTCAATTTAGGCCCACATTTCAATTCAGTGCTTCTGAAGCAGATTTGAAAACACAATTTTCAGTTGTTTGCGACACGCCGCCTTTTGCCTAGATCTTGCGTGCCTAAACGTGCCGCAATGTATTTAAAACCTTCTGCTGCTGCCAGTAGCAACAAACGCTGCCATATTTTTTGAAAGAAGTAAAGTTGCCGCATTTACATACATATATACATGCATATACAAAGAAAACGTACTTTTAATTGTACATTTGACTCAACCTTGTATTGACCTTTTACTTGTGACTGCATGAAGCCATTCATGTTCACTGCGTATTTTTTTTTTTCGTCCCACGTCCTTTTTGCACCCTTCATTGACTGAAACGAAAATTTCTGTATCTATCCAGCCAGGAGATATTACTAACACTTTTTCTGTCATACGCGTCATAAAAAACATAAGAAAAAACACCTGAACTCGTGGTTACTCAAAAGAAAAGTACAGACCAGAATAACTCAGTAGCGTCATTCGTTACGATGGTAAATGTGATATCGCCTGCGCGGACAGGGACGATGGGTGTCTGGCTGACGCACATGTCACCACCCGAAGCGATATGGTGTCTTTATGACGCGGAATGGTGGTAGGTCGGTTAACCAGCTAACCAGCTAACCATTAGCCAGCTATGGGCCCCATCGCTCGAAATGGAGATATAGTATCTGATTTGTTTTTAGCTCGAACACACTTTTTTGTTGCCTGTGATAGATAGCACTGTGCCGCTTTGAAGTTGCTACCTGGAAAAGGTGGAAATTATCCGAATAAGGAATTTGAATGTCCAGGTAGTAGAATGGAAATTTTCAGCAGCAAACTTACTAGCTGCTCGCTTTACTGCACATGTTTTAGTTGGGGAGACTGAAGACAGGCCATAGTGAATTCGTGTTTGCTTAGAAGTACACTCGTAGGGCTATCACCATGCACTCGAGATATTCCCACTTAAAATTTTGTACGCAGTAATTTGGTGTTTCATTTGGAATTTTCCGAATTGCGTGTGTCAAGCAGTTCGCTACTATTATAGCTGGAAGGACAATACACTCTATTTAGCCGATATTCATCACGGATATTTCAAAGGTGCTGCTGCCTTACGATTCTTGCTCAGAATACATTACTACTGTTCTGCTCCTTTATTTCTTTTTCGTTTTCGCAAATGGAACTTGCGTCCTAAAGTAAATTGTTCAGAAAATGTTATTTCCTGCTTTTCTTCAACAAGCCACCTTGACATTCCATTATGCTGGGCAAAAAGTTCCCGCGTCTCGAGCTATTTCACCGCAAGAGTTAGAATCGCGTTGTTTATAAAACCTTTAAAAAATTACGTTGAACTTAAACAGAAAAAAAGAAACCGCTTGGTATATTGAACAGCGGGGCATGTTGTAAACAACTGGTAGGAATTGTAACAGATGGAAGTGACAGGCTGACCTGCTTCGCAATCATCAGCAGTAGTAGCTTATTTTTATGTCCACTGCAGGATGACGGACTATACCAGCGATCTCCAATTACGCCTGTCTTGCGCTAGCTGATTCAAACTTGCGCCTGCATGTTTCCTAGCTCAATTACTCCATCTCATTTTCTGACGTACTCAGCTGCGCTTCTCTTCCCTTGGCACCCATTATGTAACTCTAATGGACCACCTATTATCCACCCTACGCATTACATTGCCTGCCCAGCTTCATTTCTATAGCGAAGCTGACAAGGGCTACTTTCCCCACTATCGTGTCCACGTGTACAAAAAAAAAAAATCCCGAAGATCGTGTAATGCCGGGCCGACCCGCGGCGGAGGTAAAGCAGGCGTTAAGCACTCGCCATACGTGGGCCAATCCCGAATATGGTGCAATGCGAGGCCAACCCGCGGCGGAGATGCAGTTCGCCATCAAGGGGCCCACATACACAGCTTCGCTTGTCATTCTTCGTTACAGAGTGGAAGGGAACTGAGTTTTTTCTCGCATTGCAGCTAGAATATCGGCTGTCGCCGTCTGCTATTATATCCACACCGCCCGCTTCCAGGCTTTTAACGTTACACCTAACCTGTTTCGTTCCATAGCTCCTTGGACGATCCTTGATTCGATCTCGACCTTGTTTGTGAGTACTTATAAGTATTTATGTATTGCTAAACAAACTTTGACCGACAGTTATCGTGAATTTAGCTAAAACGCTTGTAAACTCGTAGTGACACGTTCAAATACAGTTTCGCGACGTGTTATTGACTACTGGAATTATTTACTTGGTGATATTCGTATCCGGTCATTAAAAAAAATGTTTCACCGCACTTGACGCCAATTTAACTTTATAGCATTTGTATATGTTTTGTATACATGCGGTATCGATATAGTAAACATTCGATATCGCGGCCTAGGCCAATCGCGTGGGGCGAAACCGAATGTCGGCTCGTTGAACGAGCACAGCATAGCGGTCTTGGTGTCCATTCCTTTCCGAGATATCTGGCCGGTGCACAGTCGCAATACGATAGCTAAAAAAAAAGTGTTTGCGACAAAAGGTGCTATGACGTCATGAGAAAAGCTCTGCACAGCTGGTAGGCGACCATTCATACTTCAAAAAAGAAGGCTACAAATGCTATACTTCACCACTTCCGAACTGAATCATTCTATTGTTAATCCTACATCCATTCACGCTGCATAGGTTTACCATAGTGCGAATAAAAGGTAAGGCAAAATGCACACACGGACAAGCATAGCCCTAGCGCAGTGCGTGTCCTTGTGTGCCTTCTTCTGTCCTGTTTTTCATTCGCGCTGCGGTAAACGTATTCAAGATGCGTTACTAACAAGACCAGATTGCAAACGTCCAAACCTGCTGTTACACCGTTTTTATATAATTTTTTATATAAACGTGCAATCAGTGCTATTTGCTGCAGTCTTCAATTTAGTGTTCCAGACCGTCTCCGCTGCAAACATTGAACGTGTGCAAGGGTCCACTGTAATAGGAGGAGAATGCTAAAAGCGTTTGCACTCGCGTTTTTCGAGCTCGGCTCCAACGATGGAGATTTCTTTATGAATGTATCACCACTAGAAATTACAGAAGGCTGACTCTGCCTCCTGATCAAGAGAGGTCATAATAGTGTTTTTAAGTGTTTACTCAATTTGGCGTGCTGGTAGGAGCCGGTGGTCACAAACCCGAAAACATAGAACAGTTCCGTAACCTATTAGACGTCGCTGGATGCTTATATTCCATAGCGGCGTTAGAGCGTTCACTGGTCACTATGAAGTTCTACCAAAATCACTGATAATCACTGATACCAAAATCACTCTGCGATTCTAGACGTACTGCGCTCACCGCGAAAGGTTAGAAAAACACCCACATAAGCACAGCAGAGAAGTGGCTACGTGAGGCGGTTCGACCGATAACTGTAGAAACGTCATTCAAAACAAGTAATTGTTCTCCACTTCCGGCGGCGTTTTCTCTATTTCCTTTTTAAATAAAAAGATGTTGATCCATAAATATTCTCATAAACAACGGTTAACTTTTTTTATTATTTGCTTTTGCTTGCAGTTTGGTTGTTGCCTTGGCTCTCTCCCTTAGTAGATCGCTTAATTTCTCAACTCCTTGCGATTTTTGTTTCCAGTTGCCAATTTTGCACGAAAAGTGCTATACAATTAAGGAAAAACAGACGAGGTAACGGGCGACAGTCATCTTGCTTATGGGTTTAAGGGTTATTGCAGGGTTTCATGATGGACGCTCTTTCACATTATTTTATTTCCCACCTTATCTAACCCATATCACGTGTATATGGTTCCGGGCATCTGCCAGCGTCGCGGCGAGCCGTAACTCAAGGAAATAATGAAGCAAAGGGATAAGTTAAACGCAATGGGCGTTTTCTCCGGCAGCAACTCGTTCCATGAGAGTACAGACCAGCTGAGTAACAGCCGCATCCCTCTCCTGGTCCCAGGATCAGCCTAAACAAAGAAGGTTGAACTAAGAAAAGCAACAGCTATGCGCGTGACGGTTGAATAGATGGTGACAACTGAACGCATCTCGAGTTAATCGCGCGGGTGCGGAATCTATGAGAAAACCGCCCTTCACATTACAAGAGATGTCGATAACTACCGCCATCTAAAAGGAGTGAAAAAGGCAGTATAATGCTGACCGATGAACAGCTGCCAAGTCTCAACATTGATCTGGAGGCGCTTTAGGAATGTGTGAGGAGTGGTGGCGTGGGTGGGGAGGGGGGGGGGGGTATGCCACTTGATTTCGGGGGGGGGGGGGGGGCCCGGGCCCCCCCGGGCCCCCCCTTGGGTACGTGCCTGCTTCCACCACACACACATGATGCCACGTATGACAAAATATTAAAAAATGGAAGTTAGCCTGATATAGAACCGGGGAATGACTCAAGCCGTACACGTTTGTGATTAAACAATGCGTTTTGCACGTGTACAAGCGCCAAGCACATCATACTTTGTATCAACATGGCCTCCGCGTGGCTCCCGTTCATATTTTATCATTGGTCCCGCTACACACTTCAAAAAATTTCACGTGTCAATTCTAGATAATCATTGCCATTAAATCGGTAATATAGGGCACTTTATGCATTCGTTTACAAAAAATACCCCTTTTCTCAGTTTTATTTAGCAAGTGAATCATTGACACCGCTCTAAAAGAGCCCACTCTTGCTAGGACATACGGTAGATGAGCAGAAAAACTTAGGGCGGCCCGAAAAGCTTTCTAGCGATGGTTCATCTGAAGTAATACCGCGGCTGATTTGACCCATCGCGAGTGTACTTTTCGAGCAGCCGCTTGCTCATCTTTTCGCCAACCGGAAAGCTTTCCTTGTGTTTCTCCACGTTCACTACGTATTACACAACAGCTGCAGCCCATATACACACGCTTTTAACCAATATTATGGGAACATTACAAAGACGCTGTTTCCCGTCGACTGTTGCAAGCGGATGACTTCAGCATGTGCTTGCCAACGCCAGATACCACAAACCAAGCGACGCCATTTCTTCCTCGTTGTCTTTGTCGTCGTCGTCGTCGTCATCCTCCCACTCGTCCTCCTCTGACGACTCGGTGTCGGCCTCGCAGCCAGAGTCCTCCTCTTCGTCGGTCCTGGAGGCACGGCGTTTCATCCGCTTGCGCCTGACGTCGCGCGCTAACCTGCTGAGTCTACGCTTCTTTCTCGGTCGGAAACCGCCGTCGAGCTGCGAGGGGCTGTAGTTTAGCACCTTGGGCCACAAGCTCTCGCCCAAGTCGATGTCCGGGCCCAGAAGGAAGAGCGGCTCGCCACTGTTCTGGAGTTCGTCCATTGTCGGGCGCCACGTGGTAGCGCCACGACCCATTGTTGTCCACGATGTCGGCACGCAAAATTCTTCTGGCTCTTGGGCTATCGTGACGCCAACGTCAGGAGCCTCCGACCTCGTAACACTCTCGCTACAGTGCCCCGTTTCACCGACCGCGAAACACTCGTCCTCACAGACTTCCGCGAACGAGCGCAGCTCCGTGGTCTGGCGTTCGACTTGTGGCACTGGTAGCTCTACAGGGCAATCTGGAGCCCCATGAAGCTCCTCCAGGTGGACGACCTGGTCGGTGAGCCCGTCGTCCAGCGCGTTACTGGGGGCGAGCTCATCGCCAGGCGCTGCTTCGTCCTCTGTTCTGGTGCCTTCGTCGTCGCTGGGAGACGCTGATTTCGCGGTCTCCGTCTGCTCATACAGCAGCGCAGAAGGTACCATCTTTGTCCGAGCTCAATGCGCTGTGAATGAAACGCGAACCGTGGGCACTCTTCCTCGCGGGTCTGGTCGCAGCGACGATGCCACGGTCGATTCACAGAGACTTTGCCGTTCTCGTAGCTGCGCTCAGCGTTTCCATCTTCTGGCGTTTCTTCAGCTTTGTCTTTGTGATCTGCGCAACAGAATGCCAGTGCATAATGCCTGAGCAAGTGGTCATGACAACGACGAATATTAGGTTACAGGAGTATATTACAGCCAGTTCGGAAGGCACAATTAATAATAAAGGCAAGGTCTCAGAATGAAATAATGTGATCAGGAATAGAATTACAACTGCATACCTCGAGCTCCCGCCTTCGTCTTCCTCCTCCTCGCGCGTCCTTTTTAGCCGCTTGTGTTTTGTCTGAACAGCATCGAAAAAGGACACCATTGAAAATCGTCCACGCAGCCAATGACTAAAATTTTACTCACCTACAAAAGAGAAGGGCGGAGAAAATTAAGATGTTTGACTTCGCAGGAACTACGGCTATTCCCGACTTTTTCCTTCTTCTTATGGCTCGCAACACTCGTATGTTTTGGCAGCTGCCTTCTTTATTTTTCTTTCTGCCCTCAGTAGTGGTTCAGGAGTTCGTTCAAATGAAAACGTGAAACATCAAAATAGGCGAATAGCCTATGCGGATCGCAGACATTGGATTAACGCCGTAACCGCTCTTCCGAAGTATACGGCTGGCGTCGACAACGGTGGAATGACGGTAGAATGACGGTAGAATGACGGTAGAATGACGGTAGAATGACGGTGGAATGACGGTGGAATGACGGTGGAATGACAACGGCGGAGATGACGTCACGAAGGCATATTGACGAGGGCGGCATGACAACAGCGAAGTGACAACACCACGAGGATGGCGCGAAAGCGGCTGCGCACCTCACGCTTTCTTCCACGCTCGTTCACTCCACGGGTGTTAGATAATCCACTGACCATTCTCATTGAATGGTCAGTGGAGTCAGGCCCAGCAATGACAGCGGCCAGAATAACACGGTGACATTTGTGCGAACGTTCTAAAACGAAGCTTTATTTGTCAACCCTCGAAGATATTACTGACCGCTATACTGCTGCCTCTCTCACCGCCGCCACAGGGTGCTGCTTCCGTGTTGCCTAAAATTTGGATATATGCTGCAAACCTTGAAGATAAACTTCGCGATAAAAAAAAAAATAAAAGAAGCGCTGATAGGACTCAAGATGTTCGTTGGTTCTACTGGCTAGAAAGCGCAAGAGCATATTATGTACGCAATGGACAAAGTAGCAGTTTTGGTATCCTTTATGGTTCTTAAATGTCCGAATAACTTTACAATCGCTAATACGTTTACTCTCATCCCGATACTTTTCATGGCAATCGTTCCATGCGAGTGGAAGCCGGAAAAATGAAGCACTGCCACCCGCATAGCATGGCTAGTGGTGCCGCTTCCAGCAATTATTTGAATTTGAATGTGAGCTTATTTCCAGCAGATAATAACAACAGCAGTGCGGTGGGTCACCATTGTTACTTGAATTTAAAAGGGATAAACTTTATATCGGTGTCACTGCTCAAAAGAACGATAGAAAATCAGGCGGGTTTCCAACTAACGCATTCGACATGGGAGGCGGAGACTGTCCCACTACACTAAACATGAGTGCAATATGGCGGCTTTTTCGCAAATAATCTGACACGTTGTCGGACACATTCAATAACTTTGGTAACACTGTGCCTGATTTCGCCTTCTTAGGATGTCTTTCAGTTGTCGTTTAAGGCCTTGTTATGCACGGAAATCTGCTTTATGGCACTACCGCTGCTAAAAACAGCTTCATTTGGCAAACTTGCCAATGCAAGTCGAAGGTAAGTCCGGCATCATATATCGCGTGAATGCCTTCTTCGAGAAGTAACTGCCTGATTTTTTATTTTCTGTTGGTTCGTGATGCATGCTACTTCATGACCACGTCTCCATTTTTTTTACATGTGCAAGAAAGCTGGATGTCTTATACCACTTCACCCGAACCTCTAGTTGCTTTAGCACACCACCTATCGTCGTGTTTATTTATAGACACAGCATTTCACTATATTTGCACGAATGTAAAATCCTTCCACACTTTCCCGAAAGCGCGATGATTTTAAGCATACGACACCCGTGATTAGAATGTAATGACGGATTTATGTTCTTGTCGCCGTGACGCTTGTCTGCGATTAGAAGTAGACGAACCCTAAATCAACAGCATGACGTACCGATTGCTATCGGTCACGCGTATTGGCTCGTATTGGTCGCCGTGGGTGGAATAGTTTCGCCGGCTCCGTTCGCCCGACGAAAATATCTGGTCAGGCCCCATCAGTGGACCACGTCAACCTTTATTTGACGCTGTCACGCCGGCCGCATGGGCATCAGCGCTGGACGAAGTTCGGCGCGGTCCGACGGCGATAGGTCGCTGCCGCTATTTCTGACATTTTGTAGCTCACGCAGAGGGCAACATGCACATGACAAATCGCCTTACACACGGGATAATCATTTTTAAGTTAAAGGGAATTTTTAACCATTTTAAGTTAACCGTGCTGTTACGACCGCTAGCCTGTTGTGGACGTTAACTGTGCTGGCAACAACTTCGTTTGGAATAGACGTGAGTGCTCGCATATAAAATTCCTGCTTGCGACTTGCTCCCACCATGGTAGTTTGTTCAGATCGCGTAATTCGTTTCGCCAGTTTTGATCCGATAACGCATGAGTGCTTTTCAGAATACTTGCACCACAGAATAAAAAATGTACTCGCGTGCGCGCGTGAACAAAAAAAAAATATTCCAGGTGGCCGAGTGATTGCTCGCCTGGCGTTTGATTCCCGTCGCAGAAAGAAAACGCGTGAAGCCAGCCCATTATTCCACGTTTGGCTCGCCGGTTGTAGAGAGTGTATTTGCTGGAGTGTGTCAGTCGCACTTGCTTTGTGATGACGTAGCGCCGACTTGCATGACACATGAAAGCTGAACGTTACGTGACATCTTGGGCCGGCGGTGACGGTGACGTTGTGTGGTTGCTGCGAGTGGTGTGAGCCTGGAAGACATTAAAAGCAATGGGTTGCTAGTCATTGTGGGCATTTGGGCTCGCCATAGCTGGCGGCAGAGCTTGCTGTGCTCGCCGTGGGGAAAAGTGGCCACGACAAATGGTCGCAAACACGGACGCTCCTTTTGCTGCCGAGGGGAACGAAGCTAGCACACAGTCTCATCCCTCTCGTTCAAGTGTCTGTCGATGTTCTTGCACTACACAAAAGATCACGTCTTTTCCATGCTCTTCCATGTTATAAATAGAAAGTAATAAGCAATTCTACGCCTCTCGGCGCAATGTTGCTGCAGCGCTGGGCACCGGCTGATGCATCAACTTATATACCTATCAACCTATCAACTTATTGCGCTGCATGCAAGCCTTGGCTGAACATCTGGTCTCTTCAACAGACAGCGCACTTCTACGGGAACTTTTCCTGCAGCGTCTTCCACCGCAGGTGAGCGTGATCCTGACCAACTCTTCATCCTCGGCATTCGAAGCTCTGGCTAAGTTGGTCGACAAGATTATGGATGTCAGTTTTCCCTGTGTGGCCACAGTTCATCACTCTCCTGAACCTCAGTCCCACGGCGCTGCCGCTGGCGACAGCTATGCGCATCTCCTCGAAGCTAACCAGGAGCTCACACGGCAAATAGCGTGGCTGACACCTGAAGTCACTGCCGTCCGAGCACACCGGTCGCATTCTTCACGACCTCGCCACCTCAGCCCCAGTCACTCTGGACGCCGTTCTCCTCTTCCTGCTACGCTTTGCTGATACCACCGTCACTATGACTCTCGCGCAAACCAGTGCCTCCAACTCTGCTCCTACGCGGGAAACAGTCGGACCGAACACTGACGGCGACCGCTGTTCCCGGCCCCGGATACAATCGCCTCTGCCACGTCACCGACCGTGTAACCATAGTCCGCTATCTCGTTGGCCCTATAGCGCAGAGATATGCGTCCTGCCTCCGACATTGGCTGAGCGACGCCATCCTCCCGACTCGCCTCCTCTCACCGCGCTCACCGGATCGACCATCCGGACCTACGGCCAAAAGTCAATGACTCTTGACATCGGCTTCAGACTTACCTTTCGCTGGATCTTCCTCATCGCGGACGTGGGCTAGCCAGTCATCGTAGCCGACTTTTCTTTGCATTACAATGTCGTCGTTGACCTGTGGCACAGCCGTATCCTGTACTCTAGTAGTCCAAACTGTTTCCTGTGGCGTTCCATCACTCCGGCTTCTCCGTGCACACATGGCCGTTCCCGACCCTTGGTCAGCCGTCCTTTCCGAGTTTCTGGACGCCTTTTGGCCACCCTCCTTTCAGTCCTCGGTCACGGCTGGCCCTCCTGTGTTTTCTCGTGCTCGGCGTCTCACGCCGGATCGTCTAGCTGTCGCCAAAAAGGAGTTTGAAGGCATGCTTGACCTTGGTTTTATTCGTACCTCCTCCAGTCCTTGGGGCTCGCCACTCCATATGGTAGACAAGAAGACTGGTGACTGGCACCCGTGCGCTCACTGCGCTCTTGAAAGGCCACTGCCCCGGAGAGGCGCCAAATTCGCCACATCCAGGATTTTACGTCAGCACGACACGGCTGCATCATTTTCAGCAATATAGACCTGGTGAAAGCCTACCATCAGATTCCTGTGCAACCCTCAGATGTCCCTAAGACCGCCAATATAACACCCCTCGACCGGTTCGAATATCTGCGTGTGCCTTTCTGTCTTCATAATGTGGCCCAGACCTTTCATCATTTTGTTGACGAGCCATTACGTGGCTTGACGTGCTGCTTCGCCTACATTAACGACATCCTCGTCTTCAGCACTACCACCGACACTCACAAGCTCCACCTACATATAGTGTTCGCAAAACTCAGCAAGTTTCGTCTTGTCGCTGAGGGTCCGAAGAGCGAGTTCGGTGTTACGTAGTTGGATTTCCTCAGCCATCACGTCAACGCAAATGGCATTCGCCCATTCCCGAACAGCGTCACCGCCATCCGTAAGATTCCTCAGCCATCCACCACAAGGCAACTGCGCGAATTTCGTGGCCTCGTCAACTGTAACCACCGCTTCAGTGTACTACAGACTCTCGACGACCGTTTTTTTTTTTTTTGGGGGGGGGGCCTCATGACACCGAATACTCCAGAGCCCTGTAACGACCCCACTGGCCGCGCATTTAGAGGCATCAAAGAAGCCATTGCCGGCGCCACGCTCCTCGTCCACCCACAAGATTGGTGACTCCGGACTTCGCGTCGTGGCCCACGGCTTCTGCCCTACAGTTTCCGCTTCGCTAGGCCTACCACGAGGAGCTCGAGCCCCGCTGTCTTCGTAGTCCGCCTTCTATCCATTAAGCCATGGCCTCGGATTCCTCCGGTCGATTACCGTCATCAGCGCCAGCCCTCCGCGAACCCGAGGTCTCCGCTCTCCCGCGGAGGCCTATTAATTTGTTGGTGTGGAAAAACTCGACAGACGTTGGTGCCTGGTATCCATAAATTATATTTTAACAGGGACCGCTGAAAAAGGCTGGAGCGGGACCAAGCGCCACTGGTCTTCGTTCTTGCAACCACCGATCCCACGGCTCGCGCACCGTCTGCATGCTGGGCGTGTACTCTTTTTGGTCGGCTCACTGGGACACGTAGTAGCGCGCTACAGTTTAAAATGAGAGATATTGATCTAAGGGGCTTTTTCTTTTTGCCGGTCTAACGGTTTATGAAAAATGGTTTCCTAGTCTCATTAATGGGATTATAAAATTTTTTGAGAAGGTTACAAAGGTTCACAGAGCGACTGTTGCAATTGACACGTGTGACGTTAGGTGTTATGCACGTCCAATTCGGGTACAAAGCCAGTTTATCTTGTAAGCACAGGCGGAGAAATCTTTTTTGGACCTGATGCATTCATAGAGTAGACAAACTAGTGCACATGTGTATCGAGACTAAAACATGCTGCAGAACTTGTTTCAGATAGATGGCCATTCTCCATGACTGGCGAATGGGTACATAATCAGAGACCACATACCCAACGGCCAAAAATTTGAGTAGCACAAGTAAAAGTGATATTGAAATGTATGGCTTCTTCGCTTTGAGGTACATGTTTAGCGCGAAGTAATAGAAAGATGGTTTTTATAGTCATGCAATAGCATTCGGGCATACTGCTGCTGGACATATTGGTTAGCTCTATTGTTTATTGACACACGGCGTAAGGTTGTTATGAAGTATCGACACGTTGGAGGGTGCATTAGATGGTTGTCAGCTTCACCATTCCACGAGACGATATGTACACGCATATCTATTTGCATTCCTTGCACCTGTCGTTATACCATATTGTATGCTGTGGCCAATGTCTCGTGAAGCGTTGTCAGTGCTAGGAAGTGCTTTTCTTTTTTGGATGCTGCATTCTGTGCCAGTGCTTCATCATAGGGCACCGTGTACACCAGACGAACCCTGTGTGCGATGTGCACACCCGTTCTGAGTCCTCCTAACTAGCCCGAAGTTGGCGGCTCATCGCCGGGACAAACACAGATGGACACAAACACCCATATATATGCGCGATGTAACATATCAGAGCTCGAGCGGTACATGACGCCGAGAGCGTGAATGTAGCTGGAGTGTCCGCATTAGTTACTTTCCCAGTAACACATACGTGAGCAACTACGTCGTTGCCCGCCCCTTTACGCCTTCATGGCAGTGGCGGTTTAACACAGCGTATCATTGCTGCTCAAAGCTTGCGCACTTTGATTAGACAGCGCACCGCAGCACGTCGCCTTTAATATTCCTACTGGTGACGAGATAGGCATGCATAAGTCTAAGTTAGCGTTACTAGGCTGTAGGATAACTCTACAGATATATTTTCTTCTTATTGTTAGAACTGCTTCTCTGTTTTCACTGAGGTTGCGTCATATAGGAAAGAAATACGGTCATTTCGCATTTTCTTGGGTGGCTGCTACTTAGTGCGCGTGTTGTGGTTTTCGCAACTTTCAAAAGCATGCTAATGCAAAGTATTACCCCGAACGTCGCGGTTTCGTCTCATAAATAATTTGCATTGGTAATCTTGAACTAAAGGATTTTCGTTGAATGTGATATGATTTAAGAAGGCTGTTTTCTTATACTTACTGATCAAAATTGTCAATAAGAATTTATCAAAACTTACCCAGAGCAATTGTGGCGGTAATGAATGAATACATGTATCGTTATACGTCTCAAATGTGGCTGCATGGAAGGTGATGGTATGGTATGAATAACTTTATTGGGTCCTAAAGGTCAACCCTAGGCTGACGCGGGCCGCTCCGACGTTGGTACTGTCAGGCCGAGCCCTTCAGCCACATCGCGGGCCTTCTGGACTGCCCGTAATTGGTCAGAGAGTGATTCACTGTGTAGCATTTGCCGCCACCATTCTTGTTCCTTGTCACAGACTGTGAAGACCGCGGGGCACTGCCAAAGCATGTGGTCAAGAGTAATGATGCCATTGCACTTATTACAGTTGGTTTGAGTTTCCCTCTCCGGATAGATCCTGTTAATAAAATCTGGACTTGGGTGTGTTCTTGTCTGTAGCAAACTTAATGTGACCGCTTCGGCTCTGCAAAGCTTACCATGTGGCAATGCGTATTCCCTTCTGCTTAAATAATAGTGCTTCGTGATTTCGTTATATGTTAATAATCGATCCCTGTGTTCCCCGGCTGAAGTGTAAGTTGCTCGGTCTTGAAGACCACGGCTAGAAAGTCCTCGTGCTGCTTCATTTGCCACCTCATTGAGGTTTCTCCGAGCTGCATCCACCACCCCCGGATGTGCAGGAAACCAGCGGATTTCAATCCTCTCACTGTTGACCTTCTCTAGTAATCTTGTTGCTATCTGTGTCACATATCCGTAAGTAAAGTTGCGTATGGCTGTTCTAGAGTCGCTGTAAATATGGGTCCACCGATTAGCCCGGTTGGCTAAGGCGATTGGTCCTTGTTCTGCTACTGTTGGGTCCTTGGTATAGACGGTGATGGCATCCCGTGTGTTACCCTGAGTGTCTACAACAACGGAGGTATACGCATCCTTATTTTTAACCCAGGCAGCGTGAACGAACACCGCCTGCTGCTTATGTTGATCTATGTCTTGAAGGAGGGCCTTCGCCCTTGCCTTCCGTCTCTCGAGGTTATGTGTCGGGTGCGTGTTCCTAGGGAACGGGGTCGTCGTTATTGTTTCTCGTAGTCCCGCTTGCAATTCTGTTAATAATTCTTCTTCCTTTGTGTGGTTGTTAATTTCTACGCCAATTTCTTCAAGTAGCGCCCTCCCAGGTCGTGTCCCCATGAGTCTCTCCTGGTGGGCCACCTGTTGAGCCTCAGCTATCTCTTTTAGTGTGTTATGCAGCGCGATAAGCTATCATTGGCCGTGCTGATGGTAAGTCCTAGTGCAGTTTTATAACTCGTCCGATTAAAGCGTTTAGCTTGTTCTTATCAGACTGTGTCCGTTGTAGCATGCCTGCCACGTACGAGCAGTGGCAAAAGGTGAATGCATGTACCAATCTTACGGCACTGTCTTCTCCTAGCCCCTTATGCCTGTTGGTAATTCTGCGCAGAAGCCTAATGACTTCTTCTGACTTGTTAGAGATATGTTGCATCATCCTGCAATCAGATCGCTTCGCTTGCAGGAGAAGTCCTAGCACTCTAATAGTCTCCACCTACCTGATTGGTTCTCCATTCTTGGCGTATCTGTCAATGCGACGTTCTTCCTCTGGGATATATCCGTTCGGCTTGCGCCCACGCTTGCAGCTCCGTAGTACGAATAGTTCAGATTTTTTTAGCAGAGCAGTTCAGTCCCATGTCCTCAAGTATTGTTTCCACCACATAAGTGCTTTCCTGTAGTTTGGTCTCTGTTTGTCCCATATTACCTTCCACACTCCTTATTGTTACATCATCTGCATATATTGCAAAGTGGATACCCTCAATCTGCGCGAGACCTCGAGCCACTTTTGACATTGCCAAATTAAATAACATGGGAGATAGAACAGACCCTTGTGGTGTGCCACGATTCCCAAGTTCCAGGGTTGTCGATTGGAGTTCGCCTAACCTGAGACAAGCAGAACGGCCACAGACAAAGGCTTTGACTATATTGTGCAATCACTTACCCAATCCCATCTCCAAGAGGATATCCAATATGGCCCTGTGCTTGATGCGATCAAAGGCTTTTTCTACATCTAGGCCTAGGAGAGCTCTCGTATGTAGCGGGCTAGCAAGAATAAGGTAATGTTTGATTAAAAGCATTGCATCTTGAGTCGAAAGTCCAGGACAGAAACCGATCAGGTTATGCAAAAGAACATTTCTGTTTTCTACATACTTAGCCTATTGAGTATGACATGCTCCATGGCTTTGCCCAGACAGATGTTAACGATATGGGTCTTAGGTTATCTAGATTGAGTTGCTTGCCTGGTTTGCGAATAAGAATTGTGTTAGCGATTCTCCATTCCTTCGGATTATCACCGTTTTTCCAGAGTTCGTGGAAATACTCTGTTACATATTTTATAGAATCATCGTCCAGATTTTTCAACAGCCTATTGGAAATGCCATCTGGACCGGCAGCGGATCTAATGTTGAGGTCGTACAGGGCTGCGCGAACTTCGCTTTCTGGGAAATCTTGATCCATAGGCTCACAGTCTTCCCCTGTATATTGAGGCTGGTCTGTACTCTCATTGCTATCCTTAAGTGGTAAATACTTAGCTGCGAGCTGATGCAGAATGTCCTCCTCCGTTGTGTCCTGACTCTCCCGGTGGATGAGTCGTGCTGCTGCTATCTATCTATCTATCTATCTAGCTATCTATCTATCTATCTATCTATATATCTATCTATCTATATATATATATATATATATATATATATATATATATATATATATATATATATATATAATATAATGTGTCTGTCTGTCGTTCCGCCCCGTCGGCACGTTTCCCCCCCCCCCCCTGGTTAGACTTAAATTCGCAAATTCCAAAAACGTGAGGTAAAATAAATAATTTAAATATCATGATCGTAATTAAGTTAATTAGTGAATTGAGCATATTGGTTTCCAGTAGAAGTAATGGCCGACTCTTCGAGTAATTTAGAGCAATGATTAGAATCCTGCTACCTGCCACAGGCAGTTTTTAAAGATTAGGCACAGCTAAGACAAAAACACGATGTATATACCGCAAAGAATATGGACTTTGCTGGAAAAATTACTATAGCACAATTGTTTGTGAGATCTTCAAGCACGGCAGTTAAGCCAGCACGGCATTGGTGGTTGGTACACGAAACCCAAGAGATCAAAATGAATCCTCAGCGCCCCGCTGCGGTGTCCCTCATAATCAGCTCGGGGCTTCCGCATTTAAAATCCCAGAGTTAACTCTATTTAAGGTTATGTCCAAGCAGTGGCACTCCAGCGCTGGCCATCTTCCGTGCAGTACAACCCCTCCTGTCCCGACGGCCCTCACTATTCCTGCTTTTGTTAGCTATGCTACTAAGCTACGCCGATTCCCAGCCTTAAGTGCGGACATGGGTTGCGCAGTGGGCTTCGTCCGTCCTCATGTGCTAGCCGCGTCGGAAACTAAGCGGCAACGATGAATGATTTGATTGGCATTTCGCAATGAATTGCTTTGGACGTGCAAAATGAAGTGCGAATTCACAAGTCTATACATAAACGGGTTTTGGAAAAAAAAAAGAAACTTTGGCGGGGTTAGACGTTTCTAAAAGCTTGGCGCAAGTGAACCAGTCGGCTCAGTGCAAAGGCAGCAACTAGGCGTTTCTCGTCATAGAGGCCTCCACACCATCATCGCTATCGACATGAGATGCTTGACGAAGCTGAAATACTCCTCGATGTTCGCCACCTCTCCGAAGCATTTGTATTGGACTTCTGTATCGGAGTGCCCTCGAAAGCGCCTGTATTCCACTCGTAGTTCAAGTCGAGTGCCTCGTTCAGTGGGAAGTCGTGATAGGTGGACGAAATGACTTACTTGAGAAAATCGCCAGATGCTTTTTGGAAACCAAACCAGGCCGGGTGATGCGGGAGATAAAAGAAAGCGAACACTTTTACGAAGCAACTTAAGGTGGAAAGTCGATAGAAACACATGTAAGTAGCAAAGGAACTCAATTAGCTGACAAACACAAGTCTGCAGAAATATACGCAGATTCGAAGACTTTTAAGAGGTAGCTTTAGCTCGGGTGCTCCTATCTAAATACATGTAAAAGGAGAATTGCTTTTTCTCGGCAACCACTGCACCAAATTTGACGAGTTTCATGCATTTAAAAGAAAACCCTAAAACCTAGTGACTGTTGGTTTCCAATTTTTTTTTATTTTTGTTGTCAATGCTTAATTAAAAAAGGGGAAAATTCAAAAAATTTTCAGAAAACGAAACTATCAGGTTTACAACTCTAACTCAGCAAGGAAAAATAATATCACACTTCGGTTAATTGGATCTGATGGTACCTCTAAAGCTGACAAAATTGATATGTTACACGTGAATCCAAAAAAATCCAGTAATGTGGAAACACAGCTTTTGCAGAACCCTTCTACAAAACGTAAAAATTCATGTAAAATATAAGTTGACATATCCAATTTCTCCGCTTTGAACGGTCTAATTGATGCCGCTTACAGAAGCGATATCAGTTTTTGATGCAGAGTTATTAATTTATAAACTTCGTGCTTCCATTTCTTCGAACTTCCGAATTTCCGAAAAACATTTTTCACCAAATTCAGGCCATAGATAGAAATTGCGCTTCCAACAGTCTCTAGAATTTAACTTTCTCTCTCAAATACAATAAATTTCATTAAAATTGGTCCAGGGATTTTCTCAGACAAGCGTTCTTGCGTTTTACATGTACTTGAATAGGCCGCGTTGGAGTTGGGCCCCAGCTAAAGCTTCCTCTTAGGGTAAGATCACCTGTACATGACTTGAAAAGATAGCAGTGATTACAGCCGGTACGCAGGAATTTGATTTTTTTTTTTTTTTGTAGGAATGTTTTTTTTTTCATCGATCACTTCACGTTAACTGCAACATACTCCGAATTGTTCACAACGGCCATCCTTTATGGTATTTCATACCCCTCTAATAATAATATTGAAGTTCGTCTGGCTAAATACTATTCGTGTTTTCTGGTGTCTTTCCCGTTTTTATGCGTGAGCATTAGGAGTGTCAAAGGGGAATAACGTGGTGCATGGGTGTGAAGTGCGTGAAGCCGGTCACGTGGTACAGGTAGAGAGGAGATGGGAGAGGTCACAAGAGCGTGTGTACCTATATATAGATATATAGTGCATCTGACGGTGATATGGCTCTGGAACACAGCCAGTTGCAGTTCGCTCCTCGAAGAGGCAGGACGTGTGTCCAGTAAGCTCTTCAACAACACTTTGCAGTGCGTTGAACTCGGTTTAAAACATGGATCTGGGATCTCACAGAGGTACGACGTAATGCTAACGCATTTCTCCCGCATTTACCGCTTAATCGTGGCGGAATATTTACCCTTCTTCTTACTTCTCCTCAAATACTTAATCTTCCGTTTCCTCCTCCCGCCTGATTCTTGGCATTTCCTCCTAGTGGGTAGGTGCCGTGTTGAATACTACCACTAGCAACAACGTTGCCACTAATATTGATTACCACCATCACCACATTTGGCGTCGCCATCATCGTGACCTTAATCGTCATTCGCATTCTTTAGCGCCGACTTCTACCATCATCACCTGATTAGTAATTTAGTTGTTACCTTCATTAAAAGAAACAATAATATTAGCACCTCTTAAATATGTTTTTTATATTTTTACATAGTCGTAGCTCTTAGCATCATGTTCTTTCGTCATGTTTATTATTTGTTGTGCTAGCATTATCACATCAATATTTACTGGCGTTTTTCAAACATGTCCTTTAATTGTTTTCTACTGTTACCGATCCTTTGCCTATGCCCCATTGTACCCTCTCACTTAAGACCGACCAACCCTAGCAGTGGGTTTCTGCCATCGGTTGAGGAGCAGGAAAAAGGCAAGCAAAGTCGTTGAGGAGAGTGTGTAGCGCAGTTCACAAAGCCGTTGAGTTCTACTTGTCTCTATGGCGCTTCGTATCGTGGTCGGCTGTGGCATTTTCGCCGTGGGATGGTACACGGTGGACAAAGTGCGGCCCGGACTCCTTCCGAGAATCGACGTTGCCGGCAGGATAGCAGCCCTCCGCAGTTCACCTCCCATGACCGCTGCTATCGAAGGCAAGGACAGCAAGGATATGACAGACACCAGACTCAAGGCAGCCCGAGAGCCTGAGCTCGTAAACAACACCCAAAAGGGGGTGAACGCAGCCCTCCACAGTTCACCGGCCATGACCGCTGGGGTCGAGAGCAAGGACAGCAAGGGTAGCAAGGACGCGACAGACACCGCACTCGAAGTAAGCTGCGAGCCAGAACTCGTAAACAACTCCCAAAACGAAAAGAACCCAGCGCACTGCAGTTCACCTGCCATGACCGCTATGATCCAGCGTAAGGACAGCAAGGACACCAGGGACACAATCGACACCGGATTCGAGGCAAGGGGAGAACTTGAACTCCCAAACAACTTCCAAAAGGGAGAGAATGCAGCCCTACGCAGTTCAACTGCCATGACCGCTGCTATCCAAGGCAAGGGCTGCAAGGACATGATGGACACCGGACTTGAGGCAGACCGAGAGCCTGAACTCGTAAACAACTCCCAAAAGGTAGAGAATGCCGCCCTACGCACTTCACCTGCTATGACCGCTGTTATCGAAGGCAAGGACAGCAAGGACTTCACGGACACCGGACTCGAGGCAGGCCGAGAGCCTGAACTCCAAAACAACTCCCAAAGGGGAGTGAACGCAGCCCTCCACGGTTCACCGGCCATGACCACTGTGGTCGAGGGCAACGACAGCAAGACTAGCAAGGACACAAACGACACCGGACTAGAGGCAAGCCGAGAACATGGACTTGCAAACAACTCCCAAAAGGGAGAGAATGCAGCCCTACGCACTTCACTTGCCATGACCGCTGCTATCGAAGGGAAGGACAGCAAGGACTTGACGGACCCCGGATTCGAGCCAGGCCGAGAGCCTGACCTCCTAAACACCTCCCAAAGGGGAGTGAACGCAGCCCTCGACGGTTCACCGGCCATGACCGCTGTGGTCGAGAGCAAGGACAGCAAGACTAGCAAGGACACGACAGGCAACGGACTCGAAGTAAGCTGCGAGCCTGAACTCGTAAACAACTCCCAAAACGAAGACAACGCAGCATACCGCATTTCACCTGCCATGACTGCTGTGATCGAGCGCAAGGACAGCAAGGACACCAGGGACGCAATCGACACCGGACTCGAGGCAAGCCGAGAACTTGAACTCCCAAACAACTTCCAAAAGGGAGAGAATGCAGCCCTACGCAGTTCAACTGCCATGACCGCTGCTATCCAAGGCAAGGGCTGCAAGGACATGATGGACACCGGACTTGAGGCAGACCGAGAGCCTGAACTCGTAAACAACTCCCAAAAGGGAGGGAACGCAGCCCTCCATGGTTCACCGGCCATGACCGCTGTGGTCGAGGGCAAGGACAGCAAGACTTGCAAGGACACGACAGGCACCGGACTCGAAGCAAGCCGAGAACCTAAACTCGCGAACACCCAAAAGGGTACTGCAGCCGTATGCAGTTCACCCACCATGACCGCAGCGGTCGAGGGCAAGGAGAGCAAGGACATGAAAGACACCGGATGCGAGGCAAGCCGAGAGCAGGAACTCCTAAGCACCTCCCAAAAGGGAGAAAACCCAGCCCTCCACAGTTTATCTTCCATGACCGCTGCTGTAGACGGCAAGGACAGCAAGCACACGAGGGACATAACAGACACCAGACGCGAGGCAAGCCGAGAGCCTGAACTCCTAAGCACCTCCGAAAAGGGAGAGAGCCCAGCCCTCCGCAGTTCACCTACGATGACCGCCGCTGTCGAGTTCAAGGACAGCAAGGACACCAAGGATATTACAGACACTGAACGCGATGCAAGCCGAGAGCCTGCACGCCTAAGCGCCTCCCGAAAGGGAGAGAACGCAACCCCCCGCAGTTCACCTGCCATGACCGCTGCGGTTGGAGTCAAGGAGATCAAGGACACCAAGGACATAAAAGACACCGGACGCGAGGCAAGCCGAGAGCCTGAACGCCTAAGCACCTCCCGAAAGGGTGAGAACCCAGCCCTCCGGAGTTCACGTGCCATTACCTCTGCTGGCGAGGGCAAGGACAGCAAGGACGCGACCGACATCGGACTCGAGGCAAGCCGAGGGCCTGAACTCTTTAACAACACCCAAAAGAGAGAGAACGCGAGCATTCCGGGGAACATACCGGGAGTGATGAATCTCAAAGGGTAGCATGCAGCAACCGAGGCTGACGAAAATTATTGTGCGCAGGGACCCGGCGTCTGTGAACCGGGCTCACCGAGCCAAGGCCAGGGCACACGGGCAGATAATCAAGCAGCAGGAGTCATGAAACATGACAGTAGCATCGCCGGTGAGCGTTTATATTTCTGAATTTCTTGCTGTATAGACAAGCCATCGATGAACGATTGTTGCGAAGCCAGTTCAAGAAGAAATAAGCGTTCAGGAAATCGTATTTCCTATTGAACACGCAAGCAGAACGTATACTCTAGTTTGCAAATATGCACAGTAATGAGTGTTGTGACAAGAATTTCAGTGCGAAAAAAATAGAAATTAGAATAGATCAAGAAACGCTTGCCACCTACGGTGCACTCAACGTGTCCATAAGCAGCACACAAAGAAGAATGTCATCCTGACGCTTTCAAGAAGTGCGAAGTACTGAGCAGTGCTTGGTAGCTGGTAAAAAACCCATACCACCACAGCACTGTTTGCAAGTTTATTTATTTATTTATTTATTTATTTATTTATTTATTTATTTATTTATTTATTATATTCTCAAGGTACAGTTGTACATTGCAGAGGGGAGGGGCCAAGGGAGGTGTAGAGGCAAATAACACATACGTAATAATAGGTACGAAATACAAATAAGCAAGGACTTTCAAAGAAAAGGTCAAAGACAAGCACGGCGGACGTTAATAGCTAATAAAAGAAAAAAAACGGCCGTGTCTTAGCTTGGTTAAGCCTGGTGATTGCGAAGCAATAGTGTGTTATTCTCGGATCAGCTGGTAGTATGGCTGGTGGTAGTCTTGGGTTATGCTAGTGTTACGGCTTACAGTGAATCATCTAAGCACCAGGACGTCCAGGTGCATCTCGGACTTGAGCACGCCGTTGGCGAACGCCCGTATCGAGCTGAAGGACGAGAGGTCCAAGTAGCGCATGACGACGTTCTCGATGCTCGACACCCGCCGAACGTCGGCGGCTGCGAGGAGGCCGCTGCTGATGTCGCGACACGCGAGGATGACTCGGGCGCCGCGCCGCGCCCCTGGTGAGAAGAGCGGCAGTTAGGCCGCCGTTGGTGGCTACCGCCTCGCCTCGCGACGGCGTGAGATGGGGCCCCGTTTTTACACACCTGGTGTGACGTCACTCTAGGTCACGTGGTGTGACGTCACGCAGCGAGGTCACATTAAAGGTCAATGGTGCCTACCACCGCCTCGCCACGGAACGGGCTGAAGTGCGACCTAAAGTAGTATTGCTTCGCAATAAAAGAAGGAGAAGAATAGAATTGTTCTGGAAGTGTAAGATAAGTAGCTCACACAATACACGGCAAAGAAGTATGGCATGCATGGCAGAAATGGCATGCAGAGTGACAATAATGGTAAGACGCACAAAGACACGCAAAGTGCGTTGAGCGGCCAGTCACGCGCCAATTTTGCGTGTATTTGCGGGGTTCCTTCACGCTCGGGAAAACACCTTTATGTAGGACGTATTCAGCAACAGAAAGCTATATCGGGAGTTTTCCATGTTGCTATACAATTTTCTCATTGACGCTGTTCATCTAACCGTATTATTTGAGCAGTGGATTAATTAATCAAGACTGATTATCTAGTCCGGACTGTCCGGACAGGCCGCCATTGGAAAATGAACCTGGCAACGTTTAACGCTAGAACGTTATCTAGTGAGGCGAGTCTAGCAGTCCTATTGGAGGAATTAGAGGGCAGTAAATGGGATATAATAGGGCTCAGTGAAGTTAGGAGGCCAAAAGAAGCATATACAGTGCTAAAAAGCGGGCACGTCCTGTGCTACCGGGGCTTAGCAGAGAGACGAGAACTAGGAGTCGGATTCCTGATTAATAAGAACATAGCTGGTAACATACAGGAATTCTATAGCATTAACGAGAGGGTGGCATGTCTTGTTGTGAAACTTAATAAAGGTACAAAATGAAGGTTGTACAGGTCTACGCCCCTACATCTAGTTATGATGACCAGGAAGTCGAAAGCTTCTATGAAGAGGTGGAATCGGCGATGGGTAAAGTCAAAACAAAATACAGTATACTTATGGGCGATTTCAATGCCAGGGTAGGCACGAAGCAGGCCGGAGACAAGTCAGTGGGGGAATATGGCATAGGCTCTAGGAATAGCAGAGGAGAGTTATTAGTAGAGTTTGCAGAACAGAATAATATGCGGATAATGAATACCTTTTTCCGCAAGCGGGTTAGCCGAAAGTGGACGTGGAGGAGCTCGAATGGTGAGACTAGAAATGAAATCGACTTCATACTCTGCGCGAACCCTAGCATCATACAAGATGTAGACGTGCTCGGCAAGGTGCGCTGCAGTGACCATAGGATGGTAAGAACTCGAATTAGCCTTGACTTGAGGAGGGAACGGAAGAAACTGGTACACAAGAAGCCAATCAATGAGTTAGCGGTAAGAGGGAAACTAGAGGAATTCCGGATCAAGCTACAGAACAGGTATTCGGCTTTAACCCAGGAAGAGGACCATAGTGTTGAAGCAATGAACGACAATCTTATGGGCATCATTAAGGAGTGCGCAATAGAAGTCGGTGGTAACGCCGTTAAACAGGAAACCAGTAAGCTATCGCAGGAGACGAAAGATCTGATCAAAAAACGCCAATGTATGAAAGCCTCTAACCCTACAGCTAGAATAGAGCTGGCAGAACTTTCTAAGTTAATCAACAAGCGTAAGACAGCGGACATAAGGACCTATAATATGGATAGAATTGAACAGGCTCTCAGGAACGGGGAAAATCTAAAAGCAGTGAAGAAGAAACTAGGAATAGGCAAGAATCAGATGTGTGCGTTAAGAGACAAAGTCGGCAATATCGTTACTAATATGGATGAGATAGTTCAAGTGGCTGAAGAGTTTTATAGAGATTTATACAGTACCAGTAACACCCACGACGATAAGGTGAGACAGAATAGGCTAGAGGAACTTGAAATCCCACAAGTAACACCGGAAGAGGTAAAGAACGCCTTGGGAGCTATGCAAAGGGGGAAGGCAGCTGGGGAGGATCAGGTAAAAGCAGATTTGTTGAGGGATGGTGGGAACACTGTCCTAGAAAGATTGGCCGCCCTATATACACAATGCCTCATGACCTCAAACGTACCGGAATCTTGGAAGGGGACGCCAAAGACTTGAAAAATTATAGACCGATCAGCTTACTGTCCGTTGCCTACAAAGTATTTACTAAGGTAATCGCAAATAGAATCAGGAATACCTTAGACTTCTTTCAACCAAAGGACCAGGCAGGATTCCGTAAAGGCTACTCAACAATAGACCATATTCACACTATCAATCAGGTGATAGAGAAATGTGCGGAATATAACCAACCCTTATATATAGCCTTCATTGATTACGAAAAAGCATTTGATTCAGTCGAAACCTCAGCAGTCATGAAGGCACTACGGAATCAGGGTGTAGATGAGCCATATGTAAAGATACTGGAAGATATCTATAGCGGTTCCACAGCCACCGTTATCCTCCACAAAGAAAGCAACAAAATCCCAATAAAGAAAGGCGTCAGACAGGGAGATACGATATCTCCAATGCTATTCACAGCATGTTTACAGGAGGTATTCAGAGACCTGGAGTGGGAAGAATCGGGGATAAACGTTGATGGAGAATACCTTAGCAACTTGCGTTTCGCTGATGATATTGCCTTGCTTAGTAACTCAGGAGGCCAATTGCAATGCATGCTCACTGACCTGGAGAGGCAAAGCAGAAGGGTGGGTCTGAAAATAAATCTACAGAAAACTAAAGTAATGTTTAACAGTCTCGGAAGAGAACAGCAGTTTACGATAGGTAGCGAGGCACTGGAAGTGGTAAGGGAATACATCTACTTAGGGCAGGTAGTGACCACGGACCCGGATCATGAGACTGAAATAACCAGAAGAATAAGAATGGGCTGGGGTGCGTTTGGCAGGCATTCTCAAATCATGAACAGCAGGTTGCCACTATCCCTCAAGAGGAAAGTGTATAACAGCTGTGTCTTACCAGTACTCACGCACGGGGTAGAAACCTGGAGGCTTACGAAAAGGGTTCTGCTGAAATTGAGGACGACGCAACGAGCTATGGAAAGAAGAATGATAGGTGTAACGTTAAGGGATAAGAAAAGAGCAGATTGGGTGAGGGAACAAACGCGGGTAAATGACATCTTAGTTGAAATCAAGAAAAAGAAATGGGCATTGGCCGGACATGTAATGAGGAATGAAGATAACCGATGGTCATTAAGGGTTACGGACTGGATTCCAAGGGAAGGGAAGCGTAGTAGGGGGCGGCAGAAAGTTAGGTGGGCGGATGATATTAAGACGTTTGCAGGGACAACATGGCCACAATTAGTACATGACCGGGGTAGCTGGAGAAGTATGGGGGAGGCCTTTGCCCTGCAGTGGGCGTAACTAGGCTGATGATGGTGATGATTATTATTATTATTATTATTATTATTATTATTATTATTATTATTATTATTATTATTATTATTATTATTATTATTATTATTATCTAGTTAGGCGGAATGAAGAAAAAAATAACCTGAGCATCTCCAAGCGACGGCAAACAACATCCTATTGGTTCTGTCCAGCAACGTGGCAACTGCATATATTTAATGCTTGGCCCAAGTTACGCAGGATACCCGGTATAGTGCAATTGACCGGGGTCTACTCCCGAATACCGTCAAGTGAGCTTCGCTCCTCGAAGAGGCTGGACGTGTGTCGAGTGAGCTGCTGACAAACACTTTTGCAATGTAGTGAACGCGATTTAAATTATGCATCCGTGAGCGCAAGGAAGAGTGACGCAATTCCGACGCATTTCTCTAGCATGTACCGCTAGATCGCCATTGAAGTTGATTGAAATGCAGAACTGTAGTCTTCTTTCCTTCCACAGGAACTATTTCATGTCTAGCTGCACCATCATTAACTTCGACAATGTCAAATCAGTGTGAGGAGTACTAATAACCTTGTTCTATATACATATATAAATATATACACCTTTTTCGCATCGCGTGCTGCTCGCGTGGTTCAAATGGAGTTCTCTGCACTGCTACGTATAGCATTAAAATAGCCGATACCGTTGAGCTGCATATGATATTTCTGGGCTGTGGAAGACAGTAGTGCTACCTTCCTTTCTTTTCCATTTCACTCTATGACAGTGCGCGTGTGGTCGAGGGTGCGAACCATTCTTTCCGAGCACATGATGGACGCGCTGATCCCCACTGACTTGCAACGTCTTCTCCGAGCCGCCTGGACAGCTGCGCACGAGGTGGAGCGGGTGCCAGACGATGGCTACGACAAGGCGTACCTGCTGCTGATGTCCATATTTTGCTTTGTCATTGCAATGTACGGTCCCTCCCTGCCTACATCTTTTTAGAAAAATATGATACATGAATTATAGAATGCTAAGTAGTGCCGTATACCAGTCAGATATATATATATATATATATATATATATATATATATATATATATGATCTATGCATTCGATAGATACACATATAAGTATATCGATGCATAGATGGCTTATTAATTGAATCTTACATTCTGCACGCACAAATGTGCTATAGCAACAGCGGTATCGTGAATCGCGGTTTTGAATTTATGAAAGCGCAGAGAGAGTACGCAGGAAGGTGAAGATTGATAATGCCGATGGTGGAATTAATAAAACATTTTAGCCAGATGTAGCACTAGTTTTTGGCTTGTACTATAAATTTTGCAACTCCTAATAGGACGATAAGGAATCGTAAAACGACATGGCTCCAGACTTATCTTACGAACTTCTTGTGTCGCAGTTAGCTTACCAAATGTTGAATACTTAGTTTTTGTGCAAAAAAACTAAACGGCAAACATTGTTTACGCCCTATTCAGAGCAGCGGCTTTCATGTCAATCGGCAAGCATGCTCCTTGGTGGCATCCAAATGTCAAAACCTACTTTTGTGTGTGTGTTCATGTTGACGCATTTAGCTCATACTTTCACGTAACAAGTTACATCTAGTTAATTACTTGTTATCTATTACATTTTTTATTATTGTAGTTTACTACCGTTATCACTGGATAACGCTCAGAGTAACTCAATAACGTTTTTCAGGGACCAATTACGCGTAATTATTTTCTTTACTGGAGAGATAAGCCGTAGCAGTGACGCAATTTCTGAAACCTTAATTTGGCGAGAATTACAATCATCTTTACGCAGCCCTAGAAAGTGAAGAAAGAATATCCATCTCTTTCTCATTACATTCAGAAAGCACCGTTAGCGCAGGGGTGAAGTGGTTAATCGAAGACGCAGTTGCCCTTGCCAAATTGTAAAATTTGACAGTCACTTTAGCGTACGCTAAACAGTATATGAAGGCAAAAACCGGCCCGCTCACGAGACATTCATTACATTACTTGACATTTTCATTCTAATGCGTTGTTAGTTCGTATTACTTGTTTTCTCCCAGCAAAAGTCGTGGGCGCCAGTGCCTTATTTATTTATATTTTCATTAACTGTGTCTTAGTTAACTTTGCCCTAATTAACCCCACAGGTCATGGGTTCGACTCCACCAAAGGGCGGGGAGTTGAGTGCTTTAATTAAGTTCGCCTAATTAACATCAAAGCTCGAGGTTCGACTCCAACCAATGCTCGTGGGTTCGACGCCCGACCTTCCCAATGTAATTTGGAATCCAACTTGGAGATATGGCCGGTTCGCCTATATCTTCAAGGGGGTTCGACTCCCACTAAAAGTCGTCGGTTCGAGTGCCTTAATAACCATATCTTAATTAGCTATTTTACCTTTGCCATTGCCTTAATTAACAGCAGAGGTCATGCTGACGCTTCTACTTCACCTCGGCACGCTTTCTTATAAAGAAATTGATAGCCCGATTCACCCTAATTTAAGCAAAGGTTGTGGGATCGACTCCTACCAAAGGTCAAGGGTTAGAGTGCCTTAATTAAGTATATCTGAATTAGGTGTCTTAATTAACTTTGCCTTAATTAACGCCACAGGTCATGCTGGCGCTTCTACTTCGCCTCGGCAGGCTTTCTTATAAAGAAATTGATAGCCTAATTCACCCTAATTAAACCAAACATCGGGGGATCGACTCCCACCAAATGTCGTGGGATCGACTGTCACCAAAGGTTGTGGGTTCGACTCCCACCAAAGATCGTGGTACTTAATTAAATTCGCCTTACTTAAAACCATCCACTCACACCAAAGGCTCAGGGTTCGACTCCCAGTGAATTTTGGCGCAATAACGCCGGATGGCATAACGCCGGACATCGGACTTTTCGTATCATGAGCCGCTTAAGGCTTTCGCCTTAGTAACATGTGACAACAATATTGTTTCTTGTGAAGAACTACAGCTCTTCTCTTTTTATACGGAGACTTATCCACAGCGTCCTATCAGCTAGAATGACCCGGTACCTGTATCTGTCGACTTGAGCGAGCCGCCTGGTTCGGAAGCCATGGCCCTGCATCCACAATACAAACAACTGAATACTGATAGACAGGATGAACGCTTCCGTCGTATCATATCTTGCTTTGGGGTTTATCGCTTGTATACACTAGCACGGCTTCAATGATGCCTTACGTACTTAAGTCTTTTTTCTATTCACCTTTGTGCCACGATGGCTCACAGGTGTTTATATATCGTGCAATCGTCGTGCAGATGCGTCTTCAAGAAACTTCACATTCCTCTCTGCCATTTTCTGCATTGGAGTATTTCTCCAGCGATTGCAATCTTTCGCTTTGCTTCGGTCTCCAACTTCACGGTGCCGTCAAATTGAGCAAGGAGAGTTCTCGAATAAGAGATAAAAAATTCTCTTGGAATTGTTGTGGAGTACATGTTGAGTGTAACTATAGCTCGTTGGTTGAACCTTCTCATTGTAGAGACGCACACGAACATGCAAAACGAAAACCACCAGTGTTCACGACGGCGTTTTCAAGAGCGACGACACCTGTTCCTTACGAAATGCTCCGCCAGTGCTTTCACACTTCCGCGCAGTTTATCATAGTAAATCATAATTCCTTGTCGCTATTGCGTTAACGCTGCTTAGACCGACGTCGAGAGTTTGATCCCAGCAGCGGCAGCCGCATTTCGTCGGGGCCGAAGTGCAAGAACGCCGACATAGTTGGATTTAGGTGCACATTACTTACATGTCTCCTGATTGTTACTGGAGGCTTAACGCAAAAAAGCCATGTTGCTGCGCTCTAGAAATAACGAAGTAATAACAGCACCTTTATTGTGGAGGGACAACCCGTCGCGTTCACTCAATGCGTGGGGCTTTCTGCTGCTCAACACGAGGTCGTAGGCTTGAATCGCAGCCGCGAATGCATCATTGCTATGGCGGCGAAGTGTAAGAACACTCGTGTACAAATAGATTTAGCTGCACGTTCAAGAAACCCAGGTGGACAAAACTAACCCCGAGCCTTACTCTATGTCGTCCCTCGTGAAACACTGCGCCGTTGTGGGATGTTAAGCCGCACTTTAGAGAAGAAATTGGTTGTCTAGTCATCCGGCATCTGGACTGACTTTTGGCATCTGTGATCTGCCCGCTGCAGCACGTTTACTAAGCGTGCGTCCCAGCTATATTGAACCTACTATGAGGCGAACTATAGTTCTCGTACGAGAACAAAATTAGCAGTTGGTTCTGCAATAGGATTTGCAAGCGCTTTCTTTGCTCGAAATAAGGTCCTTTGGCATGGCAACCACAGGCTGAGATATGCAACAGGAATGTATCTTGCTACAGCAAGAGCTGCCGTTCAAGAACAGGGATGTTATCACGCAGCCCCAAAATGTAAAGAAATAGCATGCGACAATAATTTTTGTTTCTGACCAACTACAGCTCTTCTCTTTTTAAACGGAGACCTCCCGACAGCGTCCGAAGAGCTAGATTGAGCACGACATAACTTCTGATCAACTTCACTGAACAGTAGACCGCTCCTGCCACTCTCATTCGGAAATCAAAACTACAACCGCTGCTGTAATGCGAGGCCACTCTTCTACACTTCCCTATTACGCGACAATGCGTGTTAGATAACATAAGAACGCAATCCCACCTTGACGCATCTGGGAAGTGTGTCCGTCCCCAAATAAGAGCGTCTTTGGTGAAAACATTTCGCAAATTCCACGCAATGTGGAAGTAGTTGTGATCGAACACATTTTCCTGCACAACGCGCGTAAATTAAGTTACTTATTTACATTTATTTAGTTACAAGGCAATGTCGGATCTGAATAGCGTTGGGAAAATGTCGAGGGTTGATGTGGCCAACGCGTGTTTTTAATGACAGCACATGAAGTGTACATGCTTGCTGTATTGAAAACATCCTTTATTGACGTGCTGACGTGCATGTTACACAAGTTTAGCACGTTTATGTTGAGATACGCTGGTCCGCTGCACCACACTGGGTGCTGCTTTGGGAAGGGTAGGTACGCTGACTAAGGTGGGAGATGTAGCCGTAGATCTTAAAATTGGGAAGTCCTCTTGTGAGCGCATTGTCAGTGGCGCCATAGGTGCGTGATGGTGTTAGTTTGTGCGAATTGCCGAGGTTCAGACCCCGAGCCTCCGTCGTGAAGGCAAGAATCCCTTTGTTTACTAGGTTGCAAATGTCGATAATAAAGTATCCGGTATAATCGGCAATCCTTTACGTCTAGTATTGGTATAACGTGAGTGCCGCGTGTTGCGAACATTTTGGTATCAGCACGTCGACATTCACGCGTTTCAAGTGGTTCCGCTGTTATAGCCCGCTTTGTACCCTTTGGCGAAGTTTTGGATTTCACTGTTTTGACGTCTGCCCCCGTAAAGTGTCGTTAGGGGACCAATTTCATGCACCACAATTTTCACGGGTGCAGTAGACCAAGCATCTACAGAAAAAGCAAGTGCACCATACTCTAGCGAGTGGCACTATACTCCGTTCCATACGTAGCAGTCAACGCTGCGGAAGCTGCGCAAGTAGTTCGGTCAAGAAACGGTATCACTCCGCGCGTCGATGAGTCGCCACGCGCAAACAGCGTTCGCTCGCGCAAGCATGCACGTGAGGATCCTCGCACCGGGTTGCAAATAGAAAACGCAAAATGAGCAACAAAAATAAAAAAGGATCTAAAACAAGGAATTAGCAGCCGTACACCATGGTATGTTTATTTCTGTGGATTAAAACTTGTTTCGTCCAGTACTGAGCCTATATGAACAACGGTTGCGCACAATTTCCGCCAAAAAAACATCTAACTATATCCAAGTGCGTGCGAAGCCAATGCAAGATGTCTCTCTATAGCCTCCACAGCGCTGACTGCTATGTATAGAATGGAGTGTAGTTGCCTTTGTAGATAAACCGTAAATAACGGGACGTTGCTCCGAGCTTCGTTCTTGCGTGTTGTCCTTCACTCACCAGTCTGTTCCATTCACTCATTCCATTAAGAAGTCTCTGAGTTCTGAAAATAGAGAGGAGAAAACTTTGTTCGTAAATTTTTTCTGGCTTGATTTATTACTTTATTAGGCACAACAGTTGTATGCTCCCTGGCGCGGCTTTGTAGGTCAGTTACCATATTAGACATCTGTCCGTGCAAAGAAGGTCGCAGATCAATTTCAATTCAGCCTTTGTTTCTCTCGTTCATACCACAGTTGTAAGCGTGCCTACGGGCCAAAAAATTTACTTGTCAGCCGAGCATAAATTCGAGGCTGACAATAATGCTTTTGCGTGGATGCGGTAATGAGTTTTGTTGTTGTTGTTGTTGTTGTTGTTGTGTGTGGAAAAGCCAGTGTCAAGTAGACACCATTTATAATTTCATTTGTTAATCTGTTTTGTTTACATCAAGTATGATGTATTACATGTGATGTACTTTATGTTGTACTTTTATTTCATACCACAGTTGTAAGCGTGCCTACGGGTCAATAAATTTCCTTGTCAGCCCAGTTGTATTTTTTTCAGTGTACTCCCTCTGAAAAAAAAAGAAGCTAATGCCCGCCACCCATATTTTTGATGCAAAAGCATGACCAGGCATGGCCCATACATGCACCTTCATCGCGCCGTCATACTCAACACTATCAGTCGCCTGGGTTAAGGGTACGGCAACAAAGGGCGACTTGACCTGGCTTTTAGTTAGGAAGAACTACTTGCGATTGGCCTGCCGCATATGCGAACATCTTCACTTTCTCTGCATACAGACCGAATTCCCCACGTTCAGAGCGCATGCGCAGATTCCGTGTCGGTGCTATGATGATGTATAGTCCTTGCCGTGTTTCTCCTCTGCTTGGGTTCAAGGCAATGATGGCACAAATGCCGGGGACAATGGCAGCGTGCATTTTTTCAAGCTATATTTTGGGGGAAGTTGAGCGGTAGGTCTCCTGAACCGCGCTCCTAGTGTATAATTTTAAATTCTCTTCTCCTTGGCTTTTTATCTCGATGGTTAAGCTGGTTTGTCATGGAAAAATACAGCGTGCTTTTTACCCCAGCCACCCTTAAGCTCACTATGGACAACCTTCGGCACGCTTTGCGGCAGTGGGGGCCACGTGAAATTGGTCGTAAACTGGTCTATACATCCTGATACATCTCCAGACTATTATACATCTCCAGACTATGCGTCCCGTAACCTCCCGGATTTTTTACACGCCAGAACCACGATCAGATTAGGAGGCACGCCATAGTGGTGGATTCGGGATTTATTTTGAACACTTGGGGTTCCTTAAGGGCACACTTAAAAATGGGCACACGAGCAATTTCGCAATTTGCCCCATTCGAAATGTAACCACCGCGGCCGGGGTCGAACATGCGACCTCGACCTACACCCGCAAACGTCATATCCGCCGAGCTTGTGTGGCGTTTGCCAACCAGCATTTACTCATTTGCGAGTTTGGACCCAAGTGTCCTTCGTGTGCCTGGCTCCAGTGACGGCGACGGACTCTTTGGTGGTCCTTTGAGGGCGCTCTTCTGGCCTTACGACGATAAGAAGGACCTAAAAGACTGAAAGGACCTGAAAGGCTGAAAAAGCAAGCCCTATAAATAGCAGAACTGCACTCCGCCAAACGACAGCCTCAGGAGTTCGTATATTCATTTTTGGACAGACAGGATGCAGATCGGCGTCTATTTCGCTGATTTTGTCCTAGTCGTGCCTAGAGGCGAAATCTTACGAATAAATGACAAAATCCTAATTTGCGAGAGTTCGTGCGCTCCTCGGTGAAGTGCGCGATTTCAGCTTAGATTAACTGTTATCTCCCCGCGCGTACAGTAATCCTAGTGGTCGAATACAGCTATTGTCACGTTGAAATACATTCTTCTGGGGGCTCACTGGGCTGACACTGGGCTGACTGGGCCGAAATAAAGAAATCTATTACATAGTTGCAGTTGTGGAGGCGGTGCCAAGAATACAAGCGAGGTAGAGACATCGCCAGTGATGCCGGCACATGCCATGGCTGTCGACTGGAAATCAAACTTCAGCATCTCCGAGATGGCTCGTCTGAACATCCACAGTTATCGGCACCAAGACAGCTACATCTACCCAGGAGGTAAGTGCTCTGCCACGTGTACTACGGGTGCCTTGCACTTGGCAGATGGCGCCGCTTTAAGTTCTTCACTGATCGCGCCTCGTGCTGCATAGGCATGTACCGATGTTACAACTAACGAGAACCGCTTCAGCGCTTCGCCGCTCGTAGAAGCGTGAGGCACTGAACTCTGCCTCGCTGAAAACTCAAGTATGGAAATGTTTGTGCTCGCACATTGGAGATCACCATGCCAAGTCATGGCATCACAGGCTGCACAGCCGAACATTTGCGGATGTCGGAGACTCTTGCACTTCGATAAGCAATCGACGCTGCCACCAAGATTGGGAATGGTCTGCTTTCTAATAACGCTCCTTCCACTCACTAGGATGTGTACTCAGGCGCACCTCGTCGCCTAGGAAAACGTTCGTGCAAGCTGCCTCCGAAATTTTACTGCGAGATTTACTTTGTCTCTCTGAATCGATACGATATCATAAGGTTGGCGTGTTCTTATATTGGCCTTCGTTTAGAAGCCCTCAGTTGTGATGGCGGTCGCCTTAGCGAGTATTCCCCGCGCTCCAACGATGGCCAATCTCAATTATGGCAAGAAAATTAGGGCAAGGTTGCAACTTATATAATAATATTGGTCGAACAAGGGGATTGCAACGCAGGCTGTCGCCTGCTGGAGCCTGAGAATACAGCCTGCGTTGGCCCTTCTTTTGGACCAATATTATTCCCTCAGTTGTCGTCTTGCCCTCATTTTTTTTTCCCATAATTGAGATTGGCTATCTCCGGCCTTCTGCTCCACCCTTAGGCTTCCAATTTGCAATCCCTGATGATTGCTTTACCAAAGATATGTTTTGTGGGTGAGGGCAGGAACTCTTGTTCTTCAAACCACTGCAGGGAAATCAGCCGAGCAGTCGTCCAGGGAAGACGACGCTGCGGCCGTGATTCAGCGCTGGGTGCGCAACGAATTTAAACGGTGGCTGCGAGACACCAAGTCCAAGTCCAGCACTGATCAGACTCCGTTAAACTGCCAGCGCTGGATCGACGAAGACCACGGCGCCATTGTCAACACGCCGCTCGAAGATGCCAATGTTAGCAGCAGCGAACTCGGGCCTCCGGGGGGCAATCTTCGCTCCAACGACGCGCTCCTCGCAGGAAACAAACACTCAGAAACCAAAGACAAAAGCGGTGATGACGCGGAAATGCGTCCAGCTATTCGTTGTCAATGGCAGCCATCGCTTTCTTATTTTGAACTTTCTAAGTCTCTGCTAAGACTGAAGTGGCCCGTCGACGAGCTCGATACGAACAGCCCGGAATCCGTGCAACCTTTAACTTAGCAACCGTAGGTTAGAACTTTTGCGAAGTTTATTTCACTTGGGCGAGGTAGAATCATTCGCAACAGGATCGCTGCGTACATATTACCTGGCTCTGGAATCACTAAATTCGTTCTACAAAGAAAATATTTTCTGTCGATCATCGAAATAACACCCTTATAATTTTTCTGTCTCTGTGTGGGTCTCCTCGCAGGTGAGGAGGAGAGGATCACTATTCCCAATACACAGAACTACGTTCTGTTTTAGTTGCAATAACATAACACGGGCGTTCTAAATGCCTTCAGGTTGTCGTCGGATAGGCACCACCCCCGCCCTGCTGTTACAGTATCGATGCGCGTGCACTAATCCCGGCAGGGTGGTCACAAGGTCTCCAGAAACGAGCAGTGTCGGTTTCCGCGCCAGAGCGACGAAGCCAAGTGGAGGCAGCGTAACGATCAGTTTAATCGCCTAGGTCGGAGCCAGGCAGCCTTCCGGCATCCGCTACTTCCGTGAGCGTTGTGCGCGCCCTGGTTAGCCTGCCTATATCAAGCAACTGTGTACGTAACCAAACCATGGTGCAAACGCTGCTCTGATGGGTACGAATAGTTAGCGTCAAGCTAAATCTTCCTAATACCTTCACTGGATGCTTACAAGCCCCGAAGACTTTTTCCGTTTGTCTCAGCTCGTGCGCAATCGAAGTGCGGCCCCGAGGTAGTGCCGCTGACGGCGTTCGTCACTGCGCCAGCGTGGACCTCATTGCGAGACGCCCTATTTCTACCGTGGCGTTGTTCCTGTTGCGTCGCAGCATTACGTTGGGGATTGTGGGAAGGAAAATTGTGGCGGACCTGCTGCTCTCCCCGAGCTGTGTTAGAGCAAGATCGGTGAAAAATGTGACCCCGTAGCAGCGTTTACATGAATTCGACAGTGTCGCATCGCATCGCATTTCAAGCTCATCACATTCATGTAAACAGCAGTAATGCGCTAGGAATGCGCATCGCATTAATGCGCCAGGCGAGGATAGATTTACGGGCGCGAGTCGACTCTCGCGGAGCATGTAAACGCAGGATCGTCGCATTAGGAATTGTGGGAAGGAGTTAGCCACCAACATGGCGGCGGTCCCAGCTGCCCGCTTCGAATTGCATTTGGCGTTGCTTTTGTAAAATGCACTTCGTTCGCAGCAAATGATTGTGTAAACGGCTTTCGCTTAGTCTCAGGCCGCTTCAAAGACAGAGTATTATGGATAACCTTGTGGTGTTTTCGAGATCGCTTCTCGTTTCGAACGAGTCGAAGCCTAACGAAAGAAACGTTCGAGATGTCAGCGCTACCTATTGCTATTGTCGGGAAATAGCCGCAACGACGGCATATGGCCTCTGAGATCCGAAGATCTCGCTGGCTAACTAAAGCTGTAAAAAACGTGCGCTGCTTAGCGTACGCTACACTATAGCGTATAGCGTACGCTATAAGTTGCGTAAGCTAAACTAAAACTGTCTATAACTCCGCACCCAGCCACCAACGTACACTCGGCCCACTACCGGAAACCAGTTAGACCGGAAGTCGGTTGCGCTTCTCTTATAATAATAATAATAATAATAATAATAATAATAATGTAAGGAAGTTTATTGAGCGAGTCCAACAAACGGGCGGTAGCTCGGAACAGTGAGCACGGAGAGCAAGATGGTGGTGTTCGAACGCCGGTCTCGTGCCCTCCGCTCTTGATGATGATCGGTATGCCATTCTCTTCCTTTCTTCATTACAATAATAATAATAATACTTTATTGATGACTTGAGAATCATACAGTGGAAGAATCGGGCCTGCCAAAGCCGCAGTGGGCTTGAACGGCAGTGCCTGGCAGACAGCGACAGAGCCATAAGTAACACGTTATTAGACAACAGTGAAAAAAAAAGCGAGGTTGCTTTTTTTTTATTTTATGTGTTCTTATTGTATACGAGACAATGTGGCGCTACGTTTTCGCGAGAGTTAACGCGCTACATGTAGACGGCGTCACATCGCCTTTCCCAAATGCGCTTGGAAATGCGATGCGCCACTGTCGCATTCGTGCAAACGGGGCTCGTGGTGGCGATGCCGGAATCGCTGCTTTGCTTTTTATGTGCGACGCCGTGCGCCGCCACCATCGCACCAGGGGTGCGGCGCTACATCTTAATGCTTGCGCATCGCGCTACTCGTGACGTGCTAGGAAATGTGACGCGCTAGTGTCGGATTCTGTCGCATTCATGAAAACGCGGCTCTTGTGTCTCGTGCTGCTCTACTCCACGTCGCCTCCGTAGTGTTAGAGCGCCGTCTGAGGAGCTCGCGCAGAATGTTATAGCTAATTCCACTGCTTTCAAACACTTGCCTAAGCGCGAACTTACCTTTTCTTTTTCTCATCCGATTAGCATTCATTAGGGACTTCATGCACTTCATATTACGTCCACCCGTACCCAACATCTTCCATTGCAACTTGGGCCACCGGGTATATGACACTGGGCATCCACCACTGAATATGTGATGGAGTAGACGACACCGCAGTAGACGATTTCGACCATTGGGTACGTGCAATAGGCCATGTACCACTGCATATGCGTCAGAACAGAACACTAGCATCACTGGATATGCACAACAGGGCATGTGACTGCAGGTAAGTGCAAGTGCATGGCCAGTCCTCTAGAATGGGTATGTACCACTGCGTAGGTGCTCGGATAGACAAACAGATGGAGACGCAAAACGTTAACAGTAGGCAACAATGAAATGGAAGCATGCAGTAGCAGAAAACCTAAAGAACTCGGAATGAAAAGCAGCCAAGCGTGGAGAGAAAAAGTGAAGAAACTTGGACCAAGGGGTGCATCGAGCGCAGGTCGTTGCTCATTGGAGAAGCAAAAAAGACGTCGCTAACAGAATATTGAAGAACGGCGCTGCACAGACGTTTCGGATAAAAGAGACAGGGATGTGAAACATTTCTTCCGGATAGCATTGGCTAACGCATGAATGCAGTTTTGAATATTAATCGTCGCGTAAACTTAAAGAAGAAAGAAAGCATTCAATAATTGAAACACCAATCCATGTATATTGTGGTTTTATGTGAAAAGCCTTTTCATTGAGGTAAATGGAAAATATTTGCAAAAGCACTCCAATTATAGCTGGGACCAAGTGGGCCGAGTATGTACCTTAAATCTCCTGCCACTTAGATAAGAGCTGTCAGTGGAACCTGTGTATTAAGTAGGCGTATTACACCTACTTAAATAGAGCAGTGTTCCACTTGAAATTGCAATACGCGTGCAATGGAGTCCCATATAATGAAATATTTTTTATCATCATCAAATCTATAACGGCGTTTTACTGAAGCAGCCACTGTTATGCGAAACAACACCTCACATATTTATACATATTATCTGAAACGTTCTTCTAGGCAAGTGTAACGGCAAGCATGATTAAGTAACGACGCCACAAACACTTAAACACGCTAACTGGTAAAGGTCTGTGGAGCAATGTTTCCGGTAATGCGTACGCGTATTTTTATTCCAGGTAATAGGTAAGCGTAAAGGTACTCAAATATTCTTTTTTTCTTCTTCCTCCCTACTACAGCGCGATTATTGGCCACTCCATGGCATTGGGTTGTACTGGTCCATTTAGAGACCAACAACCAACCCTGGCAGCGGGTTTATGCTATGGCAAGCTGCCACCGGCTTGTTTACGATAGTAAAGTCAGGCCTCCGCATAAGCCCTGAGCTCTAAATTGCATTCCAAAAATTAAGCGCTGCTGTAAACACTGAAAGTATTCTCTTCTTTGGGTTGTCTACATTTTGTTTTAGCCACAAGAATGTATGCATGACAGTCTGCGAATTCCTTTGTTACAAAGGAATTCGCACAGATCAACTTATTAATGTATTATTTCATATTTCACAAAATTGCAAGTTAATTTTTACTAGAGTATATTGCCTTCAAATTTTTTATCCTTTCATAAAGCACCCGCATTCCACTGAAGCAAAAAAAAGAGTGGTGGTGGTGGTAACAACTTTATTAACAATCCGGCAAGTTCGTGGCCTGGGCCTAGGCCGCCCCCGAGGAGGTCCGGAGATCCTGTCTCCTCGCCGCCTCATGGGCTTGCTGGATGGCCCATAGTTGATTTTCGAGGTTTGAGCTGCGCAACGCGGCCGTCCATGGCGCCGCAGCTTCATCTGTTGAAACGGCATTTTCTCTGCATATAACCTCACATTCCCAGAGAATGTGTCTAAGAGATGCGTGAGCCCTGCCGCATAGTCTGCAGTTATCATCTGAGTAGATGTCCGGATATATCCTCCTGAGATGGACGGGGTTGGGGAAGGTCTGCCTGTTGCAGAAAACACCCGTTTAGCACCCTGAAATTAATGAAAGGGTGCACTAGGGTTGTTCTGTTAGCGAATGCACCTGCTTTAAAAAAATTACGGGAAACGAAAGGGTGCCAAAACATTGACTCGCCATCCTGGCACTGGGAAACTCGATGTCCGGCGAAACTATTGAGAACCATCACTAGAATTGCTGAGGGGGGGGAGAGGTATGCAAGGCTTTAATGCTTTAGAGTAATGGCACTAATCGTAATTTAGAGCAATGATAGTAATGGGTGTAATGATAATTTTGACCGCACCCCGACGCCCATGGCGGTGCTGCAAGAACATTGAAATCAGTTGCCAGGCTGGTTCTGTTATTATTCCCCACGTCGCTAGCTGCCGTCGCCGCGACAACTTGCGCAACAATAATCCTTACCTGGGAACGTATGCGAGGCGAGCTACGTCCTTCCTATTGTTATCGGGAGCGCTTTTCATCAATTATGTGGTTGGGATGCTAGTTTCGTGCTTGTTCCTTATTGAAACGTATGCTGTTCTGTTTGTTGTATGCGTGATTCTAAAGAATCTATGCGCTGTTCGCTTCACTTTGCTGAGTGCTTGAAGCTTCTGCCTTAACGGGATACGAGACACTGCTTCTGGCACTTCACTGCCACCAGGATCTGCTCCCATTTTTGCTAGCGGACGCCGACACGAAAATTTCCCCACCAACTAGTGGCTAACAGCTTCGCTGTAAAACGTTGTTTCGAAATCCAATCCGCCCACGAGGGTGTAATTCTCCTCGCTGTGTAGTGGGCAGGCGCCATGACATAAGGAGCAAGCAAACATGCATGCAAATTATTCTCTTTTTTTTACTATTCCTATCAACGCAAGGTTTACTATAGTACTCATCACTAGTTTTACTCATGTATTCATAGTTTATTTTTCTTCTTGGATTATACATTTATTTTACTCTTTTGTGTTAATTATTTATTATCCAAATTCTTTTATTTATTCAATCATATTACCACCTGATTCGTGGCCTATCCCCCATAGTGGGTTTGTGCCATTGATTGAGGCTTCATCATCATCATCATCAAACAAGCCCGTGCCACGCGGCACGCGAAGAATATCTCGGCATCACGGAGCTAGCGCCAGCAGGCAAAGCCGTTGAGTTCTCTTTGCCGAAATGGCGCTCCGCATCTTCGTCGGCTGCTGCATTTTCGGCGTGGGATGGTACGCGGTGGACAGGGTGCGGCCAGGACTGCTCCCGCAGATCGACGTTGCCGGCAAGATCGCAGCCCTCCGCACTTCAGCGGTCCCTGCTATCGAGGACAAGGAGGGGAAGGACACAAAGGGCACCGCCGTCCAGGCAAGTCGACAGTTTGAAACCGCGAACGCTGTCCAGTGGGAAGCGAACGCGAGCCGTTTGGGGCAAAGCCTGGGGGCGATGACTCGCATGTCTAGCGTGCCCGGCTGCAGATGTTCACTAACATTCCACTCAGGGCACCAGCGTTGGTGAATCCGGCTCAGCCACTCAAGGCCACGAGGCACCTGCCGGTGATCTTGGAGTGGGATCTTTGGAGAAGATTTACGTCGTTGTAGGTAAGCGTTTACTATTCTGCAGCTCTTCGAATAGAACAACCACTATACGATCGGATATAGGTTCTAATTAAGAGGGGAGAAAAAACCTCGGGATATGACTGTTCCTTTCTTTCTTTTTTTTTTTGTACATTAAACAAAAATTATTTCCCTTACCAAACATTTATAAGTTGTAAATACAGGAAATGAAATTTTCGGTAGAGATACCAAACAAATAATAGTTCTAAAGCGGAAAACGACTACTGTGCGCCGACCACCTATATTGTCTGTTGTCGGCACGCGGTAAAGATTGGCTTCTTGACGCTGTAAAGTACTAAGTGCTTAATAGCGCTTCATGAATTGTGATGAAAGCGCTGCGCCACAACAGCGTTCTTGAAAACATCTCTCTGTGTAATATTTTGATTACCTTTATCGCTTAATGATTGCTACAAACTACTGATTAATAATAAATTCCTCCAGATTTTATTTCACCTTTATTCGTCTTATGGAGCGGAGCAGCAGCGTAGCGTTGCGTTAAGGGGACTAACAACCGATTTTTAAGGAACAATTTTCTTGTGCCGCAGGGGGAAAATCTCGTCTTCGTAAGCTTGTTTATTTGCAGCAGTCACGTTCAAAAGCGCGTGAAAACTTCGTAAGCAGAATTTTTCGATCCTAGCAATCTAAAATTTGGAGTGCCAACGCCAGCAACGTACGCTGAAAAGTTATAGTGATGCCAAATTCCCGCCCCGCAAATGCGGAAAGCGGAACGATGGGCGGCTCTCGCAGGAGTCAGCGCGACTTTTATTAACCATCTGCATTTTGACCTTGACCGCCACTGTCGAAAATAAAAGGCTGCCCCAATGAGTTGCTGCTTCCGAGGCTGCTGCTAGCGGCAATGTGCTAGCCCAGTGCTAGCTAAAGGGGCTTTAGTGTTAGCGGCAATGTAGTGCCCTCTAGTGGCTTTTGGCGCAAGTACCCGCAGCGCAATTATGGCCTCCAAGATTGGCACACAGCGTGCGTCGTTTCATCTTAGAAGTCGTTGTGGCATTTTTGTGTACTTACAACAATCGAAGATTTAGGTGCATATTCTAAACTTCCGAAAAGCAGACACAGCAGAACAACAACAGAAAATACAAATCAAAAGCGTATAACAGCAAGGAATGGTATTGCATTTCAATATTCAAGAAAACGCCCAGTAGCTGCGGACGCTTAGAAGATCACGTGATAGGCCATCCCAATCGCTGTGATGCTTTCGGCACGTGGTGGCGCCAAAAGTTATTTTCCGCGACTCACGAACAATTAAATATATACATCCTCGTTTAAGGAGGCATACACTGCTTGTTTCAATCAATACGAAACACTAGCTTTCCTTCAGCTGGGCCATCTCGATTCATGTTCTGAGTGGTTGTGTGTCCCTCTAACCCTAGAAATCCTAAGGTATAATTTTTAATAGTTGCTATCGATACTTGCAAACTCGAAATCAAGCACTGGAGATTCAATGTAGAGCCTATACTAGCTTTTTGATACGCTGCTGCGGGTTTTCGGTTACGGCTAGCTCAGCTAATCAATTACAAATTAAATAATGACCATACTAATTAATTTTAATCAATTATCATTTCGATGTTCTCTTCGTAGCAATACACTCTCCATGGCCAGAAATAAATGCGAACAAGTTGTTTGAAGTTTCATTGTGAAATGGCTTTCGGGCTTTGTAAAGTCAAATTTGAATATGGCATTTCTAGCACTGGTATTAAAAACATACGAAAACGAAAACAGTGTGTATGCTCACAGGAAAAGGCCACTCCTCGGAGTTTAAAGTTAGCTGTGTCGTCGGTGCACCGAACTATTCCAAGCAACAAATATCCGCCTTCCAGCATTATTTACTCAAGGAAACTTAAAACTTAAGTTGCAGTGGACTGGCAGAGTGTACCACATCAAACAACCCTCTTAGCATGCAATAGAGAGGTTGCGCAGGGTCTAACAAACGTCTGCGTGCAAACCTTAACCGCAGCTGTAAACACGATGCCAGAGAGAAGCCGTTAATAGTTAACAATATCCATCTTGCATGGTGTCCAAGGGCCAGCTATGTATTCAGTGGCAGGACGCCAGCAAGGCGGCTGCAGTGACACCACTGACAACATTCTGCTTTATTGAGCTTTCTCATATTTCTTTGCAAGACAGCGTACTATAGTCGGAACCACTTCTTTGCAAATAAAGCTCTAAATTTACTCTGGGGTCATCACTTTTTTATGAAAGTAACTGCTCAGTCTACATTTTAAGCATTTATTAGCAATTTTAAATGAAAGGCGTTTTGACCGATATGAAAGACGATCCTTACCAGCAGTCTGACAAATCAAGGTTACGCATCTTGCTGTACTCCCTTTAGCTTTCAGGCAGAAAAAGGTGAGTCAATTGTAGTCTTTGAGATTTTATTTCAGTTTAGGTCTATAAACTGTCTTGGGCTTTTTTTGATGTGGCACTATCCCTCGCATAAGATTCGTGAAATTTCTCTAGTCTAAAGCCACATACAACGTAATAAGACTTTTAATGCAGTCTCTGCACGTAAATAGCCCGCCCACGAATATAACGGGACGGGGATATTCGCTCACTCAAAAAAAAGAAAAAAAAGATGTTAACATGCAATTATAACGCGAAGTGATGCCGCAAAAGGAAATGACTCTCAAACGCGAAAGCCTACAAGACGCATTGTTCATCGTTACTACGAACTACCATAAGAAAATGACAGAGAAGGACAAGTGCAAGCACTACACACTCGTTGTCACTGCTCACGTCTTTGTTACTGCTGACGTCACTGCGTTGTCACAGCTGACGAAGATGGCAAATCTATGTTCGATTATGGGTGTTGGAACACGGCTCCGTACACGTTAGTTATCGCAGTGATAGCTAGCACTTTAGATCACTGCACTTCGTAACCCCAAAGAGAATAAAAAACGCGTTACATCCGTGTCATGAACCCGTATGTAACGTGAAGCGCGAAGTCAGACAGGATATTCTAACATAAAAAAATGGAATTTATTTTCAGTATACGTTTTAGCTAGAACTACAGTTAATAAGATGAAAACAGCGTGGTTCGCGGTGCTATTTGCATTAACATACACGATGCAACTGAACTACATGTAACCATTCCGATATCGGAAGAGACTTATGGGCACCCGGTTCTTTATTTATTTAGCTTTTTCTCCCGATTCACTCTGTCGCAGCGCGCATGTGGTCAAGTGCGCAATCCTTGTGCGAGCACTTGATGGACACACTGGTCCCCACTGACTTGCAACCTCGGCTCCGAGCCGCCTGGACAGCCCTACAAGGCGTGGAGTGGACGGCAATCATTGGCAGTGAAAAGGCGCGAGTGCTGATGGCGTCGATTGTGTGCTTCGCCGTCTCAAGGTAGATGTTCTCCATGCCGCTTGTCTGCTAGCCATCAAACCATCATGATTCACAGACAGACAGACAGACAGACAGACAGACAGACAGACAGACAGACAGACAGACAGACAGACAGACAGACACAGACAGACAGACAGACAGACAGACAGACAGACAGACACAGACAGACAGACAGACAGACAGACAGACAGACAGACAGACAGACAGACAGACAGACAGACAGACAGACAGACAGACAGACAGACAGACAGACAGACAGACAGACAGACAGACAGACAGACAGACAGACAGACAGACAGACAGACAGACAGACAGACAGACAGACAGACAGACAGACAGACAGACAGACAGACAGACAGACAGACAGACAGACAGACAGACAGACAGACAGACAGACAGACAGACAGACAGACAGACAGACAGACAGACAGACAGACAGACAGACAGACAGACAGACAGACAGACAGACAGACAGACAGACAGACAGACAGACAGACAGACAGACAGACAGACAGACAGACAGACAGACAGACAGACAGACAGACAGACAGACAGACAGACAGACAGACAGACAGACAGACAGACAGACAGACAGACAGACAGACAGACAGACAGACAGACAGACAGACAGACAGACAGACAGACAGACAGACAGACAGACAGACAGACAGACAGACAGACAGACAGACAGACAGACAGACAGACAGACAGACAGACAGACAGACAGACAGACAGACAGACAGACAGACAGACAGACAGACAGACAGACAGACAGACAGACAGACAGACAGACAGACAGACAGACAGACAGACAGACAGACAGACAGACAGACAGACAGACAGACAGACAGACAGACAGACAGACAGACAGACAGACAGACAGACAGACAGACAGACAGACAGACAGACAGACAGACAGACAGACAGACAGACAGACAGACAGACAGACAGACAGACAGACAGACAGACAGACAGACAGACAGACAGACAGACAGACAGACAGACAGACAGACAGACAGACAGACAGACAGACAGACAGACAGACAGACAGACAGACAGACAGACAGACAGACAGACAGACAGACAGACAGACAGACAGACAGACAGACAGACAGACAGACAGACAGACAGACAGACAGACAGACAGACAGACAGACAGACAGACAGACAGACAGACAGACAGACAGACAGACAGACAGACAGACAGACAGACAGACAGACAGACAGACAGACAGACAGACAGACAGACAGACAGACAGACAGACAGACAGACAGACAGACAGACAGACAGACAGACAGACAGACAGACAGACAGACAGACAGACAGACAGACAGACAGACAGACAGACAGACAGACAGACAGACAGACAGACAGACAGACAGACAGACAGACAGACAGACAGACAGACAGACAGACAGACAGACAGACAGACAGACAGACAGACAGACAGACAGACAGACAGACAGACAGACAGACAGACAGACAGACAGACAGACAGACAGACAGACAGACAGACAGACAGACAGACAGACAGACAGACAGACAGACAGACAGACAGATGAACGGGAACGGCTCATCAGATGAACGGGACATGGCACCTTGGCTTCGGTAAAGTAGTAAGCAGGCATGGAATGCCGCTTGCGAATGCTAATCGAAGCAAAGCGGGAGAGAGTATCTGTTGGTAGTCCGGGGGGGGGGGGGGGGCTCGTCTCCGGTATTATGGTAGCTGAACGATTCCGTTTTGTCAACGGATCCGATAAGACCCTCCTTAGACGGAGTTTTACTACTTCCAGTGAGCTTGGTGGCGCACTCACTGCCCCATTTCAAAGGGAACGCTCGTAGCATCCATCCACCCATTTATTCATCCCTCCATCTATGTATAACCAATATGTGTGATGGGGCCAGGTGAAGGGACATTTAACATCAAGCGGGAACAAAGATGGAGACAGAGGCCCTGCTTGCTTCAGTCCTCGGCAAATTTTTACTGGCTGTGTGAATTTGCAGCCTTGCCATACAGTTTGTGCTCCGTTTTCCCTATATATATCTCCCTCATCAGTTCCACGAAGACATCGCCTATGCCCTCATGCTGGAGAATATCCCATAGCTACCTAAAGTATAGGAATTCTATCTATAAAAATCTTTTCTCAGCTATCCGCACTTGTATGCGCTTAGTTAATACGATATTATCGCCTGAGTGTTTGCCTGCCCTGATCCCATTCTGTAGCTCGCACAGTATATCAATTTTCTCACCCATTTCGACACTTCTAGTGTTACGCTTGCATTGCCGCTTTCTATAACATGGGCGTCCTTCGCCTATATAGATAGGTTTTCATCCTGCTTTCATACCACGCAATCAGAATTTTATTTATTTTATTAACTTTTTCTAGGGGACTAGTCTTACGAACGTTGCTGTACGTTGCTCTTCGGACCCAGCTGTTTGCTTAGCTGCATTGGGGATTTTATTTGGTCCTTCTTTTGTTTTCAGGGACATTTCCTTCTGCCATCTTCTTGTAAACGTTTTTCATGCTAAATTATGAGCTGTCAGGCTTCTCTGTCGCTGCATCTGGTTGACTCCGGACTACGCTTTCTTTCTTGGGGACGCTATTACTGATGTAGTCACTCGTATACAGCAGGGCGTCATCCTTTTCGAAGATGTTACCCTCTTCGAGCCTTGAGAACGTTCGCAGTTTTTTTACAGCGAAGCTGCATACCTGTACCCTCCAAGGAAATTTTCGTGTCGCAAGCAAAAAACTCCTCATACGCCGGCTGATCCCGAAGTAAGTGCAATACCGGCCCAGCCACGTTGGAGTTGAAGCAGTCGTTAAGCGCTCCCCATAGGTGGGCCGATCCCGAAGTTAGTGCAATGCGGGGCCGACCCGCGGCGGAGGTGAAGCAGGCGTTAACGTGCACTACCTGCCACAACTAAACACCTTTTTTTTGTCTAGGTTATGTTGTGGAGGCTGCGCCGAGATGAACCCAAGCGATGACGACACATCGTCAGGGAACGCCGTCCCTGCCACAGTTGCCGGCTGGAAATCCATCTTTAGCATCTTAGGTATGGCACGTGGAAGGTTCTTAGGTTATCGGCATGAAGGCGGCCACATCTGCCCGAAAGGTGAGCGCTGCGGTTCATCTGCTGTAATGGCAATTACGAAAGATGATGGTTTTTAAATGTGGCACTCTTCGTAACGGGGAAGATGGGGCGACAAACGAACCCTTCCGGCGTGCGCTTGAAGCGTGGTTCGACTGCTGACCGATGATTGGCCCACAGGCTGATGAACCGCCGACGTTGACGTACCAGACGAGACGTGACGAGAAAAACATCTAAGCGCTTAAATAAAACAAGCATACGCGACAAAGTAGCCTCCACAAAAGAAGCGCAAATGTGAAAAGCTTCGCTGATCGGGAGACGGTAACAAACAACATAGGAAAGTCCTCCCCGAAATATGCAACAAACCGCCACCACAAGGAGATTTATGATTGTTAAAAAGGCAAGTGGAGAAACTCGAAAATTATATATATATATATATATATATATATCGCAGTGCACATGAGAAACACACTAGTACAAAAGCAGACATGTGGCGGTGACGCAAATGGAAGGATTAAACGCGATAAAAATGAATGCCCGACGGAAAGTCCGAGGGCAAATTAGAACACGTGGGCTTCTCAACGTAATGCGAGTCAACAGTGCGGTTGGTAGATTTTCCAGGCTCGCGGTTCCGCGTTGCCGAACACGACGGCAGACTTGTACCGCGTGTCGGCCTATTGCCGAGGCACGGCCGCTGGTCGAGGACTCCGGGTTTAGGAATTTAGCCGGCCGGCCGCTGATTCCCAGTGCACGTTCTCGCCGCCCAGACTTCCGAATAAACTCTTCCTCTCGCCGCGGCTACCGTTGCTACCACGTGATGAGGCTACCACGTGATGAGGAAGCGGTCTGGCAACACGGGACAGCAGAAAACGAAAATTGCTCACTACAGTCTCTTAAGCGCTGCCTCTACTAGAGAAGGGGGAGGGGGGGGATTGAGTCGGCAATGCCAAGAGAGGCACCGTGCTCCCACTTTGGGACACTTAGCTTATTGTAAGCCACTCGCGCAACATTTATCTTGACGTGTGAGCTTTATTCAGATCGGCTTCCACATACGAGACCATTATTCGTGGTAGCTGTTAGCCCAGTAACTAGACGATCGTTGCTCGGCTGGTCAGTTTCGAATCTGGCATTCAATTACCATGTCTAAACCAATGAGACGTTTGCAGAAATATGAAAATTTGAAGAGATAAACAATGATAGAGGCAAGGATAGCCTGGGGCTGTTGCCTTCAGGCCCTTGTTCCAGCCTCTGGAATCCGTGCATTCCTAATCTCGTGGCGCATACCTTCCGCTAAGTAAATGGAACACATCAGCAAACATTTTATGTTTATTAAGTGGAACATAAGTAGAACGAAGGAATACCGCCTCTCACTTCTGTTGAGGTTCTTGCCTTTGTCACAGTATATCACTTAATATCATTTCATACAAGCTTAACGCAGTATATAGAAGAACTGATCCTCGTTCCCTATAACTCCAGGCCAACTAAGCAGAACGTTTTGGGAACTATGTTTCACTAAGTGAAATTTCTGTTAAATAAATATACCTCAGTGTCGGCTTTTGGGTGGACCTTTTCTCTGCTACTATGTTGCGTTCTTAATGGCTTTCCACGTTGGTTCACTTAGGTGAACTAAATTGCATAATTGCGAAAATGTTAGACTTAATACTTTCGAATGCCTCCACAATGATGCCACTACAACAAGATTACCTGCAAAACGAAAAATTCTGTGTCCTGGCTGAATGCCTGTCTTCCTTGTGTACTAATTGTGAATGCCTATACAGCGAAGACCACTAAAAAGAACTTATCCGTACAACGAAGCAGTTGAGGCGTGCCCCCATGGATAATTTGTTGCTTTACAACTAATTCACTTAGAGGTACCGCCACTGCCCTTCCCCGCTGTGACTGAGCTGCAATCAACAAGCGGTGTGCTTGAAGGGCGTGCCGATCACAGCGAGTGTTTTAGTCCTGTAGCTCAGCTGCAGAAATCGCCCAACTCAACTCACAAGCCGCCTTTTGCAACAAACCAGCGGCTGTGACCGCTTACGAGTACGTCGAGGTTGATGTCGACGTGAGTCACACGACCCACGTTATCGTTGAAAGGCACAAGGACTGGAAAGAGGCGAAGAAAGTCGGCGAAAGCAACAGTGATAAAGATCCCAAAGATGAACAAAATTTAATATTTTAACGACAGTGGTGACAGTAGGATGCCTGAACACTCAGCAGCTGTACTTCCATCGCCCACTGGTTTCACCGCGGAGCGTGCGTGAATGGCAATGACCTGAGGTCGGCCGCACTCGCTAGTTCCGTCGTAGGAAGTGCGCGAAGCAACTCTGCTACTTCTGTCACTAAGCATCTTTTCTATTCGTGTTATTGAAATGTTTTATTTGACTGAACGTTCTAGGCCATCTCTATCGGAAGCGGAACGGTGCTTGATCTTTCAACGATGCGACCTATATAACGAAGGATTTCGGAGCTTTCGAGCGCTTCGCTGTGAAGGCGTTAGACTGGAACATCCTAATCGAATTCTTCCACATAGCATCCCCCTAAATAAGCTGCACATATTTGCAACAATGTTTCACTTACTTTGGGGCGCCAGTGTGAATTGAGATCAGCAGTGTAGTTCGACCGTTGTTATAGGGAGGGTACGTTTCGTGAATGTTGGCACTCATATACTTCAATCGACCGCAGGAAAAGCTGACGGCAAGTTGTTGCGGGAAGGTGCGGCGGCCGCGGTGATTCAGCGCTGGGTTCGCACCGAGTTCAAGCGATGGCTTCAAAACGGCAGGCCGTCTCGGCTCCGCATGGCTACATCGCCATCGAACAGCCAGCGCTGGATCGACGAGGACTACGGCGCCGTATTCAGCACGGTGCTCGAAGACCCCAGTGTTAGCGCCGACGCACTGCGGCCTCCAGGAGCTGAGCATTGCTCCGAAGACGAGCTTTTCTCCTACGGGAAGCGCCCCTCGGAAAGCATTGACCAAGGTGGCGAAGCCGAAGCATCGTTTCGAGTTCGCGAGTGCCGTACAGGACTTTCGCCTTCCTCGGCGAAGCTTCAGAAGGCTGCACTGAGGTTGAAATCGCCCGCAGTGCATTGTGGTAAAAAGAGCTTGGTATCGATGCACCATTGAATTTCGTATGTGTAGGTCACAATGTTTGCGCAGTTATTTAACTGGTCGATGAAAAAGCGCGAGAAAATCCCGAAATTCTCGCTACAGCATTACTGCGCTCTGTCAGTTATAAAAGTAAAGTATTTTTGTCCCTTTCTTTTTGTGCTGGTGCGTGTGTGACATGGCTGTTTGTGATTGCGGCTGTGACTCTTAAATATGGCTGCTTCTTAGCAGCGATTTCAAATAGGTTATAGACGGCCTGTGTAAAAAGCGTGTCCAGGAATTCTCGCACTTCCGATTTACTCCAGCTTTACTCCTTTCTACACTCTGAAAAAGAACAGCGATAATCCGCGACAAATACAAGCGTTTGCGACCTGAAAGTATTTTGTTGCAAACTTCGGCGTCAGTAAAGTCTTTGTTAATGAGGATCCTCGCGAATGGTGATAAAAATAACAGGTTCTCGCAATTTTTCGTCTGTCGAACATAAAGCGAATTCGTGATGTTGTGCTTCAACATTTGTTCTGAGCTTTACGAAACCTGGTCGGGGAAGTATAAATGACAGGAAGGGCTTGCTTCAATCTTAATGAGATCCCATACCTCAGGGGTGACAACCTTTCTCGTTTATGAACCTGTGCTCAAAATTAGTCCGCAGTGTCCCTAATATAGCATTTCTTGAAATACATGAGGTCCTTTCCGGCCTTAACCACACCAAGTTGTATCAATGAGCCCATTAATTAGGCAGCAAATCGAGCGTTAACAATGCTTCGTACGAGCTGTCCTTGTTCTTTTGGTTATCGTATTGAGAAATTAAAAATATTTTTCCTTCAAATCTAAATACTTGGGGAAGGTCTGCCATGGTAGCAAAGTGGTTAGGGCGTTGTGCCGTTGAGCTTCGGGTCGGATGGAACCAGGATGGATCCCGACCGTGGGAGTCGTATTTTTATGGGCGCGAAATTCAAAAACAGACACGATTGCTTAGATTTAGGTGCACGTTAAAGAACCCCAGGGAGTCAAAAATATTTTAGAGTCCCCAACTCCTCCGTGTCTGCTAATGAGGTCGAGGTTTTGTTACGCACGACTCCAGAGGTGGAATTCACTAAGCAGCGCTGTTCGTACGCAATTTCTTAGCTCCAAAACGTTCTTACGCTGAGACAAGGGTGCAGCCGAAGTGGCAGTGCATTTAACTTACGGCGTCGTAGAGGAGCGAGGAGGAAGCAGAGCACGGATTAAACGACAATGAATGAAAGAAGTGCGGTTAACTGATATCATATTGGCACATCATGCATATATAGTTGAGGCTATGTATACTTGCACCAAATCACTGCGCACCCCCCATACGACAGCTTCTTTTTTTGAGCGCCTGCTGCAGCACCGACAAGAGTAACCGCTTTCACCCGTTCACCACACAGCCGTCAAAAGAATTACAGTGGAAGTGTTACGCATTCTTCTCACATTTCTCCGAGAAACGGGGCTGATGGACTCACGGTGACACATTTGGCGCAGAAAAAGACGCTCAGGCGGAACAATTGCCGGCCGGGTCTGCCAGGCTAACCCTGCCTGTATATACAAGGTGTCCCAGGTAACCTGAGCCAAACCTTCACAATATGCAAATGCCACATAGCTGGAAAGAACCACGATAATGTGGTTTGCCATCGCTTGGCGATACTCGGGCGATTTTTCGCATACCGCCTAATTAGATAATGTTTATTAACGAGGTTCTATAATATTATAATTAGATAAAAAGTGTCAATGAAAATATTCCATAGCAACATGAACTCACGATACAGCTTTCTGCTGCTCAATACGCGCTACATAAGTGTTTTCCGAGAGTAAAAGAAGCCCGGAAATACAAGCAAAATTGCCGCACGACCCTGGGCGCTCGAGTCACCTTGCGTGTATTTGCGGGCTTTTTCACGCTCGAAAAAAACTGTTATGTTGCACGTATTGAACAGCAGAAAGCTGTACCGGGAGTATTCTTCATCTAGCTCTGTAATTGTCTCATTGACATTCTTCATGTAATTATAATATTCGAGAAGTTCAACAATTAATACTAAATATGCAATTAGGCGGAATCCAAAGAATTATGTATCGCCAAGCGACGACAAACATTACATTGGTTCTTTCCAGCTACAAGGCATTTGCATGTTTTTAAAGTGTGGCTAAATTTACGTGGGACATAATCTATAGATAATGTATACATCACCACCACCACCGCCGCCGTATACTACAAAGCGACTAAATGTCCTTATTTCGATACTAGTTACTGAAATGAAAAAAGCTCCGTAATACATAGTTGCTATGGTCTCAAGGCAGGAGCCACAGCACATGTACACGTACGTTCACCGGTATGGTATGTGGTCGCGCTGCACACGGTTGCACCCGCCATGGCTGCTTAGTGACTATGGTGTTGGGCTGCTAAGCACGAGGTCGCGAATCCCGGCCACGGTGGTCGGATTTCGATAGGGGCAAAATGCGAAAACACCCGTGCACTTAGATTTAGGTGCACGGTAAAGAACTCCAGGTGGTCCAAATTTCCAGAGTCCACCCCTATGGCGTGCCCCATAATCAAATCGTGGTTTTGGCATGCAAAACCACATTTTTTTTTTCACACGGCTGCACGTGCGGTTCTAATGCCATGCATAGGCTCAGTGTCATTTTCCTCGGCAGCTTAACCGTCTGAGGTGCTGGTCGACGATGCCGTCGAGCACCAACCGACCACGAAACACGCGTTCCCTTCGCATTGTATCACTGTAGGGTGCACGGAGAACTATTTACAGCCCTAAAGATGTCCGACGATTACGATATCGCCTAATGCAAAATTGGAGCGCAACATTATAGGTGTTTTCATTTCGCGATATACTAAGAACCAGAAATTGAGACCCATATCGCCGCACCAGCTGGTAGCGGGCCAGTGCCGTCAGGGCCTTTGCACAGGGGGGTGGGGGGGGGGGGGAGGGCATTATGGGAACGCTGGCATTTTTACCTCCACAGGTCTGGCCCGGCTCTAGCACCTTTGTGCCCTTTATGCAATGAGAGTGAACATCTTAAACGCTTGTTTTTGACACGCCGCAGTTTCGTTAGTGAACGGAAAAGATTTTTAGGGGAACCCTTCCAAAAGCTCGGCTCGAATTTGCCACTTCCTGCAGTTCTTTCCATTGGGGCATACCTTACTGGGTTACAGCCACAGGAACGTTTGTGAAGCCCTCTGCATCTTTCTGCGTGAGACAAAAAGAATCGTATGCTAGAATTCTTCTTAATAATTAATATGCTTAGTAATCTTAGATAATTGGTTATTAATATCTGTAACGGTAGACAGTTTAAATCCAATCTGCAGGATACTTATTTCATTTCACCCTAATTTACTCAAAAAAATTGATAACAAGTTCTTCACCGCGCGATTCATGGCCGATCCCCCAGAGTGGGTTGCGCCACCTGACTAGGCAACAACACGAACAAGAATTTGGTACCAAAATCACCGCACTGACTGGCAGTGGGCCAGTGCTTTTACCGCCTTCGCAGAGGTCGCAGAGAGAGGGTCAGTATGGGAACGCTACCATGATGATCACCATCGGAGCCAGCTGTGAAAGAAGACGACGACGAAGGCTCGAGCTGTAGCACAAGCGTGTTCGCGGGGTTAAACTTGACCGTTGTCAGGGACAGGCACTACATGTCTATTACCTACCACCCAAAAAAGTGTCATGACGAGCATTAAAATTCAGGCGATAACGCGCATACAGAAACATAGCCTATCAGAAATTAAGCAGGAGTTCGCCGCACATCATTAATGTTGCTGCCTTCCACAGCAGCGCACGCTCTATACAATTCCGCACTGAAATAGTTCAATGCACTCTGAGATGACAAATCAGAGCGCGCCACAAAGATATAAGCACGCGCCAACAGCGCGTTCCAGCGCTTACCGGCGTCACCTGTAGCCGCGCAGACAGACATAATTATGTTCCTAAGACTGCTACACTCATATCGTAGAAATGTCTTCTTAAGTCGTCATCTGCGACGGCTGTTCAGGTTTCGTGAAACGACTTGCGCTTACTTTTTGGCGGAAGTTCGCACCAGCGCTACCTTTACATGTACGCATATTTTCGACTACAGCGCTTGTCTTTGCAGCGGCGGACATGGCAAGCTTCCTGATCTTACGGACAGTTCTAGCTTTGTGAATACGCTTCTTCTGTAACATATTTCTTATGCCAAAATTTTCTCGCGAGTTCGCTTAGTGTTCGCCCGAGAATTTTATTTTTTAGAGCACGGCTACTTCAGGAAAGAAATAAAAGTAAAAAGGAAAAACATTAACCTTCAATTGTCTTTCATATTAGAGCAAAATTACTACTGCGAAGACGCCATGATTGGCGAGGCTTCTGAGGCTATTCGAAGGGGGCTGCGAGACAAAACTTCAGATATGAGACAGTGGTAAAGGGAATAATCCACAACGACGTCGAATTTCCCACAATGACAGCGCTTACATTAACAAACCATGTCAATCTCGAGTTTTGCGTTATCGAAATGTGAACGCCGCTGTACACATATCTTACACACGCCTAATTTGAATGTCGTTCAATATAAAATCACTATATATATATATATGTGTGTGTGTGTGTGTGTGTGTGTGTGTGTGTGTGTGTGTGTGTGTGCACACAGCCTTCCATATATATGAACTTATTATTACTTGAATGCTTATGACAATAAATGTGTAAATGCATTATATCGGAGTAACCTTTGTTCTTCAGAGCAGGCTCTACATATCTATACCTATTATCTGCAACATGCTTCCACACACCCAAAACCAGAGCCATGATAAAGTAAGGATATCGCAGATACTTAAAGGACAGTACCATTTGTCGGTTTGTGGAACACTATTCCAGATAATAGTTACACCTGCTTTTTTTAAATCAGCTAGGCAATAAGACCCATTGTACGATACATTGCGCATTGCCTTCAACATTTTTTCGAAGTTCAGAGGGAGTTTACTACGCAAAACTTTCATTCTTGGTGTAAAGTACGCTTCATGTCTAACTGCAACGAAGTGGTTTATTCATTTTCTTCTCATCCGCTTTGGAGGAATTTGACACAAAGTTGATCTAGACCTCCGTGTCGTCACAAATGGCTGAAAGCAACCTTGAGGTTTGTTTCAAAATCACTGACATTGCGTGAAAATAGCGGACGCGAGAACGACATGGCAATTTACTACACGCAGTGTCCTTTGATATCTGCGTTTAGGCGATGAAATGCAATTTTTACCATAGCAACCACGAGGCGACGCAGCGTACATAGCAACCACATACATGGAGACGCAGCGTTTGGTACGTAACCGTGGTATTTAAATTTAAAATTTTCTTTTTCACCTTTGTAACATAACCGTAGGCAATAAAAGCGACCGTGAAGAGCGATTATGCCTCATAGCTGTATTCCGGTCTCAGGAGGATATGTACACGCGTAGGTACTATAGAGTAATAGCGAATAACTCTCTTTGCCTGTTTCGCCCATTTTCTTGTTCTTCTTCTTCTGACCACACACTGGCTCTTTCCCACTATTGGCGATTGGTCGAGAAGCAGGCGGTTTCACGTGTGCAATTACTAGATTGTATTGAAAATAAAATTTGCATTACGGAGCATCGGTTAAAGAAAGATGAATTCAGAAATTATAAAAAAAAGTATTCTTAAAGATTTAAACATAAAATAATTCAACACCGACAAATTAAATACAAGAAATGATTGACAATTATGAAATGTTCGTCGTTCGGCGCGGGTGGTCGATGGTCGGGGGGTCGCACTCGACAAGAATACATACCTTCGTTGGTTCGTCCATTCGCTCGTTGGTTCATTCGCATGTTTGTTCGTGTCTTTGGTTGGTTCGCACGGCTTATTCGCTTGAGTTGACGATCCTCAACAGCCTTTGGATTGGATTGGATTTCCTTCTTCGTATAACTTCTCTTTCTTTTCTTCACTTTGTCCCTACTACAGCCGGATTCCTGGCCACTACACTGCGGTAAATGTCTGCAGCGGACTACACACCGAGCGCTACACGTATCGCCTGGTGTGTGTCTCCCTTATTCGTGTACGTGTTTCTTAGGATCAGGCTTAGTGTAAACCAACAAGCCCGATTTCCCGTTCTATTAAGTTTTATATGACCACAAAGCTGACAATCACACTCACAAAAAAGAACATGCGCCTGTTCATGCTCTACTTCCCGGTTCACTACTTATTCCACTGAAACTATTTCTCGAAGTCCTTTGATAACGTAACTTTAAATCTGTTCTACAGTAATGCCTCTTTCATATTTTACTTCCTTTGGTCTGACTGCTCGCTCGCATTCTTTTCTATTTTTTTTTTCTTATGCTGGTCTTTATCATTGTCCTTACTTTTTCCCTTTCGCGGTTTTGAATAAGAGTTTACTCTATACTACCTCTTGCCGCCCGATTCCTGGGCTATCCTTCTTAGCCGGCACGTGCCATAAATGTTGATTATCATCAGCAGCAACAGCAGCGGAATTCCCGAGCTCGAGCCAGGCGCCACGCGAACATTCGGCCATCTCGGTATTATTCGAGGAGCAGGCACTTGGCAGGCAAAGCCGTTGAGTTCTCTTTGCCGAAATGGCGTTTCGCATCTTCGTCGGCTGCTGCATTTTCGGCGTGGGATGGTACGCGGTGGACAAGGTGCGGCCCGGGCTGCTCCCGCAAATTAACGTGGCCGGCAGGATCGCAGCCCTCCGCAGTTCAGCGGTCCCTGCAATCGAGGACAAGGAAGGGAAGGACACAAAGGACACCGCCATCAAGGCAAGCCGACAGTTTGAAACCGCGAGCGCTGTCCAGTTGGAAGCGAACGCGAGCCTTTTGAGACAGAGCCTGGAAGCGATGACTCGCATGTAATACGTGCCCGGCTACCGATGTTCACAAAAATTCTCCGCAGGGAACCGGCGTTGGTGAATCCGGCTCAGCGACTCAAGGCCTCGAGGCACCTGCCGGTGATCTTGGAGTGGAATCTTTGGAGAACATTGATGACAACGCTGGTAAGCGTTTACTATCCAAGCGGACTCAGTAAAGGCCAAAAAATAATTTCTCAATCATTTTGGTGTCGCTCAAAGGAAAAAAAGAGACTTCAGAATATGTTTTGTGTGGCACCCCATACGTAGAAAATTATTACACTTTCCAAACCGGTGTAAGTAGTGCTCACTGAAACCGCAATTTAGTGCGGCAATACAAAACAAATAGTTATCAAGCAAAAACAATGTACCACGTAATTCATGGCGCACCTGTGGTGTGTTTTGGTAGCAAATAGTAATGAATGTCGTCTTTACGCTATCTGGAAGTACATAGCGCAAAATAGTGCTTTTGTGGCTCATAATAAAAAGCCCGAGCACCACGGCTTCTTTGACATCGCACTGGAAGATGTTTATTACTTTTATTGATAAACTACCACTGTCTGAGACTGCACTGCCTGATAATGAACTGTTTCAGATTTCCTTTCACCTTTAGTTCCTCTTATGGAGCGTAGGAAGAGCACAGTGACCTGTTACATTTGAATATAGCTTTCCTTAATGCTAGCATTGAACACGAAAGGCAGTGCGTGAGCTAAGGAGAAAAGCTGGTCTTCGGCCTTCAAAAGACTACGTAAGCGATTATCTCTTTTCTGTGTCTTTTCCTTCGTTTCTTAGCCTTGAATGCACTGAAATATTTCACGCAGCACTCATCCTTACAGAGGATTCTTTACCGCACTCAAGTTCAAATAAATAGCCGATGACTTGGCCGAATAGGCTGCAACAAACATCCCTCGGCATAAAATATAGAAAGATGATTGACAGCAAGTGACAAATGGCTCTGTGTAAATCCTAGCTACAGCTTCCACCACGATCTGGGAGATACTCATGATATAATTAACGCAAACCAAGTCGTACGGAAATCAGGTGTAGCGTTTAGTTGTGCAATACGAAAAAAGAGTAGCTGCTATGACATCAATGACAACATTCTACTTGCATTGAGCTTTCACCAATCCGTTGAAAAGTTATCATGCCTCGTTCTTAAGAGTATTAAGTAACAAATCAATTGCTTTACAACACAGCACACTGTACTTGGAGAGACACCTCTGCGAAGAGAAAAAAAATGTTTGGGCTCATCCCTCTTCTTCGAAAACAACTTCACACTCTGCATTTTTTTTTTTGTTACACTTACCAAAGATCAAGTTTTTACTCGACCCGCTTTAGCTTCCAAATACACAAGGCATTCTCAAGGCCAATGCACTCTTTTAATTTTTATTCTTATTTAGGTGTGCGAAAATATCCTTATTTTCTTTCCCAAGAAGCATTACTTCTCGTAGCAAGAAACAATGTAGTAGTACTCCGAACATATTTCTAGCGCAAGGTAAAGTTTATCAGGTTCAAATAGAATTGTTCGGAATACTCCTGACTAAATTATTATGGCTGGTGCAATCGAACTACATTTGAACGTCCCGAAACTGGATGAGGCTCATTGGCACCCTGTTTTCTTTGCGATTCCTTTCTGGTGGCAGCGCGCGTGTGGTCGAGGGCGCGAACCATTCTTTCCGAACGCATGATGGACGCACTGGTGTCCACTGAGTTGCAACATCTTGTCCGAACCACCTGGGCAGCTGTGCAAGACAGGAAGTGGGTGCCAGACATTGGCTACGACAAGGCATGCCTCCTGCTGGCGTCAATACTGTGCCTCATCATTGCAACGTAGGTTTTCGCCGTGCTCTTTTTTCATCATCCTGAATAACGCTTGGCAGGTTGTTGTCTACCATTGATTGATTGATTGATTGACTGATTGATTGATTGATTGATTGATTGATTGATTGATTGATTGATTGATTGATTGATTGATTGATTGATTGATTGTGGATAGATAGATAGATAGATAGATAGATAGATAGATAGATAGATAGATAGATAGATAGATAGATAGATAGATAGATAGATAGATAGATAGATAGATAGATAGATAGATAGATAGATAGATAGATAGATAGATAGATAGATAGATAGATAGATAGATAGATAGATAGATAGATAGATAGATAGATAGAAAAAGTCCGTCCGTCTTTCTGCATGATGGGCTGGGGGATTCAAAATGACGCGTGCGTCAGTCACCCGCCGGTTATCCAAATAGGCAGTGGTGGCCCGAATCACCTATTATGTGGGGATGACCTCGATAGGGGTAGAAGCACTTTACTAGCGTGTAGGTCGCATAATGGCCGCACACCTGACCGGTAGGTGACCGGTCGGTGTCCGGCGGCCACTTTAGTCTCCATTCCAGGGCCGCGGCACGTGATCTACAACAAGGCCCACTGTGGTTGGACAAGGGGCATTCAGAGACTATTTCAGTAATCTATTGGAACCCCTTTTGAGATGAGAACCCGCACATGCAGCCAAGCACCAGGCGGGGTGCATCTGCACTTCAAAAAAAAATATGCGGAAACAATGCACTTTTTCGAACCCATTTGAAGCGAACCTTTCGGGAAGCGGGTAAAGCAATGCTCTCAATTCGCTCATTTCATTCCAGCCTTTCTGACTTGAATAAAATTGGCACGAGGGCATAAGCTGTAGCACGCCTGTGCTACGCAGTGCAACAACTCTTGTATTTATTCTTACTTATTGTAAATGTACCGCCCACGTCTTTGGCAGTCACACATTGTGGGTATGTGCCATATGGAAAGCATCATCATCATGAACATGTGCCGAACATCTCCAGGAGATAGTTGGCGTTGGCAAAGATGTGCCGCCCGCTTCTTGTCCAACCACCCATTTGTGAGTATGTGTCGTGGTATGGAGATCATCATCAACAGGAGTTGATTATACTGATGAGTGAGCTAGCATTGCCACTATAGATGTATACGTGCGATTCTGGCCAATTGGTTATAGCATCAGGCTTAGACTTAGGCCACGGGGTATGCTCCCAAATACATACATGGTGGTGTCAAAAAGTTCCGAGGCCACCTTTTTTTTGTAAAAAGGCATATGTTTAAGTGCAACCAAATACTGTCGCCTATGAAATAGCTCCCTTCTGCAGCAATAAAACACTCCCAGGGTTCTTGCCACTTCGCGAATGTGTCCGTCTTTCTGGAATGTGATGTCTTTCTGCAAGGACTCGAGCACACTATGGTGAGTCGAGCTTGATCAGGACAATTTGTCCCGTATGGCTACTTTCAAGTTTCGTCTTCGATGTTAAAATTAAATTATTGGGTTTTATGTGTAAAAACCATGATATGATTGAGGCACGCTGTATTGAGGGACTCCGGAAACTTGGACAGCCTGGGGCTCTTTAACCTGCCCCAAAATCTAAGCGAACTGATGTTGTCGCATTTCGCCTCCATCTAAATGCGGCCGCCGTGGCCGTCATTCGATACCGCGATCTCGAGATTAGCAGCTCCACACCATAGCCACTAAGCAACCACGGCGGGTGACCTTAATGTGGCTAAGAAAGGGAAATAAGCGCAAACAAAATCTGACAAGTAGTATCGAAACGATGTTATTTTTGCGAGTAGCTCACATGTGCGGAGTGATCTGTGTCAAGGTGTATCGTCGTCATGCAGCATGCAGCTTATTGCCCACCCCTCACCGGGCCGGCTTCCCCCAGACGCCCTGAAACTTGGCAGTGAAACTTGCTCTTCATAGTCTGGGCCATTCGGTACGAATTCCCTACGCACAACAGCGTGACTGCCTCCCCAAAAAAACGCACAAGAACCATTCTCTTTGTCGGGCTGCGGAAATGTCTATGCCCTTTTTGCGGTGGTGCAAACGTTGTCCTTTTTCACGGCGACATCAATTGCTTCGTCTCGGGGTTGTGCTCGTATATGTAAGTTAGGTCATTGCTCGGTAAGTTACTTGCCGAGCAATGACCCTCAACGTGAGATAGGTGATTCGTAAGGATTCGCATGCTTATTTCGCTCTCTCAAAATGAATAAGAACCCAGCTGAAGGGTCGCCATTTAGACACGATTCCTTAAATAAAGTCCGCATCGTAAAAAGGTGTTCTACTTGTAACAGTAACAAAGACCCCGGGACGTATTTGGAATTTGGCAGGAGCTCTTGGAGTGCTATATTGCTGTACAAGGAGACCATTTAGAAGGTGGAAGTGTTTATGTGCATATGGGTTAATTCATTTCTCGAAGTTATGGTACAAGCACTAACTTTTTTTAATGTGCCGCTAGTTTGTAAGCTAGCTTTCATCGCAAAAGGACAGGCTGAATAAATACAGAATAACAGTCACATATTAGAAATATTTTGTTAAATAAAGAGTGACCAATATTAAACCAATTAATACAAGTGTGCATTAGAGCACTTGTAATATCACATTAGACACATGATACGAAATGTTTTTATGTGTCTTTAATTATAGTTGGATCTCGAATGAGGAGCTGGGCACACGTCGTGCTTGACTTTTTATTCCCTTACACAGTTCGAAACGTGTCGAAACCCGCCAGTCTCACATATTCGCAGCAACTGCTTGTCAGCATGTCATTCATAATGAACAGTTGAACACTGCATACTTAGACAGGTCACTACAAATCTACAAGGCCAGCGGCACGGCTTTCACCGAGCCAGTGCGTAAATAACGAAGAAATTGTGTGCCAATAAAGAAGACTCTTTGACGTTTACAGGAGGTTTGCACGAATTACTGAATGTCGTGCTTAGGCGAACAGCTGAAACGGCTCCAGTTACACCACGTGGTACAATAAACTTGGCGAAGTTGATGAATTGCTGCGGTGGAAAAACTATCGCCACCAAAGCTTTAGCATAATTAAGGGAAATGCAATGCTCTCTTAGGCTGCTTGTTCTTGTGAACCAAGAACTCTCACTTCTCGGTTGGCCAATAAAGCAGTAAACTCGGGCAGCACATAACGTTATGAAGTTTAGCCAACCGTAACAGCCAGAGACAGCGAGAAAAAACATAGTAAGGAACGAACAAACAAAAAAGAACGGCCAAAAGGAAGCAATGCCAGGAGCAAGGAATGGTATCACCTTTCCCGCATTTAATTTGCTTCTCGGTAACTTTACATTCACATAAAGTTAGAAGGACCAACGCAATTGTAATATCAAAAGACCGAACTCACATCCTTCACAAATACCGCAGGATGATCTGTCCGATGACTTCAAGAACTCCGCTAGCAGCGCCACTTGCAAAAATTCTGCATTGCCCTGTAAATGAGCACGCTTTCCCAAAAACATGCCATTTTACTCCGAGTACAGGCACCGCTGATCAATGAGCTAGTGAGGTAACGGCCACTTGCAAGTTAAATCGTTGAAACATAATGTTGCTCGTGGACACAACCTTCTTTTTCTATAGAAACCCCGTACGCGCGGACACGGTCGCGCAGGCGTCACCACGCTTATATAGACGCATACCTTGAAATGTTCGCACTTGTTTGTGCCACTGCTCCAATAAAGTAGTTTCGCAGGTGAAGCAAGGCTCCATGAGAAGGTCAAAGAGTCTGACGGCCTCGTACTGTTGGCTTAGCCGGAACGTTAAACATGGCAGCTTGGACGAAGCCCATGATGCTGTGAATTTTCAGCTGTCCTACGTAAATAAGTAAATACCTACAAAAAGAGAAACTACTCTTTGACATATTTTGCTTCAAAGCAGTTTGATTCACATGAATATCATCTTCGGTCCAGATAAAATATAGGCAAAGCAGTTATAGCTGGAACCTATGTGAAAGAAGACTAGGAGTGTAACACCAGCAAGAAGGTCGAACGAAGGAAGAGCCCATGCGCAAGGACCTTCTGTCTACATAGGTTAAACTGCGTAACTTGAGCTTTTTATAACTGTTTCACTTACTCGATCGAACGTATGTGCAACAAAAACAATAGAGAGTTTTAGTATAGCGTAAAATCCTTGCGTTAGCGTTAGCGTGCGACGCAACGCTAATGCAAAGAAAGACTGCACTGCGCGGCACAAGGTAGTGTTTTAGAATAGCGGAACGGAGAAAAGCGTTAACGTTAACGCAAACAAATACAGCGCCATCTAGATGTAAAAACACAAAGTACTGGAAAGCCAAATCCACACGAAATGTCGAGCTTATCCAATGCCGAATCCGCAAGTGTGTCCCGAAGTCAAGCTTATCAAAAGCCACAGTCGCTGCGTTAATTACGCATGTAGGTGTTTGGTTTGAGCGTTGTTTTGTCGAGAGTCGCGAAACACACCGATTAATCTTGGCATGCCGCGATCGAGTGCTCTGTGGGACCCATATTACGTGTCCTTTTTAAGTTGGGATGACATAGACGCCCTCATGCTTCGGGAATGAGAGCGACCGCGCAGGTTATACGTGTCCTCAAGATCCACTCAACGTCGAAGCTATACCGGAGGGGACGTTTCGCCGGCAATTTCGCTTCCAGAAAGCAGATTTCCCGCTTCTTTCGAATTTTTTGCAGCGGACGCCCACCTTGACTTCCATCCGAATGGGTTCAAGGCGAAAACCTCCTTCACGAGGTTCATATCGTCGTCGTTGGTAAAACGCACACGCATTGTGACCACAGCACCGACCACACTACTGTGTTTTGCCGCGGAAAACATGACATGCATCGGCTTCACATGCGGCTTTGCAGGAAGTGAACGAGCGTAATACACTTGGTCGCCATCTCGAGGCGGATACAGCAAACATGAGCAAACATTAGCAAACCCTCTAGTTAAGCCTACTGCCCGGCTAATCGAGGACGTATATCGCAAACAACGCCTATTTGTCACCTGTGCGCCGCTGCCGAAGCATCATCACACAAATCTAGGGCGAACACGAGCATTAGTGGGGAAGGATAGAGCCTAGCAGTGCAGGCAGACGACTCGATAGATCCGAAGCGGGCTGCTCTCACTTCGACTGGCGCCGCCATCTTGCCGTACGTAAGGCTCCCCTTGCGTGCGTTAGCGTTCAACGTTAAATCCTGAAAACAGCGTACGTACGTAAGAGCTCCAGCAGCGTTTACGTATAGCGCATGCGCAGTGTGGTGCACGCAACGCTAACGCTAACGCTAACTCTTTGCGTTTGCTGCTTTACGCTATACTAAAACTGTAATAAGTCAATCAATCAATCAATCAACCTATCCATTCGTACATTTCGTCAACACATAATACCTACAGAGGGGTCTTAGGCCAGTTGAGTGTTACATTTAAGTATTCTTTTATTACTTGCGTTGCTCATTCAAGCGAATGAAAAATATTGGCCCAGGTGGTGTTGTAAAAGTGGCCCAAAGAAAACCACAAGCAATGCCGACACATTGCCAGCGAACCCCATTCATGGCATGGCTGTCGACTGGAAATCCAACTTCAGCATGTCCGATATGGCTCGTCTAAACATTCACGGTTATCGACATGAAGGCGGCTACATCTACCCGAGAGGTGAGCACAACGGTCACTACAAAAGTTAATTAGCTCCCCCAATATTTACCTTGACGTAAAGGGTTTTTCGGAATGGCCTTCGTCTGGGAGACTGTTTCATTATAGCGATCAACCCTTAACTGGGCAATCGTTGCTCACACGCGGTACTCACCTAAAATATTCAAACAAAACAGGAATATTTAGCAATAACTGAGTCCTTTACAAATATAAAACAGTATATGTCTACTTCTGTAACCTGAGAATCCAGCCTCATTTTCTAGTGGAGGCATCGATTTCTATACACTCTGAATCTCGTTCCACATAACTGCCACAAGGTAAATGAACGTCGGTGAAAATGGGTTACATTTTAGAGGTGAAAATAATGTGGCACAAATCTTCCTGAGCGACGCCTCTTCCTTAAGGTGGTTGAGCTGCTGTGTCGTCATTATTCCGTCTCGTTTTTTGTTTTTTTTATCACGCTATTCTTCGTCAGTAGGCGATACCAACTCACCCAGCATTTTGTACTTCTTGCCAATGTTACCGTACATTACTGATAAGAACTTTCCGCGAAATTTTAGTAAGCGGGACATCCCCATCTCGCTCCTTACAAGTTTAACCAAGTGTAACTTTCGTATGAGCGGAACGTCCATCAGCGTCGGCTCTTCGGTGAAGAAGATTGTTTCTGCTGCTGTGTAGCTCATTTAGTTGCTTTCCAGATCGGTTCCACTGCGCAAGTGGAATATATTTGCAAAAATGCTACACTTAATGTATTGAAGCTATGTGGAGCGAGATGAAGCGAGTAGTTCGACCGCTGTTCAACACTCTATATGAAATAGTTGCAACATGAATAAAGTGCTCATATCTTTTTTCTCTCTCACTCTTTTCCATTTGACCTCAGGAATAGCAGCCGCCCAGTTGTCGAAGGAAGATGCGGCGGCCGCGGTGATTCAGCGCTGGGCGCGCACGGAGTTCAAGCGCTGGCTTCTAGACCGCACGTCGTCCCGGTCCAGCATCGACACTCCGCCGCCGAACAGTCAGTGCTGGATCGATGAAGACTACGGCGCCGTTGTCAACACGCTGCTCGAAGATTCCAGTGTGAGCGCCGACGCTCTGGGACCTCCAGGAGGCGAGCGTTGCTCCGACAACGAGATTCCCTCCGAGAAGCGCGTCTCGGAGAAAAAATACGAAGGTGGCGATGACGCAGAATCGCGTCCGGATATTCGGTGCCGCAGGGGGCTCTCGCTTTCCTCTGCGAAGCTCTCCAAGGCTGTACTGAGGCTGAAGTCGCCCGCAGTCCAGCACGCTGCGAAGGGCCCGGCATCCACGCCACCTTGAACTTAGTGGCCGCGTGGTAGAAATTTTAGGTCTTTTTACTGGTCAATTAAGGGGCCACAGAGGAACAAAATTCTGGCAACTAAAATATGACCTATCAGTTAAAACGGAACACTTGTCCTCTTTTTGTGCGTATGTGTGAGCGTATGTGTGCGTGCGTGCATATGCGCGTATAAGGAGGTTCGCAGGGGGTGGTTACTTTGCCTCATACACTGAAGTACATTCTGATTTTCTACCCTTGTTTGAAGAAAGTTCAACACGCTGCAAAATGGAAACTGGTTCACCGGTGCATCGAGAAAAGAATTGGCGTGAAGAAATTCTGCCAAAGAGTGCAGTTGTTGAGGCAAACCCTCTTGTCGATATGGCTTCAGCCTGAGGTTTTTCTTGTTGAGCCCGTATTTATCGTGCAGCCTCATTTCTCGTGCGCGCTGGCATCCTTTCTTGCATAATTCGAGATGTCTGCTCTAGTGTCTATTATCCCATCCATGCCTGATGGGACTGTGTAGCGTACGAGCCGGCTTGTAGAAAGTATTCCGGTTCTGTTTTACAGGCTGAATAAGTTTATATGTGGCGGGCACACCTTTTCGGCACGGAACTGATTACTTGGTTCGTTATATGCGCTAATGATATTGTTGCAAGAAGAAAGCAGGCCCACGGGTGTAAAATGTAGATTTACAACTGGTGTATATGACGTTCAGGCAACTGCCAGACTTCGTCTTCCTCTAGTCTAAATCAACTTCTTCCTTCCCTTCACCGTAACATCACCCTCCCGGCGGGGTAGCTCCGTCCCGGTGCAAGTTATAGAGCCTCACTTATTGGGGGGACATAGAGCTTGAGCCTGGTGACGTGGAAGGAAGGAAGGAAATCAACTTTATTCAGGTCCTGCAGGCCACGAGAGCTTTGGGCTCTCGTGGAGTGGGCGTACAGACATTGACGTCTTTAGACAACATCGCTGGTGACGTTGGGAGGCACTGAAGGCTGACCGACTGGGGCGATCTCATATGTTACGTCGGACAGTTGGCATAAGATCTGGTACCGACCAGAATAGCGGGAAAGGAGTTTTTCCGACAAGCCGACGCGACGTGAAGGCGCCCAGAGAAGGACAAGGGAACCAGGTGAAAAATTGTGGTCTTGGTGCCAAGGTCGTAGCGTCGCTTTTGAGAAGCTTGCGAGACTGTGAGGCGATGACGGGCGACATCTCGGGCCTGGGCGGCTAAGTCAATAGCATCGCGAGCGTAACCAGTGCTGGGTGATTGTACTGCGGAAGGTAGCAACGTGTCAGAGGGCAAGGTGGGGTCGCGGCCATACAAAAGGTAAAATGGTGAAAATCCGGCAGTGTCGTGACGGGACGAGTTGTATGCGAAAGTGATGTATGGTAAAGCGACATCCAAGTCGCGGTTATCGTCGGAAACCTACATGGCCAGCTTTCCAGTTAGTGTGCGGTTGAGTCGCTCGGTGAGGCCGTTCATTTGAGGGTGGTACGCGGTAGCAATCTGGTGTTCTGTAGAACAGGAGCGGAGCAGATCATGGACGACCTTCGATAGAAAGTAGCGGCCGTGATCGGTCAGCAACTGGCGAGGGGCGCCGTGGTGCAGGATGACAGAAGTCGGCGACATCTGTAGTGCAGCTGGTTGGCAGCGCTTGTGCGATGGCATATCTCGTGGCATAATTGGTCGCTACAGCAATCCATTTGTTTCCTTTGATAGAAATTGGAAAGGTGCCAACGAGGTCGAGGCCCACACGGAAGAAGGGTTCTGTAGGGATGTCAATTGGTTGAAGCAAACCAGCGGGAGGCATCGCAGGCGTCTTCCGTCGCTGACGCAGGTCGCAAGAAGCGACATAACAGCACATAGAGCGATAAATGCCGAGCCAGAAGAAGCGGCGCCGCAGACGGTTGTAAGTACGAGTGATGCCCAGATGTCCAACAGCAAGAGTGTCGGGAAGTTGCTGGGGCACGGCGAGTCGAAGGTGCTTGGGAACGACTAGGAGGAGCTCTGGGCCATCAGGATGAACTCTACGATGGTATAACGTTGCATCGCGCAAGGTGAACATACGGAGGGACGGGTCATTGGGCGAGGAGCTTAGGCGTGCCATAAGTGTTCGAAGAACAGGATCTTTGCGATGCTCGTCGCTAATATGGAGGAAGCCGTAACAATATATTATAAACTCTGGCTCTTAGAAACGGGTTTGTCGCAACTGGGTCTCAATCAAGCGAGAGGGCGCCTGTGTAGATATCGTGTGCTGTGATCCTCGTGGTTCCTCAAGCGAGGCGTTCGAAACCCCATGCAGCGCCTGCCACCGCCCCTTATAACAGGCGCTGCGACCAGAGGCTCAACATTTCAACGACAGCCTCTTGTAGCGCTAGCTGTCACCAGGGAAGAACGCGAAAACGCTCCCCTTACCACTGCGCCACCATGCGGTACAGAACGGCACTACCCTGACAGCGGTACCGCTATACTGTCATACGATGCGCTTGCGCGTTGTCGCACGGGCTCTGTCTTGAAAGCAATCTGCTTTGGGGGCTCAGTCACGGCCGCGGGATAAAACAAGAGCAGTGGTGTTCTAAGTGGGCCGACAGCTCGTAGCTTTGCGTGCGCTGTGTTCTCACCGCTCAGTCTGGGTCGAAGCGATAGGCAGCACGAAGGTGACTTCACTCGCTGCTGCTGCCGCGATTCCTCACGCCAGCGTTTTGACAGCGGGTGTCCACGGTCATCAAGTTTGTTGTCTTCATGCTTGCGTGTGAGCGCTGGCACCATGCTAGGCAATTTAGATACTAAGCGCATGTTTACAACGGGGCCTTCTGCTCCGGTAGCTGCTGTGTAAGGCGCAGCCGCACAAGCCCTCTCTTATATACGATCTGCGATGCAGACAATGTAAGCGTCCAGGCGCACCGAGGGCCGATAGCATCGTCATTGCTATAGTACCCGTGGGCTTCCGCGTCACCTGTGTTCACGAACTGAAACGGTTTTATTCCTTTCACCTCAACGAATAACAATTTACTGCAAATTATTTCCTGTGGCTCGATTCCGAGCCTAAGGTGCAACGTACAGCTAAGGTGGATAACCTTAGTTGGCACTTGTCATAAATGCGAACCATCATCATCATCATATTCATGGCCGAGCTCGAGCTAGGCGCCACGCGAAGAACATACGGCCATCTCGGTATTATTTGACGAGCAGGCACTTGGCAAGCAAAGCCGCCGAGTTCTACATACCTAAATGGCGCTCCGCTTGGCCGGCTGCTGCATTTTTGGTGAGGGATGGTACGCGGTGGGCAGAATGGTACCCGGCCTCCTCCCCCAAATCTAGGTTATCGGCACTATCTCAATAATCATCCGCACTTCAGGAGCCTCTGCTATCGAGGACAAGAAGGGCAAGGACCCAAAGGACGCCGCCATCGAGGCAAGCCGACATTCTGAAACCGCGAACGCTGTCCAGTAAGAAGCGAACGCGAGCCTTTTCGGGCAAGCCTGGGAGTGATGACTCACGTGTAATACGTGCGCGGCTAATGATGTTCACAAAAATTATCCGCAGGGCGCCGGCGCTGGGGAATCCGGCTCAGCGACACAAGGCCACGAGGCACCTGCGTTGATCGTGGAGTGGGATCTTTCCACAACATTAATGCCATCGCTGGTAGGCGTTTACTAACGGACCGGTCTCAGTATAAGGCAAAAATAATTGCATGAGCACTTTGGTTTCACTAAAAGGATAGACTGCAAGATATGTAGTTTTCTGTTGCACACATGAAAAAAATTATTACACTTCCCGCGCTTGCTAAGGACAGAAGTGTTTCTTCGGCCTTCAAAGGTCTATGTAGGCGATCACGCTTTTTTGTGTTTCCTTGGTTTCTTAGCCTTACTTGCACTGAACTGTTTGAAACAGCTCGCATTGTTATCCGGGATTCCTTACCGCAGTCCAATTCCAATTATATAACCAGCAGACTTCCCGGCCGAATATGCTACATCAAACAACCCTCCGGCATAAAATATAGAAAGAATATTGGCGGGAAGTGAAAAATTGTTCTGTTGAAATCGTAGTTGCATGTTTCAGCTCGACCTTAGATATACAACGTATATAGTTAACGCGAACCGAGTCATACGGAAATCAGGTGAAGCTTTTAATTATTGTGAAACGCTAAACGGAGGGTGCTGCAACGCCATCAACCACAACATTTCACTTCAATTGTGCTTTTTCTTATTCGCTGTAAAATTGCCATGCCGTGTTGTTCTTACGACTATTCAGTAACAAGTGAATTTCTTTACAGGAGAGCGCACTGTAGTTGGAGAGGTCACATTTGCGAAGAGAACGATAATTTTTTTTTTTCTATGGACATAGCTCTTGTTTCAAAACAACTTCGCCCTTTGTATTTTCAAGCGAAGCTTGTTTTGGCTAACAAGTTTCAGTGGCGTTTCACAGGGCGTTGTATACTATGCCTTTCCGAACAGTAGTACCCTGCCAGCGGTACCACCATACTGTCCCATGGATGAGCTGCGCGGGGTCGCGCGGGCTTTAGATTGAAAGCGATCTACTTTGGGTGTAGGTGGCCCGGCGGCCCCTAGCTTTACGTGCGATGTCTTCTCACCCCCTGCTTTGGGTTGAAGCGATAGATAACATGAAGGTCACTTCGCTCAGTGATGCTGCCGCGATTCCTCAGGCCAGCGTTTTGGCAGCGAGTGTCCACGGTCATCGAGTGTGAAGTGTTCATGTTGGCCTGTGCCTCCTGGCACCATGCTTGGTAATTCAGATAGCCAGCGAATGTTTACAACAGGACCTTCTACTCCGGTGGCTGGGGCGTATAGCGCGCCCGCGCAAGGCCCGTCTTGCGCACGATCCGCCATGCGGACAGAGTAGGCGTCTATGCGCTCCGAGGGCCGATGGGGTCGTGTGCGCTGTAGCACCCATACGCTTGCGCGTCACCCGCTTTCGCAAAGTGAACCGTAACTAAATTTTTATTTAAATGTGTAAAAATAGGTTGGCTTATTTCCTGTAGGACATTACCGTTTGCAATACCCTCGTGAAATTTCGCCTGGCCAAAACGATACGCAAGGTTATGGTACTCTGAAATATTTCTGCCACAAGAGAAAATTAATGACATACATACGGGTTGGTTCCCTATACTACTAATTTCATTTACCTTGCTTCTGTAATCGAAGTAGATACAGACGTTCTCATATTGGAGAAGACTCAGTGGCACTCTGTTTACGTTTTCTTTCTAGTGGCAGTGCGCGCTTGGTTAAGGGCACTAGCTATTCTGCCTTAGCACATGTTGGGCACACTGGGGTCCATTGACTTGCAACGCTGATCTCCAAGCCGCTTTGACAGCTGTGCAAGATGTGCAGTGGGTGTCAGACGTTTCCTACGACAAGGGATGCCTGCTGTGGGCGTCCATACTGTGCTTCGGCATTGCAACGTAGGTTTCCTCCATGGTGCTTTTTGGCGATCGTCAAACACGATAGATTTGTTACCCAGCATTGATTGATTGATGGAGTGATTGATTGATTGATTGATTGATTGATTGATTGATTGATTGATATCGCTTCTCCATCTATCGGCTAAGATCAAAGCGTAGATAGATAGATTGATGGATTGATTGATTGATTGATTGATTGATTGATTGATTGATTGATTGATTGATTGATTGATATCGTTTCTCCATCTATCGGCTAAGATCAAAGCGTACGTAGATAGATAGATAGATAGATAGATAGATAGATAGATAGATAAATAGATAGATTGAATGATATCGCTTTCTTCATTTATCGGCTAAGATCAAAGCGTAGATAGATTGATTGATTGATTAAATGATTGATATCGCTTCTCCATCTATCGGCTAAGATCAAAGCGTAGATAGATAGATTGATTGATTAAATGATTGATATCGCTTATCCATCTATCGGCTAAGATCAAAGCGTAGATAGATAGATAGATTGATTGATTCATTGATTCATTGATTGATTGATATCGATTCTTCATCTATCGGCTAAGATCAAAGCGTAGATAGATAGATTAATTCATTGATATCGCTTCTCCATCTATCGGTTAAGATCAAAGCGTAGATAGATTGATTGATTGATTGGTATCACTTCTCCATCTATCGGCTGAGATCAAAGCGTAGATAGATAGATAGATAGATAGATAGATAGATAGATAGATAGATAGATAGATAGATAGATAGATAGATAGATAGATAGATAGATTGATTGATTGATTGATTGATTGATATCGCTTATTCATTTATCGGCTAAGATCAAAGCGTAGATAGATAGATTGATTGATTAAATGATTGATATCGCTTCTCCATCTATCGGCTAAGATCAAAGCATAGATAGATAGATAGATTGATTGATTGATTGATTCATTGATTCATTCATTCATTCATTCATCCATTCATTCATTCATTCATTGATGTCGATTCTCCATGTATCGGCTAAGATCAAAGCGTAGATAGATAGATAGATTGATTCATTGATATCGCTTCTCCATCTATCAGCTAAGATCAAAGCGTAGATAGATAGATTGATTGATTGATTGATTGATTGACTGATTGATTGATTGATTGATTGATTGATTGATTGATTGATTGATATCACTTCTCCATCTATCGGCTGAGATCAAGGCGTAGATAGATAGATAGATAGATAGATAGATAGATAGATAGATAGATAGATAGATAGATAGATAGATAGATAGATAGATAGATAGATAGATAGATAGATAGATAGATAGATAGATAGATAGATAGATAGATAGATAGATAGATAGATAGATAGATAGATAGATAGATAGATAGATAGATAGATAGATAGATAGATAGATAGGTGGGTGGGTGGGTGGTTGGATTCATCCATCCATACGTCTTTCTGCAGGATGGCCTGGAAAATGAAATATGACGCATCCTCCGGTCACCTCCTGTTATCCACGTAGGCACTGGTGTCCCAAAACACATATTATGTGGGTACTTGCGTTCCAGAGCACCTATTATCTGGGAATTCCCTCGCCACTATGCCAGGAATCTCTCAAGACCCCCTTTTGAGAGGAGTACCATCACATGTAGCCGGGCACAAGGCGGTGGCCGCAGACAGCTACTTTCAGGTGATAGGGTGCCGCAAACAGCTACTTTCAACTTAGTTCTTCAAGTACAGTAAACATGCAACAGCTTCTGTGAAGACGCGTTTCACTTTCCTGTTCTACCGATTCCTGTGAAAGAGGTATCAACCATGCTTTTTCAATTTATCACAGGATTAGAAGGCACCCAGTTGTCGAGGGAAGATGCGGCAGCAGCAGTGATTCAGCGCTAGGCGCGCACCGAGTTCAAGCGCTGGCGTCTACACCGCACGTCGTCTCGGTCCAGCATCGACACTCCGCCCCCGAACAACCAGCGCTGTATCGACCAAGACTATAGCGCCGTATTACGCACGGTGCTCGAAAATGCCAGTGCGAGCGCCTACTCACTGGGGGCTCCAGGAGGGTAGCGTTCCTCCGGCAAACGAGCGTCCCTACGAGAAACGCCCCTCGGAAAGGAAATCCGAGGGCACCGATGACGCAGAATCGCATCCAGCTATTCGATGCCGAAAGAGGCCCTCACTTTCCTCTGCGAAGCTTTCCAATGCTGTCCTGAGGCTGAAGTCACTCGAAGTCCAGCGTACTGCAATGGGCCCGCCATCCACGCCACCTTGAACTCAATGGCCGTATGGTAGAGCTTTTAGGTCTTATAACTGGTCGGTAAAGGGGCCTCAGAAGACCAATATTCTGATAACAAAATGTGCCGTGTCAGTTAAAACGGACCACTTGTCCTCTTTTTGGGCGTATGTGTGTGTATGCGTGTGTGTACATGCGTGCGTGCATGCGTCAGTGCGTGCGTATAAGTTTAGCAGGGGGTGGTTACTTTGCCTTATGCACTGAAGTACATTCTGATTTTATACCCTTGCGTTGAAGAAAGTTCAACACACTGCAAAATTGAAACCAAAGAATAGGTTCACCGGAGGATTGTGAAAAGAATGGGCGTGAACAAATGCTGCCAAAGAGTGCAGTTCTTGTCCTGACGGAGGCAAGCCCTCTTGTCGATATGGCTTCAGCCTGCAGCTGTCGTTGTTCAGCCAATGTTGGTCATGCTTTCATGTTTTATGCGTACATGCCGACCTTTCTTGCACAATTCCAGATGTCGGCTCCAGTGTCTAATACCCTATACCTTCCTTTCATGGCTGATGGGGCTGTGTAGCGTAAGCAAGCTTGTAGAAAACATTCAGGTTCTGGTTTAGAGGCTGAATAAGATTATATATGGCGTGCACACCTTTTCGGTACGGAAAGGTTTAGCCGGTTCGTTATATGCGCGATATTATGAACTCTCTTATAAATTGATGCATCTCAACTCGGTCTTAAGCGCGGGAGCACCTGTGTAGATATCATGTCCTATGATCCTCGTGCTTTAGGGTTTAGTGGGAGAAGGGATAAGCCGTTGCAAATCGCGACTTGGCAACTTGAAAAAATGTTTTTACACTCAAGTGTAACTGGGCAGCTCGTGAAATCGGTGGTCTATGCCTCAAGCCACGAAGCAAGCGAACGAGGAAGGCGCCTGGGCCTACGTGCCGGCTATGCTTTGTCTGTGAATTTCGTCCGCACGTCTAATGCGCGCTGACACCATTCTAGGTAATTTATATACAAAGCAAATGCTTACAACGGGGCATTTTACTCCGGCGGCTGCTGCGTATATGGCGCGGCAGAGCGAGCTCCGTGTTGAATGCGATCTGCAACGCTGACAGTACAGGCGTCTAGGCACACAGAGGGCCGAGAGAGAGAGAGAGAGAGAGAGAGAGAGAGAGAGAGAGAGAGAGAGAGAGGGCTCTTTATTAGAAAAACAGAGAATTTTGCCGGCGCGTATATAACCGCTGGCATGCTACTCTGTATAGGGATGGGCAATGGGATTAAAAGATTCCAGAAGAGAGTGGGAGAAAAAGAGCATAAAAATAACAGAGGTATAACAGAGGGCCGATAGTGTTATCTTCGCCATAGCATCCATACGCTTGCGTGTCATGCGCATTCACGAAGTGAAACGTCCCTATAATTTATTTCCTTACCCCTGTTCGAATAATAATTTACTGCATAATACCTCCTAACTCTCAATTCCTAGCTTATCCACCTTACTTGGTACGTGCCATAAATCTGGACCATCATCATCAGCAGCAGCAGCAGCTTCTTCATCCCCGAGCTCGAGCCAGGTGCCACGCGAAAAACATTCGGTCATCTCGGTATTATTTGACTCGCACGCACCTGGCAGACACAGCCGCCGAGTTCTACGTGCCTCAAATGGCGCTTCGGATTTTCGCCGGCTTCTGCGTTTTCGGTGTGGGATGGTACGCGGTGGACAAAGTGGCACCCGGGTGGCTCCCGCAAATCGATGTTGCCAGCAGAATCACAATGCCATTCCGCCATTCAGGAGCCTCTGCAATCGCGGACAAGGAGGGGAAGGACACAAAGGACACCGCCGTCGAGGCAAGTCTACATTTTGAAACCGCAAACGCCGTCCAATAGGAAGCGAACGCGAGCCTTTTCGGGAAAGGCTGGCAGTGATGACTAATACGTGCCCGGCTACCGATGTTCACAAAAATTATCCGCAGGGCGGCGGCGCTGGTGAATCCGGCTCAGCGACTCAAGGCCACGAGGCACCCGCCGGTGTTCTTGGAGCGGGATCTTTCGACTACATTGATGTCATCGCCGGTAAGCGTTTACTATATGACCGGTCTCAGTATAAGGCAAAAATAATTGCAAGAGCATCGTAGTTTCAATAAAGGGAGAGACTGCAAAATATGTAGTTTCCTGTTGCACATAACAAGAAACGTATTACACTTCCCGCGTATACTAAGGACAAATGTGTTTCTTCGGCTTGCTAAGGACTATGTAAGCGATCACGCTTTTCTTCTGTTTTCCTTTGTTTCTTATCTTTAATTGCACTGAACTATTCGAAACGGCAATCATTTTTATCCAGGATTCTTTACCGCAGTCCAATTCAAATAACTAGCAGATTTCCCGGCCGAATATGCTGCATAAAACATCTCTCGGGCGTAAAATATAGAAAGAATACTGGCAGGAGGTGAAAAATGGCTCTGTGGAAATCTTAGTCACAGCTTTGACCGCGATCTTAGAGATACAGCTGATATAGACTATTGTTAGCGCGAACCGAGTCATATGGAGATCGGGTGCAGCTTTCAATTATTGTGAAACACGAAAACAAAGTAGCTGCAATGACATCAATGACAATATTGTACTTGTTTTGTGCTTTCACTTACTCGTTGAAAAGTTTTCGTCCAGTATTCAGTAACAAATCAATTGCATTATAATACAACACACCGTAGTTGGAGAGGCCACCTTTGCGAAGAGAGCGGTAATTTTTTTTCTGTGGCTAACGCCCTTGTTTGAAAGCAACTTCGCACTCTGCATTTTTTACCATTTACCAAACTTAAGCTTTTGTTCTACCCGCTTTTGCTCCCAAGCACATACTGCAGTCTGAAGGCCAATACATTCTTTTCATTTTAATTTTACGCGCGAGCGTGAGTGACCAGCTCACGCAATCGGCGATGTTTGTCTGAAGCAGTGAAGCAAGCGAATGAAGAACGCGCCTCGGCCTTCCGAGCTAGCACCGGTTTGTCTGCACATTTAACTAGCACTATGGGCAGCTACAACACAGGAATTTCAGGATAAAAATCGTCAAGTGTCCTTCATACTCTTCAAACTCTAACATAAAGTCTGACATGCATATACCTGAAATTGCGCTGCTGAAACGTTTGCTATTATTTAATCACAAAAAAATTTATAAAAAACGCACTCCGCCTACTATACGAGAATACGTTGAGCTTGCATTCGGAGGAGGTTACCTGCGGAAGTATATTGGACTCTGTTACGGAGCACCCGCCGCGGTTGCTCAGTGGCTATGGTGTTGGGCTGCTGAGCACGAGGTCGCGGAATCGAATTCCGGCCACGGCGGCCGCATTTCGATGGGGGCGAAATGCGAAAACACCCGTGTACTTAGATTTAGGTGCGCGTTAAAGAACCCCAGGTGGTCGAAATTTCCGGAGTCCAGCACTACGGCGTTCCTCATAATCAGAAAGTGTTTTGGCACGTAAAACCCCATAATTTAATTTTTTTTTCTGTTTTGGGGCGTGCTCCCCCTTACCAGCGTGTTTTACCCGTACGCGACAGCCAACCGGTGCTTCAAGCGCCACTTCCTCAAGCAACGCGTTCGGAACCCCGCGCAGCGCCCGACACCGTCTCTGATCACAGACGCTACGACCAGAGGAGCAGCGTCTCAATGACATCGTCTCAAATCCCTAGCTGTCATTATGGAACCATGCGAGAATGTTCCCATTACCACCGTGGCACCGTGCGGTACTGAACGGTACTACCCTGCCAACGGTACCACCATACTCCCCACGTCGCGTTTGCACGCGATCACGCGGTCTTTAAAGGGACACTAAAGGCAATTATTAGGTAAAGCTCAAGTGATAGATTAGTGCTCGAGCATCTCAAAGGCGTGAATATTATCGCAAACAGAGCCTCAATAATCGGAAAATTGAGGTAAATGCAGGACATGATTAGAGACTCCCTCGGGACACTCCAGTATCTGTCTGATGACGAAAGCACTCCTCAGTTATGACTCGGTCACACCGGCGACTTGAGAAGGTCGCGCAGCCATTTGCGACTCGCGACCAAAAAGCGACCGAAGGTGACTGATGTTCACACCGGCAAGCCCGGCTGAACGTGACCTGCAAGTCGCAATCCCGAAGATTATCGTTCTCTACGAGAACTCTCGTAATCTATGGTGGCGTGCACTTTGTAGTTGCCGCGACGCGGTAGGCGGCCAGATGTAGACACATCAAAGATCACTTCCGGTGCGCTGCTGATTGGTTTATCAGTTTTGCGACAGCGGTAGCGTGACTGAAAAAATCGAGTAGCGAGCGACTGGTCCAAAATAGTCGCTTTTCGACAAAATCGACCATTTGCGACTATTTGCGACTGGTCGCTTTGCGACCAACTTGGTCGTGCGACCACTGTCAGTCACCGGTGTGAATGAGCCTTTAAATTCTGTCACTAGTACTCCCGCATTGGTTGTAAAAAACATTATTGTATTGTATTGCAAGACGAAATAAATGCTCCTTGTCCAGTTCTATTTCATTTTCAGAAAAAAAAATTGAATTTGCCCTTGGCGTCGACGTGAGTGGTCGAAAGGTTTAGTTTTCGCTCGGCTCCGCGCCGCCCACGCTTTCACGATTCAGCAGTTTCGTTGTCACGTAGTGCTGCGCTGGTTTTGCTGGCTCGCGAAACTCGCCCAAACTGCATGTAGCGGAGCTTTCAACTTCCATGTGGTATGCCCTTGCGCCAATAAACACCACACATTCATTCATTCATTCATTCATTCATTCATTCATTCATTCATTCATTCATTCATTCCATATGACATCGCGGAATTGCCGAACGGTCTACGCCAATTGACCGAAAAGCAGCTGCAGCAACTAATCCACCGCTCTGTCTTGGCTCGATACCGCCGTCAGTCGGGCGCAATTTTACTCACCGATGGCAGTAAAGGGCGGTGATGGCCCATGCAACGTCACCACTCCCCCGGTGTGGTGGCGGGAGATTCGAATTGCGAAAAAGCTATTCAGACCCTTCAGATGCAATTTTCTCGTAAACTAAGTCTTTTCGTGGAACGAAACAAGCTTTGCGAAGTTTCTGGAATGGTATTTAAACAGTCATAGTTGCCTTTAGTATCCCTTTAACTTGAAGGCGATTTTGGGGGTCCAGTCTAGATGGGCCGACGGCTCGTAGCTTTCCGTGCGCTGTGTTCTCACCACTCAGTTTGCGTTGAAGTGATCGAATGAATATCACTGTGCTCGCTGCTGCTGCCACGATTGCTCACGCCAGCGTTTTGACAGTGAGTGTTCGCGGTCACCGAGTCTGACGTGTTCATATTTGCCTGTGCGCGCTTACACCATGCCGGGTAACTTAAATAGTAAGCGAATGTTTACAATGTGGCCTTCTACTCCTGGTAGCTGCTGCGTAAGGCGCGGCTGCGCGAGCCCTGTCTTCATACAATCTGTGATGCGGTCAGTGTAGGCGTCTAGGCGCACCGAGAGCCGGTAGTGTGTGCTCTTTAGCACCCATATGCTTGCGCGTCATCTGCGTTGATGGAGTTGAACGTCGCTGTAACTTTTTATTGAAGCATGTAAAAATATCTCAGTTTATTTCCCTTGGGACATTGCCTTTTGCAACACCCTCGTGAAATTTCAAAAGGCCAAAACAATAGGCAAGGTAATAGTACTCTGAAATATTTCTGGCGCAAGTTAAAGTTATTGATATACAAACGGTTTTTTTCAGTGTACTATTTTTTGTCATTTACATGGCTTATATATTCGAAGTACATATGAACGTTCCGAAATTGGAAGAGTCTCGTTGGCGCCCTGTTTTCTTTACGTTTCCTTTCCAGTGGCAGTGCGCGCTTGGTTAAGGGCACTAGCTATTCTGCCAGGGCACATGTTCGACGCACTGGTCTCCATTGACTTGGAACGTCATCTCCGAGCCGCCCTGACAGCTGTACAAGACGTGGAGTGGGTGTCAGACGTTGGCTTCGACAAGGCATGCCTCCTGCTGGCGTCCATACCGTGCTTCGTCATTGCAGCGTACGTTTCCTCCGTGCTTCTTTTTCACGATCAAGAAACACAATAGATTTGTTGCCTATCATTGATTGATTGATAAATTGATTGATTGATTGATTGATTGATTGATTGATTGATTGATTGATTGATTGATTGATTGATTGATTGATTGATTGATTGATTGATTGATTGATTGATTGATTGATTGATTGATTGATTGATTGATTGATTGATTGATTGATTGATTGATATCGCTTTCCCGCCTATCGGCTAAGATCAAAGTGTGGATGGATGGATGGATGGATGGATGGATGGATGGATGGACGGACGGACGGACGGATGGACGGACGGACGGACGGACGGACGGACGGACGGACGGACGGACGGACGGACGGATGGATGGATGGATGGATGGATGGATGGATGGCGAAGTGTGGCGCGACTGCCTCGCTAATCCGGAGATCGCTAGAGACAGCGCGTGGCTTACGCGTGGGCGCAATTCACAAAAGCGGTCGCGAACAGACATCCGCTAAAACAGCGCTTTGGTTTCATATATAGTATCGTTGGACGCGCTTGCCGCACGTCATCGGTGAACAGACGACGCACTCTACGCTGGCGCGATCTAGTAGCGATCGTCACCGCAGCGCGGCACTACGCATTTCTTGTCACGCTTTTACCATTCCTTCTTACTCCACTTCGCGCCCAATGTTTTCACTGTGTAGCCTCCTCCTCCACTCTCCTTCTCACGTTCTCTTCCCTTTTCATCTCCCACTCGCGCTTTCATCATTCGCGCTGCTCGTTCGCTCGGTTACGCCGACGACGGCGCCGAGTCACACCGACGCTCAGCATAGGAACGGGCGCTTAAGAGTTGCGCTCTAAAATACTGTAGCGTTAGCACTTTAGAATGCAGTGAAGTGCTGCCCGTCGCCACGCATCGCATTGTCAACAAAACGTAAAAAATTATGAAATATAAGAGCAACAACGTTTTACGAAGGCAGGATATCTGAGCCACCTGCGGCGGGGCTTGAAATGATGGTGCTTCGCAGCGCGATTGACTTGCTGCGGGCGTATACATTATTCTGGGAGCTGAAATTTCTTTTACAGTCAGAGATAGCTGGGGTCTTTTTAACTTGGTGTATGTAATATTCCTGCGCCAGTTCTATCCGGTGCTATGTGTAAAACAAAATAAACATACTTATATGTTGAATGACTTGCTAACTGTAAAGGAGTCTTGAACGATGGTAAGCTTGCAATACTGCCATGTTAAGTTTAAACACTGTGACTAAGGGCATTCTCAAGCCTTCGTATGTAAGGCGTGGCGCACTCAAAGAAAGTTATCACGCATAAAATAAACACAACCTCAATTGTTACAACCAGCCTTGCGACACAGGGCTTGGTACAATAAATGTGATTCCCATCAGAGGTGTTTTACCGAGTCGCCTACAGCAATGAAGTCCCTAATAATATTTGGTGAAATAAATATGGATAGAACAACCACTGTAAGACACAAATGTGGGAACTAGGTAGTAACATATACGTGCATACTGATTTATTAGTTTCATAACACCTACATCTAATTGAGTGCAGGATTACGGACTACATCTGCGGCGAAAATCACTGACGATGTACATTTTCACGAGGAGGCACTTATGGAAGTGGAATATCACGTATCGAATGGATTGTTCTTGGCCAATCTATAAATATTTATAGTCAATCTAGACAATATATGTGGTATATATATATATATTTTCATTTATATACGTATAAATGAAAATTGTCATGAATTGTAATTGTATAATGGAACACTTGTAATAACACAACTCATACATGACAGAAAATTTCCTTTACCTGTGTTTAATTATTTGCTCTTATTTGCTCTTATTCGCTCTAATTATTTGCTCTAATTATTAGCTCTAATTATTTTGCTCTTTTGCTTTAGCTGGGCGCGCATTGTTCTTGACTCTTTAATTCATTAGAAAAGTTTGAAACGTGACGAAATTCGCCACGTTCACATCTTTGCAGCAACTGCCTGTCAGCATGTCATTCGTGAAGAACCGTTCTGCATGCTTCAATAGGTCACGGGACACCTACAAGGCCATCAACTAGGCTTTGGCCCATCCAGTGCGCAAGTAAAGAAGACATTTAATGCCAGCGCAGAAAACTAGCTAACAGGAGGTTCGACCGAATTTCTGAATGTCACGCTCAAGTAAACAATTTATGCGGTGCAGTTAGAACGAGTGGTACAATATACTCGGTGTAGTGCGTTTGTGAATTTCTACGGAAGAAGAAGAAGAAGAAGAAACTTTATTAAACAATACTCTGGCAGTTCTTGCTGTGGTGGCCTATGGAAGAAAAATTCTGGTGACTACAGCTTTAGTATACCATTGAAGGAAATACAATACTTGCTTACGTTGCCTGTTCGTGCGAACCAACACCGCTAATTACTTAGTTCTCAAACAAAGCACTAAACTGAGGTCGTGTATAACGTTGTTAAATGTAGTCAACCATAACAGCCGAAGATTGAGAGCAAACAAATGGTGTAAATAGCGAAGCTTAGAACGACAGAAAGCTGAGCTAGTTGGTAAGGATTCATTATGCAAAAAAGGTGAGGCGTGCAGACAGGACACAAGAGAAGTGGACAACACGTACGCACAAAGAGGCGTTCGTGTTGTCCACTTCTCTTGTGTCCTGTCTGCAGGCCTCACCTTTTCTGCATAATAAATAGTGAAATAACAAAGAATGTCCGAAACACGCGCTATTTTCTCCGAGCACAGACACCGCTTATGAGCACCTAATCCCGTGACCGACACTCGCAAATAAAATCATTGACAGATGGCGGAGCTCATGGCGACAAGGTTTCTTATTCTATAGAAACCCGCTACGGGCTGAAGTGGTGACGCTACATTAAGGGTCACGCTACAGACATGATTTTATTGACGTATACCTTGAAATTTTCGCACGGGTTAGTGCCACTGCTTCAATACTGTAGTATTGTAGGTGAAGCAAGCATCCATGGAAATATGAAAGGTCTAACGGCCTCATACTGTAGGCTTATCTGTAACAGAAATCAATCATTCAATCAATGAAACAGTCCATTAAAGAAGCATCAATTAGTTGATCAATCAATCAATCAATCTTTAGTTTCCGGTAAAGATAAATACAAAAAGCGGGGTCTGTAAAAAAATATCAGGACCCATTCCACCCGGTGAAGGTCGTCGGACAGCGAAGCTGTGGGTGGACCATCACCTACAATATTGCGACTAGACAAACAGCAAACATTGGCAGACGTTCATCTTATTATCATGATACACTGGTTACTGTGATGCACATTGTGACATAGTGTGATTTATGGGGATACCAGTAAGCTATCGCAGGAGACAAAAGATCTGATCAAGAAACGCCAATGTATGAAAGCCTCCTACCCTACAGCTAGAATAGAACTGGCAGAACTTTCGAAGTTAATCAACAAGCGTAAGACAGCTGACATAAGGAAGTATAATATGGATAGAATTGAACAAGCTCTCAGGAACGGAGGAAGCCTAAAAGCAGAGAAGAAGAAACTAGGAATTGGCAAGAATCAGATGTATGCGTTAAGAGACAAAGCCGGCAATATCATTACTAATATGGATGAGATAGTTCAAGTGGCTGAGGAGTTCTATAGAGATTTATACAGTACGAGTGGAACCCACGATGATAATGGAAGAGAGAATAGTCTAGAGGATTTCGAAATCCCACAAGTAACGCCGGAAGAAGTAAGGAAAGCCTTGGGAGCTATGCAAAGGGGGAAGGCAGCTGGGGAGGATCAGGTAACAGCAGATTTGTTGAAGGATGGTGGGCAGATTGTTCTAGAAAACCTGGCCACCCTGCATACACAATGCTTCATGACCTCGAGCGTACCGGAATCTTGAAAGAACGCTAACATAATCCTAATCCATAAGAAAGGGGACGCCAAAGACTTGAAAAATTATAGACCGATCAGCTTACTGTCCGTTGCCTACAAAGTATTTACTAAGGTAATTGCAAATAGAATCAGGAACACCTTAGACTTCCGTCAACCAAAGGACCAGGCAGGATTCCGTAAAGGCTACTCAACAACAGATCATGTTCACACTATCAATCAGGTGATAGAGAAATGCGCGGAATATAACCAACCATTATATATAGCTTTCATTGATTATGAGAAAGTGTTTCATTCAGTCGAAACCTCAGCAGTCATGGAGGCATTGCGGAATCAGGGTGTAGACGAGCCGTACGTAAAAATACTGAAGGATATCTATAGCGGCTCCACAGCCACTGTAGTCCTCCATAAAGAAAGCAACAAAATCCCTATAAAGAAAGGCGTCAGGCAGGGAGATACGATTTCTCCAATGCTATTCACAGCGTGTTTACAGGAGGTATTCAGAGACCTGGATTGGGAAGAACTGGGGATAAAAATTTAATAGAGAATACCTTAGTAACTTGCGCTTCGCTGATGATATTGCCTTGCTTAGTAACTCAGGGGACCAACTGCAATGCATGCTCACTGACCTGGAGAGGCAAAGCCGAAGGGTGGGTCTAAAAATTAATCTGCAGAAAACTAAAGTAATGTTCAACAGTCTCGGAAGGGAACAGCAGTTTACAATAGGTAGTGAGGCACTGGAAGTGGTAAGGGAATACATCTACTTAGGACAGGTAGTGACTGCGGATCCGGATCATGAGACTGAAATAATCAGAAGAATAAGAATGGGCTGGGGTGCGTTTGGCAGGCATTCTCAGATCATGAACAGCAGGTTGCCATTATCCCTCAAGAGAAAAGTTTATAACAGCTGTGTCTTACCAGTACTCACGTACGGGGCAGAAACCTGGAGGCTTACGAAAAGGGTTCTACTCAAATTGAGGACGACGCAACGAGCTATGGAAAGAAGAATGATAGGTGTAACATTAAGGGATAAGAAAAGAGCAGATTGGGTGAGGGAACAAACGCGCGTTAATGACATCTTAGCTGAAATCAAGAAAAAGAAATGGGCATGGGCAGGACATGTAATGAGGAGGGAAGATAACCGATGGTCATTAAGGGTTACGGACTGGATTCCGAGGGAAGGGAAGCGTAGCAGGGGGCGACAGGAAGTTAGGTGGGCAGATGAGATTAGGAAGCTTGGAGGGTCAACATGGCCACAATTAGTACACGACCGGGGCAGTTGGAGAAGTATGGGAGAGGCCTTTGCCCTGCAGTGGGCGTAACCTGGCTGATGATGATGATGATGATGATGATGATGATGATGATGATGGTGATGATGATGATGATGATGATGATGGGGCTACGAGCCATTGCACTTTTTTCCTAGCTTAGGGAGGTGTGAGCCATTGTTCTCACTTTTATCTCCGCGGACGCGACTGTGCCGTTGGGCGGTGGCGGTAAACAACTTTGCTGTAAAATCTGACTAGGCAGCTGCTTAGCTGACCTGAGAGTGTAGCCCTCAAATACTATATCGAGCGCTGCACTAAAGTACTGTTTCATGGCTCTGTTTGGGTGACTTATCAAAACCAAAACCCTTTGTCCAGGTGGTGTTGTAAAAGGGGCTCTAAAGATACCCCAAGCGACGCCGACACATCGCCGGCGAACTCCGGCCAAGCCTCAGCTGTTGACTGGAAATCCAAGTTCAGCATGTCCGATATGGCGCGTCAAAACATTCACAGTTATCGACATGAAGGTGGCTACATCTACCCGGGAGGTGAGCACTATAACGGTCACTACGAAAGTTGATTAGCTCCCCAGAATCCACTCACGCAACATTTATCTTGACATAGAAGGTTTTTCGGAATGGCCTTCGTCTGGGAGACCGCGATTCGTGATAACGATCAGCCCGTTCACTGGGCAATCGCTAATCGGATGTTCAAGCTCAAACGAAGTACTCACCTAAAATGTTCATGCAAAACAGATATCTTTATGAAAATAAAAGCTCAATCATTTAGAATGATGCAACAATAAACGCTTAGGGCTATAGCCTCCAACTCCAGCCTCGTGTTCCACTCTGAGGCTTGCATTCCTACACTTTGAATCTCGTTCCACATAACTTCCACAAGGCGATGAAAAACTTCAGCATATAACTTACATATTATAAACGAAATCTATGTCTATCAAATGTTCTAGAGCGCTGCCACTATCTTCGGTTGAGCCATTTCCCACTGTTGCGTCGACAGTATTTCGTCTTTGTTTTGAATCACGTTATTCTTCGTCAGTTTGGAATACCAACTCGTCCTGCGTACATCTTGCGAATGTTACCGTATGACACTGATAAGACCGTTTGACGTAAATTTCATCAAGCGGGACACGCTAATCTCGTTACACAGAAATTCAACCAAGTAGAACATCCGTAAATAGAGTGTCGACCAGCGTCGGCTTTCCAGTGAAGCAGCTTGCTTCTGCTGCTGTGCACTTCTAATCGCGATCCAAATAAGTTCCACCGCGTGAGTGAAAGATACTTGGAATGAATGTTGCACCTAAATTATAGTATTCATATATCGATACTATGTGGAGCAAGATTAAGAGTGTAGTTCGCCCACCACTGCTCACCACTAACACTGCGGAGCCGGGCTAAAATTCTCGTGCTTTCACCAAAGCGGATCGGCAGTGGGACGCGGCGCACCAAGCAATCTTGCAACATGGTCACCAACCCGCAAATCGAGAGTCTTTCACTGCAGCTGCCCGCGAGTTCACGAAGCGATTTACTAACAACCCGTTCGGTTTCGATTGTGCGGTTCGCGATTGCCTGTGATTTATGGGGAATTTGCGCCGTGCCCCGGCGCGTACAATGCAGTGTCTCCGGGTTATGTTTCCCGGTCACGAGTGGTTCGGCAACTTTCGCTTGTGTGGCAATTGTCGAAGATCCCTGTGCACTTTTTGTGTGCTGCTGATGGCTAATTGCAACCTAATTCTTCATGTACAGTAAACATGCAACAGCTTCTGTGGAGGCGCGTTTCACTTCTCGTGTTCTACCTATTCCTATGAAAGAGGTATCAAGCAGGCTTTTTCAATTGATCACAGGATTAGAAGCTGACCAGTTGTCGAGGGAAGATGCGGCGGCCGCGGTGATTCAGCGTTGGGCACGCACCGAGTTCAAGCACTGGCGTCTACACCGCACGTCGTCTCGGTCCAGCATCGACACTCCACCGCCGAACAGCCAGCGCTGGATCGACCGAGACTACGGCGCCGTATTCAGCACGGTGCTCGAAGATGCCAGTGTGAGCGCCGACGATCTGGGACCTCCAGGGGGCCAGCGTTCCTCCGGCAACCAGCGGCCCTCCGAGAAACGCCCCTCGGAAACGAAATCCGAAAGCGCCGATGACGCAGAATCGCGTCCAGATATTCGCTGCCGAAAGACGCTCTCGCTTTCCTCTGCGAAGTTTTCCAAGGCTGTCCTGAAGCTGAAGACACTCGAAGTCCAGCACGCTGTAAATGTCCGGGCATCCAGGCCAACTTGAACCTAGTGGCCTTACGGTATAGAGCTTTTAGGTCTTCTAGCTAGTGGATAAAGGGGCCGCCGCACATCAATATTCTGAGAACAATAGTGTGGCTTGTCAGTTAAAAAGAAACGCTTGTCCTGTTATTCTTTTGTGTGCGCGTGTGTGTGCGCGTGTGTGTGTGCGTGTGCGTGTGTTATATCCTTTCTTTGAGTAAAATTCAATACACTGCAAAATCCAAAAAAAAGAATGGGGTCACAGGAAGGTAGAGAAAGCAGTGGGCGTGACAAATGCTTCCAAAGGATGCATTTCTTGTCCTGGCGGAGGCAAGCCCTCTTGTCGATAGGGCTTCAGCCTAAGGTTTTCCTTGTTCAGCCAGCGTTGATCATGCAGCCTCTCGTTTTATTCGTGCTGCCGGGCTTCCTTTCGCAATTCCAGATGTGTGCTCTAGTGTCTGCTATCCTATACCCTCCCTTCATGGCTGATGGGGTTGTGTAGCGTAAGCCGGCTTGTAGTAAATATTCCGGTTCTGGTTTATAGGCTGGATAAGTTTATATGTGACGAGCACACCTTTACGGCATGAAATGGTTTACCTAGTTCATTATATGCGCGAATGGCATATTATGAACTCTGGCTCGTAGAAACTGATGTTTCTCAACTGGGCCTGAATTACGGAACAGGCCACCTGTGTATATAACATGACCTAGAATCATCGTGTTTGCCGTTAATTCCAAGTTTACTTCTTTTGAAACTTTGATTGGGAGAATTTATAATTCGGTGCGAATTGCGACTCTGCGACTGAAAAAACGAAAATGCTTTTTCCAACTTCGGTATACGTAATGTCTCTCTTAATGTGAATTTTCGCGATGATAGACAAAATTCTCATTTGCTCAATGTTTCCGTCTGTATATCACGAAACAAGATTTACGTTGAAGTCGATCAACAATGGTTTTACACTTTGTGAAGCCTGGTGAGGTATTTCAGGGCACGAAATATCTATGGGATGGCAGTGTTTATCATTTCCAAACTCCTTGTCCAGATAAGTCCGGTATTCCCCCGAACACCCCATTCCTCGAAGTTTTTTTAATTGCTTGTGGACATAAAACCACACCAATCCGTCAATCGATCAGTCAGGCAGTCAGTCAATCAATAAATCAAAATAAATTATGTGTCGGTTCATGGATCGATAAAAATGTGTCGTGAAAGCACTCCCTCCTCTTAGATGTATTACAAAACTAACAGTTTTCCTATGCGAAAAAAAAAGACGCGCACACAGAAATCAAGGGCGTTCTATACCCAAGCGAAAGTACCACAGCACAGGTGCCAGATTTCACAAACCTCCTTGCATTACTTTAAATGGGCCACGCGACAAAGAGTGCGACTATTTGGTGGTGGCCAAGTGAACAATTGACGATTTCGAATCTCCCACGTGTTATCTTTGTCGATCGCGAGTTTCGTGATTTCAAAATGTAAATGCCGGACTCGTCTACCTTAACATTGATCTGAGGGACAGATCAATGTCACTTCATTGCCGAAGCACTGATAACTACAGTACGAACTTTGAAGACCACTTACGTCGCACGCGTCAGTGGGTGACGACAAAGTGGCGGTGCCCCGCTGCCCTCGCCCTCTTCAATGCACCACAGTCTGTTCTGTACGCTCGTGACCTCCGCTTGGAACCATATTTATCTATGCAGGACACCATCGTAGAAAGTTAAACAGAGTTAGGGGTAGTGATGTGTAGAACGATGTTGCGCATAAGTGTTATAGATATGTAGAACGCATTTGCGCGCATTTGTTATGATGTGTGTTTTTAAAGCATAAGAAATCCGGTTAATAATACACAGATACTTATCATTTGCGATATTATGTGGAAAACCGTTCCACCCATTTGAGCGCGAAATAATTGTAATGCTACTTACAGGTGGGACCAGGGTTCTCTCCATGGTGGGCCTGCTGTCCCGGCTCACCGTACACCTTTGTGATTGACCGCGGTTCGAACATTATGACCGTATCGCAGTTAGCAAAACTTTCCATTAACGCAACGCCACCATCTTGGTGTCATCATAAAGAGGAGGTTTTAGGTCAGTGACAGCGCCGTACTTATTATTGTCCACTTATCAAATCTATAGCTGCATACTTACCTATGGAAGCACGCTGTATCACAAGCGGCATCGCTCATACCTTTTTTCCTCCCTGTGTAGCAATCTTGCAGAAAAAAAAATATGGGGTTTTACGTGCCAAAACCACTTTCTGATTATGAGGCACGCCGTAGTGGAGCACTCCGGAAATTTCGACCACCTGGGTTTCTTTAACGTGCACCTAAATCTAAGTACACGGGTGTTTTCGCATTTCGCCTCCATCGAAATGCGGCCGCCATGGCGGGGATTCAATCCCGCGACCTCGTACTCAGCAGCCCAACACCAAATCTTGCAGAAAAGTGTGATTTTCGTGTAATACAGATGAATTAGGAATTGTTTTAGATCGAACCAGGGAATGGATTCACTATATTTTCATGTTGCTCAACTCGCTCTTCTCTTAGATTATGATATTCCACATACCGTCGTAACATATACCCTCTACAACATTTATTAGTGTTTTCCGTCAGGCGTAACATGCTTTCTTCGCCCAGTGTGTCTTCTCGTGAAACAGACTGCCGACATTTCGTTCAAACGAAGAAAGCCGTTCAAAACGAGGAGAGAAGTGGGCTACTCCTTTTCGAAGCCCCACTGAAACATCGGTCCTAGCATGGGATACTTGTTGTACTTGTCCGAGGCGAAGTACTCGTCGACGTTCGGCAGCTCTTCGAAGCGCTTCGTGTAGGCCGTCAGCACCGGAAAGCCCTCGAACGCGCCCGCGTTCAGCTCGTAGTTCCAGTCGAGCGCCTCGTACAGCAGAAAGTCCACGTACGTGATGCGGTCTCCAATGACCCACTCTTTCTCCTGCAGCTGCTCGTCCCACGGTTGCAGCAGACTCTCCATCTTTTCCTCGTACTTGGGCCGAGTCTCCTCGTAGTTTGGCGATGCGATGGCCATCATTAGTCCCCAGAGTAGATCTCGAGCGTGCTGCTCAAGCATGTCCAGCTCCACTGTTTCCTCCTCGTCCCTGGAAAAAGAAGGATAGGGCTGATAAAATGCACAAACTACGAGATTTTGAACAATCGCATGTTCGTATTGACGAAACCCTCTTTTGTTCTACAAAATCAAAAGGAGATGAAAAGAAAAGCCTGTATTGATTCACTCAGATACAACAAAAAAAACGACATTCGAAGCTCTTTTTTGTAATCTTGCTCTTTCCTTAACTTTCCCAATAATGCTGTCTCTCTAGGCTTCAACCACAAAAGTATTTTCTTTGCCATGTGCAATTTCATTTGCAATGCAAAATGATTTTTTACGCTAATATGGCACTAACCTAAATCTCTGATTGAAATTCCCAAGTGCGAGTGAATCAACTTTACTACGGAGACCAAGCTGCTAATGCCTAACGGTGGGCGACCACTCTTTTCCAGGTAACCGTGACCCTGTGTTGATAGTTTAGACTTATTTACCAGCCGTAGCTAGCCCTCACCTCTTTGGCTTGTCAGCTGGGCCTCCCACTGGCCTTCTATTAATGCTTGGATAGGCCTTGTCCACGGGTTCTCTTTTGCTTTCCCAGACTATCTGCTAAAGCGTGTTTGCCGCACTAAATAATTGACAGTCTCTTGTAAATGCTGAGGGTTACATCGCGTGCAGTAGAGCGCCGTGGAGGTAATCTGAAGTCGAAGTAGTATCACAGCTTCTTCTCCGTTAAGCTCCCGTGTGGCGGCGGATATTCCCGTCATTGTTTTTCTAATGTTCTTTGTAGTACTTGCTGTGTATCAAATTTCTAGGTAAATTCGTAGTTTTATAGCATCGGTTTATATTCTCTTCTGATTCTTTTTTTTTTCCTATGTGTTGTTATTACATATTTGAAATTTTCATTTTTTTCTGTAATGTAGTGACTGCCCTAAGCGTCACTGCTTCTCCATCCTCTGTTCTGCATGAAGTAAACATTTATAACAGAATTGTGCTTTCAGTGTCCCGAGTAAGATAAGTTACCGCTATTTTCCCAGTCTTTTCTTGTCACTCAGCCCTGCCGACTCCTCGTGGTCATCATCACTCAAGTAATGATGCTGCGTGCCCTGCACAAACAGTGGCGGCCTTCTTGAAGACAACGGCCAGGATGTCGATAAGACAAAAGATAACAAGGACGATGGCGCAATAACAATGACCATGAAAGAGCATGATAATTGTGCTGTTGGTTATTGTAAGGATATGAGGGTGACGGCACAATGACAGCTTTGGTAACGATAAAACGGCTCGCAGTTTCATGTTGAAACGCATCACAAGCAGCGCATTTTTTTCTTTTTTTTTTCTTGTCCGTGTACCACCTGGTGGTGAAAGAAAAAGGGGGTGCAGGGGTGCGCAGGCTCAGTTGTTGTGTAGCGTCTTCTTTCACGGGCCGCACTTACTTCCTTCTCTTGAAGCGGAGGTGAGCGCTGCCGCTTTGCTTACGCAGTCGGTTGGGCTTTTACAACTTTCCTCGGCGATTCCTACTGTGGACAGATCTTTGAGAAACGCCTTTCTTGTTCGGAGCACTTCCTTTGACAAAAAAGAAAAGAAAGTGTCCCATTCATTGCTAGCCTGGGTAATGGTTGGGCCCCGCTAACAACGTGCAGTGGCTACTTCAAGCCCAGGGTGTTTGCCTCTCTTCACTACCAGAGTTCGATTGCAGTGCGCGAAATAGCGAAAGCTGCAGGTCTCAACTTTGCGGCGCGAATCGATAAGATTGCTAATTTTACAGCTGTTAGCTGTTTATGCGAGAGTTTGGCCCTGTGTACTGAAACTTTCAGTGGAACGTAGTTTAGTTGCCGATTGCGATGAAACTAGATCACGTCTTTGCAACAGCTCGTTTTTTGCAATGACAAGGTATGCGTATAACATGGAGTATTTTTTTTTAAGGGCGAATCCGACAACCAGCTGTCAGGCATCTTTAGTTGAACAACGAAGGGAAAAAAGATGCGTTCTTGCTGCGAAATTTTAGTGAGAAGGACGCATCGATCGGTAAGCTAAGAATTTGGAAATAACGCAGATCTCGTGCTGGGACAGGGACTGGGACAGGCCGAGCAAATTTTGCAGAAGGAAATTTCTGGACATGCCGAATGACGAATGGGGCCGCTCACTCTAAGGAACAAGGGAGAGAGTGATCAACTTGACTTTCGCAACACTGTCTCGTACTTTCGCAACACTGTTTACACTGTTCACACGTGACTTTCGCAACACTGTTTACACTGTTTACACGTGACTTTCGCAGCACAGTTTACACTGTGTACACGTGACTTTCGCAACACTGTTTACACTGTTTACACGTGACTTTCGCAGCATAGTTTACACTGTTTACACGTGACTTTCGCAACACTGTTTACACTGTTTACACGTGACTTTCGCAATACTGTTTACACTGTTTACACGTGACTTTCGCAGCACTGTTTACACTGTCCCGTACCTTCCGGCGAGGTCGTGCTTTCTCGCCAGGTAGCGCACGATGGCAAGGCTCTGCGTCATCTTGACGTCGTTGTCGAAGTAGTAGGGCAGGTTCGGAAACCTGAGGCCCAGCGTCGGCTTCTCGCCAAGCCACTCCTCGCGGTCGAAGCCGGGCTCCGGGCCGAACTTGTACCGCTTGTCTTCGAACTCGACGCCCTGGTAAACCAGGAGGTTACGGATGGGCTGCGCCAGTCCCCGAACGTCCCAGTAGCCGACAATGGGCGTCATCGCTGCGCCGGAGGCATAAGAGACGGACACGCGTCATTCGCAGCGCGCTATATCGTTTAAAAGAGAGAGAGAGAGAGGGAGGGGGGAATTTGTGGAATATTCACTGAAATATGACACAGTCATTCAAACAAAGCTTTTTTTCTTTCATCCCTGTAGCCAAAATTACTTCTCAGGGCAACATTACAAGCTAAAGACGGTCAGTATTTAAAAAAAACACCTAAACAAAAAAAGGAATCTCGAACGGGAAGCCTTCTTATAATGCGAGAGCGAACGGGGGTAGCATATAAGAATATCAAGAGTAAACTACTGGACACAAAATAATGAACACAGAAATATAAGATACCTCCAATTGAGAAGAAATGAATCAGCCAGAATCCCTGCTTCTCAGCGTTTCATTGAAAAAAAACAACACCCTGGTCCTTTCTGTATATAAACTTGTGACACAAGTAATCAAGTTAGCCTGACCTCGTTTGTGATATAACATTTGCTATAAGCGTACATTTTAATTTCACTCTCCCATCGCTACTGAAAAGCGTCGCAATGCAATTTCATTGTACTGTATATACATTTTCTTTGTACATTTGATGCTAGCGAAATTTGTATCCATTGCTAGCATCCTCACTGAAGACAACGCCGGAAGGCGAGTAACACGAGCGATGATCACCATCGATCGCAGCCAAGTTCGCTTATCTTAATAAGGAATTTACATCAATTGACGTTTCTGGTGAACTGCATCATAAGTCCATATTCTCTATTCTATAAATTGCATTATCGAATTGCATACCAGAACGTTTCAACAAAGACTGCGCGCTAATCGGCGTTAGTGTCGCGAGGCTCCACACTGAGAGAGCACTTCGATCAAGTGAATATGCACGACAGAAATATTGTGGCATTCGTGAACAGTCATTCCTTGTTTAACAAATGTTGCGGCTGGGAGCCTGTAAATCATCGTCTTTTTCTTCTTCTTTCCTTCTTTTTTTCCTTTGTTTCTTCAACCTATTATTATGTCCACTGCAGTAGGAAGACCTCTCCCAGTGATCTCCAATATCACCCCTGTCTTGCGCAAGCTGATTCCAGCATGCGCTTACAAAACTCCTTATTTCATCACGCCAGCTAATTTTCTGCCGTCCTCGACTGAGCTTCTCTTCCCATATTGAGCGCCTAATCCAAATGTTCAAGAAATGTTGCTTTCTTTTCTTTTTAGAAAGGTGGAGCGCGAAGTAACGCCGGTAACATTGAGGAAAGAAAAAATAGAGCGATGACATCGCGATAATAAAAGAAGGCCTTCGACACTGAATTGTCATAGTGAAATCGCCGTTCTAAAAAAAAAAAAATAGTTGCCGTCTACTCCTGGTGTAGTTATTAAATGAATGGCGACGCAACAGCCTGGAACTTAGATACCACGGACGCGGGACGTAGTAAAAACTAACATGTGAAAACACTCCTTACAGCGTCAAATATGGCAATTATAGTGAGTAATTAAGCTTTCGTTGCATCTTCTTTCTATGCGACTTGTTATGACGTCATGATAGCTAATTAACACCGCATCATTTATTTCTTCCCTCCATCCGGTTTTCTTGAATGGCATAGACTATCGCTCACTTTGAATATTTCTTCATAACAACAGCTCGAAAAGCATAAGTAGGCCTGACACGTTTTCTACCGTCAGTACCGGAAAAACTACGGCTTTTTGATAATTGTCTTTAGCACGCGCCGGGGTCACGCATTCTCTATGACGTTGTGCTGTTGAGCGCCAAGCAGAGGGCTCGATTCCCGCCTTAGGCGGGCGCATTTCAATGATTGCGATGTAGAAAACGTTCGTGTATATATATTTAGGTGCACGTCAAAAAACCACAGGTGGTCAAAATAATCGAGAGCCCTCCAGTGTGACGCCTCTCTCTTATGTGTTGCTTTGGGTCGCTGAACCCTATATTTACTGCCTGGGTCGTCGTCACCGCGGTTGTAAATAAGCTGGTTTGGAGAGTGTACTAGTTTGCCCAATGCACCAGTGAATGTGGCTTCGCGAACACTTGAATGACGCACGATCATTTTGCGTCGCGATCGCAGTGTAGGCTATTTCCTCTTTTACCACAACGCACTTCGCCGCTTTGAAGGCACGACTAAGCCGATTTGACTTAACTTTGCTAAAGAGAATTCGCTGCTTAAAATAACAAAAGATGCTCGATAAAAAAAAACGCAAACTGAAAAATGCCTCTCCTAATGTGAAATTACTGTGTTTTTTTTTTACATTTATTAGACCAAAGTCAGAGTATGTATGTATATCATGGGGTCCTTACACTAAGTCAAATATCGTGCGTCTTGAAAAAATACAAAGAAAGGCAGTTAGGTTTATATTTCATAAATTCGTAAGACTGGACTCCTCCTCTAAAATTATGACAGAAAATTCCATACCCACTCTTGAATCACGCCAAAAGCTGCTAAGGCTTGAATTCCTTTCCCTTCTTCTCAACAACAGGCTTGAAATTAAACCCTCGACTTACATAACGCTGCAATAGCACGGCACACAAGCCAGCATCATCCGGACTTACTAACACCCTATTATGCTCGAGCGAACACGTTTAAATTTCCTTTTTTTCCCAGAACAATATCAGACTGGAACGACAGTTTACAGACACAGTGTGACAAAAATTGTACAAATTTGTAGTTGCTTGTTCCTAATTTGTTCTCTTTTGTTTGTATGCATTCTATTGCCCCTCTGCTTGAGCCGAAAGGTCTACAGTATGTACGAAATAAAAAAAAATAATAAAAACTTACCGGATGAGAACTGTTACTCCTTCTTTTGCTCGACTCTTGGCTAATGAAGACGTGATCGGAAAAGAAAGGAAAAAGACGTCTGAGGTGACCGAAGAACAGGGCTCTGCTGAAGAACGCCTATGGCGCGCCGCCAGCCAATCCGACAAGTGCTTGGAGCGAGCCGGTACTCCGAACGGCCCAACCGTGACTAAGCGATCAGAGCCCGACGGTTGCTCGGAATACATTCGAACACAAAAATAACAACAGTGTCCTGTTCGATCCACTTGGATCGAAGTCAGTAAAAAAAGAAGGAGTAAACGAATAAATCAGCAAGTCCAATGTAATAAATTTGCACCAGAAGAAAAGAAGACAGGCAGTCCTGTCGCGTTTGTTCTCATGGCAACGGTGCCGTGACTGGTAGGACGCGTTGGCCACAATCAATGGAAATCTCGCACGTGCTGTCGCTAAGCTTGAGTACCGTGCGTGCTCTTTGTACACGGGCGCCAACTCTTCGTATTGATTCGACTCACGAGAAGCGTTTCCTTATTATAATTTGTAATTAAATCTTTCAGCAGAGAACTTGATATTCAAACATGGAGATGACAGGTGTCACTGCTCCAAACAAACAGGCTTCGACCAGTGACCGGTGCTGCTTGAGCCGTATACTTTTGTACCACAAGTAACCAAGAAAAATGTGGTGAGAGCGTGTATGCTGGAGCCTGAATCGATTAGGCGCTAAGTTTCCGAAATGTCAAATTCCTAAAAAAAATGAACAAGAGAAAAGCGGGAGATTTCTTAGTTGATACACGTATGGGCCACACCAAAAATTAGTCGGATAAAACAAATTAAATCAAACAACCATGCGGCGTTAGTCAGGGCACAGCGCTGGGTGGTAAAGCACGGCGTTTTAGTTTCCAATGCACGAGATGAGACTGACAACAAACGGCTGGCGTTTGTCGGCACCCGATCGAAATATCTGTTCATTTGATCGAGCACTTTCTATTTAAGCTCTTTACCTCGACGCTTTGTTCTCTTCTTATTTTGTTCGTCATGTTTGCTGGTTTGTTTCTTTGGTTTTTGCTTGCTATGTTGTTTTTGTTTTGTGTTCGTTTGATGCACAATTAATTAATTATTTGCTTGATTGATCGTTTCTCTGTCTGTTCGTTTGTTTGTTTCTCTGTTTGTTTGTTTGTTTGTTTGTTTGTTTGTTTGTTTGTTTGTTTGTTTGTTTGTTTGTTTGTTTGTTTGTTTGTTTGTTTGTTTGTTTGAGCCGGCAAATTTTGACGTGTATTGTTTGGCTGTGCGAGAAGGATTGGGCAGCAACACACATGATACCAAATTCTTTACAGACATATAATAATAATTAAGTTGCTAAATAATTTTTTTGTATTCTGGTTTTTCATCACCAAATGCATATTATACAAAAGGGCGATAGATTATTGATCATTGCTTCATTGAGAGTTGAGACACAATGCTTTTTTGTGTGAGTTCTATAGTGTACGTTGAGACCAGATTCAGAAATTAGCATAGTAAGTACCCCGTATCCTCTAGTAAATAGGTGGCGTTCTTGCCTGACAAGTTAGTGATCACTTGCTTATGTATTGGCTTATTAAATCTGCCTATCAGAATGCAAAAAATAACAGCCATTTCGAAACGTAGAGAAGTACAACATAAAAATAAACTTACACTCGACGAAGTCATCAAACATGTCGCCAGACTATATAATAAGTTTTTGTGCTGAATCGTAACTGTGTCCCGTTATTGTGAAAGCCACGAAATCTCGTAAAACCATAAATAGCTCATTATTGCCGAATGCTATTCAAGAAAGAATATTGCAATGAAGTTCTAGCAGGCAGCCCTAAGGATTGGGGGTTATTCTGCAAACATACTGTAGACACAAGGCCAATACGTTTCTGCGTAATGTTAAGCGTGAATGTCTGGGCAATGATCTTTCATATGGAGCATACCTACGACTCTCATAAGCCTAAATCCATGTGGAATAAAATTAACGACCTTCTTAATGGTACCAGCGCTAATGGAAATGCATGGCGGTGGAGAACACATAAATACCTAAGATAGTGACTGGATTCGTAGCCGTCACCGTAGTACAAATTGTAGTGCAAATTATTGCACACGTAATTCGGAGTGTGTGCGTTCGGATCCCACCTGCAGCAAGTTGTCTTTTCGTCCACGTTCACTTTTCCTTTTCCTCATTATTTTCTAAAGATCAATTTAAACCACAGGTAATTTCCCTATCTTTTTCTTGGTGTCATTGTGTACTGGTGTTGTAACGAACAAAAACTCGAGCCCCTCAGTTTCTCTTCTTCTCGAATCAACATACTAGTACAACACACTTCATTTCGTAGTATGAAGTTTTTCATCATCATCATCATCATCATCATCAGTCTGGTTTCGCCCACAGCAGGGTAAAGGCCTCTCCCATACTTCTCCAACTACCCCAGTTATGTGCTAATTGTGGCCATGTTGTCCCTGCAAACTTCTTAATCTCATCCACCCACCTAACTTTCTGCCGCCCCTTGCTACGCTTCCCATCTCTTGGAATCCAGTCCGTAACCCTTAATGACCATCGGTTATCTTCCCTCCTCATTACATGTCCTGCCCATGCCCATTTCTTTTTCTTGATTTCAACTAAGATGTCATTAATTCGCGTTAGTTCCCTCGCCCAATCTGCTCTTTCCTTATCCCTTAACGTTACACCCATCATTCTTCTTTCCATAGCTTGTTGCGTCCTCCTCAATTTAAGTAGAACCCTTTCCGTAAGCCTACAGGCTTCTACCCCGTACGTGAGTACTGGTAAGACACAGCTGTTATACACTTTTCTCCTGAGGGATAATGGCAACCTGCTGTTCATGATCTGAGAATGCCTGCCAACGCTTTTACCGTGTTTTACCGTGTTTACCATTTTTTACCGTGTCCCAATTTAGCGGGATCTAACCCCTGTCACGGCGGCTGCATTTCGACGGGGGTGTTATGCGAAAACACCCGTCTACTTAGATTTAGGTGCACGTTAAAGAATCCCAGGTAGTCCAAATTTCCGGCGTTCCTCTCTGCGGCGTGTCTCATGATCAGAAAGTTGTTTTGGCATGTAAAACCCCATAATTTAATACATTTATTCATTAGTGTCCCAGTTAACTTCGACCAAGATTTTTTTAAAAACTCAAGGGCTCTAGAGAAATCGTACTGACTGCATAGTAACCGTAGTCGTGTGTACTTAAAGCCAGTATTTTTTTCTTCACGAAGTATTAATTAACAAATTGTTTTCAATTAGCGAACATTTTATTTATCGCTTGAATCGTAAACTTATCAAATACAACGTTGTAGGGCACCTCAAATAACCTCCGAATCAAGCATTTGTTTCGTGCTCAACTTTGCCTCATTTATTTTTTTTTAAAGAAAGTGCGTGAGACATCCAAAATACGAAATAGATTCGCGCTCCCAAGCGAATAGACACGGATACATGGCTTTACTAATGGCGGCAGCTCGATGCAGAGCTTCACGATATGTGATGGTCGCGGCATCATGAGAACCTTGGAGGAAGGGAAATATAGAAGGGAGTGTTACGTCACGCAACCAGCCTTGGCAAGCGAACGCTCCGTGAAGCCACAGCGGTGGCCGAACACGTGACCTCCTGGGTCGAAATCACGGAGCAAGAATTGGAAATTTCCTCACACGTTTTGTTCCCAGTAGCTATGCCAGTAGTTTTTATTTGGTGCGCACTTGTTCAGCGGCCCTGCCGTGTCTAAAACTAAAACCCACCGCGCTCTTTGACGTGTAATCCCGGGTTGGGCCACCACTGGCCCAACATATCTCGGCTTCAATCGCGCTGCGGTATTCTCCCTCCTCTTGTTTCCTTACTCCGTGACGAGAATGCGCCGCTGACGCATTGATAAGTGTAGTGAAGCCGTATGGAGGGATTTCGAAGACGCGTACCCATGACTGCGCACTTGGGACTGTAATTTTGCACACCCATCTTGTTCTGCAGATAGGTGCGCCCGCAACGTATGTTCCTTTTGTTCCCTTTAGCAACAGAAACAAACCTTGAGCAGGCTATGTCCATCTAATGCGTTTTGGCGATGTGTACGACAAGCATACGCTGTTGTCGATTGCGTAAATCATTTTTGCTTGACATGTCAGTGCGTTGATAATGATGGGAGATCTCAACGGTACCACGTCAGCGGCTAGCTCTTGAAGAACACAGTCATGCCTTTCACGAATGATCAGAAGACTAATATGATCCTAGCTCTGGGCGCGGCGCACAGCAGCAAGAGGAAGACAGCCAAGCTATTCCGGATGTGGCTTTGTGGAGGACGCCCTAGGCCATCAACAATACTTAGAACGTACGAAGTCCTTTGCGAGACGGGTGGCCTGACAAGAAAGCCACAGAAGATTGCGACGGTAGTTCAAGAAGCGGAAAGGGGTGTTTTGGCATTCTTTGCTGCTAACCCTGACGGTAGTGTGTGCGACGCCAGTGCGGAGGCCAGAACCTCAAGGTCGTCAGCGTGGAGGATATAAAAAAATCACTTGCACCTCTACCACGTACATCTTCGTCAAAAGCTTGAAAACCGAGATTTTGAAAACAGACTTGACTTTGCCACTTGGATTTTCACGAAATGTGAAGATAAACCGAACTTCCTCACTCGCGTGCTTTGGACGGATGATGCTAAGTTCTACAGAAACGTAAAAGTTAATCTTCTCAACGCGCACTACTGGAGTGATAGGAATCACCACTGGCTGGCACAAGCACGACACCAATACCAGTGGTCGTTTAATGTGTGGTGCTGTATTTTTGATGGCAACATTATCGGACCCGTTATTTTTGACAACACATTAACGACGCAACGCTACGTCAACGACATCCTCGAGGTCCCCGTGAACGACTTCTGTTGCAACGTTCCACTTGCGCACTTTGGGAACATCTCGTTTGAACACGATGGTGCTCCTGCGAGTAGTAGTAATCAATCTTGAGCGTGGCTCGGCAAGCTTTTTCCTGGACAGTGGATTGACCGGCACGGACCTGTACCCTGGCCTGCAAGGTCGCCGGACATGGCACCACTGGACTTCTTCTTGTGGGACTACGTGAAAGATCGCGTGTATAGCAGCGAAACTACCACACCAGACGCCTCAAAGGCAAAAATAAGCAGAATTTGCCGCGAGATTCCAACGTCGTTGGTAAAAGCTCCAACAGCGCAAGTGTTGGAAAGGAGCAAGTACTCTATTTCTTCAGACGGTGACCTATTTGAGCACGTGCTATAAGTGACAGTGGAACATAGCTGCTCAAAACTGGTGTAAAAGGCGGCTGTTTAAACGCACTTTATAAAGCTTGCAACAAAGATAGAAATAGACAAAAATTGCTTTGTTTAGCCTCTTTTCCAGAGTTCAAGAGACAGAAAGTGTAAATGGCTAACCAGTTGTGCCTCTGGATGTTTCTTTTTGGGCGAGTGAAATGCCTTACGTGCTTCTGGTTTATTCTTTTTTTTTTTTAAGTAAACTCCTGAGTAGCTTTTTTCTGTTCTTCCGAGAGCTGCCTTTTTTTTCCTTTCTTCATGCTTTTTTGTGCGCTGTTCTTTTTTAACATTGGTTGAATTTGTTTTGTAGCTTTGTTTCGCGATACACGAAGGTTAAAGCTATGCCGAGTGCCTCATGATCGAGCACAACATTCTTGCGACCACAGATGCTGACGCTTAGCGCACCACGCAGTGAGGTCACGAAACTTCTCGATCCATCCTACATGACGAAGCCTCCCACGATGCGGCGATAAACGAATGCAGCCGTATATTCTTCAAAGATTGCTTGGAGGCGCCTGTGTGGCGGCGCGCGAGTGCGCATCTATTTTATATTTGGCGTATTTTGCGGGCTTTTGTTTTTTCTTGGAAAACACAACCAGGCACAAAGCGGAATTTTTTTCCGGATATTTTTTTTAATTTCTAAAGTAATATTACTTGATGATATGAATTCTGCGTTTGATATAGCTGAATGACGACACAGCATTGAATTTGTTTTCAACTTAGTCGTCTGCTTGACCGAGGCAACAGGTGGAGGTGAAAAGCTTGCCATCATTTTTGCAGACGACCACCAGAAGAAAAAACATTTATTACGCATAAAGGCTTAGTTCACCGAACAACACAAGGTAATCTTATCGTATAGTTTTTGCCAGTTCTCGAATGTATAATGAAATGAAACGGCTCTGAGATTTGGCCTCCGAGTTCCATGAACGCGTTATTTAATATGTGAATTTCCGTCACGAGGTCTGTTGGTGATAAAAATAAAAATGCGATAAGCAAAACCATCCTGAAATGACACGTGACCGCATGGCTGGCACTTCTTGTTACGTTTCCCTTTGTTTCTACGTTTCTCCGCGCTTGACTTCGCTGTGCTTCCAACTTAGCCGTCTCGTTTTGGGTGTAAATTGCGGCGTCTGTGACTTTTTTGAAAGCATCCTGTCCTTGTAAGTTTGTGAATACTTAGACGACCGCATTGATACTCTTCGTTCCACGGCGGACAACATAATGGAGTGCAACGATACGCCGCGTTTCTGCTGGTGACTACTGTTCCAGGATTGGTCCGCTACACTGTCCGACAGATCCCGTAATTGTAAGTACTGCCGTGAGGCAAAAAAGAAAGGCTAGTGTGTTGTCGTCCGTCCGAATTCGGATGGCGTGGTGCAAAGGATGTGTTTCAGTGCAGGCGGTTGCTGCAGAGCCTAATTATCGGTGTCTGTGGAACTGAGCGCCCAGAAATCGTCCCCTGAGCTACGATGGTTGCCATAGTGGGTGGCTCCTGAATAATTTTGTACCTCCAGAAGTTTAACACGTACTCAATGCACGGTACGTAGGCGTCTTTGAATTCTGATTCCATATTACACACGTTTTAGTGACAGTGAACAACCAGGCAGTAGCAAAGCTGTAAAGAATTTAGCGCTTTACCTGGCGAACTTGCGCGCAGGAACATAGTTCACACTTAAAGCAAAACGAACGCGGCGGCCACATTCTTTGATGGCAGAAATCTGGTCTACAGGTCAGACGCTATTTCTAACGTATGACTCGTCGTATACATTCTAGCGTAATCGCTGGTGCTCGCATGCGTTCTAGAATGTACTAAACTCTCGCAAATTTTCTTAATATTGCGCGTGCGCTAACCGCACGGCATGTCATCGGCATTGTAGAGGCAATGGCTACTGCTGAAGCGAAAATCGCAGCAGGATACATGCGAACCAGAAGTTGCCTTGCGCGCCCGTGCGTACTGTCGCCGATTCTCCCACCTCTCACCGCCACAAGGCCGCTGACAGGCCACGTGACCGACACTCGCGTTGTATAAAAAAAAATTGCCAAACCTTCTCGTACCTAAAATGGGGGTAAGCGAAGCTTGTCCTGCGTACACCTGACCTTCGTCGCGATTTAGTAACACACACGCAACGGTGCCGGATTGCTTCGGCCTCCCGCTCCCTCATCTCGGTTCTTCTTCTCGTTGCTATCCGATTGCCTGGACTCGAGCGGCTCTAAAGGCGCGTTTATTGTCCGACGTTACCGGCGCGCAGGCGAGCGTCGCTCCACGCCAGGCGCGTCGGAGCACGTTGTCGCGTCCGGTCACGTTGGCTTCACCAGTGCGTCGGCCTATCTCTCGAACTATAGACGCTTTTGTCCTAGTCAACGTGACGTACGTGTTCGCGTGCTCACGCTAAATCGGATCACATTTTGCCCTTAACGGCTGGATCGGCGCGCCGACGGCGAGACCTTTCACGGGCGAGTTCTCGCCGCCGCTCGTCGAAGGCTGCCTGCTTCTCCGGGGAACGGAGAACGCGTGGCCGTTCCAGTCCCTTTTCCGAGACTGAAATGAACGGAAACGAAGCTGGCGAAGCACGTGCAATACCCCTTCCTTCCTTTTCCCTACCCAGCGGAAGCGAAACGGCTCTGATTGGTTGCGCGCATGGCATGAGCGCGCGCCTATGCAGCTGCAATCCTTGCTAATGACTCATGCTCCGGCGCCGGCGCAGCGGTCAACTCATCAAGCCGCCCTTTCCAGCAGCTGCTCTGCTCTGGGAGCAACTGGGTTTTTGCGTGACCAGACCGCCACCGAAAGTTGTGAGCCAATAGAAGCTTCGCTTGAAAAATTCCAAGGGTGTACAACACTGTTCGAGTCATGCATGCAATCTCTGATTACACAAGCTACGGACAGCAACTTAGACAACCGTTAGCAATGGTGACAGCCTTCGAGAAAGGTCCGATACAGAGAGGCTCCTGCGGCACTGAGCGATAACATTTATTATTTGTTAACCGGTGAAAAACGGTCCTTGGGAAAAAAAGATAAACAAGTACGCGTCCCAATGTGAATGCGCCGGCATGGCGGCGGGGCATTGAACACTTGACCCTGTTAGCCTAACTATGTGTTCTCCGACTAGTTTCAGCAACGACGCTGGATGGTTGAAAAAAGATGCGTCTGACGATGCGCCGAAAACACCGTGAATTCACTGCACGGTACCCTTTCGTGTGCGTGTGCGCGTGTGTTTCGAGAGTTCCTCACGTGCGCGTAATAGCGTCAATAAATATTCCTTTGGTCACGAAACTGTCGTCTACCTCGATCCCTTCCACCTGTGCCATGTCGCTAAGTTTCAGGAAATGTAAGATGCTTGTAGGGGCGCGACTATAGCTTCTAGAGCCAGTGAAGAAGACAGCTCACGTGCAGGTAACGCGAGATTATAACACGTTGGCGCACTCCACCTGAGCGGCCTTGATTTAAAATCCTACAGTTTTGCCGCGGGCAGAATTGTTAGATTAGAAAGACTAAGTGGTGGAACAGGGAAACAAATCAAGGGGTAGAAGAGCGTAAGCATGGGTCTGTAGGGGTCATCGAGAAGCCAGAACGTTGAGATTACACGAAGTGTTTCTTAGGTAGAACAAATACCGAGAAAGGAAAGCAGGTCACGTGTGAACACGTGCAAGAGAAAAGTTATATGCACAAGTGGACGTTTGTTGCATACAACATTCGCGAAAGAGACAAATGCACGCCGAAAAGATTCTGGAACCATGTAAGGGCGTTTTGATGCGCAACCGAAAATTCTCAAATGGCTGTAAAGGATAAAGATGGTGACATCTTCGAAGGAGTCGTCACGCTGTAGTATATCACGGATGTTATTAAGGATAACCGGCACGAAAGAAAGCGTAGTTCATATTCAAACAGTTTCAGCAACAACCTGTGACATCAAAATTTAGGATAGAAAATTTCGCTCAAAAAAACAGCCGAAGAAAGTTATCGTAATAACAAGGCCACAGGACCTGATTAAATCTCAATACAGCTACTCGAAAACACCCATCCAAAGAGCAACGCACTGCTGACTAATGCCATGGAAAAAGCGATTAAAACGAAGAAGGAAAGATCCGTTTAGATGGCGTGAAAGAAAAATGAACCTAATCTGCAAAGGCGAAGGTGACAGGCCAGTTACAGTCAGCAGTGCAAGCTATAAAAATAAACAGTGCGCGGAGAAAAGTTACGTACTGGGGAAACTACAGGATAAGTTCAGCGCAGGCAGACGCTTCGAAGATATGTTTATACCAACTCAGTTCATAGAAACTTCAGTAGCTCGGAATAGACCTTGTTGGGGTCTCGGTGCTGACGCCCGTTATTGCGAATGGGTCGCAAGCCCCAAGGGTAGCGTTGGCCTGACGGCCTGGGGCACTGGAAGCATCCGAAGGTCCCGGCAAAGCATGAGAAGACTGGTAACAGAACAACTTGTTTATTCTAACATAGCAAAAGAGCGGCCGGTCAGGTCGACCGAAGTGGAGAGACGGGAGAGCACGTAACTCAACAGTACAAATCGGAGCCTCTCTCCTGGCGTCCGGGGGCAGCTGCTCTTATACTCTCGGCGTCGCGGGCCAGAAGGAAGGTCACGGGATGAGCCCACGCGACGGCGCGCACGGTCGAGCCGAGAGACATGGTGAGCCGAGTGTGGTGACGCATCGCCAACCCGCCGACGGACAGACCTGCTGGCTCCTCACTTGGGGAGCTCCGCTCCCCGGCTGCCGCGCTTTGACAAGCGTGGGCACACACACACACACACGCACATACGAAGACACGTGGCCCTGAAACGCGCCTGGACACGCTTGGCGGGGTGGCGTTGCGGCGGCGTCGAACGGGCCAAAATGTCTGCCGCTTTGAACGAAGCCCCGGCGTCCGTTGCATCCGCGCCGGCATTACCGCGCGTTGTAGGCGAAACGTAACAGACCGCCCCGCCGGGGGAAGGAGATCCCGATGGTCAGGGGACTGCATCCGCTGTCCGGAGGGATGTTGCTCGATGATGCTCATAACCGAAGTCGGGCGTCCTTTGGCGTTTCTTGAGCGCAGCGCACAGAGAAGGCCTCGTTCTCACGTTCAGGTGCACACAGGACACTGCAAAGTGACTTCGGGAGAGTTGACATTTTTGTTCTCGTTTCCGGCAAGCGTTAGAACTACGCCGAAAGTCAACCGCTCAGTCAGCAAGCACGGCACAACCCTCACTAAGCCCTGCCAGGCTCTTTCCCCTTTTATACTGCTGCCTAGTTCCTTACAGTAGTTTAGCAGCACTCAGAACGCGTCCACAAATCGGAAAATTGCACTAGAAAGCACATCATCACTTTGAAACACTACACGAAAGCAATAGGTTAAAAATCCTGCCTCAGGAAGAAAAACATCAGTAACAAGCAATTTTGAGGCTGATTCCCACGTTAGGGGCTTCTACTTAAGCCATCGGCGTTACCGTTGAGACTCCCCTTTTTGTAACGCACCTCAAAGGAATATTGTTGCAAAGCGAGGCTCCAGCGCAGGAGGCGGCCATTTTTGGGAGAGATGGTCTGCAGCCATTGGAGAGGGCAGTGATCCGTTTCAATGATAAACCTCGAGCCGGCTAGGTAACATGACAATTTCTGAACGGCCCACACGATACACGCACACTCTTTCTTGGTGGCGCTATACGCCTGCTCACGACTCGTCAGCTTACGACTAGCATACAGGACGGGGTGTTCTACTTCTCCATTTTCCCGTTGGCACAGTACAACGCCCATGCCTCGCTCACTAGCATCACACTGAACAACGAACGCTTTTGTGCAGTCGGGCGATCGTAGCACAGGCTGGCTTGTTAGGGCGCTCTTTAGGGCGCTAAAAGCTTTTTCCTTTGTCTCGTCCCAGACGACTGTTTGCGGCTCTGTCTTTCTTAGAGCATCCGTTAGGGGAGCCGCGATATCAGAGTACCTGGGGATGTACCTCTGATAGTAGCCGGCGACACCTAAGAACGACCGAATATCGGTCTTCGTGCGCGGTTGCGGGAAGTCTCGCACAGCGGCCACCTTTATTTCAGAGGGGCGGCGACGACCCCGACCAATCACGTGTCCGAGGTAGACAACCTCGGCCTGTGCTAACTGGCACTTGGGAGCCTTGACTGTCAAGCCCGCATCGCGCAGGCGGGTTAGCACTGCCCGCAAGTGCGCCATATGCTCAGGCCAGGATGCGGAGAATATCGCTACGTCGTCTAGATACGGTAAAGCGAATTCTTGCTGTCCCCGCAACACTTTATCCATGAGGCTTGAAAAGCAGTATGGCGCGTTCTTCAAACCAAAACTCAAAACTTTAGGACGGAATGTCCCCATTGGTGAAATGAACGCCGCATACCTACTAGCCTCTTCTGTAAGGGGAACCTGCCAATAACCCCTGACAAGATCTAGGGTGGAAATAAACTGAGCGCTACTCACTCTCTCAAGGCGCTCCTCGATGTTAGGGATCGGATAAATTTGATCCTTAGTGATGGAATTAAGCCTGCGGTAGTCGACGCAAGGACGAGGTTCCTTGCCCGGTACCTCAACTAAAATCAGAGGGGAGGTATAATCACTCTCACCCGCCTCAATAACACCGAGCTGTAGCATTTTCTTTTCCTCAGCCTCCATAATATCGCTCTGGCGGGGTGACACCCGGTACGCCTTGGATCGTACTGGCTCTGGGGAGGTAAGTTCTATGTCATGAGTAAGGACAGTAGTCCTACCAGGCCTCTCAGAGAACAGACCTTGAAACTCTTGTAAGAGCTGGTGTAGTTCGGTTTTCTGCTCAGGCGACAGCGATGCTTTACTTAAGTCACTAATGACTTGATCGGTGTCTTTCCTGTTCGTCACTGAGCCTAGTCCCGGAAGCTCGAGCGGAAGCTCTTCGGGAACGTTTACCATCATGCACACCACTGCTTCCCGTTGCTTATAGGGTTTGAGCAGATTACAGTGGTAAACTTGCTGTGCTTTCCGCTTTCCTGGCAGACTCACCACGTAGTTAACGTCCGACAGTTTTTGAACAATCCGTGCTGGGCCCTCCCACTGCACGTCGAGTTTGTTCTTTAGCGATGTGCGCAATATCATGACCTCATCGCCCACCTCAAAACGACGGGCCCTGGCTGTCCGATCATAATAAACCTTGGCCCTCTGCTGGGCCTCTGCCATTGCTTCACCTGACAACTCCTGTGCCCTTCTTAAGCGTTCGAGGAGCTTAAGCACGTACTCTACCACGACTGGGTCGTCGCCCCTGCCTTCCCATGATTCTCGAAGCATGCGAAGCGGAGATCGCAGCGAGCGACCGTACACCAGTTCAGCTGGCGAAAACCCCGTAGCCGCATGCGGCGCGGTCCTTAATGCAAACATCACTCCAGGCAGACACAGCTCCCAGTCAGTTTGATGTTCAAAACACAATGCTCTCAACACGCGCTTCATGACGGAGTGGAGCTTCTCAACGGAATTCGACTGGGGGTGGTGCACTGAGCTGTGTAACAGCCTTACCCCGCACCTTTCGAGAAAGGCTGTCGTCAAAGCGCTAGTAAACACTGTACCCTGATCTGACTGGATTTCTGCAGGAAAACCAACTCGCGCAAATATGGACAGTAGTGCATTGACTATCTCAACTGAGCTGAGTTCTTTAAGCGGCACTGCTTCAGGGAACTTTGTCGCTGGGCAGATTACAGTCAAAATGTGTCGGTACCCCGTGGCTGTTACCGGCAGAGGTCCCACTGTATCAATAACGAGCCGTCTAAAAGGCTCCGTAATGATAGGTACCAACTTCAACGGCGCCCTCGATTTGTCCCCTGGCTTGCCCACCCGCTGACAGGTGTCGCATGTCTTCACAAAGTGGTCTGCGTCCCGAAAACACCCTGGCCAATAGTACTCTTGCAAGAGACGGTCCTTAGTTTTCTTAACTCCTAGGTGTCCGGACCACGAACCCCCATGCGACAAGCGCAACAGATCCTGACGATAGCATTGAGGCACGATCAGCTGATCGAACTCCACTCCCCTGCGGTCTAGATACTTCCGGTACAGGACCCCACCTCTTTCCACAAAGCGAGCATTTTTCTTGGCGATACGTTCCTTGACAATGCAGCGTATGTTTTCTAGGCTGCCATCCTTCTTTTGCTCGGCTATCAAAGCCGACCGGCTGACTTTTAGCAACCTGTTTAGTCCGTCTGACGTAGGCGCGATGAGCAAATCTGGAGACAGCTCTTCTAACTTTCCCGTGTCGGGATTTTCCTCTCCAGTATCTGGTGCCTTTAACGCTACAGGCTCAATTTTATTCAGTTCGAGCGTGCTCTGAATATCAGCTTGCTGCGCCTCTGACCCTTTCTCATCGTTCAACAACGTTGGCCCCGCAACTACCGCCTTTGCAGCGAGCTCCCGAACCTTCGATCTGGTTAAGGCCTGAACGCTAGCCTCACCAAACAAAAGCCCCTTCTCGCGCAGGAGGTGATCGGACCTGTTCGAAAATAGGTACGGGTACTGGGGGGGCAGCATAGATGACACTGCGGCCTCCGTCTCAAGTGCTCCGAAAGGTCCTTCAATAAGCACTTTTGCTACCGGCAGACACACGCTATGAGCTTCCACTGCTTGCTTGATCCATGCGCACTCGCCCGTGAACATATCGGGTTCTACGTAAGAGGGGTGAACTACATCCATTGTAGCTGCGGAATCGCGAAGCACTCGGCACTCTTTCCCGTTCACGAGGAGGTCTCGCATGTAAGGCTCGAGAAGCTTCATGTTCTCGTCAGTGCTGCATAAAGACAAAAACACGACTTTTGTTTTTGTTTCTGGACACTGCGCCGAAAAGTGACCCGGCTTCTGGCACGTATAACAAACGCGCGCTTGCCTCGTCTCGAACCGCTTTCTGCGTTCGGCTTCGGTTGCCGCCGTCTCCTTACGTTCGGTCGGACTGCTTTCACTCGCATCCGCACTACGTGTATCCCCCTTTGCTCTCATGGGTGTGAACTTCGGCCTCTCAAACTTGGAGCCAAATTCACCCTTTTGACCGTCCTTAGCTCCGCGAGCCCGACGCGTCACAAACTCCTCGGCTAACTCAGCGGCTCTAGCCACCGTACTAACGTCTGGCCTATCCAAGACCCAGTACCGCACGTTCTCAGGTAACCGACTATAAAACTGTTCTAGCCCGAAACACTGCAGAACTTTCTCGTGGTCACCAAACGCTTTCTCTTCTTTGAGCCACTCCTGCATGTTTGACATAAGCCTGTAGGCAAACTCTGTATATGACTCACTTTTGCCTTTTTCATTTTCCCGAAACTTCCGACGGAACGCCTCCGCTGACAGCCGGTACTTTTTTAGCAGACTCGATTTCACTTTGTCGAAATCCTCTGCCTCCTCTCTCTCCAAGCGAGCGACTACGTCGGCCGCCTCGCCGGGTAGCAAAGTGAGCAAGCGCTGTGGCCACGTTTCCCGAGAGAACCCCTGCTTCTCGCACGTTCGCTCAAAGTTAACCAGGAACAAACCAATGTCCTCTCCAAGCTTAAACGGCCGCATCAGGTCAGTCATTTTGAACAATACTCGTTCTCCTGCACCGTGTGCCTGACTTCCATTACGAGCGCGTTCCATCTCTACCTCGAGACGCTTCATTTCCAAAGCGTGTTCGCGCTCTTCTTTTTCTTTCTGTTCTTTTCGTTCACGCTCATCTTTCTCTTTCTGTTCTTTAAGTTCATGCTCATCTTTCTCTTTCTGTTCTTTAAGTTCACGCTCCCTCTCCTCAATGGTCTCAAGGCATTCCGACAGCTCGTCATCCTCAGCTTCTAACTCAAGAATAGCCCTTAGCAGTTCTGGTTTTCTGAGTTTGTCTGAGACATCCAGACCCAACTCTCTTGCAAGCTCCAGCAATATCGGTTTGCGCAACGACTTCAAATCCATGGCTGCTCTGAATGCTGCTTTCTCTACTGCCTACTATTGTCTTGCCGCAAATTAACCCGGCAGCAACGACAACCACAATTACCAGCTCTGTTTCTGACACTAACAAAAGCCTGGCAAAACTCAGAAGAAGAAAGTCCCGCACTCACCAAACCTCGCAGCCAAGAATTCAGCGCAGTCGTTCCGCTGCAGGCAACCAGTCATCACACAGGGCTCGTTGCACTGCTCCCGGATGGTCGTTGTGCTGCTCAGCATACATTCAACCGCATCTCTTCGCTGCTGGCCTCCGTTGTCGCGATCTCACCGCTGGCAACCAGTTGTTGGGGTCTCGGTGCTGACGCCCGTTATTGCGAATGGGTCGCAAGCCCCAAGGGTAGCGTTGGCCTGACGGCCTGGGGCACTGGAAGCATCCGAAGGTCCAGGCAAAGCATGAGAAGACTGGTAACAGAACAACTTGTTTATTCTAACATAGCAAAAGAGCGGCCGGTCAGGTCGACCGAAGTGGAGAGACGGGAGAGCACGTAACTCAACAGTACAAATCGGAGCCTCTCTCCTGGCGTCCGGGGGCAGCTGCTCTTATACTCTCGGCGTCGCGGGCCAGAAGGAAGGTCACGGGATGAGCCCACGCGACGGCGGAGCATGAGCCCACGACGGCGCGCACGGTCGAGCCGAGAGACATGGTGAGCCGAGTGTAGTGACGCATCGCCAACCCGCCGACGGACAGACCTGCTGGCTCCTCACTTGGGGAGCTCCGCTCCCCGGCTGCCGCGCTTTGACAAGCGTGGGCACACACACACACACGCACATACGAAGACACGTGGCCCTGAAACACGCCTGGACACGCTTGGCGGGGTGGCGTTGCGGCGGCGTCGAACGGGCCAAAATGTCTGCCGCTTTGAGCGAAGCCCCGGCGTCCGTTGCATCCGCGCCGGCATTACCGCGCGTTGTAGGCGAAACGTAACAACCTATAGAGATCGCATTTCTAGATAATAAAGGAACCTACGACAACATAGACAGGAAATTCTTACGGGATATTCTGTAGCACGAAGGCGTATATGACGATCTTGTGGAGCTGCTGAGGGAGATATATAGAGACAGCCGAGTACAAATTGTATAGCAAGGCCCAAAATGATAATCGAGGGGCGGAAATCCACCAAGGACTGAAGCAAGAATGTCATTTGTCTCCGTTGTTGTTCACGCTTTATGTTGAGGGTATAGAATCACGACAGAAAGACCATGAATTAAGTTTCGACAAATGGTGCAACAGGAGGTCCACTGATGTTTGCAGATGACATAGTGCTACTAGCGGACAATCAAAGAGGTTTACAGACACTTTCGAATATGTGTGGCAACGTAGCGACAAATCTGAGCCATAAGTTTAGCACTTAGAAATCGGGAATTATGATCTTCAATGAAGAGACGTCTAATCACGCGGTATCAACAGGAAGTCACACCTATAGTCAAGCAATATAAATACCTCGGCGTACGCATAAACGAGGGAAAGAATTACTCTAGCACCCACCAAGATAGCCTGAAAATAAAGGGGAAGTGGAATACAGCATTAATGAAACATAGAACATTCTGGAGCAGCATTAAATGTGAGGTGGTACGTGGAATCTGGAAAGTAATAATGGTGTCAGCGCAAAAGTTCGCAAATCTTATTCTGAGCCTGAAATCGGATATCTTATCCGCGTTGGAAGTTAACCAAACATTGTTAGGCGGCTTGGCTTTGAGAGCCCACGGTAAAACTGCGAATGAGAAAGTGCCGGGTGACATCCATGGGTTGGGCCTCTTTGGATGTCAGAGAAGCACTTAGCAAAATCAGTTTTGAAGAAATACTCAGAAACATGGGTCAAAATAAATGAGCAGCTAAAGTCCACAAATATCTGTACCTGAAAAGCGGGGACACAGAATGGAGGAAGAGGTCGAGAAAGTTGGTAACCAGGTACAGGGAAATTTAAAGCGTAAATAGACAACGAGGAGCCATGAAATAAAGTGAGCGATACAGACAGTGAATTGGATGGAAAGAACGGAAACTGACAAGACCACGGAGATTGACAAGAATGACAAGAAAAAAATTACAAGGAAAAATCTGTACGATAATACAAAGGGTAGTGCCTTGGTATTTAAAGCTCTAGCTGGTTGTCTTAGTACAAACACGTACGGGAGGGAATATTTGTAACAAAATGAAGCATGTGTGTGCGTCAGGGAAAATCCAGAGACAGCACATCCTAATGCAATTCGAAGGAATTTACCCAATGAGACCCGCAGATGATGTCCACCTTCCAGAAGCGCTTGGGTTTAAAGTTGAAGAAAGCATCAACCGGCCATATGTCAAGATAATCAAGAGCAGCTTAGAGTAACGGTGGGAAAAAAACCAGGGATGAGATTGATACTACCGGATCCGTTACAGGCATAGCAAGGTAGATAGAAAAGCTTTGAGGAAGAGAAAAAAAAAGGATGAAGAAGTTGTATACAAAAATGCTAGAATGAAAAGCAGACCCGAATAAATCAAGCAGGCTAGGCGACTATTTGTCATCGCCCCGTTTCAAAGGGGATGCCAATGAATCATCATCATCGGGCATTGGAGCAGACGCCCGACGGACGCCGCAGCCATTTTTCGTGCATACGCCAGCGTTGGTGCAAAGGTCGAGTGCCACTGTCGCCGCGTGAATATTGTCAGTGCAATGTGGAAATCACCGTCCTGTTTCTGAACGGCGCTAAAACATTTAAAATCGGACAATTTCGCAACTACAACGCCTTGTTTCATTTCCATGTTCACCTCTATTTGGAAAAATTGGTAGACACCGGCTGCAGAGCGACTGCACGTCGCCCCTTTTTTGTATTTACGCGTAAAATGCCTGCGTTTCTAGTTTGAAGCGGTTGCGTTTCAGTTTTTGTACGCTAATTAACCAAGCTATTTTCTAACTAGCAAAACTAATAACCTGCCTAAGTAAAGTAAACAGGCAAAAATAAAGCTAACTTACTAACAAAGCTAAGTAACCTAACGTAATTAATCAACTAATAATTTGCTTGTTAAGCTAGTTAATCATATTTTATAACTTATCGCTTATCACTTATCTAACTTGACAATACTGTGAATAGAGACAGCCGATCGAAATATTTTGAGCGAGGAATGTTACTATAGGAAGAAGGGGCGTGGTGGAGGCACGATAATCACACAATGGTGCGTGTATAATATCAGCACAAGCGCATCGCACGTTAATGTAGTTTGCCTAAAGTTTCCGTCGTAGGTTCACTCTGCAGGCAAGATGAAACAAATGTGACAGAGGTCCCTTTATTGTCGAAAGCTTTGCATCTACCGCGGCAGACTGAGCCTGACGATGATTACTATTTCTTGGCATCCCCTTTGAAACGGAGCAATGACAAAGGGTCACGTAACCTGCTTGATCCCCTCTTCTTACGCCAGCCTCACTGGTGCCACGTACTGTCACTGTATGAAACTTTCGGAGCAGCTTCGTGATCAGAAGGAAAGCATAGAAGGACCCTGATAGTATCCTTGCATACCGTGTCATAGTGACCAGGTTTTTGACAAGAAGAACTTGCACTAGTATGAAATTTCGCTATTGTGCCGCAGTAAAATACACTTCTGCTTAAACGCTTTGATGCTCAAAGAGCTGACACTTGTATCGAAAGTTATATATCCCAATTTGAATAGGCCTCCGACGATGCAAATATTCGCCATATAAACTACAGATAGTTCGAAAGTTTAGAAGTAGCAATTTTTTCAGGGAGTCTGTCTAATTAGGACGCTCCAGCTGCCTCCACTTTTACTCGATATTTCATCTCTATTACATAAATAATCTTTACTTTGAATCAATACGAAAAATGTGCATACTCCGACCCTGAGTACATGTTGTGTATCTTTTATTTAAATCTGTAAAAACTACATCTTTCAGAGCGGAGCATGAACTAGCTATTCCTCAAAGTCGCTCCCCAATTATGGCTGGATCTCCGACTGTATGAACCAAACCATATATCCCGGCCTTCATCGTTGCGCCCTGAAAGCAAATGAACAGTAGGAGCAGTGTAATTATTTGATTACGGACGTGTTCTAGACAGCAACAATGCTGCATTGCTCTTGCAATTGAACGTAGCCAGAATTCAATTACGTTGAGGCTCCCATACGAGATACATTGTTCAGTCGTTTTGAAACCGAATAGCCTTCTTACGCTCCTTCACCCGTTTTCGTGGTCTTCGGCGGTCACATGCTCTCCCTCGACGTTTGATTGTTAAATCATCTTTATTAAAAAAAAATACTGGCCTCTGGGCACGGACTTAGATTGTACAAGAGAAAGCTTTATTATGCAAGGTGATGGCGCATTGATCTATGTTAGGCGAACCAAATAATACATGAATAATTTATTGACTGGAGGGCTCATTAGGGAAGAGGATGGTAGGAGCATAAAAACCACTAAATGATAAACCACTAAAAATGATAGTCTTATAAAGGTGGCGGATATAAAATATAATAAACATTTGTTGCCCAATCCGTGCCGTGAAGGTGATAGGGCAGCGAAGCTGTAAGCGACAGCTAGAACGATCACCCTTTGCTACGTAGTTTGAAATTATTCACATGGCGACGTTCACGTGTACTTTACCTAATTACTAGCCTAAGACGTTTCTACGGCCTGCGACTTGGCTTCCGCCACTACTTCTTGCACCTACTAGTGCACCAGGAAGAACAGAAATGCACTTAACCACACTTTCACCGCGCATCGTATGCACGCTGCTCTTAAGCGTTCCACACAATGCGTGGCCATACCATAGCACTGTCACAACACAAGTCAGTTGCAGTAGCCGGGAAGCGGCAACTGCACCCTATGTAACCGCAATCTTTACCGGGAAACGCTTGCGGTGAACGCTATGCGCGAAGGCGACCTTTCTGGTTCTTTTTATTTCGAATCATTTTTTTTTTCGTTGCCCCGCACGGCCAACGCGGCCGCTGCCGCGTATGCGCTGAAACCCCTTAAACTTAGACTTCGTAAAGTAGCGACACTCTCCTCCTCCGCCTTCACTCCTCCTCGTTTCTCCTCTCTTTCAACCCCCTCCTCGACCGTGGCGCCGCCTACACTGCTCGAGCGTAGCAACGGCGCCAACATGCGCTCCTCGCCACTCCGTAGTCGCTTCTCGAGCAAAAATGGCGCTGATGCCCGGCGCGAGGGCCCACCTTATGCTATTAGTCCAATAGCGACGCGGCGTCTGCCTCGTCCACAGCACGCGAGGAGGAGGCGGCATTCTTCAAGCGTGGCAGCACTTTACGAAGTTTAAAGGGCTTAGTATGCGCGGAGCCGAGAGCCATCTGCTGGTGCTGCAATGAACCCAGCGGCGCACGCCGCCCACGCGGCCCACGCGTCGCGAATCTTCCGAGTTTTGCCTACCGACATAAAAGACCCACTGGAAGGTAGAGCTATACTGCTTTCGCTGCGAAAAAGCGGGAGGGGAAAGAGGGATGGGGAACCGGGCATGCGGCATCAAATCGTGCGTATTATTCCAGTCTCCTTTACGAACTCGTGGAGCGCTGTAGGTGACGTTCGCGGGCCTCTGCTTGCGGAGATGTCCATTCGTCCAGCGCCGGTATTGGGCCAATGGGGTTAACTACATTTGACGGTTTCTGTGAAATTCAGAGCACTACTCTGCTAAATTCCGTACACTTGGTATCGCTGTTGTCCAGCACGCGGGGTCCATAAACGCACCGACGCAAGGAGCGCGTTCACACAGCCGAGTTGCGGGCCACGTTCGTTCGCGAACGCCAGCTAACATCTGGGACAATGCTCTTAACCAACTAGCCCGCCTTAGTGTCTTGAAAGCCCCTGGGATGCACGTGCTATCGCACGGGGGCTTTGTGGCCTCGAGGGGCTTCGATGAAGAGGGACCAGGGGAGGGGGTGGGGGGAGAAATGTTTTCCTCCCTCCGTTGTTTAGATGCTCTGGTCGGTGGCTGCGCTGCGTTGCGTACCTCCGTAAATAGACAGTTTTAGTACTGCGTACGGAACGTACGTAAGGGCGTTGCATACGTAAGATTGCTACGTTCTGCAAAGTGCGCCTGTGCAGAACGCAACACGAACGGTGCGTGATGCGTACGCGGCCGCTGCGTGCGCACGCATCCGATTCTTGCGTGCGTACGTAGGGAGCCCTGCGTGCTGCGCTCGTGGTTCTTGTTTGTTCGGGAGAGTGCGAGACAAAGGAGTTTCGCAAAATGGCAGCGTCAAAGGCGACCAGCGGAAGGCCGTACTTTTCAATGGCCTACGATTTGGCTTGGCTGCGTGAAGTGAACGCGCAGAAGCCATTCCCGGAACCTGCACGGTGGGAATGCATAGCGAAAATAGGAAATTTGTTTTTGAGAAAGCGTTCAGTGTGTGCTGTTTGCGCGAAGGGCTCGACCTGCTTTTGGTGCGATTCGTCGCAAATGACCGTGCCTGCCTCAGAAAGTAAGAACTCTGTTTTTGTGCGAAGCATATTACGAGAGCTCAACCCAGCTCCTCAGGCGCGGCGGTGTCGCCTTCAATACCACGTGACACCGTGACGTCACGACAGAGGAGAAACGGGGCTCCAACTCGCGCCGTCGCTCGCGGCGTCGCGGCAACTCTTGCAAGATGGGCTGGGTGGCAATCGAACCAGGGTCTCCGGAGTGTGAGACGGAGACGCTACCACTGAGCCACGAGTACGATGCTTCGAAGCGGTACAAAAGCGCCTCTAGTGAATGCGGTGTTGCCTTAGAAACGAGCTGTTTCTAAGGCTCAGGCGTGCGTCGCTTGCTCAGGCGCACATTTCGTTGCCGCGCCGAACGCTGCGTTGCTCGACGCTCACCGCGTCCAATGCGGGGCGCGTAGTCGCTGCGCCGTAGCCAGTTGTCTTGCACCCCTTGGCGGGTCGACGGGAACGCTATCGCGTTCCACTCTTGAAGGCGAAGCAGAGTAACGCATGAGTTGTTTCTTCTACTAGCCGAACCAAATATAGCCAAGCAACAGCAGTTCACCAGGCTAAACAGTGGTTCAACAACTAAAATAAAGGCTAGTATGCTTCGCATCCTGGGCTTAACCTTAGCTAAGCCACAGCCATTTTTATTTTTCTCGATATGATTCGTGTATTTCATCCGTATTAAAAGTAGAGTCTCTTAACGGCCTAAATATAGTTCGACGAAGCGAGAACACGCCCACACGTTACATCACGTTAGCGAAGTCAACAGCGTCTAGTTTGACCGACGGTTCGACGTACTGGCTGACGCGGCCAAGGCGCTCCGACGCGCCCGGCGTCAAACGCTTGCCCGTTTACGTACGTAGGCATTTCGCAGTACTAAAAGCCCTAACGCGACACGCGCTCCTACGTTCCGTAAACCACTTGCGTGCTGCGTAAGTATCGTTATGGCGCAGTATACTAAAACTGTCCATAATCTCCGTCGCCTTGACATGGTCGTTGCGAAGCACGTCAGAAGCCGGTATTTGTTGCGCGTCTTCTGTCGAGATGCGCCATCTCGTCTTGCCTGTTCCCCATCGCTGAGGCCGACTTCCACGGACAATGTGGGAGATCTGCGTGGTTTTACAGCGAGTGGTCGGAAGAGAAAGACGCTCACGTGCGCAGCCGTTGTCGTCACGTGGTCGTCATTCCGTTGTCGTCACGCCGTATTGGCGATGTTCCTGTCGTCGTCTCCGTTGTCGTCATATGTATCCACGTTGTCACGCCGCTCTCATCGTCATGATGTCACCGCCTTCTACTAAAACATGCCAACAACAATGAATGCCGCGATTACAAACACTGTTATCAAATTCAGGTGCATACTTCGGAAGTATTGCTTGTGCGTCCATTGCCCTTTAGGGAAGGAGGATACATATTTTTGCAGCTCTAAACCATTTAACGTCGGCGGACTGCATAATCCATTAGCTTATTTTGACACGCATACTCTTCCTCTCTCTCTCTCCCCCTTTCTCTCTGCTCAATTTCCAATTCCTAGTTCTGCTAGCCCAGTGCAGGGTAGCGAACCAGAAAGTCACACATGGCTAACCTTTATACCTTACCTCTCTCACTCGACAATCGCAATCAACGGTTCCCTCAACAATTCTTTATTGAAGAGCTTGTGAACAACGCTTCCATATTGAAACAGAAACGGCGTTACTTTTATTGGTAATTTAGCCGGTGCATCAGGACGCATCTTTGCGAGTCCTAAGACAGCATCTATTTTCCCGGATAAACGGGCTGCCGTAAGGCTTTCGACTTGATCGATCTCGTTTCATAATGAAGGGACACTGTGTTTGACTAGGAATTCACGTTTAGTTCAACTTCTATAGCCGTTTCTTTATTCTTTTTTTTTTTTCTGGTAGGCATAAAGCTCTACAGGAAGGAACAGGCCCGCTGTATACTCACTAGCGCCCATATTGAGTGCGACTGTTCCCCCACACTCGGCCAAAATCCCTAGTATCCTACCATATTGCTTAGATGGAGATGGTAAACGCCGCCGTTTAGACGTGTCTTCTACCGTTCGTTCTACCGACTTGGAAATGCCGGGATGTGGGTGTGAGAGGCTTTATCTGAAATGCAGCTTGACCTAAACTGTCATGGCTACACGGTTGGGCTTTCTTAAAGTAAATTCTTTAAAGAAACACGTTTTCTCTCATACTTGCTACATCTTTCGATAAAGCTTACTCATGTACTCTACATGAGCGAGCGAGGTAAACAAGAACAGACGCCGGTAACTATAGCACAGCGCGTACATATATTGCCGTCCATCCTCCAACTTCGGCAGCCCGTCGGTATATTTTTACGTTTCATCCAACCGTACTAGCGGCGTCAAATAATGCGCGAACAGCGGTACCCGTGCCCGAAGCATAACTGAAGGTACACAGTGGGTGCCGTTGGTGAATGATCTGCATTCACAAGTGCGCGAACATTCGCTGTGATTTGTGCATTGTGCGGGGATGCTCGGCTCATATACTGCGATATTTTCACTCCTGTTTTTGGTTCTGTCCTATTCGTAAGTGAGAAAAAGAACAAAATTTGGAGTACACGTAAGCTTCGAATTTAAGAGTGGAATGCGATGGCATTCAAAGATCCCTCACTGCTTCTCACGCTTGCCGGCGACTGCTGCTTATGTAACCGCAACGTTTACCGGGAAGCGCTGGCGGCAAACGCAACGCACGAAGGCGTTGCGTTTCTGATTGAAACGCGGCGTCCTTCGTGGGCCCATAAATGCAGGTAGTGCAAAGCCGCGCCAAAAAAAGATTACACAATTTTTAGTTTGCTGTTATTGTTTCGCATGTTTGGTAGTTAATACCCGTGTCACACGGGTATTAACACGGGCCCTCGCGCCGTGCATCAGCGCCATTTTTGCTCGAGAAGCGACTACAGAGTGGCGGGGAGCGCAAGTTGGCGCCGTTGCTATGCTCGAGCAGTATAGGCGGCGCCACGGTCGAGGAGAGTGTTGAAAGAGAGGAGAAACGAGAAGGAGTGCAAGCAGACGACAAGAGTGTCGCTACTTTACGAAGTTTAAGGGGCTTTAGCGCATACGCGGCAGCGGCGGCGCCGGCCGTGCGGGGCAACTAAAAAAAAGTGATTCGAAATAAAAAGAACCGGAAAGGTCGCCTTCGCGCATAGCGTTCACCGCATGCGTTTCCCGGTAAAGATTGCGGTTACATAGGGCGCAGTTGCAGCTTCCCGGCAACTGCTTTCACAAGAACAATTTGTACTAGTATGAAATTTCGCTATTGTCCCGCAGTAAAATGCACATCTGCTTAAACACTTTTATGCTCAACGAGCTGATACTTGTATCGAAAATTAGATATCCCAATTTTTAGCATGGAATAGGCCTCGCACGATGCAGATATTCGCCATATAAACTACAGATAGTTCCAAAGTTTGGCAAAGAAGTGGCAAATTTTTCAGGGAGTCTGTCTACCTAGGACCCTCCAACTGCCTCCACTTTTACTCGATATTTCATCTCTATTACATATATAATCTTTACTTTGAATCAATATGAAAAGTATGCCTACTCCGACCCTGAATACATATTGTGTTTCTTTTATTTAAATGTGTAAAAAACGATATCTTTCAGAGCGGAGCATGAACTAGCTATTCCTCAAAGTCGCTTCCCAATTACGGCTCGATCTACGACTGTATGAACCAAACCATAAAGCCCGGCTTACATCGTTGCGCCTTGAAAGCAAATGAACAGTAGGAGCGGCGTATTTATTTGATTACTGACGTGTTCTAAACAGCAGCAATGCTGCATTGCTCTTGCAATTGAACGTTTCCAGAATTGAATTACGTTGGGGCTCCCATACGAGATACATTGTTCAGTCGTTTTGAAAGCGAATAGCCTTCTTTCGCTCCTTCAACCGTTTTCGTGGCCTTCGGCGGTCACATGTTCTCCCTTGACGTTTGATGGTTAAGTCGTCTTTATTAAAAAACAACATACTGGCCTCTGAACCCGGACTTAGATTGCACAAAAGAAAGCTTTATTATGCAAGGTGATGGCGCTTTGATCTATGTTAGACGAACCAAATAATAAATGGATAATTTTTTGACAGGAGGGCTCATTAGGGAAGAGGATGGCAGGAGCATAAAGCGCACGATTGAATAATACCGCTAAATATGATAGCCTAATAAAGGTGGCGGATATAAAATATAATAAAATTTTCTTCCCCAATCCGTGCCGTGAAGGTGGTAGGGCAGCGAAGCTGTAAGCGACAGCTAGAACGATCACCCTTTGCTACGTAGTTTGAAATTATTCACATGGCGACATTCACGTGTACTTTACCTAATTACTAGCCTAAGACGTTTCTACGGCCTGCGACTTGGCTTCCGCCACTACTTCTTGCACCTACGAGTGCACCAGGAAGAAGAGAAATGCATTTAACCACACTTTCACCGCGCCTCGTATGCACTCTGCTCTTAAGGAGTCCACACAATGCGTCATCATACCGACGCCATAGCGTTATTAAGTGGTTTTAATGTTGTTTTACTTTTCGTGACATGAAAACGAAACTAAAGATCCGCAGCGGCACAAAATTTTGCGAGAGACGCCTGAACCACTCAACGGCCTTTCAAAAGTGCCGTGTAGCAGCGCGACAACTCCTTTGACTCGATAGAGTTCTGGCGTTTCGAAGGCCGTCGACTGGAAGGCCTTCTAAATGTGCCTGTGTGACACAGGTATTAGTCTCAGGTTCAACGTAAAAGGAATGCGCTGTCCGTGCTCTGTTTAGTGAAATTTGTTTGTGGTCTGTTGTTCTCAAATTTACATGTAATAACTTTGTCAAGAATGTATGACAAAGCATGATCAACCTTAGTGATAGATTGGTGCGGAAATATAGCCCGTATGTACCACATGCCATATATAGCAAGGCGTGGCATATACATATGGCTAAATTAATACGGGAATTTTCACTCACGGCGACGCCGGCGCCGGACGCCGACACCGGATACTGTGCGACACGGGGCGCCTAACGGTATCACGTTAAAAATACGAAACAGATGAAGTGGAAATATGGCAGTATATGTAGGGCAAGCATGATCGCACAGTGTGGTCCAACTGAATGTGCGTCTGTCACTATAGTGTTGACTGGCTGACCACGCGTACTATGTAGCTTCCGTTGTGCTTCGGGCGCGATGCTCCGCTTTTCGCGTTCCATTAGACGCCGATAGTATATCCGAGCAAGAAGTCGTGTTGATCAATTAAAAGTTGTTTTTCTTTTGTGTGCAATAATAAGCAGAAAAAAAAACTCGTACAACCAACCTTGGGTTAATATCTCTTCAAGCGTTAGATTTGTAAGTGTCCCTAGAATACTAAATGGTAACGTACACATACGCACATGTATTCGTGTATTCCATATTTACACAGGTACATGTTTTTATTTTATTTTTGTTTTTACAAAAAAAAACGTTTCCTTAAATCTCCGCACTTTCTCCTTAGTTTATTGCTTCTGTCGTATTATCTTCTCATATATACCTGTTCAATTCGGCCCTGCTGATATTGTTGTTCTCCTCCTTCACTACTGCCGTTACACTCAGTTCTTCACACTGAGGACTAAGGGAAAACCACTACAGAGTGCCCCCTGTTACACGCCTCAAGACGCGTGTCTATTTTATCGGTAGGACTGTTCGTGACGCGGGCTGTGACTGTTGGAACGCGTCCCGGTACTTCGTATTTCTTCATCGTCAGCTATAAGATGCGCGCGCTCACTTTTGTGTAAGCGAATCGCTGCTATGCTACACGCCTGACGCTGTTGCTTTGCGACGGCCCTGGCGCGCCGAGTAGGCGGTGCATATAAATGCGGAGCTTTTCTTGAACATCTTGGTGCCACATTGACAGTATCTATCTATCTGCCTAGCCACCTACGTCTTGAAGCTCTCATGGTCTTTTCGTTAACTTGGTATGTATGAAAGTTGGCATAGTATGACAAGAGCGTATGACGAACATACATGATTGGTCATGACATGAATGTCATCACATGCGTGTTGTCAGGTAGGTCATGTACAGCTGCCGACGTCTTGGCGTGTGCCAAAATTGGCATAGTATATGACAATAATGTATGAAGAACATAAACGATGGGTCGCGACATGAATGTCATGACATGCGTGCCATGTAAGTCACGAAATAGCCGCCTGCGCCTTGGTGCTTTCATGGCCGTTTCGTTAACATGGTAGGCTCCCCGCACACTGCTTCGTATAACATCGATTCCCACAGTGCGTAGCATCTGCCAGAATTTTTTTTATGATGCGACGTGTCATTAAGTTTTTTAAGCCATCATTTACGGGCCCGTAAAGACGTACCAAAAATATTGTGAACATTGAAAGAAATAATGAGAACGCACTTTTTTATTGTGCAAATATAACGCACATATTTAGAAACTATGCAAATAGTTTTTAGAAAACAACGTATTTGCTTCTCAAATCTGAACTTGAACCTTGTAACCATTGTTTCAATTTTTGACATGCACAAATTATGCTAAACTAACAATCTGATCATTAACGACAAACCATTCTGTGTTTTCTGAATGCAAAAGAAATCTATTCACGTAATGTTTCTGGTTTCTCGTGTAGGCATTATAGCTCTTCCGCTAGAAATTTTCGCAAGAGGCAATTCCAGTAGCTCCTGATGCTGAATATATAATTTATGACGGTGGTCAGCCAATGGGCAAGAGCACTAACGAACAAGGAGCGTTGTGAATTCAACCCCTCTTTCTTCAATCACTGTCCCGACATGTACAACCTTCCTTCTTTTGAGCAAGTATCAACGAGCCTATACTTCTGTTTTAACAGCCAACGAACTTCCGCGTTACAATTTCTGCAGCAACGCCAGTGATTTGCGGTGATATAGCTTTGTGAAATTTCACGATTTGTTGAAGCCCTCACGAGTCAGAACGCGCTTTCCAGCGAGCTGCATAATCAATGCCTGCTGGAAAATATAGGTTAAGTGGCGCCACCTAGGTGACGTTTTACTAAACTGAAAACGCGCACTGAAAGCGGCGCCCGATACATGGCGCTACCATGGCGTTGTCTGGGCTGGCAATAAAAACTCGCGGTTTAATTTAAAATCTTACTGCAAGCTGTCGAAGTAAACAGAAAAGCAAAGTGTAGAACCAAGGGATGAGTAAATGGGAACTTATTAATAAACGCCTAGAGCCGAATCCCTAAACTTGTATGTCCGTATGTGTTCTTTGCTAGTGTTAGTCCGCGCAAATTCCACGCTCCCTACCGCCATTGGATCATACGAACAGTTCTCGCGCATGAATTTTTCTGTGAGTGCGGGCCATACTCATGTACACTGTGGCACCAGTGCACCCTCATATGGGATACCGGGGGGATATCTGTCGCGTCGAAATCGGGCCCTGCCTGTTGTTTCATACAAAAAAAAAAAAAAATTATAATGACATAGCAGAAGTAAGGAGATCCGTCGTGTCGGGAGTGACCACGAGGTATTAACCGTAATGTATGAACCGTCAAAGAGAAATTACTGTGTTGTGAGACGCGGGACATTAACAACCATTACATGAGAGGCGAGAACTAGCGACGAGCACAACATATAGAGAAAGCCTAAGAGAAACCATCGACATATGGCGATAATGGCCATAATTTATAATTTGCGACATTTGAAGACACTTCAGGTACAGATTAATAATTCCACATTTGATGAAATACGCTGGACAGGTAAAAGAAGCCAGGATTGTGGTGGGATGAGGAGAAAAGCTACGATAAAACGTTGTAGAAGAGACAAGCAAAACAAAAAAGAAAAAGAAATAATGCACTGAGGCAATTTTAACCAAAGGCGAAAATGTGGAATATCTAAGGTTAATGTCGAAGTTATCATTCAAGAAAATTGTTCAAGTTCTTTGTGCTCTGTGATTGGTAGCGATTTCGCGGGACCGCTAAGCAGGCTGCGAGGAAATTTCATAATGCACCTAAAGCCTCAGCAAAACGTCAGCAATAGCTCACAAGCGAATGAAGGATGGGTAGGTTATGCAGGTAAGAAAATAAAGCAGCGGTGCGGTTTTTTTTTTTTCCTTAAACCCTGCCTGTGTGTTCCCGACGTGGACGCAGTTTTATTTCTATCGTTCTGTGCATATCTTACCACACGTACTTTTTTATGTAGTGCTCGTTCTAATCCAGCAATGACGATACAACAGCACAAAAAAGTGTGGTCTTGTCAGCCTGTATGTTTAAAGCGACGTTTGCACTTGGTCTCGTCAAAGTTGCCCCAAGCTAATCTGAGAAATCCCATAAAATCCTATAAATAACCTCATGAAGCGCGAGAAGTGTTCCACGAAGAAAATCAAGTGGAGCAAGAATTAAACGTACGAAACGGTCCTTAAGTAGCGCGAAAAATAGTTACTAAGATAAAGAACTTGCGAATGATGAGAAATGCATATTTACTATAGCGTAACTTAGAAGGCAGGGTGCTTGTTATATGTACCACGAAAAGTGTCTATGTAATCAATTAAAAAAATGCCAGTAGAGTTGTACAAAGGTAAATTTCAGTGCAATGTCTCTCCGCCAAATTTCGTTATGACAATTTACTGTCGCCTGTTTACTGCCAATACGCGGGGGAGAAGCCGCGCTAACACTCAAGAATGGCTACAGCAGGGAAACGTTAGAGACATCGCTGGCTACCAAGTGACGGCTTATCGTGGTAACCACTATGTGTATACACAAGTCAACAAGCAAGACAAGGTAGCAACAGAGCTGATTCAATCTCTAAGATACTAAACGTTGTTTTTTTTTTTAATTGAACGCTCAGATGGTGGTCAGCGCTATGTCAATTCGATTTCCCTTCAATTTATTCCCATTTTTATGCACACCTGCACACAGTGTATTCATTTTCATACAGTTTACAGAAACCACAGTCATAGTCTATTACCGGATTCATCAGCTGTCGTACATATAGAAATTTGCAGACATACCCAGTAAATCAGTTCAAAGTTATGCCCTCCCCCCTTCCACACACACTCCTAATTGATATGTACGCAGAAACAAGCAGGAATAGCAAGGGACCATATGTACGAACAAGAAGAATTCATTTTGTGAATAGTAAGGCTGGTAACACCAAAAAGACTTGACAAGAAATAAACAGAAACACAGGTCACGCTTCAAGAAAAAAAAACAAAAACATTTTGTGTTCCGTGCCTCTCAGGTGTCCTTTTGTATTTTCGCTGTTCCTTGGAATATGTTAAGTCAATGACTCACATATATGTACCGTCTGCTTCTTGCAACACATTCCGCTAATAGAACGTTTGAAACCTTGCATAATACATTATCGTTTCAGTACATATTTACAACTACGATTGGAAGTATTTTCTGTTATCTGCGGGCCGCTAAAACCTCAATGTTGCCTCTAATCAAGACAGATGCTTTCAATATCTCGCTGTTAGTCCTCTAAAATCGGAGCACTATAGTTGAGGGACCAATTCAGAAAAGTTTTTTATAACATTAGTGTTCTCTTCACAATGTCGAGATGGAATGCGTTCGTCGTATTCCTGATAATGTCTGTGTCCGCCCTGCTGACACTATGATATTGACGTGTATGTATTGACATCGACAAATCGCGTTGTATCTTCCGTAATTGTTTTAATTCATCTAATATTGTTTTTATTCTCTGCTCTGCAGCAGCGTTGCCATTGAGCTAAAATTGCTTTTTTTTTTCAACGTAGTCTTCTCCTTTCTTTTGTTCGTTGTTGCGTTTTGATATTTATTTTTTCTTCAACTTTGAATGCTATTGTTTCTCCCTTGCTTTTATAGTTGATCTTGTCAAGTTCTTGGGCTCATTCGCTTCTTTCTGCCCTAATCGATGTTTTACTTTGTTAAGGTGTCAATGTATTTTTGTCTTTATGTATGTATTTACTGTAATGCCCCCTTTACACAATGCCTCACGCGGACTCTCTAAGGTGCTTATAAGTAAACATAAATAATGATTGAGGCTACCTGTGCTTTGTTTTGCCTTTAGTCAACACGCTGTTAAACTAGCTGAAAGTTTAGTGTATTAGGTATCGCTAAATCGAGTACCCAATGCACGTCAATCTTCTAGCTGTGGAACATGCATCCTTAACATGGTATGGTCGATTGAAAGTATACAGCAAAGTGCACTGAAAAGAAGGAGCCTGCATGTGCCAGCTGTCGCTGCATTCAGTGTTTTGTTTTATATACATTCCGCGATTCAAGGAGGCTGTAAATCAACCCCTACAGAGGACACTCTTGTCATATATATATATATATATATATATATATATATATATATATATATATATATATATATATATATATATATATATACGCAGGAAGGAGACGACGACGAACTTTTTGGAAGACTTCTCTTACTTAACGTTTTCGGCTGGTCCACCAGCCGAAAGCGTTAAGTAAGAGAAGTCTTCCAAAAAGTTCGTCGTCTCTTTCCTGCGTATGTTACGTCGGGTCCTGCGTGCTGAACTTTGAAGAAAACGCATATATATATATATATATATATATATATATATATATATATATATATATATATATAGCTAGAAGTTATGTAGTGATGGCACACGAAGAGCAACTGCACACACTTTTGTTGTAAAAAAAAAGAACGTAATGTCACAGTTGCCGGGTTGGTTGCATTTTCGTTAAATGTAAGGAATTTCCACTGAAAATGAAAAGGTGGAGGAGATTATGCTTACGCCAAAGAAGGCCAGAATCACTGTGTAACAGTTGGGCATCGTTTGAAACTGAGTTTTCTTTCACACTTATAGCGTAACGGGTAGAGTGGTTACTTAGACAAAAATATACATCATTAATTATATTAATAAGCAGCCGTACCTTTGTAGCGAATGAAACTGGAACATGATACTCTTAATATGTGAGAAGACTAATATGGTACCAAGTAGTCGAAACGGAACAGACGCCTTGGTAAACGTACAGTGCTGCAAGTTCATGTGTGCATTGAAAGCCACAATTAAGGTAAACGTTCTGCGGAAATTTGGGTTTAGATTTAAAAAAAAAAAAAAAAGCTATCCGACGAGTACAGTAGTGGCACCTGTTGTATGCAAAAGGAGCTACTATCGCGTTATTTTGAATGAATTTCTTTTTTTTTTTTTTTCACGGAATGGATTGGTTATATCCAGCTTTCAGAGAGGGCGCTGCGTTCCTTAATTTTGCAAGGTACCGACAAGTCACTCACCTGCGATGCTACGTCGGGATAGTTTTTACGTGACTTCGTGGATAACTGCGATATTTACCAAACCTTGGCCCTAAAATTGCGCTATTTTCTTTTTCGTTTGGTAAAATTTCATCTTCGCTTCAGCAATCTTCATTGTGACGATCAACAATACCTGCGAACAGTATGTTTTTTATGCCGCGCTTCTTCAGCCCAGAGTCACACAATTTCGCACTTTGCTTCCTTGCCCTGCTGTCCTGTCATCCTCCAATTCCTGATTGACAATGTGCAGCTTCTGTGCGTTGCAACAAGATCAGTGGAAAGAGCGCTGTCCTCATCGAGGCTGCTTTATTTATTTATTTTCTAGTCGCTTACCATCAAAACGACTGCCCTCGCTCGCTATTGTGTTTAATAATGCGCGCCTGTTCCTGCGCTATTTCCAGCAACATCTCGATGTAAAGCGTTCATGAACTGCACAGCCTCTTTGATATTATGTAAGCCTCCGCAAGAATTCCTTTAAGGAATTCAAGACGTCCACATCGGGATAAGAAATTTTGAGCGTGATTTCATGTGTTCCACTCGTGATTTTATTTATCGGATATTCTGCCCCTACACGCTTGATAAAATTTTCTTCAGGAAAATTTTGAGAGAATACTTAAGCATGACTTGCAAGATAGCTATGTAGAGTCACTTTTTAGTGTTTGGGCATGTGCGTGGCTCACTCCAACCCTCACTCGTCCGCCATTCAATATGAACCTACAAGGACTGGCGAACAGATTTGAAACGCAGAAATGCTGATCAGGCAACTACGACCCTGTCCTTAGCAAAATCTTTTAATTAAATCTCAGCATTCGTTAAATTATGTCTCTTAGGAGGCATAGAGCGCAAGAATTTACTGAACTATGGCGCCTTGATGCGAAAGTGTTACTTAATAAATGTTAGTTTACTTCAGCTTATCTCTACATAATGATTTATATGCTTCAAACAAATCCAAATTATATATCATTTTATTATTTTAAATGATATAGAGCACGAAGTTCGAGAAAATGTTTAACAATTTCAAACTTATTGTTTATAATGCAATGTGTAGATGTTTTCTTAACATGTTTTTCTTTTCTTTATTTTTCGGAACATCTTTTTAGAGAAGTCCGGTACGGGCCACAGAAAACAAAGATATCCCAGTAGTCTGAATTCTCCTCAAACTAGACAATGCAAGAAATTTCACGCAAAATCGGTTCAATGGTTGCCTAGTCATGAAACCATCTCTCCAAAGTGAACGTAGCTTAACAGAGCATTATAAGCTGGTCCCTAGCTAAAGCTTTACATGTAGTGACGCAAATCTGAAACACTAACCAATATTTTAGAATGGTAAAGAGCTCTTCGAAAAACTCGCTCTTGGTTGATTTTTACGCGTCGATTATTGGAAGAGAAAGTGAAACTAAAAATTTCATTCCTTTCTTTTTTTAATTTCGCGCGAGAACCCTGGCACCGGTATAAGTCAGCGTGACGTTCCGGATTCAGATTAGATATTTTTTTTTTTTGTCGTTGCTGCTAACTGAAGTTTCTTTAAACTGACCAAGTGAAGTCCGTGGTACCTTTAGAGCACAATGTAGTCGCTGTTTGTCTATAAAAAAGAATTTAACTAGGCCCGTGCAGGTGGCCGTCAAAATTTGTGACGCTACGATGTGGAGATACGGGAAATTCACGGTGGCGGCGCCACCTGTCTTGTGGTGGCGTGTTTTCTGGCATACCGAGCTTCTCCTGGGGGTAAGAGTCATTTTTTTTCGGTATTGCAGTAGGGTAATGTGCTAATATAGCTCACATTAATTTTTGTCTTTGGTTTCCCTTTAGCTTACCAGAGAAAAGCGGCTTGCGACCATGGGTGATCGCGAATGCGTTGGGCTCCGAAAGACGAAACCGTTATGGCTCAACCGGTGCCTTCCACACCGGACGATCGACGACGTTGTCTCATTTATTAAGATAGAAACTTTACAGATGCTACGGGTTCCGAGGGTCTCAAAAAAAAAAAAAAACGCGGAGTTTGTTTGGCTGCACAAAAAGCAACGAGGCAACGAAGCGGGCGCACCTTCAATGGTGCGTTCAATCGCCTCTTGGCGCAGCGAGGCCAGCCTTCTACATCGCGCTGTTAGCACAAACGGGGTGGGTTAGCTCACCATAATCGTATAAGCGTTCCTGCTGAGCTGATGTGTGCATGTTCTGCATGGTGTGAGCAGTAAACTTCAAGCTGTAACGTTATCTCACACTTCGTGGACCGGTGACTATGATGCTGATAGTTTCACGTCGGTCTTCTCTCGGGTGCCGTTGAAGTGCGATGCCTGCATCGCCACTGCGACAGAGCTCATGAGGCCAACACTGCGATTAACGTTGGCGAGACGGCACTGGCAGCTACCACGCACTAGTAGCTGCCAGTGCCATCTCGCCAACGTTCTCGGACAGTGCCCTGGCAGCTACCACTGCCTAGAAGCTGCCAGGGCACTGTTCCTTAGGCCTAGCAGGAAATTGCCTTGGGTGCTGCGTCTCGCCAAGATGTAGCACTCTCAGGACATCGTAGGCAGAGTTCAAGCTTAAACGTTAAAACCTATCTAACACTACCAATGGGTGAAGCTGTCGTTTTTTTTTTTTTGTCGTTCTGAAGTGTAGTTCTGGTTTTGCTCAAAATCCACAGCTCGAAGTTTCATGCATGTAGATTGTAAGAAATGTCGCCCGCGGCAGCGCGAAGCCCATCTATTTACTCCGCCCTACGTGATTTTCGAACTTGTATCATTTGTTGCTATAATATAACACCTCTCACCGTTGCTTGTGCTGTAGGTCATACCACTCATCGGAAAATATCGCTAATCGACTCACGTGAACCCTCTCCGATATCCAAAGGGTTCCTTTCCCCACGGCGGTGTGTTAAAATAAGGGAAACGGCAACAGTGGCCACAGTCAATAGAGTATTTTTGCGTAGCATTGCGCTTTTACCATTACGAATATCATCTGTCACAGAATGCACGCACGTAGAATATACTGCGCATGCGCAGTTGGCCGGCGTGGTACCGGCAATGGTAACGAAATAACTGTCAGGCTCTGCTAAAAGGCTTTAATGAAATTGACAACGCGCTAAAGCAGTGCAACCAACTTATCTTTTTGCAAGCAAAGTGTTCGATTTCTCAAGGTAATAGATGAAGCTAGTTGGCTTCACGAAGCCGCGCGTTGCTTTTCGTCAAAAACAAGCATTTGCGTCAGTGTACCGATTGCCAGGGAAATAAACGGTGGATGGCCGATGTGCTCGGAAACACCTTCCAAGTGGCATAACTACAGGGACGTTTCACCCCGCCTTCCAAGCGAATAAGTCGAGTTGCAAATTAAGACTGATAAACTGAGAGCGCCAGAAATTAACTGTCCAATACGAACAGTTGAGAAAGGGAGAGGAAGGCGGAGAGGGGAGGGCGAGAGAAAACAGATTGAGCTCGTTTAACGAAAGGTAATGAGCGAACTCGGTGGCCCGACCGAACAGAGCCGACTGGCCTCGGAGGAGACTTTTCTCGGACGTATAGAAGCCGGAATGAAAGGCAGAAATACAGGACAGAAAAGACGATTCCTTGAAGAGAGAGAGAGCCGATTAGAAGAATGTGAAGCTAAAGGTAACTAACTGACGTTCTAAGAGATAGAGGCCCACCCGTCCCACGAGCCTCCCGCATCGAACATACATGAGAGAATGAGAGAGAGAGAGAGACCACCTTTATTTCCCCTTAATTGTTCCGCATTACCTGGCGTACCCGTGGGTTCGGGCGCACTGGTGGAATAAGGGCGACCATTTAGAGACGTCCTTCCCTCGTTCCAGTGGGGGAAGGGGAGGGAAGGGGGATGCATTGGCGTACCGCTAATTTCGAGGGAAGAGTTCGCCGAACACGTCTCTAGAAACTTTGCCTTTCTCAGGGCAACCCCAGTCTGACTGCTTCCACCCCTCTCCCCCTCCCCCCGGAGAAAGTGGGAAAGGATAGATGAGCGAACCAAAAGACCCGCAGCCGCAGCTCACGGAGCTATATGTACGGCCACTCCCCCCTTTCCCGTCTTTTTGCCCACACCTGGGGTCGTGTCTTCTCTGCCCCCGCTTGGTGCGTTTTATCATTCGTATTAACAGACAATTCCCTTCCAGCTTCTCCCGAGCGAAATAAAACTTTTCTCGCAAGTGGAACGGGATGGCCTCGGGGAGCGTCGCACCAGCCCACGATGCAGATGCAGCGAGGAAAAGAGCGCTAAAAAGAAGTAATAATAACATAAATGCCCTGCCGCCTTGCTTTAGCTTTAGTTTCCCGCCGTTCTACTAATTATGAGAGCGTCATGGATGAAGAGGAGAGAAGGAGATCTGAACGAATAGCAGCTCTTTCTTTCGTAGCAAGCGCTGCCTATAGGGAAGCTCGCTAGCAAGCCAAGCTGCCAGGGACTTCAGCATTCATTGTTAATTCTCATTTCGCGGGATCTCTTTAATTCCGGCGTCTACAGAAGCGCTGCTGCTGCTGCTGCCGCCTTCCCCAATTCCCCCTTGGCTTCGTGGCTGCGGAATTGTCTTATTTTTCTTCGGCTTTTCGTCTTCCTGTCTTTAACTACAGTGTTCTCGTTTGCTATCCAGAATGTGTGTGTGTGCACGGACGTGTGCGTGTGCATGTGTGTGTCGTTTACAAAAACGCTTTTTAGGTTGGCGCAGTCAACGACGTTCTAAGCAATAACTTAGTATAGCAAAATGTGTTTAGTCATTCCCTTTCTTCTTTTTTTTTCTTTGCAATACTCGTTCCTGCCTCATTATACACCGAACAAAAGTTGAGAGCTGTACTGTTGCTTTCCTGCGCCTTAGTTTTCACCTCAGCAAAATACAAGTTGCTGCTTTTGCTCCACTAGTCACTGCCTCTGTTTCTGCTATTCTGTTTCTCACGCTTTCTTGCGCTGCTTCCCTCCCTCACTTCTGCACGTTCCTTTCGCCGCTCCTTGTGTACGATGTTGGATAATTTCCTAGGTTCACGTGACGTACCTTTGAGCGAGCTGATTGGTCACACCATGTTAAGAATAGTGTAGAGAATGCAAACCGTACTTGCGAGCACTCAATAGTGCAGATATGTCCGCGGGCTAACATCAGTGTGACAGCGGCAGCACGTCCATTTAGAGCGCCAGAACTAATGGATGTAAAACGTGGTTAAATGTGGAGCCATAGTTGGAATGGTTGCAGAATCGTGATTGCAAGTCTTTATTCACTCGAACCAAATTTATCATCAAGCAATCAAATCCGAAAGTACCTGGTCTTGCCGAAGCTTTCCATGTAGAAAATCAGTGTAATTGTGTGTCTGGACCTCCTTTCTCTCTACTAAACTGTGTGATGGAGCAACTGTCTGACATATTCCGTCGTGCGTCCAAACGGCATGCGCTCGCAGATGTTGCCTTTCTCTAAGCGTGTTTCTCTTACTTTAAACTTCTCTTGGCAAACAGCGTTCTTACTTTGTCCTTCCTTTCGCCTCGCCGTTGTTTCTCGCTGATTTGAAATTATGGTTGTACGTAGAGTGTGGCGCATTATAGAACAGCCATAATCTCAGACTCAGAAAAAGAAGAGCCTAAATAATAAAGGGAAAGTGAGGCATCCACCCAAACGTAGCTAATTGCTACAACGGAAACCCACACGGGTTCCTCGACAGAAAATCCTCGCAGTTGAAGAAAAATTCGTCCATATCCGGGACTCGAACCCGGGACCACCGCCTTTCCGGGGCAGCCACTCTACCATCTGAGCTAACCATGCAGCTAGCAGATGGCAGGGTGAAGTCGAATTTATCAACAGCTCGAAGCAAATGCAAGAGTGTGATGAAATAGTTCTGCGGAAACCCGCAAGGTGGAGAGACGTAATTCATCTACCCAAAGGTAGCTAATTGCTGAAACTTCGTATCCTCAAGGAAGCTGAGGACTGCCTTGAAGACGGGCTGTGATGGCGGATTGGGAAGATGAGGTCCTTTCCGGAAACCGCTGCTAATCCCGTATATGGTGTAGTTGAGCGACCATGGTGGTTCGTTGTGGGTTTAGGGCGGGCGGTGGCACTGGAGTTCTACCTCTACCACCTATCTCAACCTCTACCACGTGACCAGCTTCAGACACCTCGGGCCGCCTTCACGCACCTTACACGCTTTTTTGCCGATTTACACTCCTAATGGTAACGCATTTAAAGCACTGGTTGGCATATGGCATTTAAGCACATATGGCTCGGACCACGTTCCTGCGTCAGGAGCTTGAAACCTACCAGTCAGCGTGCAGCCAAGCTCCCTGCCATCCATAATATCTGGCCGCCATAGAGCCTGTGCTCTTTGTCAGTCTCTCTACTTACTGAGAAGTTCGCGCTTTCTTATTCTTCTTAAAGAAAGTGCCCGTTGCCACTCTCTGTAATTGCATATGATCCTATTCATTGGTGGGGACACGACCCTGCCTATCCATAGCCTCACCACCCATCGTTTCTCGGGGGATTTTGCCGGAAGGAAGAAGACTTGTCTCGTTGTGTGAAATTCGGTTTATGCACTGGAAAAGGTAGCGCATGCGCTTACTATTTTTGTGCTTGAACATCGTACCAGCGAAAGAGGTAAACAAAAGCCCATGCCTGCACGGCAGGTGTTGGCCCAACCCAGACTAGCCACGCTTTCACGTGGCTATACCGCGTTGTCGTCTGCTCCTCCTCGTCTCGTTGCTCTCGTGCACCGCGGTGCGGCGCGACAATTTACGCACATTGCGAATAGCGGGATGTTCTACCCGTCAGTTCACCGACACAGATTGCGGCATAGTTGAAAGTGAATGAATTCTCAAATAGTGTGAGAAGACTTGAAATGTGAAAGTCATCTCAAGTCCAACGCTGCAGTACCTTCGGGCAGCTAGGTGCATGAATGCTGTCCTACTGACTCTGACTGCTTTACATCAGTTCTCGAAATTTGTTACCCTGACCACAGCACCACCTCACATTGATAACACACGAAAGAAACGAAATGAAACATGATGCACAAGAATGAACTGGTTCAAATATGTTCAAACAGTAAAAATGTTGGACTGTCAAAAACAGACAAAAAGATTAGCGCAAGCCTTTGGCCAAACAGCTGCGAATAAAGATACCGTAAAGCGATGTGCTTGAACTAAATAAATCTCGTCTACGTAACAAGGGGAGTCTAGAGTACGAAGTCTGTCTAGGGACGTAGTTCGGATTCTCCAACATGCGTCATTATGTTGCATAGAAGGATAAATGTTGTATAGGCGGGGATAAAACGCCACAGACAAGCTGGCCGATGTGTGGATAGGCGGATCTACGTTTGTCACAGACAGCCTCGTCATCCTTGGCGTCTTAGTTTTAGTGGGTTAGTAGGGTGACACTACGTGGCGTCGTTGTCGTTGGCCGCTGTTTCTCAAGAAAGACACTGCAAAGAAAATGAGCGCTGTCATTTCGCGTTTCCAGGCATTGGTGGTGGGAAAGACGGAGTTGGTAGGCGAGGGGGAGAGCATAAAATGTGGAGAGGAGGTGGGAAAAGAAAAATGAAAAAATGGAAAAGGGGGGGAAAGAGAGGGGTCGGAGTCGGGATGAGCAGTCTGAGGGAACAGGCCCTAGAACCGTAAGTGTAAACTGTATTCGTTGGTGGTTTGCGAAGAATGGGTCGGCCGGTCGGTAGGTCAGCGCGGAGCAGCCGAGGGAAGAGGAGGCTAAAAGAATGGCGTGAGGTAGTGAGGGTAGCTATGTGGCCTATCGTCCGTGCGGTGGGAAACGTTGAAGTCTAGATGATGGCCGCATGGTGTCTGTGGGGAAGCACGGGGCGCGGTGTCAAGAATACACGATGGATGGGAACGGGTTGGTCCTTAATGTCGTACAGGAAGAAACTTGTGTACATCACAAAGTAAAAGTCAGAAGTTATTTCTAATCCTCACTATTCTTTGTATGTTGTGACACAGTTATAACTACCTCTTAAATATATAACACGAGGAAGAATACATCTTAATAAGGCAATGAGCATACGAGAAGCTTAGCCTTATGGGATCCTCAGTCCAAGAATCTGTGGGCCCCGGCCGTTTGCTGCCCCCTGTCCTTACAATAACTTCTTTTCACATTTTGACTTTAAATTAGCACATCTTTATACGGCCGCACCACTCCCCTCTAACAAACCACCCCATAAACAAGTAGGTCTTGTCCACTTCCCCTTAGTGGGCTAACACACATTCAAGGAAATAGCAAGCGAGGGAAAGTAAGATGGCGGTCTTTACCGCAGAAGAATGCTGGTGTTGCGGTAAATGCAGCCCCAAAGGAATCCCTGTTCAAAGTCTGCTGTCTCTTTTCTTTCTAACCGCTTCGCCCCTCCCACAGGGTACCGTAAAAAAAAAAAAAAAAAAACCGGGTGCAACCTGGTTAACCCCCCTCCTTATCCGTTTCTCTGTCTCTCGAAGCATGTAACTGTATCGCCCAGCAAAGATGACTATACTTTTGAACGGAAAGTCTGTACTTCACCCTGGCGTCCAATTGGCTTATCAAAAATTTCCGTATCTTAAGATTGCTTACTTTTTCAATTGTGCACGCAATAACCTATGCCGCTTTCGGCACCACGATGTACAATATTTGTGCCCTATGGTACAGCAGCCATCCTTCTAGAGACTTAAGGGCGATGTACTTAAGTTTATTCTCTTCTAATAAAATTATAGCAACAAGAGGCCCTATACCATTGCAATCAAGAGACGCAAGAACAGGATGACAAATAATACAAAAACGAGTTACCTCAGTCACTTGCTCTCTAAAAAAAATCGTGCTCCATTTCTTTTTCCTTTCTGTTCCATTGCTAAATTTCTCACTAAAGATATTACTGCAGTAGGTACTTCATACACACGAGTAAGAACCGCTCTTTTTTTTTATCTTCTCGAAGTTCGCCGCTGACACGGATTTGGGCGATTAGTCAAATTTTTTCTAGCCATGCGCAATACCACTGATTTATTTTTGCAGAAATAGCGAACGCTGTTGTTTTCATAAGGCAAGCGCGCCACTTAGTTCGTGACCGTCTATGGTCCTCATCAAGCTGTCGAGGTCACCGCTGCTCAAATTCAGTTCGGTAGCACACCCGTGGATGCAGTCCTACTCAGTGCCCTCTGTCACGTTAAGCGTCACGTTAAGCGTCACGTTAAGCGTCACGTTATGCGTCACGTTAAGCGTCACGTTAAGCGTCACGTTATGCGTCACGTTATGCGTCACATGAGGCGGGAATGTGACGTCAAAGCTTTTACAGCGATGTCCAAGGACCGCGCAAGCCGCACGCTCAGACTTCTAGAGCATGCACACGAACTACCGCGCCACTCTCTTCAGTCCTAGAATTCTTTTATCTCAATTTTTTTTTTCAAACTTTAGGCTGCCAGATTGGAAGTGCGGCCCTTATTCCAGCACATACGGTATACTCTTCTAAGAGCAGCCTGAAGAGGAAGTGATCCGTGGCTTTCGTGCTGGGGTCTTTTCAAAGATTTGCAAACAAGCCCTCAAAATAAAAAAGTAAAGAACAAATAGAACAGCCACGGCTACCGTCTCAGGCTTCCTCCTAATCTGATAGGCGAAGCGTATTTTGGAGTTGCATGACAATAGCTCCTAGAAAGCGTTGTTATTGATTGTGGATTAAAGCGCACTCATTGTGCGTCGGGCTTCTTTTACGCAAGCTCTAACGGCGTGATGCCATCAACAATGCCGGCTTAGCCACCCGCCTCGCGCCCTCAGCCTATTTCTTTTTTTTTGTACCCCGCTTTCTGCCGTGTTTCTTTCTATTTGATTTTTTTTTCTCTCTCTCTAGACTATTTACAAGTGACACCGGATAATAGCCGCCTTTTGGCAGTGAATGTCTTCTCTACGCAGCGTAGGTATTTGTTTGGGCAACCTCTCAAGTATTCATTTATTTTCTACATTATGCCTGCTCTTAGTTTAGAATGAGTGAGTGCAGCATCAGGCGAAAGTGAAAACAGTCATTAAAGTTTATCACGCGAACGCTTGATAGGTACGTAGAACACTTCAGCTGTAATGACGCCGGCAACATTTCCTGACGTACGCGCTGGCGCCATTCCAAAAACACGAATATTTCGCAGTTGGATACAATATTTGAAAGCGTTCTAAAACTTCTGTTATCGCGACAAGATAGCCGAATCGTGCGTGTTAAGCTTCCCGTCCTCCTCGCGAACTTGCAACCTTCATTTCAGGCCAAAGAAGGTCGCCGCCACTACACCGGACGTTTGCAAGGTCAGCTTGTTTGGCGCGTTGGCAAACACACACACACACCCCTACCACTTCAGGCCGGGCTAGACGACAACCCGCTGTCTTAGGAACCGATTATACAATAAACACAGGCGTTTAGAGTGCTAGCAACTACACATTCGCATTTCCCCGCTAAAACGCAGGAGCCGCCACACGGAAGCGTGCATAAATCCGGCCACACCGGGCGCACACGTCAGCTTAAGTCACCTGTGTTCAATCTGGTCTCGAACCGCACTAACTTTGTGTGACTAAGAGATTTCGCAGACCTGAAACCTTGTTTTATCGTGTCTGCATGCGGTCAGCGCAAATTCGAGCCTGGCAATGCAAGACAGCACTTAGTACATCATTGCTGTGCGCGCACCGTCAGCCTCTTAGCGACGTAAATCATAATTTGTTGGAGTGTCCCGAACGCGTCGAACAGCGTAGTGTGTTAATAGATGGGCTGAAATGAAAGATGGCCCCATGCCCCAGCGGCAAGTGGCAATTTGTACCGGCAAGGATACCGGATATTTACGAGAGGGCTAGGCGCTTTGATTCCTCCTAAAATTTCCCCGTGATACGGAGTTAGAAATTGAATGGCGAACCCTGTGGGTCCACTTAGAACGAACGGTTGCTGAGCCTGTCGCGCTCCGGTTCAAATTCGTCCTCGCCAGTAGTATTCCCTTTTGTTATCAAAGTTATTGCTGTTTCGTTACCGGCTGAGATTATACAGGCTTCAGTTCCTACCGCAACTGATAAGCGGTGATCGGGTGGAGCATTTGCCGGAAACATTTTCACGGCTTATAGGTCCACCTGCAGCAATCAACTGCCCTCCTCCTCCTCAACTACGCCCACCAAAAGGACTAAGACTAGTTTAGGCTGTTGCTGGGTGCTCGCAAAGCCCTATACTGTCGATTTAACAGAGCGATCAGTTGTGCCAATTGGTGCACGATCATTGTTATTGCGCTTTTTGCAACACACTAACGGGGACAAGATGGACACTGAATGGGAACGAAGAGGCGTCAGTTTGCGTCTTAGTTCCCATCCAGTGTCCAACTTGTCTCTGTTAGTGGGGGCTGTACGTAATGCTAGCACACTGAACACACTTTCGGTGCTGAGAAGCGGGCAAAATGCGCTGCTGTTAGATGATATTAATAATGCTTTCCCTTAAGTCAAGGCTGTGTTTGTTAGCACCCACATATAAAAGAAAGAAGACGAGAACGGGGTTTCTAAAGTTAGTGCCAACAATATTTCCGCCTTCGCTTTCTCGAACTACCGCGCCCTTGTCTCATATTTTTTCGCGCATCCTTTCTAGACACACGCTGCTGCGGAAGAAATAGCCCCTAGCTAATTTACATACGACCTCTAAGCACAATTTCTTCCCTTCGCGCTTTTATTTGCCTTCCTTGGCTAATTAACGGCTCACGAAAAAAAAAAAAGACTTCCTGCCGACACCCGTCAAAACTTAGCGCTATATAAGGCCAGCATACATCGCTCGTCTCCACGTGTCAGCGAACGCGGGGTTTGTCAACGTAAATATTTTTTTGCCCCGTACGTTTCTGTTCTTTTGTTTTGTTCCTTGCGGTTCCAAGATTACAGCTCCCAGAAGGCCGGTCACACACACGCGCGCGCGCCCGCCCGCAGCTTCGTGCCAGACAGATGCGTGTCATGGCCGAACCGACCCACGGCACGGTCAGCCTCTCGATAGTAAACAATCCTTGAAAGAGGGGAAGCTTTGGCGCGTGTTGCCCATTCGGCGCCAACGACGCTGTTTTTCTTTGCGCTTTCCTTGCTTTCTCCCGCTTCGCATCAGTTCTCGTCCCAGGCGCATTTCGTTGCGGAGGAGGAGTCTATCCAACTGCAGCATATAGACCTCGCCGCCCCCCCCTCCCCCCCCCCCCTCAGTCTCCGAGAATGTAGAGGTGGTGGGGAGGTCATGTTTCGGTTACGCCCAGCCTACGGCGACTGATGGCTTGGTGTTTTCGATGCGCATACGACAGGCAACGAGGGTCTTTTGGTTTGGCTGAGGGGTCAGGTAAACAAAACATTTGCGCATTCCCGCCGTATAGGCACGCCAAGAGATAGCTCACACCTGCGCGTTCCGTCTGTCTAAAATTAGTCGCTGATAAGCTGGAGCTCTCTAGATGTGGCCGGATGGCATGCCGTGACTAAGATGCCACTCTTTGCTGGTGTTCTTATAGTTTCAGTTAAACGTCCTTCCCGTGACCATAATGCATTCGAAAGCGCAGTTAACGAAACATTAGGTAGGCGCGTTGTTGACTCTGGCAAGGCACCAGGTGACACCTCTCGTTTAAGGTTATGTCAGCTCATAATAGCGCAACAAAGTTTGAGGAGTGAGTGGCGAGGGGCGAGCTTTTCTCGGCCTTACGGCTAACGTAAACAACTTTCGTGATTGTGTCTTTCAGGTACGTCTTAGTGGCAGTGAACAAGTGCCACTGCGTAGAGACGCGCACCTGACCGTCGACGCTTGTTTACGCAAACGAGATGTTAGCACGTGCAGATAAGACAGCGCTCTTTGAACTCTGCACCAACGCACAAATTACTTGTTGCTCAAAGTAGACCTTGCTGGGATTTAAAAAAACAGGTTACTTCTGCAAAACAATGACAGATAGCGCGCTATCACAGGAGCAGCTTAGCATATAAGAGCCACATATTCTGCTCCTTTCTTTGTGCTGTATGTTGCCTTTGCGACTCGAGGACTATTATTACACGGTATGCGGGAAAAGCAATAACGACTGGATCAAGGGGGCGAAGTAGGTATTGCCTGCCATTTATTACCAGTTCATAGGTGTAAACAGCTGAGTGCGTAAGAAAGAGAGGGGGTGGGAGGGAGTCACGACAGAAGTTGGAGCCATTCTTGAACTTGAAATGAAATATTCGCATCTTTAGAAAACGAAAGAAGAATGCTTCGGTGAAATACGATCTGACAACGAACTGATTAAACGGAAATGTTAACAAGTGGGGAGTTCGATCGCTGTGCGGCCTCTTCAAGCCACGAGCTTTTGTTGCTTTAGTTCTTCCTGATTTCGTAATTCGCTGTTGGAGTTTTTTTTCGTTACTCATAAATGTTTATGGGGACTCACGTGGCGTCTTATGACCTAAAACATGAGAGTCAGCATCGCTTCCTTCTCCGTTTATATTCCGCTTATTCGCGCCCAGACATGCGGATAGAGACCAGATACCTAGACCAGCTCAGTACGTGACGCCTACGAGGTACTGCAGGAGACGTAGTTTCTACGCTCTTTCGTGTAGAAGGATTTGTTTTGTTCTGATTGCCCGCATCTTTATTTTTCTGAATTGTACCCACGTTTATCTGTATCAGAACCTGTATGACGCTTTCTTAATGAATAAATGCATAAGGGCAAGGTGCTCGGCAGAGTGCAAAATACTAGATGTATCTTTTATCCCAACTTCCAACCATTCCACTTAAACTGGTGCCGGACTGCATCAGGGCTTCCTCAATCACCCTTCAAGAAAGATACCGGCTGCGTCACTTGGTCAGCTTCTTACGTCGCTAGCAAGTTCAAAGAGGGCCTCTTGAAGAAGTCATTATAGGCTTTTCCTTCCTGCTGTCTTCGGGGCCGTGTCTTTACACGTCAGACTATAACCTTATTCTCAATTGTTTCGTCTGTCTTTTTTTTTTCTGCCCTCGGTTGGAGCATACACACAGAGATAGGAGCAGTCGGAGGAGTGTTGCCCCCTCGTCGTATGTCCGGGTGCTGAAAATACGGGGGTCAACAACAATGGCGAAATCTTTTGTTGACGGCGTTCTTCTGGTTTCCCCTATTCAATTTCCGTGCCCCGCTCCTCCAAGGTCGCGTGTCAGCCGTCTGCTCCGATTTGTCTTTCTTTTATGGTTCTTCTTTTCTGGGAGGAGTTTCGGAGGGGTTCGCTGTGCTGTCATGTGTCGCTAGTTGCTCGCCTTTTTGTTGTGATGTCGTTGTCTCGGCGCCACCATACGCTTCAACATCTGGCTCTGCTTCTGCGCTCCTTCGATGCAAAGAAACTTCTTGAATGTGCTCGCGCTTGTACAATTTTCAATTTGTTGAAAACCAAGGTGTGATCTGTGCTTGTCGCTTTGCAAATGGCATGATCGCTTTGCAGAAGCTCAGTTGCAACCTCGCTTGAAACTTTTGGTATGCGCAGGCAGTGTAAAAGGTTTCCTGTACATCGGATCTGAGAAATAATTCGATATTTCCGATTAAAAGAGTGGTGAAAACTCACTCATACACAAAGGGCCGACTAGACTTGTTTGTGTATGTGTGTCGATTTAGCTCGCAGATATCAACGCAGCACGAGGATGTGTTGATGTCTCAGCACAAGGCTGTGTTGAAACATAGCTATTAGACGACGGGCTCGCAGTGCCCTTCGTCTAATAGCTATGTTTCATGAACTGTAGCCCAAAAATAACTACCCCTAAGAATGTTTACTGAGCCTGAGCTAACAGCATGAAATTTAAATGCGCTGCGTGTACCAGGTGTAAGCGACCAACAAAGCCTTGTGCTGTGTTGATGTCTGCGAGCTAAAAATGGGCTGACATTCGACCCTCTCGTGGAACCTGCATCCGGTAAACGTTTGATCCTTCCTGTTATATGTGATTGAAGTTAGGGATCCTGCTATAACTCAGTGCGTTCTATGAAAACTACACAGTACAGCTCGATGAAAGGAGGATCAAATGCGTGACCTAATGGTTACACGATTAAGAATTGACAGAATAGAACACTCAAGAAATATCGCGTAAGCAAGGTAGGCTCTCAATTGAAATGACTCTTCTGCGCGCCAATGTTCGTCGTTGTACCTGTGCCCTGCATGCGTTTGCATGTGTGAGTGCGTGCAGAGGGCGAGGTGCGACTACAAACTGCTTAATAGGCAATTTGGCATGAAGGTATAGTCAAAGAGGATGCCAAGAACAAAGCAAACATGCAAGAACATTAAGTTGGCCGGAGTACCGGTGTTGCTTTAACCTCCTCATTGCGGCCTTGATTTTATTTGTGTGTGTGTTTGGAAGACTTCATTGGCATATGAAGTCTTCGTTTTGGTTAACTTAGTAATCGTTACCTAACCTAAGATAACATGAAAAACAAACAAACTCAAGCTTGGCAGCCAACTTGTGTATATGGGGGACGACGGCTGGGTCCCTGCTAGGGCTTCTTTCCTTGCTGAATAGTCTGTTTGTCTTGCTGGGCTTGCTGGGTTTGCTGAGAGCTTCCGCAATAACGATAGTACTCACTCTAACCGCGACTTGTCAAGAATGTCGCGAAACAGGCTTTTTTTTTTTTTATCGCCGCTCACTTCAAACGTTTCGACAGAGTTTTACGACAATATAAGGCACGACATGCATGCTCGGTGCCACTCAAACTGAAGCCTTTCTGAAAACGGAAAGGCGCTCAGCGCCCCTTTCACATCATATTCGGAGATATCCTACGTCTACGTCCACCACACGCTTGTCGAGGGCTTCAATTATCAGGTCGAAGGGTACTTGCACATGATAGCGCAGAACTGCTACTGGTAAGTATGACAGCGCAGTACTATAGAAGCGTGTATTACAATGTTCATGGCAAGACAGTCTCTTTAGACGGTAAACATGAACACAGAAATAACACGAAAAAAAAATATAGGACAGGCGCTCAATGACTACTGATGCTTGTTGGAGCCAGCCTGTCGAAATGAACATTCCTCCATATTGTCCAACATGCGCAAAGTGAAGATAAGCAGCTGGCAGATGGATTCAAAGAAGCTTGCCAATCATATCGAACACAGTTTTCATCAACAGAACTAAGATGTCAATCAACTGATACACGCGACGCCATTTCGGCGAGTAAAGTATGCCTCTACCGGCTCGCCCGCCACTACGTGTTCCGTGTTAATACGTGTTAATACGTGTTCCGAGCAACGTAATACACACGAACATTGACTCGCACTAGGTCTCCTAGCAGTACGCAGGCATGCGAGCTGGCTGGTTTCAATAAGCATCACTTGCAAGTGAGCACCGATTCTGAGTTCTTTTTGCGTGTTATACCTGTGCACGCTACCACATGTGCCCTATAACACACATTCCTGCAATAGTCTATATATTTAGACATGGAGAGTCGTGAGATGGCTTGCCTTAAACATGTACTTAACTTTATTAAGGCCGGGGTAGAATGGAGCCTGTCACTATATATCCAGGAGTCGTAGGTGCTAATTCATCAAAACTTTTTTTTTTTCAGGTCTAGACGACCTCTTACACGTACGTTCTGTTCCAGTTCGGATGACGGAATGTATGCTTTCTGAATGTTCTTTGGTTAATGATGTAATGATGTCCCATCGTCCAGTCGACCTTGAGTGAAAACGCGTCGATGACACGAAACGTACAAATAGGCCACGAACCCTCGAATTCTTTTGTGGGAGTCGAACTCATGACCTTTGGTGGGAGTGGAACCACAACCACTTGTGGAAGTTGAACCCATGACCTTTTGTGTTAATGAAGATGAGGTTAATTAAGATAGTGATAATCAAGGCACTCGAGCCCACGACATTTAGTGTCAACGAAGGCTGCGTTAATTCAGGCGCAGTTATTTACGATAAAGTTGAACACTCGAATCCACAACCTCGGGTGGGAGTCGAAACATCGACCTTTGGAATTAAATGAGATGACTAAGCGAAGTACACTAGGCAAATTAGGGGGGGGGGGGGGTGACTAAGCGAATTAAGTGGATGAGTACGCGAATTAAATGGAGGAGTACGCGAATTAAGACGCTGAGTAAGCGAATTAAGAGGGATGACTAGCTGAAGTAGACTAAGCGAATTAAGAAGGTTGAGTACGTCATGTGTCCATCTTTAATGCATCGACACTTCGTCTAAGGTCTAAGTCATCTAAGGGATAACATGAGGCCCTGTGAATTTTTTAGTTGTCGGACACTTCATACTTTGCCGAGCGGTTGTACGGCTGTTCACACTGTTAAGATTGCCTCCTGGTGTTCTCTGCCCGGCCAGCCGTGTTGAATTAACACACGAAACCGGCAAGACTTTCTTTCTTGGCGTATTATTATTTGCAGTTGACTGCCTGTTCCTCTTCTGCATGCAAAGTCGATTGCGTGACAAAATGAACTGAGGAGATACAAGTGTTGGCTACCTTAAGCATCACAAAACTAATATGAACGGAATTACTTATAACTGCCGTAATTCTTTGTTCCACGTACAAGGTCATCGTATGTTTGTAACCTTCTTACCTTGCCCGTGTAACTTATGCTGCGTAGACGAAATTAACAGTAACATTAGGCAGTTTTTTGCTAGCTTGAACACTGCAGTGCGCAAGTTGTTGTAATTCTCTACAGGTGTAGAATTTTCTCGATCACTTTACAGAATCACAGTGAGGTCATTGGTAATATTTTTCTACTCCCGAGACAAAAAGATTATTGAATAATGATCAGCTCTAGGAACATTAGCGCGTGCTGTCCATTGGAGAAAATAGGATTGGTATTTTCTTAACACTGCCGAAGGTGTCGCCATCTGTTTAATTACTGCAGTTGAATGTCTGCGTACAGTAGGCCCACTTTCGATTTTGTGTAAGCATCGTGACATGTGTCACAAGGCCCACCAAGGTTACCCAGGACGATGAGCAAAACGTGAACAAGGTGAATGCAGGAGCCAACGTTTCGACAAGTGGACTTGTCTTCTTCAAGGCGACATATGCTTTCCTCGCCACAGTATATATAGGTGGGGCCCCACCTATATATATTGTGGCGAGGAAAGCATATGTCGCCTTGAAGAAGAAAAATCCACTTGTCGAAACGTTGGCTCCTGCATTCACCTTGTTCACGTTTTGCTCATCGTCTTGAATTTCCATCTCCCGCATTCCCCGTCTTTTCACAAGGTTACCCAGTTATTCGAAGAATGTTTATTTAAGGGATCCGTTGGGCCAAGGTCATATGCTATGTGTGGAACTCAAGATAGAGCCACTGCTGTTGTACGAAACATGCTACGTACGCAGCTGCGAAAAATGCAAGACGTGTAATTTCAGTTAACGCAGTGTTAGTCCACCACCTTAAAGAGGAAGCACCGCATGCTCCACTTTAGACCTATACCACTTCAAAGAAAGAATTTTGAAATGAATATTTTCAAGTGCACGTCAGACGCTTGTAATTGGGCCAGCGCCAATAAATTTTATGTACAATACTTCAACAGATGCCTTCCTCAATTGAAAAAAATAATCGCAATACTGTGAGACATACATCAGTAAACAAGAAGGGTCTAACGGCGAATTCCAGCACTTGCCGGCTTCGGACAGCCAATTTTTGTTCGGTCCCGCTAACGTAAAGCAATCCTACTTTTTTATTTTTATTTTATTTTACTTTTATGTTTAGCAACACTTTCTTTTGTTTTTAATTGTGTAAGACAGTTGCAACCAGAAATGGTTCGAAATACTCACATAATCATTTCCTGTTGTCCTGTTCCTTGCGCTACCTGCGACTGCAAGTAGGCTTCTTTGGTTACTCTCTGCGAGTTACATCAAGTATAACGATGATTAAGCCTGAACCATACGAAGTATCGAAAATATGTAAGGTCCGACCTGTAAGAAACAGAAGCACCGTGTTTTCCGCCCCAAGTGCACTCCAGAATACCCCAAGCCCCAGCAGGAGTATTCACTGTGAAAACAGTCTTAATCCCAGCAGAAGTGGCAAGGACACGTCCATGGTGTCGGTGGTGAGTCCGAGACAATGTTTTTCTTCTTGCAACATTCAGAGGAGCTTTTCGACAGCGCGGAACGCAGCTTGGCTTGGCTTGGCGCTTGGCTTCCGGGGCGCCGCGCTCGCAAGCGCGAAGAATGAGTTCTCGAAGAATGCACCCCTATGGCCGCCGGCTCGTGGAACTGACAGGCCGCGCCCACAGCGCTGACGTCTTCCATTCAAAGGCCACGGAGCCGGATCCCCTTGCGGCGTTTTACCCTCTGGCCCTCGCTTCCTTCCTTGCTTCCTTCCGTCCGTCCGCCTCTTCACCTTCCGGTAGCGTCTTTTCTTTTCTCCTGCGAGGCAACAGAGAGAGAGAGGACCCTTACTTTCGAGTGACGGCATTCTTGATGGGCAAGGTGCCGAGTTCGGTCTTTCTCTGGACCTACGCGTTGCACCGGTCGCATTGTTCCGCGATCTCGTTCCTGCTGTAATTGACTTTCTCTTTTTTTTTTTCTCGAAGCCTATTTCATTCTCTTGCTTCTGAATGCGTTTTCAAGATTCGCAATGTGAGATTGTCCGTTACGTTTGCTTTTGTTTGTATTGTGGCGCAAGAAAGTGTGAGCGAGTAAACTGGACGCGGCATGGCATGTTGCTGACTTCAAGAGGCTAGTTTTACTCGGAATCACTGGCTCAGTTGGAGGGGAGAATATTGCCGGCATTTCCCTTATGAAACCGGGTGGCGCCGCCTATGCCATCAAGCTCGTCACCTTTACCTTTCTTCGGTCGTTACAGGGCTCACAGTTCTTGTTAACGTATCATTAATACTGAAAGAAATATATTGTCCTAAAATTGATTCTTTATGTTCCCTGCTTTTGCACTATGCCAATGCACCAATCTTACTTTACTATTCTCCTCCGCAAATTCATCAGGTGTTCCTTTACCATTTCTAAATCTCAGTACCTCGGGCAGAGATACTGTGTCCTCATGGACTCCGGAATCAACAACGCTGCGCACGACACATAGATGACGAGTTCAGCACCACCAATGGCAATCGTGGCTCGGGTTGTCCTCTCTTGGTAATGGGGTAAACGTTATCACGAGGGGTACGAACCTTGCACCAACAGCTTGTGATTTACTCGGAATTCTTTTCGACATGTTCAAGGGCATGGCGTGCTGGCCGTACTGTAGCTCTGCTTAAAAAAAGAAAACATTTGAGCGCGAAGACACATATCAAAGTGGTATATAATTCCTCTCGGCGAATTTTGCGCTCTTGAGATTGATGATGGACGAATAACGCAAAGAATCAAGAAATACTTTCCCATTTAATATTGATACGCTAGGAACTAACGCATACGTTATAGAAAAGGTATCCTGAGGCAAGCTGCTCATTTGACCTAAATCTGAAATTGAACGAGCAATGAAGCATTTAGATGATATTAAGCTCCAGTAAATGTCGCAGGTATTGAATAAGCATATAGCGTAAGCATTTCTCCGAGGACTAAATGCACTGTTGTAGGTGCCCCCGAGTAAAAACGTAAAGTTTACTCAAAAACGAAAGTAAAGTTTATTAAAGTGCTACGGAAGGGGTTTGAGGTAGCATGCTTCCACTTGCTTTATTGCATTTATCGAGGAAATGCAATTTCCTTTGTTCTAAGTCATCTAATGTATTTGGTCACAACAACAGTACAAGAAAGAAAGAAAAAACAACGCTTTAGCACTTACAAACCCGATAGAGACAAACCAAATAAGTACCGCCTATGCCCTGCCAATGTGTTTTCCGGCTCAAGTGCCGGTTGTAACCCGTCTACGACAATGCTTTTCCAGGCTAGGGTGCCTCGATGCGCGCCCTCCCCTCCGCCGTCGAGAGGGCGCGCGCATCGAGGCACCCTATTCCAAGCTGACATGCGGTGCCCTCTAGTTACAGCAGCTGCAGTACGGCAATGATTGTCTTGAGTCGCGACCGTCTAGGTGCTCGCACGTGCAACCCCAACTATTTCCTACAGGTTTTGCGAAATAAAAAAAAAAGTGAGTTCATGACGGCGCTCCGAAGAAGCGCTTCGTTAGCGGCTGCCGGTAATGTCAGAGCCGAACGAAGGTTGAAGCACTTTCTCGCAAGTGAAGGGAAGGCGCTGCGCTAGCGATGTTTTTACAAATCACTCATGATGGCGCTGTAATCGCGGCGTATTCGGACGCACAGAGCGCGCTGTCACGTGGTACTTCTTAAACTCCGCGGGCTTTCGTTTTTCCCTGAATAAAAACGGCCACGCTAAGTCTATCTCGTTGGAAGTACCCGGTTTGGGCAATATTTGTGAAGCTCCACATTCTTTCCTATTGTCGCCTGAACCTTTCAAGCTATAATTAAAAAGTTAATTTATCTCGGCTAATCACTCAAAAAAAGGACGAGCAAGGAAATGGTACTGTAAGTTTAGATAAACGCTAACAACATCCACGCGATTTCTGTTCTGAAGAACACATACGCTTTTTCAAAATCTTGGTCCAGGTTAGCTGGGACATCCTGTATACTGGAAGCGGCTTCACGTTGGGTCTCTTTGTCGTAGGAAGGCTCTTCGCGCGCACCTTTCACTGGACGATGTAAGCGATGACTGTTGCCTAAGAGGAAGAGGAGCCCTGCTAAGTCGGTGCCGGCAGCCCGCGTTAGCACAGACAGCGCCGGACACTGGCCAGCCGTCAGCCACACACACCAACCGTGTAAGCGATCAGGGTGCTAAGGTCAGACAGTTTCTTATGTGCGCGTGAAATTCCGGCGTGAAAGAGCTACTTAAGTGAGAAATGCATAGCACCACCAAACGCTGATACGCGATTGAATGCGAAATAAAAACGAAATGGCGCATGACGAACGTCCAGTCGCCGTACGTCACCTAGTCCGTAAAACTTTTACCTCATGTCCGTGCTATTGACGTTTTTTTTTTTTCTTTTTCTGGCAGAACCAAAGCTATCCTTTGGAGGCTATTAGCGGGTCATTGCCAAGGTGCTGTCCCGAAGGACAATGCGGGGTTTTCCGGAGCTTTGTTTGTAACCTAGCGGACGCTCTTTCTGGGTCTAAAAGCGGCAACGCGGGCTCCACGTTCCCGTGTGCCCGGCGAAGAGACAATGTAATGCATTGTGAAAACAATCGTCGGGTTTATGACAATAACCCTGACGTGAAAGGCCATTTTCCTCAAGACAGAGAGATAGAGAGAAAGAGAGAGATTTAGTGCGAAAAGGTAAATAATGAATGTCTGTCTAGCACAACGCCACGCTATAAAAGGACCTTTGATGGGACTGCGTGCGGAGCAATAACAGAGTGAGTGAAAACAACACTGCCTTGATAGGCACGAGCCGGCGTGAACATCGTGCGTGTAGTGTTCTTGTGAAGACGATTGCACTCGGGCATTAACTCTATAAAGCCTGGATGTCCAAACTGGATTATTCTGCGACGTTATGTGCGCAATGATATTGAGTGAATAAGTAGTAAAATCAGAGTACATAATTTCTCAGAGTTATCGCAGTTGCTGAAAATGCTGGGATAACTGACATCTTAAGCAAGTAATATCTGCCTCCTTGTGGTGTAGGTGAACTTAGTGTAACAGATATCTCCGATTATGCTGCTCAGGCACAATTGTGTGTTGTAGCAGTCGACAGCTGCGTAACTTCCATCGATTTCGAACAGAATGGGAAGAAAAATGCTACTGTATAAGGTCTTTCAAACGTGTTTATCTTTCTGTTGACATTATTTGCATCTGCAAAGGAATTTTTTCCTTTGTATTCCCTACCGACAAAGCAAGTGGAAAAACAACGCTATTTTGAACTCAGGTTTACTTACGCGAGAACGGTGCACCATATAGCCGATGAGGTTGTTTCTTTGCTGGTCCGCTAAGTAATCTACAAGACTGTAGGCTTTTATTGCAGCGTTATACCCCTGTTACACGACACGTGTAATGTCATTCGGAGCGAATGACATTACGTCTTATACCATTTTTGTTGCTTCTACACGGGCATAGTGAATGACATTTCCAGCTAATGGCCCATTGAATGAGCTTCTCCGATATAAAACCACTTCATTGCTCTAATGCGCTATCGTACTGCAGCGCTCTGAAGCGCGCTTCGTGCCAAAGAACGGCGCGCGCGGACTGTGGAGAGGTGAGCGGCCGCGGCCCTAGGCATCGGCTTCACTGTGCGTCAACGTCTTTGACGGTGGCACACGAGAAGGAAGCACCGTCGTCCCTGATAGGCTCGACGCACGGTTGAGCACGCTGCAATACGATAGCGCACGAGCGCAGTCACGTGGTTTTATTTCAAATTTCGCGGGCTTTCTTAAACGCCGGAAAAAAACCACTGCGCAGCATGTACGTTGCCACGAAAAATTGGACCGGTCGTTTTGAGATGCCATCTACAACGTAACGAAACGCGCTTGGCCCTAAAGGGAATATTGAAAATTTTGCGTGCATGATCCTAGTTAATTATAATAAAGCGCACAATGTAAAACATATCCTAAGGAGCGCCACATGACGGCAAACTATATGTCGTTAGTTTCATGCAGTTGCGGTTAACCACATTTTTTTAAAGTCCTCGGTTCAAGTTACGTGAAACATCCTGTACAGTTTTGTATACTGTTGTACACAGCTTTGAAGGAGAAATAGCATAACAGTTAGTACAACCACAACGATTCTATGACGCAACAGTCAAAACAGCACCACGACATTACAAAGAAGTTCTCAAAACGGCAATGCGAACAACAATATCGTATAACATAGCGACATTAGAAAGAAACAATGCAAACCACAATATTACTACACCTACGTAAGCTACAGTGAACATAAAAAAAATGCTCTTTTAAGCAGTCGTTTTCGTTTTTTTAACGAGCATAAATAGGGCCGAAAGTGCAACTTTTCGCGATAAATTCTTTAATGTTACTAATACGCTAGCTAGCTCATTTGCATGACCCTTCTGGGCCATGGGCACAATCATTTATTTAGACAGAGTGGTCTACGCTTAAATGTCCCTAAAGTCGATTTCAGTCGATGCCTTGGTGTATCATTATGTCTTGGGCCCAGTGACCCAAGCTGTCTGCATGCTAAGGCCTCTAGGTATGCGCGCTCCTATTCGCGATGCCGTCGTGATCGTTGCATTGTCGTCCTTCCAGCTTCGGGGTGTTACTCGCATCACGCCTTCGACCCCCTGCCCGGATGCCCAAGTCGTCTAACGGCTTGTGCCACTAGGTGGCGTCAATAGCGTGCGTACAGGCTAGTGGTCGTGATGCCATTCTGGTCGTTACATCGTCATCATTGTAACTCCGACATCTGACCCTTGTCATGCCGCAGTCATCATACCGCTGCCCTAATGCCATCGACGTCACACAGTCGTCACACTATCCTTCGTCAATCCATCGACGTCATTTCTTGTCCGTCATTCTGGTGTAACCATGCTGCCGCCATTCGATCGTGATTATGCCGCCGTTGTCATTGTCATCTTTGTCATTGCACCGTCGTCATACAACAGTCACCAAGCATTCGTTGTCGTGCCGTCGTCATGCCATCGTCAGCACTTGAGTATTTTCATTTCATTGCCGTCCCGTTGTAGTTCTCATACGATCTTCGTCGATCCACCGCGTCATTCTTTGTCCATAATTTTGTCGTAATCATGTATTCATAATTTAAACCTAATTATGTCACCGTTGGCGTGCCATCGTCATGCATCCGTTGTCACACCACCGTCGTCACGCAGCCTTGGTAGAACCAACGTCTCCATTCTCGCGTCTTCCTCCGGTTGTCGTCATACCGTGGTCGTGACGCCACTGTCGTCAGAGTCGTCGTCATCTTATTGACCTGATGTCGTCATCGTCGTTATGCAGTCGTCAGAATTTACGAATTGACATCTGAATGTCGTAATGCCGTCGGTGTTTGTCAGCGTTTACGCTTCCATCGATGTCACTACTTCTTCCTCACTGCATCGTCACTGCCTAGGCTTCGTACAATCGTCATCATGCCGCCATGCTTATGGGGGACCTTGGAAAGTGAGTATCATATCGAAATGGGTAGATGTCGGAGTACGTGGCACATAGCCGAAGCAACGGAAGGCTCTGAATTGCCACTACACGTGTTAAAAAGTGCAGCAACGTGTTACACTCCTGCAACACGTGAAGGCGAAGGCCTGTTGCACACGTGGTAATGCATCAAGTTGTACGATCGGAGGGGTCAGACTTCTTGCAAGACGTAAGGAGCCGCAGTGCGAAGCAAACGTATGGCGCTCTTGGTCGCCCACCTCAACGACACATGCGCGCACCTAATGCACCACCTAAAGGCTGTTTCGTTCTTTCTTTAATGCTCTCTCTCTTTCTTTTTCTGTCGTTCATTCGTTTGTTCTTTCTTTCCTCGTTCTTTCTGTCTCTCGTTTATTCACTTATATTGAGTCATTGCACCTTCGCTTGCTTGCGTGGGTATGAGCCATTCCTGATGATTGTTTTTGTCTCACTGGACTAGACGCCTCTTTTTTCGGGCGTGAGCCATTGCAACCAGCCACTTCAGGCTTTCACCTTAATAAACGCTACTTCAGAACTATGGTCTGTCCCTACGTTGCTCAATTTGTATGCGCATTACCGCCGACAGTCAGTTCTGCCAAATTTTTTACTCACCCTGATGGTCCCCGAGTGGGCCTAGCCAGGTGACGTGGAGCTTGCTTACGTCTATAGTGGACCGAATAAAGTTGTTTCTCTCTCTCTCTCTCTCTCTCTCTCTCTCACCCATAGCTGCCGACAGACTACGAATGATGCCGCATCTGTGAGCTCTGAATAAATTTTCAGCACTTCCTATTTCCTTTAGGTACACAAACATCTATGAGCACAAGGACTTTTGCCCTGTCATACTGAGGCAGGTGAAGTCATGAACCGAGCCTTCGACCCTTATTGAGAACCAGAACGCAATAGGCGCTGAGTCACGATACAGGGTTATCATAAAGTATCTAGCAAACGTACAGGTAGTGTCCGGAAAGTAATGTAATTATTTTTTTCCGGTGCTGCTATTGGACGTACCACAATCGTATAGATAGGGTTGGCTGGCGGGACCCTTAACTTTTCATCATTGCCTAACGCAGTCTGCTGCAAACTCTGGGAGCGCCAGGATCGCTGTTTCCGTGAACCTCTTGATAGTGCTCTGTCACGACGCGCGATGGCATCCACGCGCTAACAACGGTGCACGATCAAGTTCTGTGCTAAACTCGATAAGAGTCTTGCCGATACCTACCAATTGATTCAGCAAGCCTACGGGAATTCTGCTTTGCCATATTCTCAAGTTTCATGGTGGTTGAAGGCGTTTAAAGTGGGTCGAGAAGACGTTGATCGTGAATCCCGCTCTGGACGACTATCAGCGAGCAAAAGTGACGAAAATGTGTCGCGTGTTCGTGATCTTTTGAACACCCACCGTCGAATGAGTGTGCGGATCACAGCGCAGACTCTAAATACTACGAAAACCACCGTGCACGACATCGTAAGCAACGATTTGAACATGCGGAAAGTGTGCGCCAAGCTGGTCCTCGAACTGTTGACTGACGGCCACAGGAACAACCGAGTGGAGATCGTGACTGAACTTCTGGAACGCGTGCAAATCGAGCCTCATTTTTTCAACACTCTCATTACAGGCGTCGAAACATGGGTATCTGAGCACGATCCTAAGCCGAGGCGCCAAAGTTCCGAATGACAAACCTGCGAGTTCCCTCACCCAAAGAAGGCAAGAATGAGCAAGTCGTAAGTGAAAACAATGCTAATTGTCTTTTTAGGCGCCAAGAGTGTGGTTCACGAAGAATTCGTACCCCAAGGGCCGACCCCAAGGGTCAGCCAAAGGGTCAATGCTGCTTACTACGTTGATGTGCTCGCAAGATTGAGAAAAAGGGCCCTCCGAGCGCGAAAGAATATCGCCAATACCTGGCAATTGCACCATGACAACGCTCCCAGCCACACTTCTCTGCGCGTACGGGAGCTGCTGTCCAAGCACAGCTTGATGACGCTTCCGCAGCCCCCCTATAGTCCTGACCTGGCTCCGGCGAACTTTTTCTCTTGCTGAGAATCAAAAGCGCTTTGAAAGGAGTCCGTTTTGAGACCATCGAAGCCATCCAAACCTCCGTGACAGTCTCTAAAAGAGGTGCCAGTCGACGCCTTCCAGGATGCGTACAGTGCATGGCAGAGCCGCTGGCAAAAATGTGTAGATGCCAGAGGAGATCACTTCGAAGAATTCTAAACGTTTGTGACGATATCTTCAATAAACGTTTCTCCACAGATAAAATTGCATTACTTTCCGGACACACACTGGATGTGGTTCTCAAGTCTTTCAATGTCATATATTTTTCTCAAAGCATTGCGCAAGCTTCGAGGAAATTTTTTGTTGGCCCTGCAGCGTGAATATTTAAGTCCTATCAGGCTAGTCGCCAAACTACAAACCCTAAATGATTATAGTTCCTGACTCGTTATAAAGGGTGCGTTATATTTTCACAATACATTAAAATTTTGTGGCATGTTCATGTGCTGGTCACTATTGAGTAAATGGCCTTGTCACGCAAGAAAGAGCGAGAAAGCTCTTTATTCAAATACAGAGAATTCTGGCACCGTATATGTGGGCACCTCCATTCTGCTGTGCTTAGAGAAGGGGATCGGGGCCAGGGAAACCCTAAGAGGACGAGGAGGATGAGAAATAATACAAAAACAGTATATATTGTCCTGGTATGTACAGGTGAGGCAAAGGTGATGGCGTAGAGGTAAACAGGCTAGAGGTTGTCAATTAAGCCGATGTCATCAAGGAATACAATAAGAATTTTAGCATGCGATGCAGAGCAACACAGCGATATTCTCGCGAAACCGTGCACTGCTCCCCTTGAAATACCATTGTATTGCATTACTCTCCAAGCTTGTACGAATATAACGAAGTGTGGCGAACGAGTCTGATCCCCAGCGAATGGAAATCATCTGTGGTGATACCTGTTTTAAAGCCTGGGCGTCCTGCAAGACACTTCAATTCATACCAGCCAATATCGCTAACATCTGATGTTATCAAGCTGATGGAACGAATGGATGGAGCTTGCATATGGACTGCGGGAATTCCGAGTCGTTTGCTTCGTTTTGTGGGCCAGTTTCTATAGGAGCGCAAAATGAAAGTGCGCGTTGGAGGAGAAACAAGTGAATCTCGCACTTTTAAGTGTGGGTTCCTGCAACGCAGCGTCTTATCGCCGCTTCTCTTCAACAGTGTACTTGCTGGAATTCCAAGCCGATTGCCTCGAGAATGCGACTTTACAACAGGCGTGGCAATCTGTGCTGATGGGATCGCACCGTGGATCAGCGGTCCTTAATTCGCACCGCGGTCCACGTCTTCGTGGAATCTTGCGAAGAGCTCTGAATTTCACATCAGAGTACATGGATGAATTAGTCAGACGATTTCACCCGCCAAGTCAGCCGCAATTGCGTATCACCCTAGACAACGCACTCGTTGAAACATTAGTCGGCAGCATCTCGGATATACACCGATAGATTGTATACAGCAACACCGCTACCTTAGCGTAATTATCAATGATGACCTATCATGGCGCCCTGCCTCTGTGCGGCGCAAATCGCAGTCCCTACTCAGGTATGTGGTCGCCTTGACTGCTAGGGACGACGGCTGTCACCAGATGACAGCACTACAGGTATATCGATCATCTGTTACTTTCTGGCGTGAGGTATGCCTTGCCAGTGTTGAACGTGCCGCCTAGTCTGCTGTATCAATTGGAACGGGACCATCTTGTTGCCCTCCGAGTCATTGCTGGCTTACCTCGCAGTCCGTTCCATTACTCACTGACGCATACCAGCCAGCTGCCCCTGAGGCTGCAAGAAGACCAGAGACCGTTATATTCCGTAGAGCGCCTGCACCGTGCATCAGATGGGCAAGCCCCTATTAACCGGCTGATTCAGCGACCGTTCTCCCGCATGGGGAAAATGGCGGCATTGTTCGTTGCCATTGCTGGCAGCTAAGAAGATACTACCTCACTGACAACTGCGAACGAACACAACATATGTCCCTTCCGTATTAATCTTTCGATTCCCGAGATACACAAAAAGTTTCAACAGCCTCTTTCGGCTCTATTCCAGTTGGCCCAGCTGTTCTTATTTGAAAAATATGAAGAACAGCTTAAACTATATATTTACGGACGCATCGGTAAACAGCGACGCCCAAGGCACTGCAGCGGCTTTCTTGTGCCCTTTGACTAACATAAGAAGGGTGTTTCGAATACCTCATCCATCCTCATCAAGAACTGCGGAGCTGGCAGCGATTGATGTTGCTCTGAAGTACGTACAGGGAGAAATAAGCACATCGAAGGTCGTCATCCTTACAGACTCATGTGCTGCCCTTAGCAGGCTGTTGAAGAAGGATGCCAATAGCCCAATTCTACGCAGTATGATAGAGTTCGCCGTCAAGATTACTTCTCGTACGATGTCCCTCATTGCCCAGTGGATACCTTCACACTTTGATAATGGTGGAAATCAAGAGGCTGATCGTCTCGCTTCAACTTGTGCTCACAACAGGAGTGACTGCCTAGAAATTCTTTGTATGACTGACAACGCCCGTGTCTTAATCCGCCGTTGCTCGGCTTACCTCGTAGTGTTAGAGCACTGTTAATGAAATTAAGAGTTGGCTCTGTGTCGATGCGCGAACACTTGTGTCGTCAAGGACGTGTGGCCAGTCCGTCGTAAACGTCCTGTGGCTCCTACACTTGCACACCTTATATTGGAATATCCCGCATTCGTCACACAACTCGCACTGCTAATTAAGGAATATGGACTGATTGGACTTAAGTGTACGATCCATGACGATTGCCTGTTTCCGACAGCGAGTGCTCAACGCAACCAGGCCCATAGAGCCTTGCTAACTTTCATGCAAAAAACTGATTTGGCCACCCGTTTAGAGACATTTTTTCCGTATTCCTACCTTCTCTTGTCCGTGCCTTTGTGCTTTGTCTATTTCCTATTCTCTTTCCTATTTCTTTGTTTTCTCTCTGCTTCCCATCTTCTCCTCTTTTCTTTCGCTCCACCCGAAAGAGTAGGCAGGCGTTGCGCCCCTCTTGGTAGCAGTTGTCAGCTTGCTCCCTCCGTTTCCTTTGTGTGCATGTGTGATTCCATATCTAACAATAAAAATAAGTTAAAGTTACTTGAGGCATTGTTTTTATTAGCAGAGCGTTACGCTTGTATTATGCACTATGTTTGGGATTATCTTCTTGTAGCCACTAATGAGTCGGAACATCCAAAAATACGTTATTTCTCCACATATAGATACAGTGACAGAAAGGATTGGTAACACTACTAGAGAAAGTTTCAGACTGCTGTCTACTGAGAAACAAATCTTACTGTACATGCTCTTCTGCAAGAGCGAAAGATTGCGAGGGAAAATATAAATGCATAGGCAAGCATATACCTTTCCTTCTCGTTGCCTGCTGAATACGTCACTTTAAACTCGCGTACGAGAAACAAAGCACCCGTACCCTCCACAAATCGTAACACTTCGCAGGTCTCTTCCAGCTCGACGTGTTCTCAATTGATATTAATGCTTTCACATTCCGATTGAACTGGCCAAGCTCCCAAGCGCCGCCTAACGGAAGCGGAGCGAAAACAATTCCTTCTTGCCTTGCCCCCCCCCGTGCTGCGCCGCAACGACTACGAGGATGGGTGGGTCGTTTTTCGACTTCGAGGACTACTTATTATTCTCTCTCGTCTAAACTTCAAACGCCGTGCAAGCGCCGTGATTCAATTTGCCATATTTTTTTTTGGAGCGATTGGAGCGATTGATATCGCGTTCCAATACCTTCAACGCTCTGCGCAAAAGCGCAACTTCCTACTCTCATCACTTCGTTCACGCACGCTTGAGCGTCGCGCGTACGCTTCGAAAGCAAAAAAAAAGAACAGCGCCTAGACGCTCGGGCGTCGACTACGCTTCCGTATTCTGCTGTCGCTGACAAAGTGTACGACGTTCGAGTCGAGATTCAAACAGCGTTCGTCTATTTGATAAATTTCTCTCGACTAGGTGACCTTAGCCCCTTGTATCTAGCGTTTATCTTTTTTCGCTTCTCCAACTCGAGTTAACTGAAGCGTGTTTTCGATCTTGGAGCTGCGAGCGCAGGCCAGTTGTGCAATACGGACCGTCCTCTCGCTTCGCCGTGTCTGCCACCGAGGCTCTCTCTCTCGTAAGAATGACTGCGCTCTGCGGAGTAGACAACCGTCGACGGAGCAGGCATATCATTTTGCGCTCGTTCGAGCCTGCTGTAGCCGCTCGAAGGGTCTCGCATTCCGTAGGGCCACTCTGGGTGGCGGCAGACTCACTGAGACATATGGTAGTGTCGGTGCGCCGAAAGTTCGAGAATAAAGTAAGAACTTAATACTTGCTGACGCGATGAGAGAAGCAAGGCGCTCGGACGAAGGAGTTCGACGCATAAGCAGTAGTCGCGCAGGGAGACTAGGAACGATAAATAACGGAAATTCGAACGCGCAGCTGGCGATTTTTAGGCGAAGAAAGAAAGAGAGAGAGAGGGGGGGGGGGGAGTTCAGGCGTGACAGCGTTTTTTGAAGCGATGAATTGGCAATGACGTCTCGCATAAACCGTAATGATTGAGGACCGTGTTTTGTACAACTTTTCGCACCAGTGGTTCAGCTTTTGCTGTATGCGCTATTATTTTTCGCCGGTTTTGCACTCACCTATACATACTGCTCACGCGCAGTGGCACTGTTTCTAAGCATTTTATGCGTTAGTGTAACGAGACTAAAGACCGAAGCATCCTGGGTGGAAAATACCGAGCAGCCTTGAAGGAGGGGAGGTTCTTCCCCATCGTCTTGGCTGCTGTTCGGCCGGCACCTCGAATTATCTCTTGCCGATCTTTGTAGGCAGATACAGGTCTTTGTGTGTGACGCCTTGGTCAATATTTCTTTCCTGCGCTAAGCGTGATAGGATACCGCTGAGCCGTTGGCCCCTCGCGTAAGTGATGCACGGACGACGTAATTCTCAATCGGCCTCGCGTACTGATTCTTTCGTCAAAGTGTAGCTTGTTTCCTGTGCAGGCAGGCTGGTTACGTAAGCAAAACTCACATATGCTTCAACGCTGTACTCTGCACAACGTTTACGAAAAGCACTGCGTATTGTTATTTACGTGGGCAGCACTGTTCCAGAATTTAGTGAGCTATTGCTTTCGGCCGGCTGTTGAAGATAACGCTCCTTGCCTGGCCTTTGACTTTACGCAGTGAAGCAGGCTTGAAGCTCAAGCGCATGCGCTTGCACTTAACGCTATCCCTAGCATAACGCTACCTTTAGTGTAATGCTCGTACTCGGTGTGTGACGTGGTGTGTTGCAGCGCGACATAATCAACCTTTTTCCTTTCTTTTTGTCCTTCCTCTTACTCGGATTTTATTGCCTCCTCTTCTTGCGTATGTGTATGCGGCGGCCCTTTTAGGGCACACTGGCTAGCCCGCTTCCCTTGCTCTATGTGTGGTGTTTATGAATGCTTACGCAAATAATAATAATAAATACCGTTTGTGAGAATGTTTTATGTGTTAGCGTACGCAATTTCGTATATCATCGTCCGTGTGGCCATGACTTCGTGACGAGCTGCTGAAGGTATTTTTTGCAACGGTGGCGAACTGTGAGCTATAGACCAGCGTACTGGTTCACCTGAGGCCAGAGAGAGACTGGAAAACGTTCAGCAGCATGTTAAATTCCTGCCACACGCGAAGGCGAAAGCCTGCTGCACACATAGTAGTGCGTTAACTTATACTATCGGAGGGATCGACTTCTTGCAAGACATCACGAACCGCGTGTGATGTAAACGGAAGGGGGGGGGGGGGCTGTAGGTCGACTTCCTCAACGGCACACGCGAGTACCTAAGCTTCTCTCGCGCTTTATTTCGTTCTCTCTTTCCGTCTATTTTTTTCATTTCTTTCTGCGTTCTTTCCTTCATTTTTCGTTTCTTTATTCATATTCAGCCATTTCATCTTTGCTTACGGGAGTATGAGGCATTCCTGATGACATTTTTTTGTCTCACAGGACTAGACGCCGCTTCTTTCGGGTATGAGCCATTGTAAGCACCCACTTTTAAGGCTTCCTTTTAAGGCGAAAGCCTTAAAAGGAAGAAAGGCGGGAAGGTCGAACAGAATAGAAAATCCAGTCTGCTACCCTACACTGGGGCATGGATGGTCAAAGGTAGAATAATAGACAGACACCAAGCCCATATGTATACCATCACATCCACTTCACAGCACACAATCTCAATTAACGCAAGTCGCTGCTGACTTCGTTTGTGCAAGCCATCGTGAGTAAACGTCGCAACAATGTCTTCGCCGCCTTTTCATGCGGATGCTGATAAGGCCGGCTTTCCCGAATGATTAGTTCCAAAACATTTCTTTCACCAATACGAGCTAGCGCAGCCTTGAGCGATCGTACCTGTACAATATTATCACCCGCACATTGCTTTGCCTTCGGACAGTGACCATTTTCCCCGGGGTGTCACCGATATTTATTTGTCACTGGGCGGAAGGCGGGCAAACTGTATTCGAAAACTTCATATGTTGTGGATTTTGTAGCGAAACTGTCTTCTCTAATCAGACTGCGCGCGGGAGACCAATGCTGCTACAGATTCTAAAATCGAGCGATCCTAGAATGTATACATTCTCGAGCGATTACTCTGGAATGTCCTGTGACGGTGAGTTCTGAGTATAGACAGTTATGATTGCGCGTCCGCGACCGCCCACATACTACGTACTCAAGCGAGCAAGAAGCGTGCGTGCGAAGCGAATGGGGCGCCCACGAAGCCGCAATAGTTGACCGGGCGCAAAGTTTGAAAGGTGCATTGCTCAATGGCACGCACGGGAGCCGGTCGCATATAGTGTTCCTATAATAACCCCCGCAGGGAGCACAGTTGTGCATAACTTTTCCGGCGCCGCTCGCACCGCTATTCGCCGAGCGCGATCACGTGGTGGGAAATGACGTCAAATGATCAACTGCGCGCTGCGAAGCCAACTTTACGGAAACGGCGCCGACTCCTTTCTGTCAGTGCCATCACTTTCTGTCAGTGCAATCAGCGGACCGTCGAGCGTGCGTACCAACCATCGGCTCCGGTTTGCAGGTGCGGCATTCGAGGATATTAAGTTAATGACTTTGGTGAAGTGCTACGAAGCGGGTCATTTTGACACTTGTATTCCAGTATGACGGGTTGCAGCGCACCAAACTGTGCAAATCGCGCGGCAGGTGGCAAAGCTTTCTACGCGTTGCCGTGTGGACGGACGAGACCGGCCGGCTCCGAAAGGGACCAGGACATGCGAGGTCCGTTCGCCTTGTTTACAGAGGTGAGTTCGGCTTGTTTAGACTAAAGCGGCGTTTATCTCGAGTAACACTCCTGTACACGCTGAAATGCGTACGCCTGGCATGAGAGGTTGTTCACTTGTGTAATGTTTGGTGTCTATATGCAGCGCGACACAGACGCGGTAGAAAGAAAGGACGACACTTCTGTGTCGCGCTGCACATATACGCCAAGAATGTTAACTTACCAACTCGCTCAATTCGCTGTGTTACTTGTACGATTGTTCTGACTATGCGGCTCCAGAAAAATGCGTTCAGAGGAGAGTAAATACTAACACGTACAATTTGCCCGCTGCACCTTGGCTTTTCTCTGCTCCGTGTCTTTTTTTTTTAATTTTTTGTCGGCGTTCTAATTTTTCGTGTAAAGCCGATTGATGTGCTGGGGTTCATTGTTTTGTAGCAAGCGGAAACACCGTGCGCTCCCGCTTATGAGACAGCTGCGATAGCTTCAGCATTTACCGCTCGCAATGTTGCTTGTTCGATCAGCCTTATAGTCGACGTGAGGAATGTGAAATTATTTTTGTACGTTTAATAAGCGCCGTGTTACAGTAAATTAACCTGAGTAGTATGAAGAGATAAAGAAAAATGTGCTGTCATATTACAATCTGCAATGTGTGAATAATTAGATTGTAGTTTGTCATCTTATGTGATTAGTCCGATAAAAATAACCTGTTGTTACTCTTAATAACTTGTCCTTCCAGTGGCTTTGAATTCTGCCCCCCAAGGCTCCAAGAACCAGCACTCATCCCCTGGAGCCACCAGCCACTGCACATCCATTCCCTTATACGAAATAAATTTGATCTAGAAGCTCGTGCATGTTGAATCTTTTTCTACTTGCAGATCTGCTGCTACGAAGCAGCTGTTAAGTTTGCGGTATGAATCGCAAAAGTAAGCTTTGCATAAGATGTGCGCATATGAACGCTTGAAATGCGTTTAGATTTACGTGTCTGCACAGCATACATCGAAAAGGTGCAGCTGCTGTGAACGACGTTTAGTGATGAATGACGGTCAACGGTTCCTGACATATTATTGCAGGCACGATAGTTCTGTTGGCGACATTCATTATTCGTCTCGTTTCGGCAGCCAAAATGTGCTCACATAATTGTCTACCGCACGTGTATGTGGTTTTTTTTTTTCAAACTTGCCCTTTAAATCATTTCTTGCCTTCCACCTGTGCGGGAAAACTTCATATGGATGCTGAAAAACATTGCACCGCTTTTTGTTGCAAGGTAATGCGCGTTTGCACGCGAACTTTTGAGCTGTTCGAGCCACGGGCGTAGTCAGGATTTTATTTCGAGGGATCGAGGGGGGTCCTATTTTTTATATGTACATTCGTGCATGTGTACTGTTACGACTTTGCACCGGTGCCACCACTATTACGACTTTGAGGTGGTCCCGTAGCGCTCGTCACCCGTTTCGTGACAGAGCGTTGGTAGCGAAGACTCCGAGTCAGGCGTCGGTGAGAATAACAAAAGGGACTTTATACGCTATATACAGGTCATTATACAGGACAGGATCGGATCGGCACTGGGGCCGAGAGCTCACAGCAAACGCGACTGTTCCCGCACGGCGACGTCCGGCGAAAACGCGTGACACATCTCACTCCAGTCGAGAGCGGCACTTGATCCCGGTGGGTCGGCGGATCCGGTTTTCCAGGCGGTCGCGTCGCGGCTTATAATGGCCCGAGAAACCATTGTCACTCAAACGGCCCAATACAAAGCCAGCACTCGATGGTCGTCCGAGAGGTCCAACCAGCGACCGCGCTGGCCACCCCGTTCAAAGTTGGCGGGCGCGGTGACCGCCCGGCAAAGGGAGGTACGGTGCCGGGCTGTCTGGCACTTGGTTGCACGTTTGGACATGTCGCTCGCTGACACTTCTCCGCAGGACGCCGCTGCCTGACGGCTCAGCGTCTTGACTTGTCAAGGGAGAATTAGGGCGCTGTGCCTTTCGGCGCAGCCCCGGGTTTGTCCAAAGGGCGCTCGCAGGATAAATTCTGCATCTTGTAGATTCGGAATCCGGGCTGGTGGTAATGGCACAACTGTACGCACAAATTAAATATTTCGGGGGGCTGGCACATCTGCGGCTACGCCAATCGCTCGAGCTTATCCTGCATTAAAAAGTGTCATCTTGCTCAGCGCTTGCGTACAGTTGCCGCATCTATAGCTCGCGACCAACAGAATCGAAAAGCGAATGGAACACCGCGCGGCATTTGCCTGCTGCGTGCGCGAGGACTGGCTCCACTGCAGAGCTGGATCATAAACCGGAACTATGCGCAACGCTGCTCCTTGCGGGAGCATACACAAGAACACTACGGTCGCATGCTGCTCAGTGCCGTCAAGCGCCAACTTCAAAGACTACTGCGGCCACCTCACGCGCCTTGTTGCGTTCGCAGCCATCTTGGAAAATGTGCTCTCTCGGGCAGACGAGAACACACGCGGCGACGTCGCGCCGATCCCGCAGCGGTCGCACAGGACACTGCGCAGATCCTGGATAGCCTGCGTAGTGCGCATGCGCACTGCCATCTCTGAAAGCTCCCTGTGTACGCACCAGTGAGTTGCTGGTCATCATCATCAGCCTGGTTACGCCCACTGCAGGGCAAAGGCCTCTCCCATACTTCTCCAACAACCCCGGTCATGTACTAATTGTGGCCATGTTATCCCTGCAAACGTCTTAATCTCATCCGCCCACCTAACTTTCTGCCGCCCCCTGCTACGCTTCCCTTCCCTCGTAATCCAGTCCGTAACCCTTAATGACCATCGGTTATCTTCCTTCCTCATTACATGTCCTGCCCATGCCCATTTCTTTTTCTTGATTTCAACTAAGATGTAATTAACTCGCGTTTGTTCCCTTACCCAATCTGCTTTTTTCTTATCCCTTAACGTTACACCAATCATTCTTCTTTCCATAGCTTGTTGCGTCGTCCTCAATTTAAGTAGAACCCTTTTCGTAAGCCTCCATGTTTCTGCCCCGTACGTGAGTACTGGTAAGACACAGCTGTTATACACTTTTCTCTTGAGGGATAATGGCAACCTGCTGTTCATGATCTGAGAATGCTTGCCAAACGCACCCCAGCCCATTCTCATTCTTCTGATTATTTCACTCTCATGATCCGGATTCGTAATCACTACCTGTCCTAAGTAGATGTATTCCCTTCCAGTGCCTCGCTACCTATCGTAAACTGCTGTTCTCTTCCGAGACTGTTAGACATTACTTTAGTTTTCTGCAGATTAATTTTTAGACCCACCATTCTGTTTTGCCTCTCCAGGTCAGTGAGCATGCATTGCAGTTGGTCCCCTGAGTTACTAAGCAAGGCAATATCATCAGCGAATCGCAAGTTACTAAGGTGTCCTCCATTAACTCTTATCCCCAATTCTTCCCAATCCAGGTCTCTCAATACCTCCTGTAAACACGCTGTGAATAGCATTGGAGAGATCGTATCTCCCTGCCTGACGCCTTTCTTTATTAGGACTTTGTTGCTTTCTTTATGGAGGACTACGGTGGCTGTGAAGCCGCTATAGATATCTTTCAGTATTTTTACATATGGCTCGTCTACACCCTGATTCCGTAATGCCTCCACGACTGCTGAGGTTTCGACTGAATCAAACGCTTTCTCGTAATCAATGAAAGCTAGATATAAGGGTTGGTTATATTCCGTACATTTCTCTGTCACCTGATTGATAGTGTGAATATGGTCTATTGTTGAGTAGGTTTTACGGAATCCTGCCTGGTCCTTTGGTTGACAGAAGTCTGTGTTCCTGATTCTATTTGCGATTACCTTAGTAAACACTTTGTAGGTAACGGACAGTAAGCTGGTTGGTCTATAATTGTTGAAGTCTTTGGCGTCCCCTTTCTTATGGATTAGGATTATGTTAGCGTTCTTCTAAGATTCCGGTACGCTCGGTCATGCGGCATTGCGTATACAGGGTGGTCAGTTTTTCTAGAACAATCTGCCCACCATCCTTCAACAAATCTGCTGTTACCTGATCCTCCCCAGCTGCCTTCCCCCTTTGCATAGCTCTCAAGGCTTTCTTTACTTCTTCCGGCGTTACTGGTGGGATTTCAAATTCCTCTAGACTATTCTTTCTTCCATTATCGTCGTGGGTGGCACTGGTACTGTATAAATCTCTATAGAACTCCTCAGCCACTTGAACTATCTCATCCATATTAGTAATGGTATTGCCGGCTTTGTCTCTTAACGCATGCATCAGATTCTTGCGAATTCTTAGTTTCTTCTTCACTGCTTTTAGGCTTCCTCCGTTCCTGAGAGCATGTTCAATTCTATTCATATTATGCTTCCTTGTGTCAGCTGTCTTACGCTTGTTGATTAACTTAGAAAGTTCTGCCAGTTCTATTCTAGCTGTAGGGTTAGAGGCTTTCATACATTGGCGTTTCTTGATCAGATCTTTCGTCTCCTGGGATAGCTTACTGGCATCCTGTCTAACGGAGTTACCACCGACTTCTATTGCACACTTCTTAATGATGCCTATAAGGTTGTCGTTCGTATGTTCAACACTAAGATCCTCTTCCTGAGTTAAGGCCGAATTCCTGTTCTGTAGCTTGATCTGTTGCTGAGTTGTAGCTTGAGTTGCTGATGCCCAACTATAACTCTCGTGTAAGTGGCGGATGCACTTGACCTCTAGATCAGGTTTTGACCACCGACGACTGTGCTCGCCCCTATCATTGTGCTTTGAGTGTTACTTGTCTTTCTAGGCACAAATTCCCCCCATAAGCAGTTAGGTTCGTTATTCTCAGCTCTAGCACTGTCTTATTCTTCGTCATCGTTACAAGATAAGAAAATACAGAGGACCAAAACAAAACCTATTCGATGTTCTTTTCTTTCCACGACGCGGGTAATCACGCGCCGTGTTTTCAACCATCAAAATAGGGGAGGCAAGAAGATTTCGGGAAGGCCACTCCTAGCCATAGCTGACAATCCAGGTCTACCTCGTGTTGGCAGATTCCATTTCGTGTGCAAAGGTGGAGTCAAAAGACCGGATTGTACGGCATACATTCGCTTTTGCAGATAACTGAGCGCGCCCTACACAGAAAGTGTGATCTCTCGCACAAATGCGCGAAATTTCCTGGCTACACTTCCCGCGTGCGGTCAGAGCTGAACGAGCAGCCTCATCGGCGCGTTCGTTATCTGTTACGCCTGCCGCAGTGGCTTGGAAGCCACTAGAAAGTGATAGGCGTCCTTTCTCGGCAGAAGCTTGAACAAGCTATCTAATCTCGAGCATGACTTCATTCTGTGGTGCACGCCGCAATGGCTGATAAGTAAGGATTGCAGCAATGCCTTGCAGTAGCAGTATTTAGGCATTCTTCGAGGTTCAGAGCGCCAAGGGGAGCAAGTTCCGCAACCGCTGATGTCATCGGATGTCCCAGCCGATGATATCAGCGAAAGCTCACGTCTCGAAAGCTCACCTGAACAAATCATGTTTACAGAACTACACGTTATGATACATACACTACGTCACCGCGCACTTGTTTTGTTCGACTCGGGTAAGATATACCTACAGAGCAAATACTGAATGTTACACACGTCGTGAAGCTGTGTCGGTTCATCGGCTCTCTCTTTTTCTCGCGGAGCTATGATATGATCCGTGTGGTGGCAAATAAAAAAAAAAAAGAAATATTGTTGCGTGCAGGCATTCGATGGCAAGGGGGATGAACAGCGTGCGTCATTATTTTAGATGCGGCAACCAATCAGCAGGACAGAGAGGAAAGGCAGGGAGGTTAACGAGAGGCGCGTTTAGAAATCTGATCCTGTAGTGGAAAAGTGTATCTCTGCAATTGAAGAGAGAGAGAGAGAGGGAAATCGAACAGACAGCGATTCAGTGTGCTTCATCTTCTGGCAAAAGAAAAAGAAAATGTGCATGGCTCAAAGCATTCTCAAAGAACCCCGGTATACTTGGACATCGTCGAATCGCCCACCGCATATGTCGTCCTGCTCGTGCTTTCTTGAGATCGCTTCTCTTTACGTTCCCCCACGCCACGGTATCGACACGTGTCCTGCCATCAAAAAAGAAAGAAAACGCAAATGTGAAGTTCTCAAGATGTGGATTCTTACTGGGCAAATGAGCTGATTGACTGTCCACGTCTTCTTGTCCCTAGGAAATTCCTTCTTTCCAATCTAGTTTTCTTTCTTTCTTTCTTTCTTTCTGTCACACTGCATTTCGATCTCCCGGGGTCGTTACTTCGTTTTCTGGAAAAAGAAAAGAACATTAACGAGAGAAAGAAAGAAACCTGAGAAATGAGTAGTTTCAGGGAAGAACAGAAGCCCGTACAAAAGGAAAGAAAGAGACCATAGGGGTCCTTTCATGTCGAGGGCTGTAGGGAGGTTCTTAATTTATCATTCGACGCTGGACGGTCAATGTGTAAGTGGATGAAGATCCAGGAGACCGTGACTCCTTCAAAGCACGTTCCTCTGCCCGATGCATGTGCATAGTTTTATTCTTCGAGGAAGGTATAGGAGCACGTCGGCGCAATGCGGGGAGCCGAATGCGCTCGGAAGAGGCTTAGGGTGGTCTCTTATTTCACCGGTGTGGTCGAAGGCAATCCACGCTCGTTATTGGGATTAATTTTTGGCTTCTCTTCTTCTTTTCGGCTTCTTTTTTCTCATCGACAGACGTATTGCCCATGCACCCGGGCAAATCTTTCGCAACGTGATCAAAGTTGAAATAATAACCACGAGCACCAATGATAGCTTCACTTTTGTCCCCCTGTTTAAAGCTTTTCGGCATTTTCATGCGCATGAAAGAAAGCCCGGGAGACTTGGTCTTGACGAGATTGGTAAGCACGAACTGCAAACTCACAACCAGCACAAGGAATTTGGCAGCCTCCGCTGTAATGGCGTTTGCGCTGTTAAGTCCGAAGTCATGGGTCATGGGTTCGATCCAGGCCGTGGAGGCTGCATCTCGAGGGGGGGGGGGGGGGGGGGGGGAGCTTAGCGATTACATTGTTTCGCTGCTAAGAACGAGGTCGCAAGTTCAAAATCCGGCCACGGCGCCCGCATTTCGATGGGGATGAAATGCAAAGCGCCCGTGTGCTGTGCAATGGGGGCACGGTAAGGATCCCCTGGTAGTCAAAATTAATTCGGAGTCCCACACTACCTCGTCCCCGTCTTAAGAGGAAGCTTTAGCTCGGGTGCTCCTATCTAAATACATGTAAAATGAGAATTCGTTTTTCTCGGCAACCACTGCACAAAATTTGACGGGGCTTGCTGCATTTAAAAGAAAAACTTAAAATCTAGTGACTGTTGGTTTCGAATTTTTGACTTAGGTCGTCAATTTTTTATTAAAAATTGGCAAAAATTGAAAATTTTCAAAAAACGAAACTATCAAGTTTACAACTGTGTAACTCAACCACTAAAAATGATAATACAATTGTGTGAATTGCATCTAATAGTACATCTAAAGCGGACAAAATTGATATGTTACACATGAGTATAAAAAAATTTAATCATAGGGAAATACAACTTTTGCAAAACCGTTGTAACCAACGCAACAAGTTCACGCAAGATGTAAAATGACATATTGAATTTGTCCGCTTTAAATGATCTAATGGATGCCGTTCACAGAACCGCGATATTAGTTCTTGATGCAGAGCTATGAATTTGTAAACTTCATGCTTCTATTTTTTTTCAAACGGTCAAATATTTGAAAATCGTTTTAAGAAAATTCAAGCCCTAAATCGAAATTCCGCTTCCAACAGTCACTAGAATTTAACTTTCTCTTTCAAATGCAACAAATTTCATCAAAATAGCTCCAGGGGTTATCTCATAAAAACGTTTTTGCGTTTTTACATGTATTTGAATAGGCCGCGTCCGAGTTGGGCCCGAGCTAAAGCTTCCTCTTAATCAAATCGGGGTTTTGGTGCGTAAAACCCCAAAATTCATTCGTTCGATGTCAGGGGGTGTCAGGGGGGGGGGGGGGGGGAGGGGGCAATCATGCGCAATACAAGAATGCTCGTGTACTTAGATTTAAGCACACGTTAAACAAGCTCACGTGATCAAACTTAATTCGGAGTCGCCCGCTAGGGCGTGCCTCATAGTCAGATCGTACTTCTGGCACGCAAAACTCAAGAATGTATATCAAAAATTTAGCAAATGGCCACTCACTTTTGCGATATTACTACCTCCGGCGTCGAGACTTCCTCAGAATCAACGCGAGGAGTAAGATAAGCGTAGGATCGTATCTCTCTCTCTCTCTCTCTCTGTGCGTGTGTGTTGTGTGTGTGCGCGTTTGCGTTTGTGTTGTGTTTGTGTGTGTGTAATAACTGTTGCGTTAGCCTTCACACATCCGCAAGAACATAGCTAAGGTGAACTCAAGTTATCGCATTGAGCTAGGCATCTCTTAGGAACCAAATGCTTAAAGGGACGCTGAAACTATTTCTACGATTGCGTACAAACGTACTCGGTCGTTAGAGTAGGCCTTGCTGAACATTGAGAGACAGATTTAGGAGCTCTCCGCAGAGCGTGTATTTTATTACAAGGTCTTAAGAATGTGCATCACTACCAATTCCAGCGGCACCGCTTCCCCGAGTTTGCAGCCGCCCACATCCCCTTCTGCGTAGCGCCGGCGCGTGACGTCAGTCGGACAAGCTGTCCGATTGGCTACCCGTACAACGTCATCGGGAATGCTACAAGCATATCGCTTCATGAAGCTTAACTTGAATAGCATGCGTTTGCATAATAAGTTGTGTGCCCGAAAAGATAAATACGCGAATGCAATAAATATGACGCGTATGTGAGTTCCTTCAAACCAATGACCCACTTCTCCCTGAGAATGCGGATCGTCTGCTATACAGCTGTGGCGACGGCAGCCGATGGCTTGCGGTGGGGTTCTCAATAAAAATAGGTGCTGCGGCGTATTCTTTGGCTGCATGAACATCGGTTGTACCAGCACTGTATTACGCTCGTTTTGCACTGCACATATGTGTGCACACACACACGCAAGCTGTAGAAGGCGTGATGCTGTGCTTCAATGTCAACGCCAACCTCCTTGGTCAACAAAGCGATCGCACGCAGTTTCGAAAAGAAAGGCGCTTTTATCCGGAACCGCAAGGCCGGCGTTTATCGGAGAGCCAGGTTTTGTGTATAAGTTGCCTGGAATTGTACCATAAATGTATGAAAAGCCCAGATCCGGAAATAAGAGTCGCGAAGGCACATGAACGTGCCTTACAACGTGTCGAAACATCTGCCAGAAAGCCGCCATTACACCTACCCAAAAAGCGTGATTTTGATTCCCGATGTCCATGACTTTTCTTTCCTTAATCCTTTCAGCCCTGATTTTTCTAGCATCCATAGCCTTCTTTTTTTTCATCGTTCTGCATGGATTTACTTCCTTCTAGGGAACACCAAAATATTTATTATATTCGGATTAATCTATCAGTACAAGATATGGCGTTATCTCCTATATATAGGACACGAGGGCTTAGTGGTTGTAAAGAGCGATATGGAGTATTTCAAAATTGCATATTATTCTCAACTGCATCACACATATAAATGCAGAAAAACTTCCATGATGGCAATCTGACAGTCGTTCTCGTGCGTGAAAAGCCTAAAAACATTATTTGGGCTCTGTATACACGGCTCATCACTGCACTTGAATGGTCTCCATGTACTTGATCGTCGCTTTTGTCGGATGTATATTCGTTATAGATGGCCAATTCTTCAAATAATATGCAGAAGAACTGCTCCCTAAGCCTGCAAAAGCGAATTGCATATCCCGCTCTTCATCGTCATCGTCCTCTACCTCCAACACGCCCACTTCCTTCATCACTGCACTTGAATGGCCTCAAATCTACTGATAGCCGCTTTGTCGGATGTAGTTTTAACATTTATGGCTAAGTCTTCGTCTACTGTGCTGAAATGACTGCTCCCCAAGCCTGCGAAAGCAAACTGTATATCTCTCTTTTCATCGTCATCGTCTTCTACTTCCAGCACGCACACTTCCTATAGTGCTCCAAACATATATATGGGCCCTCTATGCAAAGAATTTTCGCTATAGGAGTCCCCTTGCCACTAAATACAGCAGTTGAGGCTGACTTATCGCCTCCGAAATAATAAAACAAGAAATCGGAAGCTTCCACAATCAACAGAGCCCTCACTCTGCATTCAACTCATGCAGGGCCTTTGACAACCACTAAGCCCTGGTGCCCTATATTTAGGATATGTAGATCATGGCATGCTGTGTACTATGCAAAAATGAGAGGCAGAACTGCCTGATATAAATACACCCCGAAGCTTACCAGAAACAACAAATAAAATTTTAGTCACCATGGAGACAGCAGGTAGTGAACAAAATATTATCAAAACATGTCAATACAGCTGTAGACGGCTTTCTTGTCTTCCGCCATTTTGTTTTCGCCACTAGGGCTGTCTGAAGAAGAGAAGGACGAGTAAAGTGCCGCCTATTCTGATCAAGGTGTCTGGAGAATAGCTCAAATTATTGTTCTAGTTTGCTAACCACTTGTATCACCATTTAGAGAAATGTCTATTTGGGTCCTCTTTATAGGGCACCAGGGCCGAAAGGGTTAAATTCTTATATTCCTGGTTTTTGTTTTTAAATTCTAGAGTTGACGAAACTTTATAAACGACCCGTTGCACCGCATTTCAAAGTCAGCGGCAGCTCCGGACTAACCGTGGCAGCGCTTGTTGTACCGTTGACGGCTGCAAAGAAATGTTACGAGCGTGATACGGCGACGATCGTAAACTCTCGGCTATATTTACACGTACGAGTTATAAACAGGCTATTACAAAGCTGAAACAGTACCGTAAACAGCAACGTTACAGTTGGCGTATCGGATATACGGTCGAAGTAACGCGGGGAACGCCCGGCGTGGTCGGCCTCTTTTATTTTATTTTTTCCTTCACGTAGCACATGCCAGTGGACAATGCAAGTCGAGCCGGCGCCTCTCCGTCCGCCACGCGAGTTTCGTCCTGAACGTTCACTCCTTGTAGCCCAGGCTTAACGAGAAAAGCTGCGTAGGGAACAGACGCGGGAACGCACTCACTTCAAATCAACAGGAAGTACACACACCCCTCGCGTCACCGCTTGAAGGAGGCGGCACACAGCGATGGCCGCCCAGTGTAAGACTATAGAGGAGGGATAACGCCGCCGCTTGAGGAGGAGGCCAATGCTTAACCACTCGTACCTGTTTTATTATGGCGAGCCGACACGAAATCCCTTTGAGAAAGCATTCCTCGAGAGATACCCTCGGTGTCCGGGCGCACTATAAAAACCGTTTCAGGGTCGCTTTATATGATACTGTACTTGACCACCGTTCGCCAAACAATCTCAACTGCCGCGATAATCTGAGCAAAAGCTCGTATGTATAGATAGCATGTAATACCGCATTCAGTGAGCGCAGCAGGAATGCCGAAGAACGCTCGATGGCTAGTATGCTTACAAAGCAGCGGATAGAGAAGCTGCAACAATCTGAATGCTCTAGATAAACTGCAAGGTCTGGGGGAAAGAAAACGTTTCGCTTGCTTTGTGTTATTTTTTTTAGCGTCCCCGGCAACGTTCGGAAATGCGTGGGAACAAGGAACCATATCAGTGGCGTTGCGGGTCGTCATGGTTTGCGCTATATATCCTATTAAGCGCTCTTCAATTCCTTTTATTTATCTGATTTACGGTGCGAACCATATGCCAACTGCGTTCATTATTATTACTTCAGCAAATCGAATCATCAATCGGAAAGAGCTCGTTCTCGCTGTGATATTTTAAAAAAGCGAAATTTATCAATACGCTTTCCTTTGACGCACATAATTTAAATGTAGTTTTTCTTTCCTCCCCAATTATTTGCTGTATTCTTTTTTTTTCTTGGTCTGCTTCTGACTAACTTTTTAGATATCTTTCGTTTTTTTCGTTTTTTGACGAACGGGTGGCAACACTAGCAGCGTTTCCAACTCCTCAACACCTGACGCGGCGTTCGAGCTCTCAGCCTCTATTGGTCAAGAATGCTTGTAAAACGAAAACACTAGATTTTGTTTTTGTTTTATTTGTTTATTGTTATTATTATTATTTATTATTTAAATAGGCGCGTGCAGTCTGGCGTGGTTGATTCCCATACCGAGTAAAATGAAAATAATTCGTAGTGGAATTACGACGTATGTTTCACATTGGATTTTAACCAACAAGCCTAAGTCAACTCTGCATGGAGTTACGCCAATGCGGTCACAATGTGTACGTCACACAGGGTATACAACCTGAGTCGCATCACGTAATCGACAAGAAGCTTGCACAATGTGAAAAAAATTGGCTAAGATTCAGATCTGATCGCAATTTTTGTGCCGACGAACTTGGGATTGATTCAGGTGTTTTCTTTTTTTCAATTGTATTAATTTTATTGAGTTAAAGATGGGTCGCTGTGCAGGTATTGGCATGGCGTAGGAAAATTTCTTAGCTACTTTGATTCCCTACGGTTTGCAGAAAGAAATCAATCAAATAAGTGATGTCAAAGATACGTTAATATTAAGGAAAAGTATGTCACGACGGAGAGTTCAGTGAACCTTCGTCGAGTTCAGTGTTCCAGCGCCGTGGAACAAATGGGGAGCGCGCTTCGCAGTCATGCAGGATTATACCGTGTATACACCATCATGAATGACAGGTCTAAACGCTTCGTTGAAGTTCAGCGCACGCTGCCCAAGATAAATACGCCACGGCATACACCAATGCATTGGCGCACATTACCAAACATAATACCAAACATTGCTGGAATCCTATTCGAAAGTCAATATGAAGCCGCTGACACATGAACTGACCGTGCAACTTGCATGAACTGCCAATCATATAACACGCAAGGAAACACCAGTCACGCAGCTTCCATTAAGTACCAAGGGAATGCTGCCACAAACGTAATCAGCCGCGCAGTGTTCTCATCGGACATGGTAGACTACTTACAGTTACGAGTTACAAATTTTTTGTGACAGGTCTATATTGAAATTTTATGGGCCCTAGTAAGACAAAAATAATGAAAGCTTATAATCAATCACTTTTGAGCCTCATCACCAAGACGCAGGCAATCGTTTTTTTTTCTTTTATAAGGGGGCGATATTTGTACAAGCAAGTGTGAAGCGTCTACTTATTTATAGGCGGATATAAAAGATCATGTGAATTCCACACTTTGACTCAGCTTTCATTGTAGCTCCATCTGAAGAAGTCATGAAAATGTCTTCGTCGTCAACCACGTGACAGATACGCAAAGTCTAAAGCCCATATAGACAAAAAAAAAAAAAAAGCACGAACGCACAACCAACCTGTTGTAGCGCAAGGTACTAATATATATATATATATATATATATATATAATATGCTGGTTGGCACCAGCGTAACCCTTTCCGCGTAAGCTACTGCTCATCGCTTACAGTTATTGTCAACTGCACATTTGTATTTTAACGTGGCTGTCTCTTCTACCAGTCAATCAAAGTTCCCTTTCAAATATTGCATTCCTCAATTTCCGATAAATTTCTTTACCTTTCCGGAACGTCATTTTGGTCGCAGCCCATTTATTCCTTCCCTTATCCGCCATGTTTTCTCACGTGTCTAAATAGGGCATATACACTTCATTCATTCCAATGCTACGAGCGCCTCATATCTGTTTATGTTCGTTTGCCCTATCTTTCTTGCTAGCTGTGATTCACCGCGCTTTCAGATACTTGTACACAAACACGTCTCGGCTTGGGCCTGCAAATCGTGCTTGTCCGCAATAGGCACATTGGCCGCGCGCTCCAGCACCAAACGCATTCACTCAATTTGGCTCAGCTGCCCATCTTTCAACGAGCTTTCGACGAACTCGCTGAAGTTCACCGAAATCCTCCGTCCAAACTTCCACAGTCTCCTATACGACCGAAAATTCGCGCTGTCCCGGCCAAGTCGTGCCGAGTTCCTCTCCACACTCGATGAGGGGACCGTATATGTAGCGAATACAGAGCATCACTCTGGCACCTCGCATCGCCTGCTCGGAGCTATCACGCAACAGCAGCAGAAAACGAGAAACGAAAAGAAACGAAACGTGAAAAAAAGCGCGGACGCCAACCCTTTTCTTTTATCTCAACACTCTTCGCCGCGCATGCGCCCTGGCGCAGAACGGGCTGCCTCCTCGCAAAAGAGAGCGCGGTATTAATTCCGGTCGGGAACGGAAGACAGATAAAAGAAATTCGAAGAAAATAAAGTATGAAAGTGTATGTATACCAGAACATGCAACTCGAAGGAAACGGATTGCTTCTCTCTCTCTGTCCAAAAGGGACGCACATATACACGTAATTTAAAGTAACTGGAGAAAAAGATTTGTTGGAGAAATTCGTTTAGTCGTTCCCTCGCGAAAGCCAGCTCGGAAGACCTGTCTATCTTTTCGGCGAAAGCCACGCAGACGCGCGCCCATGTGAAGGCAGTGGCGTTGCCATAACGTTGGGGATTGGAGTGTTGGCTTTTTCGCGGGATTGGGCGTGGCACCTATACAGGATAGGTCGTGAAAGAGCGGGAAAAGGCTGGCGCAGCAACAAAAAGAAAAGCGATAACAAAAAGAAACTTGCGTACCCTTACTTCCCTCCCACCCCTTTTCTTTTAGCACTGATGCCGCCGCCAATTTAAAGAATTGGAAGTATTGAAAAAAAGAAGGCATCTCGCAACCACGGGTTTCCGAGTTCGTCCCTGCACTTTGGTAGACGTGCACGCTCACTAATTTCTCAAAAAACTAGCGAATAGAAAAAGAAAAGATAAAGGAAATAGAGAAACGATAGGAATAGAGGATGAGCAAGTTCCCGCTAATTCCTCGTCGCGCGCAGAGGGCGTATGAGGCGAGTTCGTTTAGTTTTTTTATTTCTGGCGCTCTGTTCGCGATCGGTGCCGAACGCGCTGAGATCAGCGGTTCTTTAGACCTCCGCTGATTAGTCAGAGGATAAGTTTCGCTTTTAGTTCTGTGGCTTTTTTGGGACGGGGTTTGCTTTGTCTCTCAAACCCCTTTCGCACGCTCTTCCTTATAGCATCAAGTTTCGAAAAAGAAAGCCCTTCTTTTGATTAGGGTTGAGCGTCTCTCTTTGCTAAATGTAATCGGCTTGCGTCAATATCCCTTATTATATATATATATATATATATATATATATATATATATATATATATATATATAGAATTTCTTCCCTGAACAGTGCTTTATATGCTTGTCTCGTAGGAACATGAGGCTTCTAACGCTCGAGAACGGCGTCATAGTGTCGTTGAAAACTTGGCCTACAATTTACGAATGCGTACAAAATAACTGCAGGCGCCTTTTGGTGTGCACACTCATTCATACTTGTCTAGAGCCATAGATTAACCGGCTGTGCCAGCATCCATAGCTGCTACCTCGTGATGGCTGCTAGGTTCCACATGTCTTTATCCAACAGCGCATGGATCCAGTATACGGCATGATCATGCGTTATCTCATTGCAGCGTCGGCCTGCGCGTTTTCTTCTTTCTTTTTTTTGCGAAAAATCGCACCCAAATTGGTCGATTAAACCCTGTATAAGCAAGTGTGATTCGGTCTGTACAACTAATATTTCACGTATTTAAATTTTTTTTTCGAGCGAGGCCCTTAAAAAAGCTGCGTTTTTCTTTTGTTATGTTTTATTAACACCTCACGCTGCCTTGTGCTCGAGAAGTATCGTTTAACGCTCCTCTCGCAGTAAAGTTAATCTATGGTATTTTCCACCCAGAAATTTGACAGCGGCTTTTCACACCCAGAAACTTGACAGCATAAGGGGCGTCGTAAGCTCCGAAATAACGTTGGCCACCTTAGGTTCTTTAACGTGCCTTTAATTATATGCACGCAATCGTTATTGCATTGCGCCTCCATCGGAATGTGGACGCGATCACCGGAATCGAACCCGCGACCTCGTGCGCATCAGCGCAACCACATGGCCACTGAGATACGGTGCCCGGTGCTGTTCTTATAAGACAACATCGATATGCTGAAGGAACGGAGGCAGAAGTAAAGAGATAACCGCGTCGCAGCTGGCTCTCTCGCGAGGCCTGACGTTGTGCCTGACTTTGTTAGTATCCTATTACTGCAGTTAAAAAATTAAATTATGGGGTTTTACGTGCCAAAACCACTTTCTGATTATGAGGCACGCTGTAGTGGAGGACTCCGGAAATTTCGACCACCTGGGGTTCTTTAACGTGCACCTAAATATAAGTACACGGGTGTTTTCGCATTTCGCCCCCATCGAAATGCGGCCGCCGTGGCCGGGATTCGATCCCGCGACCTCGTGCTCAGCAGCCCAACACCATAGCCACTGAGCAACCACGGCGGGTTATTGTTGCAGTAAAACTTGTGGCAAGATTAACTGGTACGTTGTCGCCGCACTGTCACTGTGCTCAGTATAACTCGAAGCAGCACGAAGACGACGAGGACAGGAATCAAAAGCAAACGCAACAGGACGAGCGCTGAACTGCCAACTGAAAATTTTATTGAAGGAACAACCAGCTTCACATCATGCCCCCCCCCCCCCCCCAAAAAAAAAAAAAAAAACGCCAACAAGAACCAAATGTTGATACTGTTAAGTCGATACTGTTAAGATGCTGCTAAGTTGCGGAAGAGTGCACATCGGACAAACCGGGCGATGTGTAATGATAGAGCAAGGAAGCATAAAAATAATGCAAAACATAGGTAGGGTAGCCATTCAGCTGCGCATTGCAACAAGTGCGTATGTGCTCCGATGGTCAGTGACACTAAGGACGCGATGGGGCATCGTTGTTCCGAGCGCGCGGTGGTACCGAACACGCGCTCCGAACAACGATCCCCAATCGCGCCCTAGGTTTCTGAAGCACACAAAAAGTAAAAAAGAAAGAGAAGTTGCAGAAGTCTACTGTGTTATTAAAGGAGAAGATGGATGTGCCAGCGCAGCGTCACTCGGTCTAGCAAAGCTTCAGGTAAATTTTCGCGACAAACACCTCGACTTGAAGGCACTGCTCATGCCCTTGAGCCCTTTAGTTCTTGTTGGCGTTTGCTGACATGGGGTAAAGCTGGTTGCCACTTCGATAAAATTTTCAGTTGGCAGTTCGGCGCTCCCCCTGTAGTGTTTCTTTTCGATTCCCATCCTCGCCTTCTTCGCGCTGCTTCAAGTTAAACACATGATGAACCAACTCACCCAAATCAAGTTGTTGTCACTACGTTCGTTTTAATTGCCAGCCTGAGAGCACATGCCACGCGTCCTACTCCGCCGTCGCCGCAGTGCCCGATTTGCCTGTCCAAGCGTCTACGGCATTTACGACGTTATCCCTGGGCAGCCTGCCGGCCTGTCATCAGAATTTGCGCCTGCTTCAAGCCGTCGATACATTTGTGGTGTTAAAATCAGCCCGTATCGCTTAGAACGAGAACGCCATTAAAACATCCTTTCAACTAAAATGTCACGGAAGAAGTGGCACTTTCACACACCCCAGCGATTCGGCGAACTTGAGGTTACGAGAAGAAACAGTTTCCCTGCATCACAGTTATTCACACTCGCATCCGTCCCGTGAGTTCTTTTGCGACTACAACGCAGCTCCCAGCCTCGCTAAACACTCAAAATATAGCTTAACGGCGCGCACAGCTTGGCCAGTCGGGTCAAACATTATAGCGATCTAAAAAAAGGAAACGCAGAGAGCCTAAAGAAAAAGTTCAGTTTACTACCCTGCACAATTTAGAATTTCTATCATGCCAACAAGGGCAGCACCTCAGAAAAGAAGACGGGACATTTGTGCTTCCCCTTTCTTCGTCGTGGTTGCTGCACTTGTTATAAGGCGATACAAACTGTAAGACATGCTAAATATAGCGCACCACGGATTTGACGAGTATCTGGTATCGGTGGCACGACAAGTGCACCACGTAGCGATAGAGACACCACGTATCACCAGGGACACAGAGGTATGCATTATCTGGCTGGGCACTGTGCGATCGGTGGAAATTATGACTGTAAATTGGGCAAGTTGTATCGGATTCAAGGTTTAAAACAAAACTCAGCGCCAACACAAGGGACAAAGAAAGAATCCCGTGACACGAGCGCTGTCTCAACAAAAATTTTGTGTTGGAATCTACCCGGAACATACACACATACAGAAACAAATAGCAAACAAAAGAAAGTTAACTGAAAACTTAACGCAAAAAAAAGACAACACAACACAGCAAAAATGCAGATAAAATCACACGTGACGGAGTATCAATCGGCACACGCTCTTCAAGATTTGTCCGTGTAATTATATTCCATATTGTGTACGGTTAGCGATTCCTAACCCGCAGATGCGCCGTTGGGTTTCTTAGCGAGAAAAGCCTGTAAGCTCACGGCTAGCTTGGGTCTTATACAAATCTAAGAATCTGCTGAGTTCTGGTGCGCAGCCACATTTGTTGCAATGTTTGCTTTTTGATTCTGCATGTGTAGATATTCCCGGTAAATCCCTATAAGAACCTCCGTTATTAGACAGCGCTCATGTCGTGCACTTCTCTCTTCGTCTCTTGCGCTAGCATCGAGTGTTGTTTGTAACCATGAATTACTGGAAATTGTTTTGCCCTCGACAACAACACATACGTTTCGAGACTGCTCTCGAGGAATGACAGCAGCGGCGCGACTTGGCTTGATGTCACTAAATCATACATTGGCTCCGTAAAACCCACTACCTTACGCGAACACGCGTGTACATTTACTGGTGCCTGACTTACAGCTCCGTTTACCGCCAATATAAATTACCGCCATGCGAAATCGGTATGCGTATGTAAAGTACATCTTTCAATATATACGATCTATGCGAAACGAAGCTTTCCTGAAGCACTTAATAAACGGTACAAAACTAAAGCGATGCGTCCAATGATCTCAATTTTTTTTTCCTGTGCGAAGTTTATTCTTATGAAATATTTGTTTACCGGGGACGTGGGGCCAGTCAAGCTGTTTTCAATGCAGCTTTTTCTTCCCTCGTTCCAACCACTTATGTGAAACTCAATGTATGTGGTAAATAAATGAACTTGATCTTGAACTTGCACTGGTCGCAACTCTGATTTCATGCATTGTTTATGTTTAGGCACTACACCTCTCACAAGCTAACCGAAATGCAAACTGCGGTACATATGGATGCTCACTTCGTGTGGTCGACGCAGCGATATCAAAAGGATGAAGGCGCTGTTTAAAGTTTGTCGGGGGCAAGAATGGGGAGGAGAGATTTACGCAGAGAGACCTGTGAATGCATCAACTATGAATATTTAAATACATTTGAGGCTTATACACTTACACTCATCGTGTAACAGTGGCGTGCGCCCATTTCTTGGAGAGCGAGAAAAGTGAATTATATTGCCCACACGGCCCATTGTACAAGCCGTCATCGCTAGTAACGTTCTTCAGGAGCGGCCAAGATTGAGCGCATAATCGGTTGCCCATCGGTTGTGGCACGGGACCTGGTGGCACGTGACCGGCGATGGCGTCGGCCGAATTCACAAAATGTAAAGCAATATGAGAAATTCGAAGAGGCCGCTGCAAAGCCATGCGCTGTATCATTAAAAAGTCCATGCCATTTAGAGATACCGAAGAGCCGGCATAAAACTCGCAGTCTCTATGTAGTGACTTGTTAGGTAGCCATGCTATTTTTTGAGATTGGTGCATGTCATGTTCAAGTACACTTCACCAAGCGAATCGTACTAATATGGCTTTTAGTGAGGCTGTAAGTATCTGTAATGACGGTTCCCACCTTCACTTACATGCCATTTCTGTTGAATACACAATACTTCCTTTTTCGTTCGTTTTCTCTTGTTCAAGTGTTCGCCGCGTGAAAAGGAGCTAAACATCAATCGTTGTAGCGCACATCACTCGTTTGATCATCACGTTTAATTGCTGCCGCATTTCTATTGTTGCGGCTCTTGAATTGCTTACAGACATGCTCGACAAAACCTTAGGTAGTGTTAAAGTATCGAGCGTTTCTCTTAATAATGCAGAAAAATTATTTTTAAGGGCTTCAGCTTCTTGTACTGCCGCACTGCGTTCCTGTTCTGAAAACTACCTTCTCTTTTTTTTTATTGATTGCACCATTTGCAAGCGGAAAATGCAAAGTTGAAACAAACCATTCCCTACGAGTGGAAATACATGTTCTTCGCGATCAATCTAGTGTAGCGTTACGCAACTTCGCATAATGTTATTAATCATAAATTTCACCAGTACGTAATGGAAGCTCCGTCACCTCAAACGTATACAAATGCGTTTTATCACATGCAAGATATTCAAACGTTAAATTGTTAAGAGCGCAGTATGTCTAAGATCAATAAATTTGCTATCACAATTTGCTGTATTCAGCCGCGATACTCTTTTATAGTCGTCCTATTCTAAGGCAAACAACAGATTATGCTTTTTATACGCAAAATGTATGTCATCTTTGCTTTATAGCTTGAAAATCACATGCCGTAAGCCTGAAACAATATGCTATGTATGCTATATGTTGTCCAAGTAAAAAAAGTATCTGCGTGTAGGATAAACGCACGTGGTGCTGGAAACATAGAGTAATTATTTTGTTCTGCTGAAGCTTTACAATAATGAAGATGTCACTATGCTTCGTCGCCGTAGAGAAAATACGTCAGTGTGCCAGCTACTTCCGGTGAAAATCTAACTCGGGCCACGTATTCACTATAAAATCATGCAGTGATGCACATGTGTGCATATATAAGCAACATTCTGTTTTTCGGCTTCCGCCTCGACTGCGAGACAGGCCAGGAAACACTGCTCCATTGATTGCGACCCGGTGTGCCGTACACTCACCGATACAATTCATAAGATTGGACAGGAACGCGACCCTGACTGTAGTGTTTATCCCACTCTCGAGACAATAGACCATATACTTTGCGTAGCCTCTCACTATGCGGCCGAGCGAATGACACAATCCAATGGCTCATACCTGAAGAACGCGGCGTCTAGTCGAATGGTACAAGAAATATCATCAGCAATGGTTCATACCCCCTAAAGGCAGAGGCTACAAGCGCTCAGCAAAGTGAAGCAAACAGTGCATACATTCATTGAAATCACCCATAAGACACGCAGAAAAGCATACGTTTCAATTAAGAGCAAGCTCAAAACAAGCATCCGAACCATCAATAAAGCATTGCATACCCCCCTCGGATGTACGCTACGGTCGAAGATGCTCGCCAAGCGAGAAACGAGGTGCGACGTGTGAAGCGGCGGGAACAAGGCGTTCGACCGCGAGTGCGGCTCTCTCCTGCTGAGAGGATGCAACGTAAAGTCAAAGAGGAACGTCGTAGGCGCGAGTCTTACCTCGCTATACGGGCGCGCGAAGCCACAGCTAAGCGTCAAAAACGAGCCGAAGAAGCCGAACTGCGAGGGCAGTAACGCGACGATGCGAGACGGCAACGTAGAGAGGAGGCTGTATCTAACAGCTCGCCGCACGTTTACTTCACACTGCGGCTCGTCATGTCTTGCAAGAAGTCTGGCCTCTCGGATCGTACAACTAAATGCCTTACTAAGATCGCAGCAGGCTTTCGCCTTCACGTGTTGCAGGAGTGCAACATGCTGCCGAACTTTTATTAACCGTCTGTAGTGCCGCCCCTTTCAAAGAAGAATGTTGTGGTTGCGTGCAGACAGGTTGACCATGGTCAAAGAGCCCTGAAATCACTCCTGCACTTCTTACGTGTGGTGGGCTTAGACGCCCCTCTGTAAAACATGTAGGGGTGTGCTAATAGTGATTCTTGAGACCGAATCGAACACGTGTCGTTTGGTGCCACAAGCGAGCCGAATATTTTTCGAATAGTTTTCAAATAATGAGCAGCCGTTGTCACAATTATCATAAAACGATGTTCGCAACACAGTGTTCTTAACGTTAGCAAGTTGCTGTCATTTCACAGTACGTTACTAAGTGCTGTTTGTTAAAAGCACAAATGGAGCATTAGAAGCAAACAAGTAGCTTCTCCACATACACAGGGCTCTTCAGAGAGTGCTAATGATCGTTGTACAGCCTGCAAAGTGTGACTCCCTAAGTGACGTACGCAGCCTGTTCCATTAAGCACCTTCTCACGGTTTGTCGCTCATATGCCCTCAAGGGTAAAAACTTAGTATACTTCTGCTGCAATTTTATGTTTATCTGGGCGCAGTTGGCGTTTTGAAATATTCCAGAAGTATTCATAAAATATTCACATTTAAGAATAGCGACTATTTGATTTGAAGACTGAATCGGATAGGACACTATTCGATTCCTTATTTGAAAGTTTCAAGCATTCGCGCCTCCCTAAAAGACATGTGCGGCGTAAATACTGTGCCAAATGCATTTGCGAGAGAGAATGTCTTGGGCGTGTAGTGCGACCATAGTGAACATCCGCGCATTGGACAACGTGAACATAGTCGCTCGTCGTCCCATATTCTTCTGTCATCTACCTCTCTCTCTCTCCTTGTCTTTACCGCTTCTCATTACCTCGGTGAGGGGTAGTAGGCTAGAGACACGCTCTACAGGCCGACCTCTCCTCCATTCTCTTCATTAAGAATGTGCTCCTCCTTCGGCAGTCTTGTAATGGCTCGTAGCACGTGATAGGCATTGCACGAGGGAACACGTTCTCGTTCAAAACATACCGCATCTCGAACACCTTACAACAAAATTTCAACGTGGGCTCTCTTTTTTTTCAACGACAGGCAACATGTAAGCACGAATTTTACTACAGGTAGCCATTGCATGGACTTGAATAAAATATTTTGCACTATAACTAAGAAACAAGAGCCTTTAGTCTATTTTTGCCTTGATTCTGGTCCTGGTGTTCAAAGAATATGCAAATGACGGAAGCCGTGAAAATTTAACAAAATGTACAAGCACTGTGCCAGCGCTTCGTCTGTCTTTTTTCGTCTCGCCTCCCGCCTTGTTGCGCTGTTTCAATATCGCAAGTAAACCAAGCCAACTCGTCCGAGCTTCCATTTTAGCACCCATCATAGCAATACGGCATTACATCCGCAGTAAAAGCATGTAGTGCGCAAACGATTCTCTCTTTCTCTCTCTGTCATATAATCAGAAGTCAACAAAAACAGCATAGGGGAAAATACATGCACTTATTAATTGAATTAACGATATGATAAATTAATGTAAATAAAGGTGAATGGAAAAACTAACTGGCCGCAGGTTGGGCACGAACTTCGCATTACGCGAGCGATGCTCTTGCCGATTGAGCTTCCACGGCGCCATTTTCCATTCCACTTTCTGGATTATGTATGTTGATATACGAGAACTAAATCTGGGAGTACACATATAAAATACTTCACCAATATGTTTTGAATTGATAATATCACGCTGAAAGTTGATATATCAAGTTTTATTACGAAACGGCGAGACTGTGCCACAAATAACTTCCTATCACGTTGTATGATGTCAGAAAACGAAAGCCCTTTCTACGTTGAGAAATAAAAAGAATGCGTGTCGTGCCTCAAGTCCCGATATTTGTAATTTCACGCGCAATGTGCGGGGAAATTGATCTCTTGAAAATTTACGGGCTTCCGTTTTGCCCAACTACTGCGGTTCACTACTGTCAATTGCATTCGCTATATTTCTGTTACTTTGTGAAAAATCGGAAGCTTCCCAGAGTCTCTGTTTTTTAACCTCAAATTGAACTATATATCCATGGCTTTATACGGCGTAGGCATTTTGCGAACATTGCAAACTTAGAATGCAACTAACCATGATATCCAACCTGTGCAAACGCCATAATGCCAAATGTTCAATCCGTACCCTTTAAACTCCTCCCGAACAGAACTATGCAGAATATTGATGGCTTTCTTGCTGTGAAACTACGCAGTTGAAAACGTCGTCTAATGCATTTTTCTATAATATTTTCTTGCAGTGAACTCTTCTAAAATTGTCAGTACTAAACCTGAATTTTGTACTAATAGTTTCTGCTTACATTTCTGTCTTTCTTCTTCTTTTTTTTTTTTTAATACAGCGAACTTCATTTTCTATGCACAGAGGTAGCGTACGGAGATATTTCCTGCACTTGACATACATTTATATAGCAAGCATCCGAACTACGAGGATTTGTGATCCCATTGATTTAAGAAGTGTATAAAAGTGCCGCATTCAAGAGCGAGAGGACGCTTTTTTACACGTCAGTGAAGGCTGCGTTCTGGCCGAAAACCAATCGAAGTTAGCGTTAGTTATATAGGAAGAATGGGTCTGCGTGGCGGCGTACCTCAAAAAAAAATATAATAGCCATATAGCTAATGTTGCCAGAAAGCGAGTAGAAAGTTTCGGGAACGATTGCCCTTGCTTTGCCGTACATTCGAATATTCGTAAATTGCGATTTGTAATACGAAACATTCTTGGCCAGTTCTACCTAGCTTGAGTGTTTCATGGCCTCATATGTAATTTCAACAAAGTACGTGGGAGTATGATGAGACATGAAAAACACCGATTCGGTAATCTTTTTTTTCAGAACGTGCATTTTCCCCCCAAATTTGCCAATTCCAAAAAACTGGCTTAGTCGCCCAAAATTACCATAACCTTTCATTTCGCGCCATACATGCTTACTACGGCAATGTTGCCAGCACAATGCATGTCGGGACATCCAAATTTTAGTATGATAAACGACTCATTCACGCACAACGCCATACGCTACCGATTCTCATTGGTTTATTCAACTTATGAGAAAAAAAAATCGTGCCACGTAGGGCGATTGTCAACTGTTTATTCAAAATACACCCATTTCGGGAACGGCAAGCGGGTAATGCGTATCAAGAAAAGCAAGAAAATCGCCACGCTCGGCATCCCGGATTCTGAAATCCCGAACGCCAGTTGGACGACGCCGGTGCGGGTATCACCGATTCGCAAACGCGAAAACGCCGCCTCGTTACGATTGGTTCGACGCTCTCCTTTTTTATTTTCAAGGGTTCTTCGCGCGCAGCTCGTGCTTCCGACGGGAGAGCGCACTCATGCGCGCCACACCCCTGCCTCCCAACACTTCCCCACCCACCCTTACCCGCTCGCTCCCTTTTATTTCCATCCCCAAATCTCGCCCCAAAACGTGGCGCAAAAAACTCGCGCATCTACGCAGAATCATTCGTTTCACCTTCTTTCCCTTTCCCCCGAACGTGGGGAGAGATAACTTCGGCAGCGGGAAAACTGGAGAACGGAACAAAACGAATCGAACGCTGGCGGGCGGGCAGATTCGGGCGCAAAATAAAAGGAGAACCAGCGCCAGCAGCAGCAGCAGAGGCCAGGAATTGCGGATCGCCACTTGGTGCAAGAAACTGGAGGGGGGGAAAAAGGTTGCGCCGATGCTACGTGAGTTGGGGAAGGGGTTGGTAGGGAGGAAAGGGTTTAGTGGCGTCTGCGTCGCGAAAGTATAGCGGGACTAAGGGAAGCGGGTGACGCCCGCGTAAAGGGGTTGTTCCCTGTACACGGCGGCGTTTTTGCAACGAATCAACGTTTGACGCGGCAGATTGCGCATACACCGTAAGCCTCGATTTCAGCTGTTTCTATTTCTCTTTCTCTCTTTCAATTTCCCCAATTTCTGTCCCTGTTTTTATGCGCTGTTTTCCACGCACTCGTAACCTTACGGTTGGAAGTTGTAAAATTGAGAATGGTCTACGGGAACTGTTTTCCCTCTTCCTTTTTTTCCCCTCTAGAGCGAGGGTTTATCGCGAAGGCTCCATGCCGCGATGCGGGAAAGGTCTGTTCCCAGAGAAACAAAATCTGAAACAAACGTGGGAGAGCCAGGCGGGTATACGGAGAACATTGAAACTGTACGTGTCTGACGGAAAAATAACCGCGCTCGAGGTGGCGCGAAGAATTGTGACAGCAAGAATTGTGACAAGGATGCGGAAATGAAGGACGGCGGAAATAAAAGAGAAAGCGAGGGAGACCGGGCCAGAGAAAAACGACAGTATTATTCCTAATGTTGGGGCACGCCCTGTCGCTGCTACCGTGAGGCGCGTTTTTTCCTTTTTCTTTTTTTCCAAGGAAGGGTTAGACCTCCCTATTCCTCTTGCTTTGCATCGTTTTTAAGTATCTTTTTCCCGTCGTCCACAGACTGCATGACGTCACTCTGGGAATGACGTAATTTCTAACGAAGGGGCTCTCCTTAGCTTGCTTAATCTACACTGTTTCGTTAAAAGATAGAAGGGCTTCGTGTAGTACGCGTTGTTGGCACAATTTGTTCTTGTTTTTTGTGCTGTGGCGATTTTTTTATTTCTACCGCCAGCATTTTGGGAAATGATATCCTGTAATCAACGAGAGAAAATAATAAAATTAAAAAATGGACGGCTTACGGGGCTTGAAAAGGGCAACGACCAGCCCTCTGACTGATTTCTGGCTTGTAGTATAGCCATATTATCGCTTTCTTTTTTTCTTCATCGGGTATAGGTTAGGATTACTCAAGAAAACGAACATTGCACCTTATTTTAGCTATCTTCGGTGTTGTTTTTAACTACAGGATGCGTGTTATGGCGTTTTAAGAACTCTCTACTTAACGGAAGAAATTATTAACAGTGTAACATCAAGCTCCAGTGGTCTCTTGTCCGAAATCCTGCCATCCCGCAACTATCTGATCAAAAGCTGTAGATGTGGTGTGTATAATTGTTTTGCGCACTTTGCCCCAGTGTTAGAAAATTTGTGCAAGGACTCCTTTCGTCAGAAACTGCGAATAAATAAAATGAAACAAAATACACTACGACGTCTCCACGAGCAAAGGCACAAAGGTGAGTTAACCAGAAAAGCGCGTCTAGTTGGCAACCCTAAGGTGGGGGAGAAGAACAGAACGTATAAAAAATGAGCGAGGGTGAGGAATGAAAGACGTGATGAATGCGTGTAAGCTCGCTGACAGCGCCACGCAGTTGAAGACGTTCGCACAGGTCAATCACCCTCAAGAAGCGAAAAAGTGCATTCACTTCCATGCAAGGGGCCGAGCGACGGGGACGGTGATCGAGTATAGCGCCTGCGTGGACAGTGCCCGATCGTCTAGCCGTCGCAGTACGTTGGAGAGAGATTGTGTTTGTTATTCAAGTCGGGGACAGTAGCGGAATAAATCTTCGATGTTCTCTTCGCAGTCGATATCACTGTCGGCCAAAGCAATTGGTGTAGTGTAAGCTTCGGCGGCGTCAACTCCTAATCACAGATGATACATAAGCGATATTTGACGTTGTTGACGCCCATGGCGGAGGTCGAAGCTGCAGCGAAGGGTCCAGTTCGTGCGGTCTCTGGTGTCCCTTATGCTTGGGGCGTTCTACTGTGCTTACGGGAGTATGTGTGCCAGGTGGCGAAGCTCCCCGACAGCGCGTCTTCCCTGGCGAGCGGAACGAGGACGAAGTGGTCTTTTTCCAAGTGACGCTGGGACCTCCTTGCCTGCCTAACCATTTTCAACGGTCCCTCGAATGGCCAGATAATGACCACTGCAAACAAATTTCACGCGATGGTTAAGTTTTACGATTGCATACCTCACCTGGTCGTGAGATTCAAGTCGAAGAACCGACTGTGTACCCTGCAAAGACGGTTTCGAGACGGAAAACACCGCCCGTTTACCAGCACTCAAAAGGTCAACGAAAACAAAATGATGACTCGTATTCGTGAGTTGGGCATCCATATGGGCACCGTGACATATAAAGTCTGAGAACGTATAGTGCAATACTCCTTAGCGTTACAACGTCAGCGTCAATAGGACTGTTGATAAGCACAGCGAAACTATAAGTGATGCCTAAGAGCAAAACACAATGTCTCGCACACTAGTGAGAGCATGGCGCAGAAAAAACTGCAAAGAAGGCACATATAGATGACCCTTCCACAAATTAGTGAAAAAGTAAGTGTTCATGTGTGCGAAAACACGGACAGACATGCGGACTTTCGCATAGGCGCGGAACAACATGAAGTTACATAACTGTGCATCACTGCAGCTTTAGATGCAAATGCCTGACTTTATTGAACAGACTTAAACGTGCGTTAAAGATATATGATAGGTTTTCCCTAAAAATGTATGCATAAAGCAGTCTGCTCGGCATGAAAGCTTAATCGAAAACCCCATTCGACTTATTGATTACCTTGCAGAATGACATCCCAATTTTCAATAAAGCCGTTTTTTTGGGTGAAGTTGTATTAGTCATTTTATTTTCCGTAGTCGAAACATAAGATTTAAAAGGCTCCCCATATGGGACCTATGACATGGCGCCCATTCAATTCAGGGGCATACGTTGTTCTCCCTGAACACCGAGAAAACATGCTGGTAACTCTAGTACAACGCTTTGCAGAGCTGCCATGCATGACAGTGTCGTAATTAATGAACACAAGTTATATTTTACGCGCACGTAAGCCTTCACGTGTCCCAAATTTTCTTCAACTATGAAGTCGGTTCCACACTCTGTCCTTCCAGGACTGTGGTCAAACTTGCTATGCTGCGCGTAAAACATACACTCACCGCTTTAATACACTTCTATAAATAATTTGCCGAAAAGGTCGTAGCTGCACTACAGAATCCTAACTTTACCTACCAACACATAAACCATAACATGGCCCATATAACTAAGAACCTTAAATTCGGTTGCCACAGTTAGTTTTTTCGGGAATTTGGGAAAACATTGCCGGTGGATGCATAAATCTTCAACAAGAAACCACTCGTTTCTGAAGCATGTTTGGAAGGTATCGTGTGCTGCTCACGCGTATAGGTTAAAAGACAGCTGTGCTCGGCACGAGATAATTCTCACTCGTTGCTTGGTGGGACCCCGTGCGCATACTTGAATTGTGTTTAATACGTTGCTAGAGCGAACACCAGTTTCCACTGTTACCCTCCATATATCATTTTTGAAGCATTTGGCCTCGTTCGCTCTGGCTTATTACAGCCTTACAGCATCTTCTTTTTTTTTTGGCCCAGCTCATACAAGCAATCTTGCATCTCCTGGGTTGCTTTCCAATACTCACGGTAAACGGTTAAACCGGCAGCGCACTTATTAGGTCTTGTTCTGATTATGAAAGCCAGCGAAAAGGCACCTTCGTGAAAACAGCGTCGAAGTTAAAGGTAATGCAGGTCTGCCGTCCAAACTATATAGCTTGTGGCTGAGACGAATTCTCGGAAACTCAGCGGTAAGTTAATCCGCGCACAAGAAAACATAGTCGCGCTTTCTTTTTCGCTTAATATAAGTTATATTGTGCATTCCGTATAGGTTCGCCAGCAAAAAGAACATGAAAAAATATATCAAATAGCAGCGATATTGGCCACAATATCTGCTTTCTTGGCTTTTGCTGTCGACGTGCGTGGGGGCATACAAAGCTCAGACATCGTTAAGGAACCTTCCATTACTTGGGCTTGAAGCTTGCTTAGGTGTTACAGTAGACTGTCTCCGATGCTGGCGAGAACTGCAACACGCCCGTGAACGTTTGCACGCTTTTGAGTTAGAGTTAGTCTTTTATGCCAAAAGAAACGGAAGGACGCTGTAAAAATGCGCTTTATTATAGGTACGATGTTCTGGCTTCTGTACGGAAGCGTCGTTCACAAGCACTAACTGCTCGAAACGGTGAGCTTAAGTATATACATTCTAGTACAAATAAATGCACATCTTGCGTATTAAGGGTAATACTGGCTTTGTTGCGATTCGGCTATTTATCTTGCAGCCTGGATAGCAAGGGACTCGAAATATACTGCCGTGCAACCCATTTTATTTTTTACTTCGCGCCTTTTTCCCAGTCAGTGTCACGTCTAGAGGGGCCCTATTGCACCGCAAGTGCGCTGGAAGCCCAATTCTTGTTTTTGACATCATACCAACGTTGTTTCAAGCGCTTCTCCTTAAAAGATTGCCGCTTTCGCTGATCTAAACGTAGTCGCATTTTGCGCAGAAAACGGCCTGCAAACATTTATCTTTTTCAGTTTTTCTCTCACGTGTATATCAGTTCGCGCAACAACTTCAACTTCATAGGTTTGCAGAACACGTGCCAAGGCCTCGCTCATTCCAGGAACGTAGAAAATGGCGACGAGGCCTCCAGGACGCGCGCAGTTCGATGTCGCAGGTCTCCGTGAACGATGTATCAGGGAACGAATTAAACTTTCAGGGCAAATGCACTCATAAAGTTCATGGCGTACCCTGAGCATGCCTTAGGTTCTGATTCGAGCAAATCTACAGGGCACAATCACTTGCTGCTGGTGGCAGGGTGCGTCAGCGGATGTAAAATGAAGGTACTACGTGGTGTGTAAGAAAGCAGATGAACTTTGGCTTCTTTCCAGTACGTCCAAGAGCGGCACATGGTCAGCAAATTCCTTCTCGGTAGCTAACCGTATGGCTTCCTCCATGCTGTTTAAGCGAACTGTGAATGGCTCTACTGCATTCTCTTTTGATGCCAAAGAAACAATCACCAATGTATCGTACGAAAGCCTTTGGAAGACGCTCGAAGGACGTCAAAAGCCAGCACGTGGAGTCGCCGACAGTCCTGCTTGCGACAACTGTGGCTCCGACGAGACGATAAAGCAACTCTTCTGTGACAGTCCCCGTTACAATGTGGCAAGAAAAGGGCTGTGTCGAGTGTGTTTGAAACACTGGATGGTTGCCCCCTGACGGAGGAGAGTCCAGAGACACTGGTTCAGACCGGGTTCCGCACTTCAGACTTTAAACGGGTTGCTGCGATGCTTAAGGGCTTGTGGTCTTTGGGACTGACTCAAAGTTCCAGCGCATTGAATCGCTGTTGTGTGCATCTTTTGATCTCCATTTTTTATTCATTCTCTGTTTATGTTACCTTTTGTTTCCTTTCCCCATTTTTTTTCACCACTAGGTAGCCAGCCGCTATTTACACTGGCTGAATCTCTCTGTCATTTCCTCTCTTTCTTCCTCCTTCACATCTACAGCTGCCACAGAACTTTGAGCGGCTGTTACTTTTACATGAATCTACTCATGTACCACGTCCCAGAATATGAAGTATGTATCTTCCATGCAAAACTTTCTCACCTTCAGCACATGTGCTGCTTCTATCGCTGTCATGTCGATTAGCTTGTCGTCGGACTGCGAAACATCCTTGCGCACTTCCACCACTATAGATCCACGGGAACCGCATGTCCACGTCAGATGATACCGGCATGCTTTTATTTATTTTGGCCAATTTTCCTACCCAACCGGACAATTAAGATGTTGACAAATGGTTGATTTCATTAGCATTTATGTTCAGTAATTGCATTGTGTTTCGTTCCTAAGTTCATTACGGAAAACACTGGCACATTTATTATTGCCATATCGTTAAGCACATTGAGGCTACTAGTTGGAGCACCGTCAGAGAACCTGTTTAATCTATGAATAGGAAAAAGGAATTCTATGGTGTCCTTTTTTATTGAACACCTAATTTCATTCTAACTTGCAATTGTACACTGAGCACGATGCCTCCTGACACGCATGATTGTGAACACTAACTATCATTGGGAAATCATGGAAAAATTTGTGACATTCATTACTGCAGCAGTGGTGGGCACTCAGCGCGCTAGCTCTTACAATACTGGCGTCTATCCTTCTTTTTTTTTCTCTCATCTGTATGAGATGTGGAGCTTTTAGCACCATCTCAGGAGGAGGATGAAAAGGAAGGAAGGAAAGGTAGGGAGGTCAACGAGACGCAGGGCCGGTTTGCTACCCTACACAGGGGGGGGGGGGGGGGTTAAGGGAACAAACGAAAGGAGACGGAAGGAACAAGGTACTATAGGTGTGAGTACATGCGGATGTCCATAACATCACGCCTATAATCGGTCACAGAGGCTAGTCACTTTCATGAAACGTAGCAGTGTCCACGTCGCTTTGTAAGCCTGCAACGCATGGGGCCATGGTCCAAGAATCTTAGTCTCTGAATATGGTCTGTTATCTAATCGGTTTAACACCCTCTGGAGAACGTCGCGCTCGTTGTCATAGAGATCACAAAAACACAACACGCGCTCAATCGTATCTTCACAGTTGCACGAGTCACAGATAGGTGTGTCGGACATTCCAATAAGGAATGAGTAGGCTTTCGCAAGCACTGTCTCGCGTCTTCACTTACATTAGAACGGTGGCAACGAAACGTAAGCACCATTTTAAAGAAGTTTGAAGATGCAAATGCTTCGGCAATAACACGTTTCCCCGTCGCGTAAACCAAAGTTTCTTTGGAGTCCGAGGTATACTGGTGTGATTCATAACCATCGCGGGGCGTTCAAGATAAAGCGCAGTATAAGAATGCCCATGTAATGAGGTGGTGTTTAAAAACAAAAAACCTCAGGTTCTAGAAACTCATCAGAAACACTACATTACGGCCCGTCTCACATGAGCCAGGGCAAGGTGTATCCCAAGGAAGCGGAAAACATGTCCGTATTCCAAGAAACAAGACCGCTTTCAACGCTTCTCTCGACCATCGTTGTACAAACGTTGGCAGCAATGCGGATTGGTGCTGTCGTTTTTTTTTTCCCCGACAAATCGCGTTTGCGTGGTGGGAAAGGGATCACTGAAGAACAGGCTATGACCACTGACATTAAAACAAATTCACGAACCAAACAGCATCTTTACCTTCAGTTATACCAGTCTGGCCCGTGCGATCAATTGCCGCAAGTTCTGCTGATGGGGGGAAGGGTGGGGGGGGGGGGATGCACAGCCTCAATTTCATTACGGTACCAAATGATATGAACAGTCGCGGCGCGTTCGCGTCTTTGGTGCCGCCGTCAGAGTATAGAAGAACTGCAAGCAGGGGTGAGTTGGTGCCCTATGCCTATTCATACAAGCGCAGGACGCTGTCAGCCGTTGGAGTCGCCGAAATTGTTGTGCTGTCCTCGTATCGACGTATCCACGCGCGGACAGCGTTTGGGAGAGTTAGAAGGCCTCCACGAGACGCGCCTCGCGTTTGGGTGCGACATCGACTAAGCCAAGTCAATTGACGATCCGCTCAATCGGCTCTGCTGGAGCCATGGCACCCGTTCCCAGCATGAGCGTCGGGCGTACACATATTAGGCTTGACCGCTGAGAAACTGTGTGCATACCACATGCACTGTGGGTGCGTACGGTGACCTCGGTGGAGCGGACAATAAAGGTCACGCTGAATGTGTGCAATCGTTCCTTTGAGCTTTGGACAAACGTCGATGGCATTCCCACGCTGTAACCTTGTGCACCATCGAGGTGAAGCACGTGGAAGCATGCTGACAGGGTACCTTATCGCGTAAGCATTGCAAAACACCTGGAATCTTTCTGGGCGGCTGTTCTTGGTGTTTCGCAGCGGCTTTACTCGCCTGCTGCATGTTTTCAGAACGACGTGTTGTCAGAACACCGCGTTAGAAACATGATCGAACACTAAACCTTGCTGCTGTTGCTTCCTAAGATGTCTCGCCTTCGTTCGAAACTTCCAACATTACAGCGAATTTGTTAACGCGACTAGAAGCGCTCTACAACGTTAGAAACTAGTTTTCACGGTTTAGAAAAGTAGACAACCCATGTAGGTTACATTTCGAAGGAACAAAATGCGAGGAATGTAAGCGGCATTTTGCAGCTACGCTTTGAAGTTTGTTTGTCAAGAAGGGTTTAACTGAATACATCTAAATCCTTGTTTTTGGCCTGTTACAGGAAACAGACGTTACAGGAAACAGTTCAAAAGTTTGACCGCTTCCATTGGCGGACTGAAAACACGATAAATTTCACATTTTGAGGAAACGGGTGTCAATTTATGGCTTCACAAGCTTTAAATTTAGGATAAATGAGGAGGGAGGACCCTTAGTGCAATTTCAACTTTTCTGGCTTAATTAGGAACATTACAAATAACTATCCAACACTCTTTTTCGGTTTTTTCTCATGCGTGATATGGGCTTCGTTGGTTCTTCGTCCGGCGTTCTCAAACAAATATACAGCGCACATTGTTTATACTGGCTGCAAATAAGGGCCACATTATGGGCAATATTTAGGTGAAGTTTCAAGAGTGTGAGTTAAGAGCGCCTTTTTTGATAAAATTAGGCATGCAAGTGTTCCGGAGCATTACGAATGTGTTTTACAAGCTGTGCAATATTTGTCCCGCCACCCTGGCGTAACTACAAGTTCCACCGAGGTCAAATTCAGCAAACTTTGGAGAAAAGATGTGGGAAATCTCCGTACAAAGTTAAGTGCGTGCTGATCTAGATAGATTTTTCAAAAGAATTCTTAAGCAAGAGCTAGAAAGTGTCGCGCAACCGTTATTAGCTACGTTTGCCGATGACTTTAGAGAGCTCCGCTTTGCACAATCTTTATTAAAAAAAGCTTATGGGGGAGGGGCGGGTATTTGAAGTGCAATTTGTCGCGAAATTTTAATATTTATGGCTCCATTGAGATTCTTAGAGTCGGAAACGACCATTTCTTCGGAATTTCTATGCGGGATGCAGGGTTCTCCTGGTGTCCTAGGCAACTTCTTATGTTTGGTGACAGTCAGGACCAGGTAACAACTGATGTTTATCCAAAGTTCAGATTGAGTGGGTTAATTAGAGCCTTCGTAATAAATTACATGTGCAAGTGATCTACAGCATCATGAGTGTGGCTTACGAGCGGTGCAGAATGTAGCCCGTTGTGCTGACAGAGATATAACTGGCACCGACATCAAATTTACGGGAAATAATACGAAAGCTATGGTAAACCTGGATTGGAAGTTAAATTATAGGGATACAAATGTAGCCCTCGAGAAAAAAATAGACATCAAATGTCATACGGCCGCTGTCACACATGTTTACCCATATACGGACATAACTGTACTTTACACAATGTTTATAGTACATTGGCTAATATTCTAGTGGACAACATTCTGGCAAATTTGTGTGTGAAAGATTGTTGCCTTTGTAAAAAAAATTTGTTCACAAGTGCTCGATAGCGTCTTCTGTTAGCAAGGTTTCGTATGCGGGCAACAATTTCATGTACTTGATTTAATTACGGGCAACTGAAGCTCTTGGTGCTCGAAAAAAAAACAGCTTCACAGGAAATTCGTGTTGTGATTTGGCGGAGTCCCACAAGGCTGTCTTTACATCAGTGGTCGGCATCCAAGTTGTAGCTCAAAAGGGAGTTTTTTCCAAATATGAACATTGAAGTCGCGTTTTCACTTATTATAATTTTTAGAGACAGTTTTGAGATAAAAGACTTTTGTTGCAGACGGAACGGTTTATGAAAACGGAATTAAAGTTTTGTCTGCTAAGACAGTGAAGATAATTTTTTTAAGAAGCTCACAATTACTGCCAAACCAACTTCTACGGTTGCGAACGACAAGACGTCAGGTTAGGCCAATCAAACTTGGCTCGAAGAAAGAATGACATTGGAGACGAGGCGTACAGACTCATTTCAATTAGACAGGCTAGTGCTGTACGTGTGACCCCTGGCTGTGTATTTTTGTTTAAAGCCGGTGTATATCTATTTGCATACGTGTAACAAACATTTCACGAGAGTAACTCACTTCCTAGCAATTTTCGGTCTGAAATTAGCTATGATCATGTGTCTTCTCTGTCAACGATGACTGGTGTTTATAACACAGGGCGCGTTACGCGAAATTTGCTGCGACAAACGACGTTTACGTATTAACGCTACAAAGGAACATCGAGCGTGGAAGGGGATCGCACAAGCCTTCTTCCACAGGTGTTTTCTTTTCATGGCCCTTGTATATATTACACGAAGTACAATCAGCTCACTCAGCGACAAGTTTAATAAAGAGAGGCAAGTATCTTCAGAACTGGGAGAAACAGAACGGCCGTAGTGTGGCCACATGTCACGAACGGTGTTTTGCGTTCTCCGTTCGGGTGTCGACACCGAACCAGAACGTGGTAAACAACCTTGACCTCTGCACTGTCTGTGCAAGTGCGTTTTAGTACGAATATAGAAGCAAGGTGGCGCTATATGGCTGTTCTAATTTTTACCATGCTTACAAGTGAGTCGGCTGGCCACCTGCAAAATCTCAACAGTCTCTGAGGAATCGCACGTGAGTTATCGTAGATATCTTAAAATATTTTCGTTACGCCTAGCCTGGCGAAATCTTCGCGACCAGTACCGTTCTCAAGGTCCATTTTTTTATTTTTATCAGTTTCTAAGCTAAAGTGCTGAACACACGCAAGTCGAAAACGTGATCTACGCCAACGCTGCCGGACGATGAAGTCGGTCGCTGATAGGGCTTCGGCCATCCTTCTTAGCGATTTCTCTTTACGATAAGATTGCCGTCAAGTTGCGCCACAATATATTTGAAATCGCCTCGGGAAGAACGCTAGGCCCAATAGCGGCTTTAACGTATTCACTTCGTCGCTTGAAGGAGGAGATCTTATGTCACAACACGTATCGCAATATGACGCGGTACACCGCTCTATACACACAGCTCACACACAAGGCGCAAGACTAAGCGGCTGCCAGCTAGCACTGTTCTTGTCAATTGGCTGTGGTGAGTGGATGCCGAGTCACGCAGCCCGTGCCCTAAAACCCGCTATTTCTCTAAACAAAATTGTTTGACTTCTTAATGACGAGCAATTCTCTGTTACAACGCTTCAGCTGCGCAGAGTCTTCGTGGAAGTTTCCACGTACCGCTAGTGTTAGTTAGTTAGTCAGTCCCGTTGGGATTGAGAGACCTGTGTCATGTATGTCGTAACGTGTCTAATAAATGACCGCCAGGAAGTATTACAGTTGCCACCGCACGTGGTCTTCTATTGCGCCTTCAGGTGCCAGTTAAGCATGTTCGTTGAAAACTTTGTTTCAGCCCATCTCTTGCACCTTCAGAATCGCGAAAAGCGTACAAATGCAAAACGAAATAAGTTTCTTTTTCAATTCTCAGTCAGTCTTGTCAAGTTTATAAAAAGAATGCGAACTCGACGCGAAAGCTCTTCACAAGAGCGTCATATATAGGGTCACATCAACTATTTCGTGTCCATCATGATTAGAGATAACCTACACAGCCACATGAAAGAAACGCATGATTGTAAATATAGGTGCGAAAATCAATGAAAGAAGGTGCCGACATACTGACATGACATATTACACGTCGACATACTGACACTGCGAGAAAGCACACAACCATTCAGTTTGCAATTATTATTACTTAAACATTTTACACATTTTATACAAACTTGCAGCAGAGGTCAAAACGGAAGTGTTTCAACATGGTTGAATTACGTTTGAATTTCTGTTATTTTTAACAATGGTTTAGCTTTTGGTTAACTATCTTAGCGCGCAAATAGCGCCTGAAATGAATAGCGCGGAAATTCGTTTGTACGGTTGCTTCATTTATTACGCGGAGGGTCTTATTATGTCGAACATTTGAATGCAATGGGGACTCGGTATCTCTACGCCGTTTATGATGGATCCAGAGTAAGCACAGTGTTATGTTTAGACGTAAGGTTCACCTCTCGTCATTGCAGCGGCCACTACTTGGAATATTTCGAGGAAGTCGTTCACGAAGCACATGCACCCAACCATAAGCGATTTTCTTGAACAATATGTGATATCAAGGGTGGCCTTGACTCTGCAACCACTACAATTTGGCCCATCAACTCATTCTGAAACACAACTCTCGAACACGCAACGCTTCGGATCAGACAGCTAACCCCCGCATGCAAGTCACGTGACAAGACATGGACCGAGAGCGATAAAGAGGAAGCAAGGTTTCGCAACAGCCAAGATTACGTGGGTAAAATCTTTCTAGCGTCTGTATTTTAGTAAGCGGGTCGTCATGCACGGGCACGAATTTGATAGACGCACAAGGAGCCGCAATTAACGTAGTTGCCTAGGAAAAGCACGTGTATCTATATCTGACTTCGTTTTCCATTCTCAGAACTGGCTATAGTGCGACAAGGCATGAACAAAGACGGAGAAGGTGAAACTTTGACTTACATTTTGAGCTGGTAGCAAGTCGCACACTAATGAAACGCCGTATCCTTTAAAAGCCATGGGCGTTTCTGGAAGGTTTTCTGGGTTGATAACGCCGAGGAGGACGAGACACAAGATACGAAGGGCGCGGCACTGGGTGCCTGACTTTAAATAGGGAGTCGTTTAGACAGCCAAGATATACACACGCGTCAACAGACGCCTTACACGTGGCGCCGCAACCACCAGCAGCTACGCTCGCGCCGTATCTCCCGTTTGGTGCTGCGAAAACACGTAACGTGATCAGTTCGGCGTCAAGACACCTCGATTTTGGCTGACAGAGCAATGGCGGGAAGGAGTGGCTTCCAGTAGGATGTCCGATCGAGAAATCTACAAGAAAGTGCTGCGCAACAAGCAAGAAAGAGTTGAGGGAACCTCCCGCCAGCTTGAGTGTCTTCCTGTCTGCAACGCCTACCCCTTCAAAGACCAACCTTGGCCTTTGCATCCTACACCTTCTCGAGCGTCGGCAAAGCCCTCGGCCTTGCAGGCTTCTTTTAGCCCTCTTACGGATGTCCGGTGGGTGTTCAGTGGGTTAAGCTCAAGCAGGTTTTTTGGTGGACAAATCGGAAACTCTTTCGTCGTTTGAACGGCGCACGATTTGCGTAGACTGCATAAGCTAGGGTAACGGGTAAAGAAAAACGGATTTGAAAAAGACAGACGCGGCAGGGGAGGCTAAATTGGGGATGAAAGGAGACTACCGCGTAATAAAAGGGAGGAAGCCACATTTTTTCCCCAAAATGGCGAGAATCGTAGCTTGGGGGGAGTTGGGTGGGGGGGAGGGGGATGAAAGAGATCAAGACCTTCGGTTTCTCTCGTTGTAGCGTAGGAAGGAGTATGGCACCCTGGGGAGTGGGCAAGGAGGGTTCTTGAGGTCGGCGATGTAGTTTTCAAGGGCAAGAGCAAAGCGGCTGGAGGCGGGAAGTGTGGCACTAGGGGTGCGCACACACAAGAAAGTGAGCGCCAGGCCTCGAGGACGCATTTTCTCCATTGAAACTTTAGTCTGTTCTACTTCCCTCTTCTTTTCACCCCTCGTTCCTTTCGGGAGTCGCGTGTTCGCTGTCCTTAAACTTAGCTCCCGCCGTTATACTTCCTTTCAAGTTCGAGGGCAGGCAACGCGACAATCGGGGTCCGTGTTTCTGTTCTTCGTGAAGTATAAACCGCTCTCGGTTGCGTATGCCGCGAAACTCGCTAACGTGCCGTGAGCGGGTTTCAAATCGCATGTCGCCTCCCCGGATTGACGCGGGATAACGCATATGCGGTTGCCATCTGCTTTCATAACGGCTGAATATTCCGTTAGAGTTTGAACGAAATCTGTTCTATTAAGAAATAAGATTAAGCAGCCTGTAGTCACGCTTACTGAAACAGCATTCGCGCTTTTTCCACGACCGCATTTGAGAGCTCGAAGCTGGGTTCGATGTGTCCGTCTGTCCTCTCCGTTATGCCGTCGTCATCGCGTCGTCTTCATTAGAAACTTGTCGTCTTCAGCTTCGTCCTCCTCTCACGGCGAATGAGATTGCGGCCAATGCTGATGGAACATGAAATGAAGAGGAGTGGATAGAATCGAAACAAAACTTTGCTCACCGCTTTCACTCGGGGTCGATGTCATGCCCCAGCGGTAACACGTAGTTGGGAGCTGTATACTGGCTAATCGCTAGACTACCATGCAGCTTCTGCATTTGGCAACATGAAAGGGCCTTTGTGAGCCTCGTAGGCATGGTAGGTTGGCGGCGTCAGTGCGTGTTTTTCGGAGAGAGAGAGAGAGAGACTCTTTGGCGAGTCCTAGAGATGTTTTCCTGGGGTATACGCCTAGCCACGCTGCTGTAGGTGAGCCTTGTGACGCATGAAATCACCCGGCCATACACCGAACACCCACATGTTCATGTAAGAGGCCCAAGTATATACAATAATAAGCATCTACGGCGTCTAGTTCACACCAGTGGTCCGGCGCAAGCACTAGCAGCTCCGAGGTTTAAGAATCTGTTGCAGCAGTTCGAAGGAGCCGCCACGCAAATTTGAAGCAGACGTTAAGAGTGTTCTTGTGGCCGCAAGGCGCGTGCAGACGCACAAAACACGGCTCAGGCCCCCTGGCGTATAGGAAGCCACCACGAACAAAGTACACAGGAAGCGAGAGAAGCGCAGGCTGGGGTGGGGCAGCTTGCGGTAAAGCTTGAAATAGGGCGAAAATAGCCGGCAGCCGTTGCGGCGAAGATAAAGGAATCGGCCAAGTGGGTTTCTTTCCGTTCCCTCCCCTGTATAACGCTCCACCCTCCGCTGTGAAACAGACAGGCCGGCGAGCACAGAGATGCGCGCGTTCGGTGTAATCCCAGGGTGCCCCGGAGCGAGAAAAGCTACGGAGTGGTAGAGAGAGAGAGAGAGAGAGAGAGAGAGAGGTTGTGTCGGTTTTCGAACCCCGAAATTTCCGAGAATCCAATTGAGCTCCTCCGATGCGCGGCGGAGGCGCCAGTGGCTTATGAGTGCAGTGCACAGCGTTGTACGCGCGCTTTGAGGCAACGGCGCGAAGAGTGCGTGTTGCCGTGGCGGCGAGCTGTACGGCGAGCTTACGTTGCAGGCCCTGCCGTGTTTTGCGCGCGCGCTTTTAAGGGTGTTGTGAGCAGAGAGTGGCGGCAAGGGCAGGAGAACCAGTGTTATGCGATAAAGACCTCCGCCTCGCGCAATCTCTCGCAGACTTTCCTTTCGGTTGCGGCTTTTGTGGCTTGTCTGTTCGCTCCAACGTTTCCTTATATTTCTATGTCATTTTTTCTCCTTTTTTATGTATTTCGTTTTCCCTGTTGAAGGCTTTCTGGTGCGAATATGTGCGTGTGATTTGTCTAAAGGTTACGCGACTCTCGAATAGGGCTCGTGATTGCGTAACACGGTTGGGAAATGTGGTCCGCCTTTCTGGGGATTTAGTGTTACTGGCGCAGAATTTTAGCAACTTCTTGCTCTTTATTTATTCCCTCCACCTCTCTCATTTCTGTCAATATTTCTTTCGTTCGATGGTGCTCTGTTGTCGCGGAGCTTATTGTGCGTGCGGCGATTTCCCTTTGGCAGCGCTTCCTGTCGGAGTTTTATGCAACGAACACGTTCGAGGAGAGAATCGGCAGGTCGTATAGTCGGGTAAATAAGCGCATCCTCGCTGCTTTTGTTGCGCAATACCGTAACAGTACATGTCCCTTGCAATAGCTTAAGGTATGCTTCTGGATAAGCGCAGATTGGGCAAGGTGGTAGTATTTTATTATTTTTTATTTGCAAAAAAAATCATAATTGAAACACTAAGTGCAGACTGCGTCTCTGTTCGTTTTTGTCTCTTCCGCAGGGATAAACTATGCTTCTATCTATCGGTCGCTGTGATTGGTTATGGCGTTTCTGCTGCTGGGCGCGAGGTCACGTGGGTTCGATTCCCGACAGCAGAGGCTGTTGCAATGAAATGGCGCCAGAGCGAGAGAAAAAAATCGCCCGTGCTCTATGCGCGTTACAGAACCCCCATATGTGTTCCTAATTGATATTTAGATCGTCAAGACGGCGCTTCTCACCGCCTGTTAGTGTGTTTAGGGCGTTAAACCCCAAAAAACATATTTTAGGTTTCAAATAAAGTATTGCATTGCTTAAGAAGTATGCTACGCCACCGATTCTCGACTCTAGTCAAGCTAACCAGAACATTAAAGAACCTAGTTCGAATGCTAAAATGCAAAACAGTTTTTTTTTTTTTAAGTTCTTATTCTTATTTACAGCGTGTATACAGAGGGCACGCGCATCCTTGTTAATTCCGGCTGTTCTGTTTCTTTTTTCTTCTTCTTCTTCTTCTTCGCCCTAAGAAGGAGATGTAGAGCTCCGCATAATACCGCAGGAGTTGGTGATTCCCACGAACAAAATCCTTGGCGTCTTACGCTGAGAGCATTATCCACGCAGGTATGAAAACAATATCTGCGGCCTTTCCGTTGTTTTTACGTAAGTTGAAGAACGACTAAACTCAAGCTTGACTTGTTATTCGCCAACGACCAACGCTTTCAAACCGGGTGTAGGGAGCAGTGCGAAGATACGCCACCCCCACTTCAGTATTCGTATAAAGCCTTGTTTTGTTACGTCCCACTTCAACTTGCCTTTAAAAGGTCTACACAGCATTTCTGTGAAGTAAGCGTTCCCGCATGCTACGACCACGCGCCCAGTATTAACAATCTGCCTGTAAACATATGTATTATATATTTTTGTGTGTCGTATTTTGTTGTTGACAACTTTCCTTTTCCCTCTTTTTTTTTCCAACCATTCCTGTCATGTGCGGTGACAAGCCGCGCGTTTGATGCAACCGCCCACAATTGTGAACTTTTATTTCGCCAGGTATTGTCAACTATTGACGTGTGCTTGTTTTTGGATGGTCTCCACGTGGTTGTTGCGTAAGTAGCCGCTCCACCTGGCGGCAATTCAGAGAACTAGACGGGATCACCACCGAGAGCAGAGGAATAGATAGAGGGGGAGGAAAGTATACCAAGTAGAAGCGAGCGGGGGGGGGGGGGGAGCAAAGACGCAGGCAACCGACTTCCGGTTACGTGGATACCGCCAAACCGGAAGTAGGCTATTGAGTAACGAAAGCGAAAGAATTGGCGGTTGTCGGCTGGTTTTGATCGCGATTTCTGCTCCCCTTACCCCCCCCCCCCCCCCCCTTCGGCGAGTCCCGTTCCTGAGCTTGTCTTTATTTGCGCGTGAATGTTATTCCTGCTTTGTGTATATTTTTTTTTCAGAAAAAGAGGAAGCATTACTCAGGAGGTGGCGCGCGTGCTCTTGTGGGGTAAAATTTAAGTACCAGACAGGGTTTGTTGTTTGGGGAGCGCCATGAAAAGTTGAGGCTCGAAGGTCGCCCATTTCGGGGAGAGCTTGGCCTTTGTTTGCTTCGAAAGGATCGATACCTTAACGTACAAAAAAGATGGCCGTGGCCGTGAAAGAGCGGAAGAGCGTGGCACCCGAACGGAAAGCGGCCCAAGATGCAGTTTTTCCTGCTGTTTGATCAGCTGATCCCGAGCGGAGAGATGAGAGCGATCGGCAGGCGAAGCTTCGAGTGATATCGGCCATGGCCCTTGGTCGATTTTGCTCGTAGAGAGAAGCTTTTCGCTTCGCTATAGATCCATAATTGCTAATCTTACTGCCTTTCCTGTTGGTTAGCGCAGACAACCGCAACACTGACTGCCAATTGACCCTGTCCTTTCTTTTTTTTTCTTTTTTTTTGTGGCGTTCCGTGTATTTTTTATCTTTTTTCTTATCGCGTAGTGAGCCGAATCACCGATCCGAGCGATAACGGAGGCGTGGCGGCGTGAGAGTCATGTTCGAGGCAATGACACAGAGCAAAGAAAATAGAAAAAGAAAAGTCGCAGTTTCGCCCGAAAGGCAAAGCATCGATTGCGATAGCAAATTAGTATAACAGCTATACGACGGGAGGATAGTATATTTATCCGCCGTATAAACGCGGAAACACTCGCTTAGTAACTGAATTAACAAGCATGGTGTCAGCGCGCACAAGCAAACATGAACACATCACGCTCGGATGGGATGTGACGCCTTTGCCTCAAATTGTATAATTGGAGACCGCTGTGATCCGTGATCATCGTTTTACGTCCACTTTAGGACGTCAATACGATGATTACGGATCACAGCAGTCTCCAATTAATTATACAATTTGATCGTGATCAAATCCGTGGTCATTGTATTTACGTCCTAGAGTGGACGTAAATACGGTGACCGCGGAACCCACCTCGCTTTGGAAAACGGCAACGTAAGGAAGCTGAATGCTTTAAATAACGCCAAGAATTTATGTGAAATGCGTTGTTTTCGTCTCCGACACTCACGGAGAAGGGCTCAGCTTAAAGCTGGAAGAGGCGCCGACATGCAGACGAACGAAGAAGGTTTAGTTTATAGTTTAGCTGCCATAATTTGTGCGGGCAGGCCACGGGCGACCCCATATAGTCGAACAAAATGCACTCTATTGTGCAATATGGTGACGTCACACAAGATACTTGTGAGTCAACCATCCGCACTGTGGTCGTACACCTAACTCGTGATTTTTCCGTCGTTTGACGTCGTTATTTGTAGGTTGATAAGCGTGCAGTGGCGCGACGGAGTTATTTTAGACCGCGTCTAAACACGTTTCCGAGCCTCCTGGAGAAAAGAAGAGGCAACGCGCCTGGAGAAACGCAATTGCTCTCTCAGCCACAGGTGATCTTTAAGTCTGTTCAAAATGAAAAAAAAAGAAAAAAGGCAAGCCTCGTATTGGAAATTTGGTCTGTCATCGATCACTAATTTACCCGCCGTGGTCGCTCAGTGGCTATGGTGTTGAGCTGCTGAGCACGAGGTCGCGGGATCGAATCCCGGCCATGGCGGCCGCATTCCGATGGGGGCGACATGCGAAAACACCCGTGTACTTAGATTTAGGTGCAGGTTAAAGAACCCCAGGTGGTCGAAATTTTAGGAGTCCCCCACTACGGCGTGCCTCATAATCATAAAGTGGTTTCGGCACATAAAACCCCATATTTTTTTTTTAATCACAAATTTTAATGGCTTGCAAGAGACAAGCATCAACCCGCCGTTGGTGTGCAGGAAAGACAGAGAAATAGGTTCCCATGACAATAAAAGCAAGTGCAGCTTATCGGAATACATGCCTCTATGACTAGTTACTTCCTACCGAGGTGAGGGTGAAGTACGGACCGTTGCTGCCGGTCAAGGTGCCGGGCTTAAGATGGTGCCTGTTCGTCGCTGAAATGTGCAGGTAGTTGTGAGGGCTAGGAACGCAAGTTTACGGATACCTTAACGCATCTATCATGCAATGACTCAGATGTCGATTGTGTTAGTGAGGAGGAGATGGCTGGGAAAGCAAGGCGGAACGGCGGGGGTAGCTCAACGCACAAGCCCGGCGCGGCTGCGGCCATCATCTAAATGGTAAGAGTGCAAGTGCATCTCAAGTGTGAAAGCGCAAGTCGACTTTGTAGTACAAATTATTGTGTTTCAAGTGTACAGCAACCGGTCGTGGCCCTGCGTTCAGCCCGTTGCCTGTTTGTCGCAGGAATCAGGTATCGTGCTCGTCAGGAACTCGTATTCAGGAACAGACATCCTTAACCAGCCGCCAATGCGAGGCTCAATCGTCTATTTGTCATGGACGAGGAGGAAGTGATGGTGATGGTAGGGTTGAAGGCCGAGCAGGCGGTAGCAGGAGAGTAAGGGTTGCGTAGAGTAGGGGAGAGTAGGGTGATTGGGACGTAATGCGAGAGCAACAACAGGAAGATCGAGGAAGGAAAGAGAAAAAAAAAGGGCACGGCTGCGTGCGGCCGGTGGCGTGACCCTTTCCTCTCGTCCATAGTCGCCACTGGGTGCCGCAGGCGCATTGGGCGCAAACAGCGGCTCCTACCGGCACCGCGTGAGCAATTTCTTGCGTTGTTTGCGCAGGATGTGTTTGGCGGGCGGCGAGCGGAGGGTGGGAAGACGAATTCCTCCCGCGCTGGCTGGAGAGGAGGGCGCGCTGTTCGCCGCGCGACGAGAACGATTGAACAGCCGCTGTTTTGACGACGAGCCCGCGACGTCGCGCTTGTGAGGAACAAACAGGAGGCCCGTCGGGTCACTGACATGCAAGCGGCGAATGCGACTGCATTGAGTTGCGGATAATTGTTCGCGACCCCGAGTGTGTAGAGCTGCCACTGGTCCCGTTTCCATTCTTGCAGGTGCCGCTGGTACTGCGCCGTTGTACGAAAATCGATCCACCAATCGATCAATTATTCGATAATCTCTATTGCAATATTGGAGTTCGAGACAATTAGAACCGCGGTGAAAAAGACAGTAAGATGTGTATTGATAATACAGACGAACCAGCACCCAGCGTAGTGGCAAATTGCGGCAATTTTCACTAAAATGTGCTACATATGAACAATAATAGTGATCCATTAATCAAAATAAGAACACAGTAAATCGAGAGAAGTAATGTTTACAAATGAAGTAATATGTGCGAGCACGATACATATTCTTTAAATAGCATACATTTCTCAGAAACGTAAACACATCTTAAATATATATTAAAAGCTTCAGTGTCATAAACACAAATAGAAAATAACTAGTGGAGAACTGAGCGAAATTCAAGATAATCAAAATAGGAGTGTCCGGGCCATGCTAGGCTCTGCTAAGCAAGGTGAATAAAAATGGGTTAAGGCAGTTATTTGGTGGGCGCATGATGCGATAAGAGTGCCAATATTGTTTCCTTTGTTTTGTGGTACGTAATCTGCGAATCGACTTACAATCGACACCGCTACTTTATGAGTATTACATATACTTAAAAGCACTTCTTGTTGGGCTAGTTGGTAGCTGTTCATTATAAAATATGAAGACGCCAAATAAACAGACACACACAAGAGCGCCCTGTCCCGTTCCCGTCACAAGCGCCCTGTCCCGTTCTCTTCTCTTGTGTGTGTCTGTTTATTTGGCGTCTTCATATTTTATAATATAATTACATATACGTTTGAGCTTCATTAAGTAGAAGAAAACGCAACCAACATAAAAAAATGAACGCTTCAAAAAAAGAATTGGGGCATGAACTGGCGCATTGCTCTAGCCGTATTCACGGCAGTCTATTCCTTCCTTGTGTAACGCGATGCCCAACAATGTATACACTTGACCATGTAAAACCGCTTCGCAGACATCATCAATCCATGGTACGCCAGCCGGCTGAATCGGCACTAATCTATATCCAGGCCAAGTTGGATGACTCGTCTTTTACAGCCTCAGCACCAGTCGACACCGCGCATTTCTTCCCGCGAATCGTTGCGCGAACGTTTATGGCGGCCCAGGCTATTATTCCTCAAGCTATCGCGCCAACTGAAGTGGCGACGCACTCGCTGAAGCGATGACAGCCGAGTGCGCCGTCATCTCTGGCGAAGCTTAACGCTCGAATGGGCCAGCAAGTATGCCTGGCGTGTAAAACAGCCATCTCAGCCCGAAAGGCGTTCATTGCGCCGACGGAGCCAGCGAGGTGAGGGAGAGAGCGTAGCCGTTGCAAACGAGAGAGAGCGCGTCGCCGGTTATGTGGACACGGAGGTCGTCGTCCGGTTTCCTTGTTTGTTTCGATTTCGTTTTGCACGCGCTCGTGGCAACGGCGGCGGCGGCATTTCCTCCTGCCTCCTTTCCACCTTGCGCCCCCCCCCCCCCCCGACCTCTAGGCCAACTACTTTATTCGTCGTCCTGTTCACTTGCCGCCGCTGTTGACTGTGGCCAAGTCCACCCACCTCTCCCTCTCGCCTTGTGTTTCGCGCTCGTCGTCGGTGTACGCTAAGGTCGCGTGCCCGATGAAAACAATCCGCGAGTTCTCGACAGCGTTTTTTTTTTTCTGTGCGCGCTGTCAGCTGCTGCCACCTGGTCGGTGCGCCACGAAGCGGACAGGCACGCAAGATTTCTGACAGGCCGTGATTTGGTAGGACCATTGCAGTTTGAGAGGCGGCCAATTTCTGCACCCGGGATGATTGCTAGGCGCCCTTGAGTATATATATATATATATATATATATATATATATATATATATATACCAGCTTTTTTACTGGTTAAATCACAAAGCACTAACTACGTGCAAATATATGTTCCAGTGAAATAGCTACTGTTATCCCCCGCAATATTCCAGATACCTGTAATTACTATCTAGAACATTCTTCCACACATTTGTAACTGGAACCACGGCTGAGAATGTGGGACGATGTCCCACATACTCAACCAGGCTCATTTCCCGGCTCAATACTGAAGCATAAAAGACCACCGCGCGAGCCTGAGTTAGTGTGAAAACGTCGCATTGTCCTGCTTCCACGTGACCACCTTCTGCGTAATGACGACCCGACCCATACACTTCTTGGGAAACGAAACCAAAACTGGCTCATAGAGAAGCTATCATAATTAATCATGCAGGCCGCCCTCAGACATTCCAGTACTTTTTTTGTGGTCTCTCGAAGTCTCAAGACGTTCATTTATACTGCAAGAAATGAAAGGTCGATGTGTCATGTCAGCATAAATCTGGACGTCGCGTTGTGAAGCTCGTGCATATCGTAATCTCGCACGCATAATGGAGAGGAAGCATCCAGCGGGACCTTCGAAGCCGCCCGCACCACAAACACTCGGTTGTGTCCACGCAGCATTGGCGCGGGGAGGAGGTCGGCGTGCTTCCTTGTTACACCCAGAACGTGCCCGACCGCTGGCCCCTGTGGCTGCGACGACGCGGCCTGTTTGCATCGCCTGCCGTCGCCTGGAAGGTCAGCGCCGGTTGGGACCTGTTAAAAACGACGGCCTTCGACTCGCATCGCCTTGCTTACAGCAGCGCCAGCTGCAGCCGTCTATATGCAGCGTGTGCCATCGTGGGAGACGCGTAAACAAGCTCGCGCGGGTACCCCGATCGCAGAGGCCGAGGAAAGGGGGGTCCGTTATTTCCTGTTCTTGCCGCGCGTTTACCGGTGCTGCGGAGTGAGCGCGACAGCTTTATCCTGTTTTCCGCCGCAACCGTCCTACATTCTCAATTAGACAGCCTTCACGCGGGCAGCGAAAGTTAATGGTCGTGATAAGCCCACATCGTGCAATCGAAACGGGGGTCAAAGGTCGCTTTGGACAGCGATTCTAATTCTGGCTCCAGTGGCAGAAATACTCCGCCAAAGAGGAGAAAGGTAGGTGACAAGGATAAAAATGGTCATGATTGTGACTCGAAAATGCACAGCTGGGATCCAGAGTATATATGTGGACCAGAGGATATTTCACATTAAAAAACAAAAAACCGTATTTCTTGGCCGCCAAGACTGACAAACTGAACATGACGAACGCATTGCGATGTTTGCCGGATCAAGTTTGAACTGCAGTGTTCAGTTGCATGCCAAGACAGCAAGAAAAACGTAGATTGGAATGAGCCACATTTAAGAAATACGCGACTGTACTCACTTGATCCAACATTAAGTCTTCGAGCGCCATCACAGCTTCGTCGTAGAGACGCCACGCTTTTATATCGACTTTGGTTGGGCGTTGCCTTTACTAAAGCCTATGCCTTCCGCATAGGGATGACCGACACACCAACCTGTGACCACTGCGGCCATGAAAAATCAATTGGCCATATTTTGTGCGCCTGCCCGCAGTACAGTCCACAGAGGGCATGCCTTAGCCACGAACTTGACCAACTGGACGACCAACCGCTATCCGAAAAAAGAATTCTACAACATCGAAAGGACCTACCTTCACAGAAGAAGGCCGTGCAAGTGTTTTTGCGCTTCTTGCGATCTACCGGCCTGTGTGAACGACTTTAACTGGAACGCCTTTTGTGTGTGTGTCTCCATGTGTGCGCGTTCCCTTTTTTAATTATTTTTTTTTTCGTTTTCCTCTCTGTCATCTTTCTAACCCCTATCCCCCATCCCCAGTGTAGGGTAGCAAACCGGAGACTCATATCTGGTTAACCTCCCTGCCTTTCCTCTTCATTCTCTCTCTCTCTCTCTCTCTTTTCGCAAGAACCCTGGTCCGTGTTCTTTTGATCGCGAACGTAAAAAAACGCAATTTCTTTATGCGAGAGTTTAAAAGAAAAAGAGAAGTCAACGTTAAGACTCTGGGATATGACTTAAAAGGACTTCCAGAGAGCCTAGTTTGCGCATACCTGACATGATTAAAGCGCACCACAAAGAAGAAAAAAACACCATGAAAGAAAAGAAGCGGACATGGGACAGGTCAGCTATCCCATATCTTCAACACTGTCAACAGGAATACTATGACAATGACTCGAAACCTGCAAGCAAGGCACTTGAAAATGTATAGTTGTAATCTTCCGTTCAGTTGGAACATTGGAATTTGAATAAGTACTACATTGATCACCTTGAATCTGCCGAAAGGAGACACTAGGCCATTCACGACCTCTTCCAAGCCTTAGAGCGTCGCAAAGCAGTGGCTCACCGCCAGTTCATTGGTTTCTTGCTTTGTTCGAACTCCAGATAGTTCTCAAGATGTGGAACCACATGGTTACACGCAGTGTGGTTAGCACTCCCAAGGCCTTTGCGTACCAAGACTATACGCCTGAGCTACATGCTGTACAATGCAATCGAGTAATCCTCAATCATTTTGCCCACTTGCAGAACTTGTTTTTTCTTCTTTTTTTTTAAACTGTCGTGTGAAGAAGGTTACCGTTGCTGGAGGCCACTGCGGCAATATTGTGCTAAGTAATGAAAATTTCAGGAGCTTTAAGCTTCACTGAACTGCCTCTTTTGGGCTAAGTTGCAGCAACAAACGAAGTAGAGTCGTAATCAGTATGAAAGGAAACACCCAGATTCTTGTCAAACGCCCGTTGGGGCTAAATACACATGCCCTCCATACGAAAGTTTTCAATGGGACTAAACGTTCAACAGGAAAGCTGATTGCTGTGCATAAAGTTCCTAGATTTGAAAACGGTGAATCACGAATTATCGTCGCTCAAAAAAAAAAAAAAATGGTCGTTTCCTTTCATATTGATGGCGACTGTACTTCAACCATATTGCCCTATAGTCGTCTAGTCAATTTTCGGGAAAGGAAGGGCGCACAGGTATACGCTAATCACATTGTGCGGTAGCATGGTAAATAAGTAGCAGCTATACTACAACAAAGGTGCACCAGCTATAGACCTTTATTCTCGTGGGTACACAAAGCCGGTAACCATGATGCAGAACTTTAGCGGGAGCAAGCGGAGAAGGAAGTAGCTTTGTTGCTATTGTCATTTAATACAAACAAAAGAAACTCAATGCGGCTGGTCTTCTTGCTTGCACCTGTGAGATTCTCTCAGTTCGGGGCTCCAGCGGGCGAGCGCCTTGTTAGAATCACCACCGTAGTTCATGGTAGCGCGCGTTTTCAAGCCAAGCCTACGTGGCCTATTACCCCGTGTTTCACCTGGCTGCCTGGCTGACGGGTGCTGGATGTCGTCGGGTTGGTCGCTGTCTCGGTGGACATATTTATGGCATATTTACGCGAAAGTTGTACGTGCGCCGAATGAAAGTGCCCACCAAACGGTGCTGATATAACCTTCTATTGCTGACCAAGTATGCGCGCACCTCTCTTCCGCGCACCAAACGTCTAAATTATGCTGATTCAACGCGCAATCTTGGTACCCTATGTGCAGCGGAGCTTTCGTGAAGCGTATAATTAAAAGCTATTAAATTTGCCCATTTCATCTGTGCTTATTTAGCGTAAAAGAAACCGGCCACAGCGCATGCGCCCTTGCGCCCCCGTACTACGTCATGTGACGACGCATGCAGCGATCACCTCAAATATCTATTTGCCGATGGCACAATGGAAGTGTACGTGTGACTGTGGCCAAGTGGTTAGAGCGTCGGGCTGCTGTGCTGGTGCACAGAGGTTCAATCCCACCATCGATTCACGTAAATGAATTTCTTAAGTATGAACTATTCCGCAAGACAGCAGCAGCGCCCAGGATCGGAAAAGTCTTGGAGGCTTCTCAGAGAGTGCTCTGCTTTTAAAACGTGACTTCGTGCATAAAACGTGAGCGTGTTATTGTCGGCTCACATGTCGTCTCTGAAGCACGCCGATAGTAATAATAGAACGGAGGTTTAGGTTCAACGGCTTATTCGATCTCCTTCATCTTTTCTCTTATTTAGCCACTTAGTATCTTCCACTGGGTGAGTGCCCATTCTTGGCCTGATACACTAGAATTGGGCATGCCGGGCTGTGCCATAAGAGGTACATAAGCCCTAAATGTTGATGCCTTGTCGTGCTTTCATGTGCCGTACATCGGTCATTACCCTTCTTAAGAGTACAGGCTTGGGCTGGTTGGTAATACATAGTTACACTGGAAGCATAGCGTGGGAAAAGACGATCGACAAAACTGTATACTAGACAGGCGCTGCTTCCAGTGTAATTGCCCCTCTTCCCCGACAATCGCCATACAGATAGGATCCCTGCGTGTAAGTCTCGCTCTGTACATAAGCGTGATTTGGAGTTTGTATTTCGGCATAGCTTGTGAGCGTAAACAGAAAAAAAAATTGCATGAGAGTAAAGCTGTGACCTTTGTGTTGGACAAGCATAAACATCCCATAATATTACATGCTGCATAGCGGGAACGTAAAGAAAATCGTACACACCGGCGTTAATTGTAAAGCACTTATTTAACCACTTCACGTAGATTACATGTGCATTTGATCTGCATCATTTTGTTGCGTCAGCTTGCAATGGCCTAAATCGAACATTTTCCGGTTATGCACTATAAACGTCGCTAGGGTAAATGTTCTCCATCTTAAGTTAACTCAAGAAGGCTAGATATAGATCACATGCTCTGGTTCGGCAATGTAAACCTCTGCGCGGAAGCATATTGCCTAGCATAAGGTAATCCCAGGAGACTAACAAAATTAAATTAGCTTCCAATATACAAATAATATTTCCTTGCGAAGTGCGCAGATTTTTAGTAGAACAATATTATTTTTTGTTATTATTGGCGCGCTTTCTTTCCATGCTTGTGTTTATCTGCACTTCACCATTTCAAATATAAATGTATATATTAGGTTCAAATTGATGGACTACACTATACTTCCTTTCCTGCGCAGATCCTCTGCTAACGGGTTGGGATTTTCAATTCACCGTTTTCACTCCGCACATATTGTGAACACGTGATCTTTAAGACTATACGCTGGTGCAACAAGCGTACGTCTCCACAGCGTAACGCCAATGGAACGCGCATAGGAAATATCGCTCCTGGCTATTAAGTAACGGCGCAATATAGGATTTGAGTGTAGGCGGCTGCGGCAGACTAGAAGGAAATGAAAACCTGCAACTACGCTGACTGGATTGTTTGTCTCGCAGCTGGAAATCGGCCAACGGTTGTTTGCCCGACTCGTTTCCAACACCACCAAGCCATCGGTGAGCAGTTTCTCGCTTTCAACTTCCTTTCTTTACTGTTTTTCCTATTCACCGGGCTTCTGGTAAGACGGCGCCTCGCGTTCCTCGCGATCGCCTTGTTTGCGCGGCCATAGAAAGACTTGGCGCGTACCGTCTACACAACCAGACGGCAATGGGCTGCCGCATCGTAGACTCTTGAAATGCTTCAAGGTCCGCTTCCTTTCGTCGTCTGCTTCTTTTTTGGACGATGCTGCTCGCTCCTTCTCTTTCATTCTATTTGTGTGTCCCGTCTGGCGAGCTGCGCACCCCAACCCTCCTCCTCCTCACTTGCAATTTGCTTACATGCAAACCGGTATGTCTCTTCCCGAAGCTGATTTCAGGCGTGGAATGCTAAGAACCACCGACAGGGGGAGTCGCCTGCCTGTGAGTGCCGGATACTCGCAGCCCCTTTACCCATCACCTGTCAACACGTAAACACACGTGCGCACGTACATAGACACGCGTGAACCACGCAGACAAACTAACACGTTCACATCAGCTTGCACGCATACGCTAAAGAAGAACAGTAAATCAGTTTTAGCCGAGAAAGTATGCTTTCTAACCCAATTATTATTTATGAAATGGGAGAACTCTAATTACTAGAAGAGAAAATGACCCATGTTCTGAGTTTTGCACCAAAACCCAACGCCGGTAGGTCGGTGCGACGTCATGAATTTCAAATTATTTTGCCCTGTTGGTGCTGTTGTGGCGAAGCAGAAATTCTCGAGCCTTGATAAGTTCAGTGTCTGATTCTTTTAGGAATGCAACGTTAGTCCGTCTTTACCGGCAAAAAATTAGCTGTTACCCAATGAGTGACACATTCCGAACGCATATCGAATAGTGTCCCTTTATCTCGTCTCAGGAAGATTATATCAGTAAGAAACGCACCGCACGCTCTAACGCGTCTAGTTCCTCTGGTCGTCGAACGCTCAGCGTGCTCTGAACCGCAAGCTCGTTTCTCCACACCAGTCAGGCAAATGATGTGTTCCTACAACCGATACGCCGTTCGCATGACGTGTCCCGAAAAACAAAATGGAGCAATGATAAGAGGGTTGCCAAGAACGCATGATGAAAATAATGGGGCATGGTGACGGGACGAATAAGGATGATGTTCGAACAAAATAAGGAATGGCTACGTATTCGGCAGAACGAATGGACATTGCTAGGCTCCATCTTCACTAGAGAAGTGTCCACCTGATGCGCAAAGGATGTCTCAGACAACTTGTTAGATTCTTAATTATTAATTACTTATTTAATTACATCTCGGGATCCCCCATGCAAGAACCACGATCTTATTATGAGGCACGCCGCAATCGGGGGACGCCGGATTAACTTTGCCCTTCTGGGGCTCTTTAACGTGCACCTAAATCTAGTACACAGGCGTTTTTGCATTTCGCTCCTATCGAATGCGGCCGCCGCCGCTGGGATTAAACCCGCGACCTTCTCATCCCTTTCGAGTGACCAACAGTAGTCGAGCAAGGGATGCCAATGGTGTCGCGTTCCGACAAGGTATACTTGTCTTCGCCCTGACGCCTTGTGGAAACGCTGACTCCAACCCGCCGTGGTTGCTCAGTGGCTATGGTGTTAGGCTGCTGAGCACGAGGTCGCGGGATCGAATCCTGGCCACGGCGGCCGCATTTCGATGGGGGCGAAATGCGAAAACACCTGTGTACTTAGATTTAGGTGCACGTTAAGGAAACCCAGGTGGTCGAAATTTCCGCAGTCCTCTACTACGGCGTGCCTCATAATCATAAAGTGGTTTTGGCACGTAAAACCCCATAATTAAAAAAAAGAAAAAAAACTCTAACTCCAGCCAGAAGATTCCCATAATTCACCATTTCTACTCCACCTTCCAGTGATCTTTCGTCTTGTTCGACATTATCCCTTTCAGTGGCTCTTCGTCGCTCTCGTCGTCGTGCCGTCGCGGTCGTGCCGTCATCATTGTTCCGGCCTCGTCACGGGGTTATCGTTGTGCCGTCTTCGTCGTCGTGCACGTTGTCGTCATCCCATTCTCCTCATATGTTGCCATCGCCGTCACGCTCTCGTCGTTATGCCACTGACACCGCTTAAGAATCGTCATCTCATTGTCGTCGTGCCCTCATCGCCATACCCCCTTCGCCGTTCCGTCGACGTCATTCCTGCTTCGTCGTTCCCTCGTCGGTGTTTCAGAGCTCGCCATGCCGCCATGCTCATGGGCGATCTTGTCGGGCGAGTGGCACAGCAAAGTGAGACCCGAACGGGGTATCGCATATAGTCGAAGCAAGAGGGAAGTATCAAAATGAACGCTACACATGTTAAATAAACGTGACTTCGGAAATACGATGTGCTAATCGCATTGCCGTCGACAGCCATCGCGAGATTCTTTCGTAATTTCTTTTTTTTTTTTTGCGTTTGGGGGGGATTAGGTCAATTCAGTGACCCTTGCAGACATTCTATCCAGTGTTCAAATATGAGAATACATCTGTAGTTTCTTCAAGCACGCTTCTACAAAGAAGTGCGTAATGATATGTTCATGTGCTTACCGAAAGGTTGAAGCTGTGTTTTCGCAGGGCATTATTACAGTAACGCTTATAGCGCAATTTCTTTTCGTTGCGTTCATATATTTTGGTTTTCATATTTTAACTCTTATTCTTTTTCTCTGCAACGTGGAGCTATGAATCACTCAGTCTGCTAGACGCCGCATGTACGCGAGTGTCCGTAAAATAAAGCTGTCGCATTGAGCTCCAGTGGTATATACATTTCTCACTCGTTCATTTTTACTTCCTTAAGGGTAATGTAGCGCTAAAATCCCCAAGTTCGCTAGAAATACCGATTTCCCCATTTTGTTTGATTTAAATTTCTAAAGGAAGCTCTGCACGAAGTTTTATAATTTGCGCTGTTTAATAGAAACTAAGGGCTTTTCTTTACGAGGCGGTTGCATGTGTTGTGGCATACTTTAAGACTGGTCGATTTCAAATAGTGTAACAAAGCCTTCATTGCTTTCTGCGCCAGCGATGCACGCGGCTATGGTCCGAGAACCTTGGCTTCTGAAAACGGTCTTGAGTCCAGCCGGTTGTGTATTCTCCAGAGAAGGCGGAGCCGGACGCCATAACGAGAGCAAAGACACACGGGGTGTTCAATATTTTTTCTCGGCGCCGCAGGAGTCACGCGTAGATGTGTCAGACATTCCAATGAAATGAGTATGCTTTCCATTGCTCGTGACTCCTGTGGCAAGCTCTCAAGGGTTGCCTCTGAGTCGCAAAATATGACCCAATTGCGTGGTCGCTCTTGTAGGACGTGTTGTATGGTAGCACACAGGGCAGCAAGCTTTGCCTCCATATATGTTCTTACATCATTATCATCATCATCATCATCATCATCATCACCATCATTCTGGTTACGCCCACTGCAGGGCAAAGGCCTCTCCCATACTTCTCCAACTGCCCCGGTCATGTACTAATTGTGGCCATGTTGTCCCTGCAAACTTCTGATCTCATCCGCCCACCTAACTTTCTGCCGTCCCCTGCTACGCTTCCCTTGCCTTGGAATCCAGTCTGTAACCCTTAATGACAGTCTGTAACCTTTAATGATGTAATCATGTAATGTTCTTACATGCGGCAATATAAATTTTATTGTGACTACCACACGCCGAAATGGCAAAGGCACAACCTGTTGAGCTGGTGGGACGAGGCCAACTCATCAGTACAGGCGTGCTGTTCGGTCCCCATATGTCTCATTCAATAGTTTAATAGCAGCAGCGTCGTTTGTCTCAAAACTAATTTTGGGTTATTGGCCTACTTACTTCCGAAATAGCAAGGCACATTTGCGTCTGGTGGCGACACAACAATGGAGATGACGGTCTCGCTGCTGGTGTATACAATACTTTCTTGGGGAGTGGCGACAACTTCGGAAAATGTCCCTCGAGGTCCTTGTGAGAAACAAGACAGAGTGGAGAGTGATATAACTTCTATGCGGTTCATATATGGTTCGCCGTAAGACTATGGCCTGCCGGATCGTTCGTGCAGCGGCGTGCGTGGCCAGTCATTAGCACACTGACTGTCCGCAAACGTGTTTTATCGCTTCGCAGAACGCGAACTGGCCTCTGTATCTCGAAACTGCAGTGGGCGTTTGCATTTGTAATGCTAGTGCGAAGCACTCGGGTTCAAACCCCGGACAATGTGTCAACGACAAAAAACAAAGGGAGCGTGCGCGGAGAGAAACCGTAAGCACACATATCGTACCGTCAGACGTAGAGAAAAAAGAAGTAAAGACACGATACAGAGTGAATTTAATTAAACATGCACAATGCGTGGAGTGAACTCAGGCACACGTGTGCAGAGGGAGCAAACGAAAGACAAGGGCACACGAGGGCAAACAACAATGAAGCGGAGACGAGGTGAATTTAATTCAAGCAGTCGAGGAGGATGAAGAAGAAGGAAGTTCATATTTGGAAAGCGGGTTAAGACACGTGGGGGCCGGCGTTATTCCGCTGAGCGGCGGGCGCACGTCAAAGGAAGGGATCCCGAAAGGAACGGTAAATAAACTGGGCCGCCGCGTCGAGCGGGACAGTTTTAATTAAGCGTCCACGCATGGGCGTCCTCTTCCCGTCTTCCTGCGCTGCACTTCTGTTGTGCTACGAGGACGCGAGCATGTGTGGGCACTTACTTTTCTTTTTCGCTTTGCGACAGACCCCACTCTCTACTGCAGTCTTCGCTGTCTCTTATATACAAGGAATATTGGCTTGTCTATGGTATGTCGGCGCTTAACGCAGACTGACGTTCTCCGTGTCCCCTAGTGGCTTTTCTTCTTCAAGTTCATTTAGGGGTGGAGCAACTTGAGAAACTCGGAGTCAGTCGCGCTCGTTGCTGTTTCGATGACTGTTTCTTATAGCTCACCGACTGCGACTTGTTCTTGCGACGTCGTTTCGCGGAGCGCTTCAAAGTGGCGCCGAAGAATATTTTTCTTGGTATTGAACCGCGGCTGCGTTTGACAGAAAACCGGTTATCGATCTCCTTCGCGCATCGGCACCTTGTGCGCATGCGCGAGTTGAGATTATTAGGCGCTAATGAAACGTGCAGTTCGAGAGTCCCCCTCTGGAGTTGCGCGGTGTGCCTCAAATTTCGCTTCGTGCCAAGTTTTGACCGGACGTCTTCCGTTTTGTGTGCGTTGATCAGCGAATGATTTGTTTTCGTACTTATCATTCCATACAAACTTACGCGAACCACGCACCAAACTAACGATTTCGAAGAAGTACCGGCAACTTTATCGTACTGTTTTGTCGTAGGAAAGTAAGTTCGCCCTGAAAGCAATGAAAGCAACGAAGTACGTGTGACGGTGGTCACGCGAAGAGAATGACAAGCGTATTTTAATAAAATACTGACATCACTATACTTTCTCGTAAACAAGTAAAGAGAAAACATGGTTTGCTGCTCTTAAGCTTTGAATGCGAGGGCGTTCAAAGTTTAAGATGTGCGTTCATGTGCGTTTATGAGCAACTTTGTCAAAAGCTACCTGGAATTCAAGGAAGAGTGCATCGATTTGTATCTTGCTAACACTACTCTAGAGCTTGTATCATTGACAAACTTGGTCAGCCGGATATAATACAATATACATACACAAGGAAACCGTGTTGGCACGAATGAAATAATTTTACAGACACGAGGATTTTCGTGGTGTGAGATTAAATTACGGGTTCTATTCCTTTTACACTGAAGCTGTACATAGAGGAGTCCACAATGGTAGGGAGGTCGGTATTGAGGAGACACTGGAGCATCCTATAGAGGGGAGCCGGCGCAGTATCAGGGAACATACCCCCGATATAACGGAGAGTATAGAAGTGATAGGCTCGCGTATAGTGAAACGTTTTAACCAACTCGGATATAGCGAACGCACTGCAGAGGATATAGTGAAGCGTTTGCAAAATCTTGGATATAGGTTTTGGCCAGTGCAAACCTGACCGCTACAAGAATTCAGGAGGGTGTGAGAGCTGCCTTATATAGCTTCGATGTCGTTGTCGTATGATTTGCTTGGATATACATACATCTGCGAATGATGTTTAATGCGTTATCGTTAGCAGTGTCAAAGTGGAAAAAAGGGTATGTGTGAAGCCGGTCACGTGGTTTATATATATACATATTGCAATTGACGGTTGTCTGGAGCAGACCACCGTAAGTTGCATTTCGCTCCTCGAAGAGACAGGTCGTGTGTCGATGGAGGTTCTGAACGAAACTTTGCAATGTGGTGAACGCGATTTAAATCATGGATCCAGGACCTCAATGAGGTGCAAGGTAATGCCAACGCATTTCTCTCGCATTTACTGCTAAATTACCAATGTATCTTTGCGGAGGGGGAATGGGTTACTTTAGCTTTTAAAAAATTACTAAATAGTAGATGATGTACGCCTTCAGCTCATATTTCGTCTATCGTTCCGATACTGATATCAGAAACTGTGAGTAATGGTGCGACGAAAGTAATGAAAAGCATAACGTGCTGTCTTAGCGAACACTTTAATAAACTGCCACACCACATGTCGCCTGCTAAGTCTGAGGGGCTGACTCGAATGTGAGAACCAACTTCAGCACTTGAAAATAACAAATTAACGCCAAGGTAAGCAAATAGGGACCTACTAGAGCAGTCACCCCCCTTCCGCTAGCCTTAAGACGTTCATAGTCAGAGCTATTTAACGTTAGCGTTGCATAGCTTACTTTGTAGGCACTTACGGGAAAATAAAGTATGGTGGACCCCATTACAATACATTTCTAAGCAGCAACCCCAATTTTGGAATTTCCTGCGTATTCTGCGCTTGGCGTCGCGCTGTGTCAGCTGGTACTTTTCGCGCCGCTTCAAAAAGACGTTAATTTTTGCCCTATACAGGTATATGCACTGCGGCATCTCCATTTGAGTCACGCTTTTACGGAGCGTATCTAGTTAGGAAGCACAACGCACAGTGGAAAAAAGTTACCGAAATTAGAATGGGATCACTTTAGTTGACTTCACGCCGAAGATGCATTTCAAATGCGTTCCTCGTTTCTGGCTCTTAATTTTAGCCGGAGGTCGAAAGAGCAACATTAAATTTCTGCTGCATTTTCTGTTGCACCGCACACACCTATTCAAGAGCTCATAGCCCGGCCTGAAGCAGTCACCGGTTGCCAAGGCAAACTCGGCAGGGAGCGTTGTGAAAGCAAGCGCTATATTGCGATGTGCTGCATAATACCGCTCTCTCCACCACAGCCTCTTTCTCCACACACACACAAAAGAAAAAGCAGGTTATGATGCGAGCGTTATGTATGTATGCGTTGCAGCAGCATTGCGACGAATATTCGGCCGACTCTGGCAACCACCGTGGCGGCGGCGGCTGCGTAAACACGGAAACGCATTCGGCCGAGTCACCGCTTGTTTTCAAATTAACCGCTAGCACCGAGCAACCCGGACGCTGGCACCAAGTCGGCGATACGATTAGGTGCGCTTGAGTTTGTTCATAAAGCGCGAGCAATGTGTAGCCGTCCACCGGAGAGCGCGTTCAGTACGGTCGCATTCAGGGTCGCTTCTAAATTTCTTGCGGCAAAACTATTCTTATTTGTTCGGAAGTTCAACGTTCATTATTGTCCTTCTTCCTTTTTTTTTAAATTTGCTTCTCAGGCCACGTGCCCGTGAAGTCTGCCATTTGTGCTGTTTATGAAAGAAAAAATAAACCAGTTTGTCCCGGATGACGAAGCATTTGACAGTGATTCGAAGGTTCAGCGTTGCGTTTGAACTCTTCGGATGGTGTCCTAAACATTCGTGGAAGCGACGTGTTGGCACTATGGAGCATCCAAGGCAAATGCTGTTGTGCATAAGGAACAGCGCCCCCGGCAGCTACCAGGTGTCTCAGGATATCAGGAACATAGCCAGGGGCGTTGCAGCTAGGCATCTCAAGTCGATGATGCACGAGATGAGACCGACGTAAAAGAGTCGGTACTAGTCAGCGCCCAGTGAAATATTAGACAACGTTAGCGTGACGTTTACTGCTCATTCAGCTCAGAGCAGTGCATTCGCGCAGTAGCACAGCAAGGTCGCTCGTCTGCTTGTCCTCCTGAGGGCCCCTTCGTCAATTGTAGTGATGCACACTGGCTTCAACGCTTTTCAACGGTATTTCGAAACAGTCGCGTAGAATATTCGTACCGGATATGAAGTCAGGTTCCTGCGGAAGTATATAGGAACAGTTTGTTTAGATTCTTGCCATCGCCTTCGCAGAAACCAGGCAGTAATCTGACATGAGTTGTTGTGCTGTCGCAGGAACGACGAAAAGCAGCCGTGAAGTGAAGCAACCGTGAAATCAGCGTGCCCACTGTCGTTCGAATGAACCCCGCGCGATCGGCCGTCGAACCGACAACACGATAGCGACAGCGTCTTTGCTTGCATACATAATTAATCACGCTCAAAATGAGCCAAACGTGTCTACCAAGTTGAAATGCGCAAGCTTCAAGCTGTGCACATGAAGTCTCAGTCAATGTTGATCCTGTTCAGCGAAGGTTAAGCCTGGCACCGACGAGTTCGTGCGCCCGCTATCGGCGGACCTGAACTGAAAAGTAAGCAGTTAGGACGAAGGAAACTGCTTTTAAAGTTAAGTTCTGGCCTTAGCAATTTGAAATCAACTACATTTCGCCTCGCACGGCGCATATACAGAACCCTATACAGCGCTGGGCCAACATCTGTACGTCACTGTACCCGTAGGTTGCCTGTCGCATTCGCTACATAGACGGGTGGGTCGGTAGGTGTTGTTATGCCGAAACATTTCTCAATTCCAGAGATGCACTGTTTAACTCTGCGTCAAACTGGAAGCAAGAGCCGGTGCATTCGGTAGACAACAGCATAAACAACCGTCTCGCTCAGTTATGCCAACGGTATCAGTAATGGCATCCGCGTTTTCGCGAAGGACAACACGGCCTGCAAATGAGCGCTTATGCAAACACGTGTTTTCTCTAATAATGCTTTACGGCACGCGGAAACTGTTAGTGTGCTGGAGTTAAAGCACAGCGAGAACCAGTAATAAATTAACGGCCCGTGTATATGTATATCTGGATCACAGTGGCCTTCGTTTATTTGGTTGGGACGCTATACTGACAAATCTCAGGGTCGAATAACACAGCACATTTGCGCAGATATGTATGTTTTGCTACGTTTCGACCTTATTTCGTGTCAGCGATGCTCCTTTTCCACAATATTTGAGGCTAACAACGACCAGCGGCTGTAGTTGTCGAGGTAAACAAGTGCACCACTTTGGTAAATCCGACGCGGGAGGCTGCGCTCGAAGACTTCTTGAACATGCGAAATGCCTACATATTGTTCAAAAAGAATAAACGAAAGTGAGCTGCAACTTCAGAAATCAGCGACAACAAACTCCAAGGCAGCCGTGTCGGCCGCACTGTTTGCACAACGGCGCACTCAGGCCTGCTCACACAGTTGTAGGTCGGGGAGTGCTACATGGCTTCCAGGAGCAAAATGCTGCCCTGAAGAAGCCATTAAGAATGAGTCGCGTGCGATCCAGGAAACGCACAACCGACGCGCACTCAACGTGGACGCAGGTACAGAAATCAACCGGCGAAAGCCCCGGCACTCCTTCCAAAACGTTATCTGCGGCGTACGGCAGAGGGCAGCACAGGAAAATGAAAAAGGCAGCTTCGGGAAGTTCAGCGTATACGTGCGAGCGTCGTGCTTCCGGTAACGCGGTGGTTGCGCAGTTCCGTGATGGGTCCTTTTCTCTCGATACAGTCATTCGCAGTATATGGTGCGCGACGCTTGGGTAAACGTTTGGCGTTGCCAGCGTTGCAGCGATTTTGGCGATGCCCTTTTTTTAATTCACCACATAATCAAAACATAATTACAATACTTATTAATTTGCTTAAGGCTCACTCGGACTCAGACTCAGGAAAATTCTACTCGGCCAACCTCAAGCTCGCGGGTCAGTGAACGTTTGAGTGAGTCGACTCATGAGGGTTTGCCGACCTATGCCATACCCACTTTCCATTCGCCTTTGAGCTGAGCGCTTTGGTTCGCGAGGTCGCGGTGACAATAAATCCAAATGGTGGTAAGGCATCCTCCCCAGAATTGCCATATCGAGAGGGCATCGAACCAGCTGGCCGGTGTGACCAGTTTTCCTATGACAATTTTTTTTCCGTTGGCAATTGGTTTTGCAACGAGTGGGCTCGTTCGCGCACCAACTAGCCTGACAGCAGATACTATTTGGCTTTGCTAAGCTTCCGCGGAAACACGTGCAGGATTAAAAGGACACAACTGACACGGGTGTGCATAGATAATAACGCAAATATTAAATACAAGCACATGAGCCCCGACCGGGTGTCAGGAGTCAGAATGCTTTGAAATATTTCAGAGCTGCAAGCCTCCGTTGCACAGCGACCTAAGGTGACGACGGCTCACGACCCCCGATGGCTTCAGCGTTCGAACAGGTTTCTTTTAACCCTGAAAGTAGCCCTGCTTTGGTTTGTCCGTACCACATCAATATCTGTGCGCGATCAAATAATAAGGCGATGTCTCACGGGAGGAGTACCACACAATGCATCTGCGACCACAATTAGACCAATTTCCATCCGGATTTCTCTTGAGGAAAAACGTATGCCAAACAATCCCTTTTGCTTCCCACAGCCGAACATTTTACTTTGCGAAGAAGCGGACACGAATAAAATATTGCAATACTAATACAGGAATAAATGTACATCTTTACAACAATCTGATTTCGGCATACTGAGCAGTTGCCGGTTTTCTTTGGTAAATTAGACCAAAATAAACGCATTTGGAAGATCTGGGCGCTGCTCTTCCCCCTCGGCTGTGGAAATGCTCCGCAAAAAGCGAAGAGCCAATGTGCACGCCGATATATTGCGCGGTGTGCCTTCTACCGGGCCCTCCGCTGGCGCCATACACCCTAAATCCCACGAAACTTCGTAAAGTGGCGACACTCTCCTCCCCCGCCTTCGCTCTCCTTCTTGTTTCTCCTCTCTTTCGTATTCCCTCCTCGACCGTGGCGCCGCCTACGATGCTTGAGCTTAGCAGACGACCTTTCGCAGCACAGCAAGGCGGTGGGCGTTAAGCGTTGGCTTTCTTGCTCCGAGTAATTTCGAGTACAGCATAGAATTTCTATGCGGAGTGTTATACAAATTCAGTTACTGCAGCTTGTTTCTTTCTTGTACGATAACGATTTTTTAACTATCTAAACGAGCGCTGACGCCGTTCCATGACGACTTCGTATATGTATCGCATACGCAATAATTAGGTACGCAACATTTGTCAAGCACTTATCCTAAGATATTGTTGCAAATTGTTGAGAATAGCACGTTTACAATCGAACGCTAGTATCCCGGCATCCAGCAAGCCCTCAGTAACCTAAATAATCCGCGTTGTCCCTACCAAGTGAATTCGCGGTACATATCAGCTATGACGCGCAAAGGCTGGCAGGGGACACGAACTATCGCTGCTCTGAAGGCTTCATAGAGTATTACAAGCTACAATGCCGCCTACGCTCTTGCCTTCGTGCATGCTTGCTAATATTCTAAGCACGCGCAAAGGCTCAGAGATGGACGCTAGGGCTATTATGTAGCTCGGGCCCTAAAGTCGGTAAAGATACACGCGGCCGATCATTGAGTCGGAACTCTACGCACATAAAACATGAAATCATTCTTTTAGCATTCGTTCGCGTAGCCGAAACGCGGTTACAGCGTTTCGCTCAGGCTCTGACAAGAGCATAGTGAGCTTTTGTTGAGTAAACTACCTTTAGTCTTTCAGGTTAATGACTGACCACGAGTCTCGTCTGTTCCCGAAGCGACGCACTTGTCGCGAGCCAAGTTGCACCATCAGTAACTCAGAGGTGCATGCATTGAGGACGCTTGCGCTCGCTCCGAGATAACGTTTGCGAGATGTGAATTTTGAGAAGTTACGACCGAGCGAACGACTAAAGCGAGTGAACGAATAAACAGGCGACGACTAAACGTGCCAGCGAACGTGCCGGCAACCGCACCTTCTCTTTCCCAGCGGTCCACTGCCATATCTAAACCTTCACACACTTTAAAGCTCACGTGAATTAGCACGTATACGTCTCAACGATCTATGAAGGTGTCGTTCAGTGAAGAACGCGCCCCATAACTATTTCGGAAGCGCAAGCACGTTTTTCATCAGTGCATTTGTATCCCCAAATACAACGGCCAACCGCCAATGATGAAGACGAACGAAAGAGGCAAACAAAGCTTTTCGCTCTAAAGAAGCTTCGTAAGTAACCACAAAAGAATGAGAGTTGCTTTCCTAAGGTGAGTTTTCGCGCTCGAGTGTCAAATTTAGTGAGAAGCACTTTGCTGAATTCAAAATGTTTTGTAATCAAGTTCTCATATGCAGTCTCGCGTCCCCACGAATGCAAGCCTGTAGGCGTACATAACGAATAAGCGCACAAAATGCAACCACGTATACTGATTATATAAACAAAGTGCACGCCATGTTGGAATTGTGTTAAAACGTGCAGGTAAATGACAGCATGCTCAGTGAACTGTGTCACACCTGCTACGTTATGGCGCACAGCAAATTACGCAAGCCTCAACGCATACCATACTATTAGCTATGACTTAGCTCGCATAGTCGTGTGGAGGATGCCGGTCTTAGTTTCTCCCTCCCAATCCGTTGAGCCCACGTCTTCCTTATAAATCCGCCGCGTTTACCGGGCGGTATGGCACAGAGCTTTTTGCCTTCGCTGAATCTATATTTCGACAAGCGAAGACGCTGCAGCTTACTCGAATTTAAAACGCCGCGAAGCGACGTCCCACTTGCCATAAAGCTTGGTCCAGTGAGTTCACAAACACAACGCACACGGAAAGCCAACGGCGCGAACAGTATACGTGGGTCGAAGGTTGTCCAGCATAAATGACGCTGGATCCCGACATGACACCGTGGCAACCCCACTGTCGTTGGAGCCATTGCTGCAAGCATTTCAATGTAGCACTCCCTCAGTTCAGCATCCACTGTGGCACAAGGTTTCTCTGTAAGATTTTTTTAATGGAGTCATCCAGGCTGCAAATAAATATTATTCTTAAAAGCCAGGAGATCTTGTTTGTAAATACGTACCGAAGTTTATTTCAGACATTTGAAAACAGATCACCAAAGTCTGCTTGAAGCCTACTAATTACCCCTATATACGCAAGCATTACTTCCAGATTCTTCCTTATGTTTTTGGCGTTTTTAGATCTTTCTGAAGCTCCCCGCATTTTTGCCATTTTAAATGGACACTAAAGGAAAATGTCGACCTAGACGAAAAGATTAGGTTTCTGTGAAAACAAATTCGTAATTCCTAGCGCGAACAAAGATGTTGTAAACTAGAAAATTAAAATTAAAGTATCAGAGCCGAGCCGCCTGTTGTCCACTATGGTACCTCGCCTGCGACTACAGCACTGGCTGGTTCACAATGAGCGCCACAGAAAGCGCTCACGTGGAGATTGCGTGAACTAGTCCGTTTCGAAGTGGGTGTTTCAAATTAAGCAACAGCGTGAGGGGGGGCTTCGGTGGCAATTTTCTACGCAACAAAAGGACACATTGGCACTCATGAAAAGGCTGATAGATTTGTAGATGAATAATCTATCACTCTAGCTCGGCTTAATATTTCCCTTTAATGTTCGTTTAAATGCTCCAAGGGGGACCGCCCTCCTGGACAAGTTGCGTTAAGGAATTCGGGAGAACTTCGTTGGGTAGTAGTAGTACAGTACTAGAGCAATAACAATCGCATGGCCGCTTGGCACGCGTTCGCGCAATGTAGCCCTCGTGCTGTACCGCAATCGGTGGCGCATGCACAATCCGCGTCTGAAGGGTTAGAAGGCATCTACACTTCGCCTGCGAAGAAGACAAAGCCAAGTGGATGCACCGTCACTCTCCGCTCGATTGGCTCCGGCAGCGTCACGGCAGCGTTCGGGCTTCCGCTGCTGCAGCATAAGCGTTGAGCGTAAACACATCAGCATTCCCGCTTTGCAGGTGTGTGCATAAGAACGGCCGCTCGATCAAAACGCCGTGTCGTAACGTGTCGCTGCATTCACTGGTTTTACAAGAACGCATAGTTAACGCCAAGCTAAATCGATTGAGTACTTTTTTTTTTTGGTCGCTGACAAGCGCCGACGGTATTCGTTAGGTTTCACCTCGGGTACTACGGAGGTCCGACGCCAGCAGCGCCAGCGTTCTGAGACGGCTACCGCGCAACGCCGGTCTAATATTTGCGCTTTTCTATTACATTTACTTGTGTAATAACTGCCGCACGACTGGCCGCTCGAGGCACTTTGCTAGTATTCGCGGGCTTCTTTCGCGCTCGGAAGAACACTTTCATGTAGCACGTATATTGAGCAAGAGAAAGCGATATCGGGAGCTTTTTTATACGAAGCATATTACTAGAGCTCAACCCAGCTCCTCAGGCGCGGCGGTGTCGCCTTCAATGACCTTTAGTGACCCCATGCCATACCACGTGACACCATGACGTCACGACAGAAGAGAAACGGGGCTCCAACTCGCGCCGTCGCTCGCGGCGTCGCGGCGGTATATAAGCAGCTGCGCTTGTTTGTAGGTGGCTTTGGCTCAACTCTTGCAAGATGGGCTGGGTGGGAATCGAACCAGGGTCTTCGGAGTGTGAGACGGAGACGCTACCACTGAGCCACGAGTACGATGCTTCGAAGCGGTACAAAAGCGCCTCTAGTGAATGCGGTGTTACCTTAGAAACGAGCTGTTTCTAAGGCTCAGGCGTGCGTCGCTTGCTCAGGCGCACGTTTCGTTGCCGCGCCGAACGCTGCGTTGCTCGACGCTCACCGCGTCCAATGCGGGGCGCGTAGTCGCTGCGCCGTAGCCCATTGTCTTACACCCCTTGGCGGGTCAACGGGAACGCTGTCACGTTCCACTCTTGAAGGCGAAGCAGAGTAACGCATGAGTTGTTTCTTCGTCTAGCCGAACCAAATATAGCCAAGCAACAGCAGTCCACCAGGCTAAACAGTGGTTCAACAACTAAAATAAAGGCTAGTATGCTTCGCATCCTGGGCTTAACCTTAGCTAAGCCACAGCCATTTTTTTTCCTGCTTCTCTACGATTTTCTAATTTACACTTTTGATCTACTTATGATATTTGAAGACTTGAATTACTAATTAAGACTAATTATGTAGTTAGGGGAAATAAAAAATATAATCTGAGTACCTCCGAGCGACGGTGAACAACACTACCTCAGTTCTGTCCAGCTTCGTGACATTTGCAAATTTTAACATCTTCGTGCATGATAGTTGGGACACTATGTATATGAAAACAAGGCGCTGCATTAGCGAAGGGTTTGATGACCGTGGCTGCTATAAACAGCCGGCACCCGTCACCCACGCCCTGCCTCTCGTGACCTCCCAATTAGCGAGGCAGTTTGGCTCCGTTTGCAACGTGCCGCAGGAGACAGGCTGTCCGCGCCAACCAATATATCGCGAAATGAAAAAAAAAAAAGAACTTAGAGCTGCGCTCAAGTTCTGCATTTGGAATTATCGTAATCTTCGGCGAATTTTTGCATTCGATCACACAATGCGTGCCTGGAGGCCCCTCCATTCCCCCGAACTTGCATGCGGCATCAGCGGAGAAGTACGACAGCGGTGGTAGTGGCGGAGGCCACAAAGGCTTGAAGACTCCTCCAGTGATAGCACTAAAAGCTTTCAATCGCGTACCCTCTTCACGCCTATTCAGTCAATTTTAATGCGCCAATTTCGGTCAGCGCCAAAATTTATGACACCCTTAAAGGCTTTAGTACAGCGAGTAGAGCCCGTAATGGAGTCACGGCGGTGCCCCTGAGCTGCCCGTATTAGGAGCACTGGGGCCAGCGGCTGTGATACTACACATACTTTCGGATCACGAGCCCTAACATTGGCATTGTAATATTTAATTATTGATCAGAATGTTCGACAATTAGAAAGTGCGTAAAGAACAGTTATCATAATTTTCCTTCACAGTGTACGAGCTTTATTTTAAATCTTATCAAGAAATTAAATTCTGAGTTATTTTGGCGTTTCGGTGCTACGGCAGCCACCTACCTGTCTCGCCATTTTTTTTAACGATCTTGTCGCCAGATTTAGCGACCTTTCGTTCTGCTAAGCGACAAATTTTGTCGTTTAGCGACCGGTTACTTTTTCATAGCGACGTGACAGAACAATTGGCGACATTTTAGAGACGTTAAGTTCAGAAACTCACTTTGAAATTGTCAATCCAGAATGCGCTTTATTACTTAAAAGCCTGAGAAAGGCTGACAAAATTGGCTCCATGGCACGTAGGCTCTGCAGAGACCATGAGGAAGCAACGGTTTTTTCCTGCACTCGCACAAGCCGTACGCTGCGGTTAATTTTGCCGAGAGATAGGGGTTTCACCTTGTGCTAACGAAATGCGCGACTTGTTTGCCTATTCTACATAAAAGCCATCAGGATGTTTTTTTTTTCTTTCTTAATGTTGCCGATGCTCCAGTTCCACTAAGTGAGCTCGACAGCTGGACGTTCTCCTGGGAAGTAGAAAATTAAATTAACAAAACACACTGCAATAAACGTAATGGTGAGATTTAGAACGTAGCGAGGGAATAGTAGGCGCACATATCGAAGCAACTGGGTTAGTTCGCACTGATCTAATCCCACCATCTCCGTTTCTCACGGCTTTCGAACAAATTAGTACTACACGGAGACCATTTTTTTTTTCTTAAATTTATTTTACCCGTACAGCAGACCAACGTAGTCGAAGCAAGACGGGCAACATAAGTAACAAAATATCTTTATTACAAAAAAAAACGTGATCGCATGTCTGGAAAGAACAAAAATCAGTTTGATCGTCTGTTCATACTCAGTGCGTTATAAGGTTCTATTAGGCTATTCCAGTCGCATACAGAACGCGCGTAAAAAACCCATAAATGTTAGCTCTTGCAAAGTAAGGGGTTATAAAGACTCCTTGGTAATGTCACGTAGGTCTTGCAGACAAGAGGGTAAGGAAATGTGTGATCAATATGCATTTTACTGTTAAGAAATAAGCTCAAAAAGATCAAACGGGATGTTTTCTTCTTGATTAAATTAATTCAAATTTGTTAGTAGTCATTAGTTCAGAAGGAGAATCAGCGTACGTAAATTTAGAAAAGATAAGCTTGAAAGATTCTCGCTGAATACTTTCTAGTTTTTTTTAAAGTTAAATTGAGTGTGAGGATCCCAAACAATAGAACTATGTTCAAGCTAAATAAGTATGGATGTGAAATAGCCAAGAAGTTTCACGTTAGGCCCCGCAGGGGCGTCTGCGTCAGCAGGCGTTTGGTGTGTTGCGACACCACGGACCCGAGCACACGAGGATTGGACCCTCCCGCGTGTAGCCGTGCGCGGCTCAGCCGTGTCCGGGGAAAAGGGGATCCTGGGGGTTGAGCCGATGCCGGGTGTTCGGACCTTTAAGGCCCCCCGGCGGAGGCAACACACCTCTTTGGCCTCTGCTTCACGTAGACGGCACCTCCGGACTGACCCACCCGGAGGAAATCGGCAGTCGCCTTTTCCTGTCTCTCTCTTCGCATACCTTCGTCTTTCCCTCTCACTTATAATCTTTCCTGTCTTCTTTTCCTTCTGATAACTTCCAACATTCCTGGCAGCGAGGGTTAACCTGGTGTGGTATGACCTACCTTGGTTATAACATATGTGGTTATAGCGACGACGTACAGTTGGCATGGTAGGGCTTGTTTCACCACATACCTTGCCTTGTCCCCTTGTTGGGCTCGGTGGTGGGTGACTGGCATCGTCGCTGAATACTGAACATATTCCATGGGAACTTCCAACCCCTTCTCAACTGATCGTCCCTCTAAAAGGGGGCGCACCGATGGTACATTTCAATTTTCTCTCAAAGCCACTCAGACTTTCCCGAAATTCCACGTTGTTCATAGTGAAAAACCTGACAAGAAGGCAAGAACGATTTCACCATTCGTTGTGACGAAGTATCTCACAGAGACCATTGGAGGCGGCTATAAAATCACCAAGCTGGTCAGTGGCGACTTATTACTCGAATTGAAAGACAAAACACAACATGACAAGCTGACATGACAACATGACAACAGACAAACACAACATGACATGACAAGGTAAAATCAGACACCGAGCATCCATGTCATTCCATAGTTAGCGACCTGTCCGCTTCCAGACTTCACACTAACCGCCCACGTATTAGAACTCCTTTTAGCCTACGCTTGGAAGCAATGGCAGAACAAACAGACATCCATATCCCAGAAAATATCCTTATGCCTCCTACTCGCCTTCCACCTCCTTGGGAATGGCAGACCATGCAGTGCGATATCTCTTTTGTCGAAATAACAAAACATGCACCAGAGGCACATTTACGGTCACATTTCTTCGAACTGCAAGTGAAGTACTGCTGTGCCGAGTTCTATACAGATGCTTCCAAGTCATCTGCAGGTGTTGCGTATGCAGCTCCTGGGCCATTTTTTTCCACCTCCGGTACTCTAAATCCCAACACAAGTATTTTTACGGCTGAAGCATACGCAATACTTTCAGCTGTAAAGCACATCAGACATACAAATCTCAATAAGGCGATCATCTTCACAGATTCATTAAGCGTAGTAAGGGCCTTAATGTGTTTTCGAAAACATAAAAACCCTGTTTTTGATAAACTATACACAGAACTATGCATAGCCTTAACATACAACCAAAACATAGTCCTGTGTTGGGTACCTGGCCATAGGGGCATAAAAGGTAATGTAGCTGCTGACGAAAGTGCAACGTCAGTCGCCTTTAATCAAACGGATGTGAATATACCCATACCAGCCACAGAACTTAAGCCCTTCTTGCGCCACAAACTGAGGAAACACTGGCAGGACCAATGGGATAATGCAGTAGCGAATAAGCTACACGTTATCAAACGAAAATTAGGGAACTGGATATCTGAAAGAACAGCAAGGCATAAGGAAGTGCTTCTTTGTAGGTTAAGAATAGGACATACCTATGCCACTCACTCCTACCTTTTGACGGGAAGCGAACCTCCGACATGTACCAAATGTGGCAAGAGGCTTACAGTTATCCATGTTCTTATCCAATGCACTGAAATAGAGGCAGAAAGAAAGAAGTACTTTCCGTCTGCTTATCTCCAACACTTACCGTTACACCCAGCATTTTTTCTGAGCAATAAGCCCCTTTTTACTTTTCAATCAGTATTAAACTTTCTAACTGAAACGGACACCTTACATGTGATTTGGCCAGGCTACTTGTAGCACGGCCTCCACCTGGAGGTCGTAGCTGCAACGAACCCATTTTTTAGCACACGTGTCTCCCAGCCCTTGCTTTCAAGGCCTTGCTGAGGCACTAGTGCTGGAGACATTACTTGTTTTACTGATCATCCCTCATCTCGTGAAACATCTATTGTCATCGCAGACGCGATCAATCACTGTCATTTTTTATACTTGTATTTTACGCACTTCAGAGCGAATAAATTTTAGGCCCTTTTACAGCCACATTGCACCACATGCTCATCTTGCACTTTTTAATGAATATTTTAGGCCACTATACAGCCCTGTTTCATTAATCCCCGCAATTAACACCCATATATCATTGAGAAGCACGGATCATCGACTTGGCGCTCTTTGGCCACATCTGGCCCTTGCGCCAATAAACTCTACTAATCAATCAATCAATCAAGTTTCACGTTAGGGGAAAGATTTCGAAGTTTATGTTTTAAGTAACAAAGTGTGTGGAAAGCCGAAGAGCAAGTGTTGTCAGTGTTCTGGTTCAAAGAGAAGTCATTTGTGACTGTCATTCCTATATGGTGATACGATCTCGATCGGGTGAGGTGGGTCTTAATAGAGTTGACTGTTGGGCTAGTTGGTCGTCCATATTTGAAGTAGTAGCTTAGCGCAAAAAAACCACAGACACAAGGAAGACAGACAAGGACAAGCGCTACTCACAACATTTTTACAGTTAAAAAAAAACAGTTGTGAGTAGCGCTTGTCCTTGTCTGTCTTCCTTGTGTCTGTGGTTTTTTTGCGCTAAGCTACTACTTCAAAGAGGTGGGTCTTCACCGCAAGAATCAGGAAATGACGACGAAGCCGGGCATTGTGATGATGAAAAAAAGTAGAAAAGATTGTATTCACTTCATTGGTACATGGCTGTGACTCTCATTCGAGTCTCAAGCGTTTCTGATTAACACGGGGGCCATGACGGCCTTAATTACCCCTTGCGGTCTTGTGATCATCGATGTCGTCTTGGGGAGCCTGTGGAAGTATTAGTGCTTTCGTCAGGTTCTGTCGTCGACGACCTCCTGCCCTTCGGTTTGTCTTCTCTTTGTCATTCTCTTTGTGTCAGCTCGGGGAATAAAAGGGGTGACGCTGTTTCGGAGAAGAGGGCAATTCTGTCGACATGGGGACGCCCGCCTGAACGCTTCTCACACTTGACAGGTCAATGTCCAGGCTTATCGTAAACACCTTTTCTGGCACGAGGCAAATCATCTTGTCATGGGAACGTACGCCTGAATGTCTATCACACTTGACAGGTCGATCATAACAATAGGTCCTTGTAACTGTTAGCCATTTTAAAAAAATATGTCAGTTTGTAAGCATATTTAGGTGGAGTTTTCTTGAGCGTTACACAAAGATAAATAGCTTTATCGGTATTAATAGTCATGCCAAATTCTGCGCACCGCTTGGAAGCATTAGCGAGATTAGAATTCAACTTAACCTGATCATGTACACCTGGTGGATAATGTGCGCCAAGTAGAGTAATAGGTGGCGATGTAGTATTTCATTTATGTGAAGGTCGTGTAATTGTCATTGGCCTGTTTACACTACGAACGTCGTGTCGCATAAGTTAGCTATAGTCGGACGAGTGCTGAAAATAGGCAGCCATAACGTGGACTAAGTGTGTTTTCGTCTTGGGAGAATCAGGTGACCCGTGATCTTGTGGGCCGTGCTGGGTTTTTAATCTGAAAATCTGCAGGTAAACGTTAGATTTCGCCTGTCATCGTGCATTGTTTTTCAAGTTACACTAATACGTACGTAGGGCCTGCTACATCCGGCCGGTAATTTCACAGGTTGTTCCTCACGTGCACGGATGATAAACGAACGCGAAACCTTTAGAGAGATGCCTTGAGCCATGTTAACCTATAATATAGTGTTCTGAAAACACCTACCTTATATAAATTTTACTAGCCAGTCTTACTGTAAGCTTTAGCGACTGTCGAGCAACGTCTAGCGAAAACTTAGCGACTGCGTTGTCTCAGTTTACGAACCCGCTCTAAAAAAAATTGGAGCCACTGCTACCTGGCATCCCTAATCATCTACGTGGATCATCATGGCGACGGTGAAAATTCACCTTGATATCTTGATTGGCCAGCACCTGTTCCTACGAAGCACTTCAACGCACGAACCGCTATGTATATGGGCCCTGACCTTTTTCTGTAAGGTCCCTTTAGACAACTATTGACGTGGGCCTGCACAGAGAACAGTTTGTATAGGTGGCCATGCATCGGTACTGACACGCGCTACAGCTGGGGCATCACAGGCCGTGGCCTTTAACCCCAGTGAACTCTATTTGCTCAGGAATATAAAAATCAGCACATTATTACCTCCGCAATGCGGCATGATAGAGCCATCGGAAACGCGGGTGAACTCCTTCAAGCCCCATTACGCCTTTTCGGCTTCCGTCGTGTGTACACTGCCCACTTTTCTTTTTCAATCCCCAGTCTTGATTGCGAATCTGCGTCTCAAGCAGACGTAGTTTCGCACTCAAGACTTGGGTCCATGTTCACACAGAGAAAGATGAGCATGCAGGAATCAACGTAAGGACACCGACGGAAAAAAAGAAAAGAGGTACAGCTCCCTGTGTGAACCCGATACGTGTAGTATCGGTGTTGCCGGAGGCGAGGTCGCATTCTTTATTGTGCACCCGACCCTGTGTGCCGGTTGCGTACCGGTCGCAAAAAAAAGGCGACGAGCGCGCGTGCGCGCCTGAGTAAACAGCGGAAGCCCGCCGAAGCAGCCCGCGCCGCTCTTGCGAAGTTTATTATGCATCCGGAAAGCCGAACGACCAATGGGAATGCGCCACTTTGGAATCGGGCGCGTAAACATGTCTCCCTCCCGTTCCGGCTGCCCTCGACTCGTCTTTCGTTTCTCTAGCTTTCTTTTTCTTTTTATTGCGTATGGGCTTAGCTCTGTTGTCGCGAACAGAGAAACGTCGCAGTAGCCATGTTTATGGAGGCCAGGTTCTGTAAAGAGCGCCCCTTCCTGTTTCGTTCTCAACTTTTTGCGGTTCGCATTTCCTCTTCAACCGAAAGAGATTTCATTCCGTTGAATTCGTCTGCAGCGTTTGCGCAGCAGGCGCTATAGCGATGAGCACGTTGAGGGACCTGTCAACAAGAATATGATCAAATAGCGAATTCCCGGTAACGGATCGACTTTCAGGCAGAAATATTGGGAACGGAGATAGATCTATCAGGAATGCAGCTTAATTCCTGGCTTGTTCTGGGCGCTAATGGGTCGGAGCACGTGCATCACCACGGTGTTGGTCTAAGATCTTTATAATGGCTTGTTAAAAATGAAAAATAACGGCGCACGACTTTCCTTAATGAGCAGTATGATCGTTAGTCTAAAGATAGATATTCCTTGAGCATTCACTTGAACCAAGAGAGGGAGAGAGACGAAAGGAAGGAGAACGGCAAGCGGGGCTTGCCAGAACTGAAGATCCGGTTAGGTATATGGGGAATAGGGGAGAGGGAAGTAGACGGATAAGAAAGTATAGAGAGAGAGACAAGGAGAACAAACACGCCTCACAGCCGATCACTATTACGCACACTATCACAGCGCAGAATCATGTACCACTCTATGGGCAGGTGCTAAGGCCTTTTGTGCAGGTTTCCTGTCCTTGAACATTGAATCAGTTTTTATTGATAAAGTGTTCTAGAAGAACCGTCAATTTCGCATAAATATGATGATTATAAGAAGAGAAAAAGACTTTTGAGGTTGCTTTCTTTCTTTTTTCACTCCGAAGCTCCGGGCCGGTAAGTCACTGTGACGTCGTGGATAGCATAGTATTTCATGGATAAATAGCAGCGCCTTTGTCAACCTCTGCTGCGATAGCTTATAATGTCAACAGTCCAAACTTTTCTGCATTCTTCACCAGCCAACGCAGCCGCGAGCGATCGTATTTGCATAGTGTGTAGGATACAGTCACACATAACTTGTGACACTTTTCTTGTTGTTGCTGCTGCTGCTGCCATTGACCGATCTCTGTGATTGAAACTTGTACCTTACTTTCTTGCGTTCCTACAATTACTGCTTGCTATCCGTCGTCATGGGTCCTTCAAGTGAATCAGAGTGTGGCAAGTTTTGCTATGTCTTTAAGGACGACGACCAATTTATGGAATGCTCTGAGTGTTCAGCCTATTATCACATTGGAACTGCATGCTCCGGAGTTTCTGAGAGCACGTACCGATCTAAAGGGGAAGACTATAGGAAGCCTTGGCGATGCTCGTCATCTCGTAGGGGCCAAGCAGAAGAGAGCTGGTCTGTGCCAAAGGAAACTGATGGCAAAATAGCCACGATGCTGGTCGAGATAAGCAGGAAACGATGAATTACTTCCCCGCAAGCAAACGGTAAAAGATATTGAGGAATCGGGGAGTCTGTTATCAACCGAGTATGACAAAATTCTTGAGACCGTTGCGAGCATGACAATCAACTAAAGACGCTCAAGAACAAAGTTCGCAAACGGGAGGAGCCAAACATGTGCGCAGGATTGCTTTCAGTGCGCTCCTCGGTAAATGAACTTGAGTACCCCAGCAGAAAGCTAAATATTGAGGTTCACGGTGTGAAACAAGACAACAACGCGTGTCTTATAGATGAAATGAATGTTATTGCATCAGAACTGCATCTTTCCCCTTTGACTGAACAAACTGTTACCTCGATTCACCGGCTTCAGACCAGAGGCGACATGCCTCCCGGTATTATCATACGCTTTTCGAACCAGTCCACTAGGGAACAATGGCTAAACAAAAAGAGGGTTTTGTCAGTCGCTCAGCATGGAATGTTTATTACGGAAAGCCTGACTGCGCCGAATCGAATACTCCTAAGATCTGCGAAAGAATGGGCGCGTGTAAATAATTTCCGCTTTGCATGGCACGGCGCTGGAAAAGTGTTTATAAGAAAGAGTGAGGGCGATCGCGCACACTTGATAAAGTCACCTGCAGATCTGGATAAGATCGCTTTTTGAGCTTAGGAGCGAAAGTAAGTTGTAGTCAAAATGATGATGTTGGGACACTCGAACAAAATGTTTTCGTCGGATCTTCATGATAATGTAAGCTCACAAAATGGTGGATCGATTGGCTGCACATATATATCAACTGCCAGTCGGTGAAAAATAAAAACGATGAACTTGACTTTTTTTTCAGCAGCCTAAACTTTCGTTTTCGTTTCATGCTTTATGAAACATGGTACAGTGATTGTACGGTCCCCTAGTGTCTGCCAAAGTACGAGTGCTTTACATGATCAAGAATGAATTTGCGTGGTGGCGGGGTTAGCCTAATTGTGTGTGATTCATTTAATGTGAACTGTGTTCAAGAATTTTCTTGTGCTAACGATGACTACGAGGTCTGTGTTACATGAGCGCACTGTTTATTCTGTTGTCTACAGACCACCGCGAGGCAATCTCCAAGGCTTTTTTTTCTTTTTCGAGAAATTCTTAATATACATTATTGAACTACAGTATAAATTGATTTGTGGTGGCGATTTCAATACAAACATGCTGGTTGACTTCAATATCACACGTACCCGCCGTGGTTGCTCAGTGGCTATGGTGTTGGGCTGCTGAGCACGAGGTCGCGGGATCGAATCCCGGCCATGGCAGCCGCATTTCGATGGAGGCGAAATGCGAAAACACCCGTGTACTTAGATTGACGTGCACGTTAAAGAACCCCAGGTGGTCAAAATTTCCGGAGTCCTCCACTACGGCGTGCCTCATAATCAGAAAGTGGTTTTGGCACGTAAAACCCCACAATCTCTTAATATCACACGTGATTTTGAATTGCTTTTAAAAACGTATGGGTGTTCCAATGTTGTCAATGCTCCTACCAGAATTACCTGGGATACGTCCACATGCCTTGGCTTGCTTATCACTAACTACGGATCAAACAGTGTTAAATTTGGCACTGTTTCATACAGCTTGAGTGATCACATGCCGGTATTCCTCACTGTCAAGCGGAAAGATAAAAGATCACCAGAACGAGTTTGCTTCTCGCAAATTATAACTGAAGAACGGCTAGTGCGTTTTCGCGATGACTTGCGTCACGTAGTCTGGGACAGTGTTGTTGCTGCTACAAGTGCTGATCGCGCTTACAGTGCTTTTGTGGAAACGTTCATATCTTATTATGATAAACATTTTCCTTCCTGTGCTAAAGCATCCGCACCATCTAGGATACGTAAACCCTGGGTAACTATTGAATTATTTAAAAAGATAAAAGAAAAGGCAATGTTATTCAATAAATTCATCACATCTCGGGATCCTGATGATTTAAGAGTGTTTAAATCATTTCGCAATGGCTTAACTAAGGAATTACGTGCTGCGAAAACTACATTTTATAAGCAATCCTTCGCGTCGTGCAGCCATGATAGCAATAAGATATGGCAGTGGCTTAATTCTTTGCATAAGAGTGCCCACTTCAGCGGCAGGGTTGCGTATAACTTCTGAGGGAGCGTACATATTTGACGCGAAGATGGCCGACTGTTTTAATGATTATTTCACTACTCCACCTAAATGCAATGTGAATGACAACGCATGCCGTTTCATTACAACGAACTGTGTGCATTCAATTCTTTTGCGTCTCACAAACGCTTCAGAAGTAATATTACTGTTCTCCGCACTAAATAATAGCAACTCCTGCGATCAAGCCTGTGAAATTTGTAATATATATAATCGCTCCAGTACTAGCCCATATTTATTATATCTGCATTTCTACCGGTGTGTTCCCGTATAAAATTCACATGGCAAAAGTAGTTGCACTGTTCGAGAAAGGTGACAAGACTGCCTTATCTAATTATGGACCTGTGTCTATTCTTCCTATCTTTTCGAAGTGTTTGGAAAAAAATATTTTTTGCAGAATATGAGACTTTCTTGACAAGCACAACTTGATAACTAAGCGTCAGTACGCTTTCCGGAAACACACGTCAACAGAGCTAGCTTTGCTTGAACAGAATGAACTAATTCTAAATAATTTTGAGGAACGCTTGCTAACATTGGGAGTATTTGTCGACTTTTCAAAAGCCTTCGATTCTATAAATCATGATCTCTTGCCTAGTGAGTTAAACCACTATGGTATACGCGACACTGCACTTGACTTGATTAGGTCGTATCTTGGTCACAAACAGCAGTTTGTACAAGTGAATAGCTTTAAATCTGATGTTCGGTCGGTTAAGGTAGGTGTACCCCGGGGCAGTATTTTAGGGCCCCTCCTCATTAATACCTTTATTAACCATTTAGTAAACATTGATGTTGATACGCGTTACGTAATCTATGCTGATGACACTACGTTATTCTTTTCATCGAACCGCTCTGCCGAATTGATTACAAGAGCTAATGCAGTTTTGAATGAACTGTACACATGGTCATTTGACAACGGTTTGACTATGATTTCGCAAAAAACTAAGGCGGTGTTATTTCGTGCTAAGAACACGCAAATTACTCTAGGGGAAGATTTGCTAATGAACAATTCTAAAGTTGAACTTGAGAATTCGGTAAAATCGCTAGGCGCATATTTTGATCATACTATGACCTCGCATAGCCATATAGATTTTCTTGCTAGTAAGCTTTCATAAATCACTGGAATTTTTTATTTCTTGAACTATTTTCCTCGCTCTATCAAATGCTTGATATATAATTCACTTTTTCTCTGCCATTTAAGCTATTGTTGTGTTGTCTGGGCTACCCCTTCTGAAACAAATATCAGCAGGCTGTACATACTGCAGAAGAAGGCTGTTCGCTGTTTGTAATGAACAATACGATTTCCCTTCAGCTTATTTATTTCATAAACTTAGAACACCGAACGTACAGGCCCATTTAAAGTATCATTTGTGCTTCCGTACAAAAATGAACAGGAAAAAAAACAGAAACTACATTATTTTTATGGCTAACTTGAAGCTACACGAAACTCCATACAGTACAAGAAAGCCAGAGTACTGGCACGTACCAAAATCGCGTACGAACTATGGATGACAAATTCTCTGCTCCGGGCTACCTCAGTTATTAAATGATCTTATTGTTAATAAAATTCATATTGCGACTTGTTCTCCTCCTGATATTCTTTATTTTTTTCTCTCATATGAGAGTTGTACAATGCCTATTTGCTTATCAAGTGCAGTGAGATTTTGTGCGTTTTTAGCTTACTTGCTCGCATCTTGCTTTTGTTGTTTTTTCTTTTCTTCTTTTTCTTCCTCGCCTGATTTGCGATGCGTGTGCATGTCATGTTATAGGGCTTGAATTTGTAAGTACTTGGGAAAACTGTATTTCCGCTCTGCTGCTCCTTCTTTCTTTTGTATTAAGGGTATTTGGGGCTGGTCAAGCTGCTACGAGCAGCTTGTTTCCCCACTTTACATCCGCAAGGCTGTATTTAGTGTTTGTGGAAATAAAGCATACATACATACATACATACATACATACATACATACATACATACATACATACATACATACATACATACATACATACATACATACATACATACATACATACATACATACATACATACATACTTAAACCACTTGGTTTTAAACTCTTAGAACCAAATTGAATTTACGTCTTAACGACCTGATAACGGGAGATAAGGCACGCCACAAGGGTGCTTTTGTTATCTCTTATTATTTTTATATATTTTTTTGCTTTCTTGCCTTGTCAGAGTGTGCAACCGTGGTAGCACGATTCAGCCCGCCCCACAATACGCAGCAGCAAAATGCCGTAATCACCGAGGCACCTCGGCGTGACGCGCCTACGTAAACTCTGTGTTGCATATTAAACTCTTTTGTGAGAGTACGCCGCCTACTCTGACGTGCGCATCCTGTAGTCACTGATCATGTACGTCCACTAGTTCCGACTTTAATCTGAGAATACTGATTTGAAATCGAGCCGTAAACTTTCCCTTGAAAGCTCTCTTGTTGTGTTGACAACAAGAACACCATTATTTGGAAAGAACTGCAAAACATGTAGGGAAATATGCTTCGTCTCGAGAGGCCAGCTCGAGGCTTCCATAAGAAAGAAATAATTGGCACTACTATTCTTTTCTGAGATTTATTGTGCGAACGATTCAAGGAGAAACGGCTGAACCCGGCTCTTAAAAACGGTAGGGTTGGCCACTATCTAAACTCTTCTCTGAGACGCAGTCATTAGTGCCCTCCATTTACGAAGGCATTCGAAAAGGAAAATTTTGATCGTTGATTGCATTGTTACCGTGCATTCGCGCTGCTTCGAGACAGTGGACGAATGATTTTCTGTAAATAACACGCATGACAAGGCATGTCGCGCGACAGTATCTCTTCCTTTCGTGGTTATGTATACGCTTTTCGAAGTAGCTTCTGAAGTAACAGTATCTTGAGAGACTCGAGTCTACGGGTTCAAGACACTTCCATCTCAACGTGCAAACGAAGACGAAGCATAACGCTCAAGCCGGAACAACAGGAACACCCCCCGAGAAGCACTAAGCAGCAGCCCCGCTTGAACAACCACAAAAACGGGCCCGAACAAGACTCACTCCTTGTGACAGAAGGACGCGACAACGCACAGAGCAAAGGGACAACATGCAAATATCGAGTGTGTACGGGCGAACAAGTCCCCTGCGCAGTCTTACGGTCGCTGAGCGGACAAACCATCCGAAAGAATGGCGGCGGGGACAAAGCAGCAGTCGAGTGAAAGAAACTAACAACGGTAAAAGGTCAGGAAAGGAGGAAAAAGGGGAGGGGGGTACGCAGTGTGAAGGGAGTTGAAACGCAAACCGTTTTGTCTGGTCTGGACATGACCTTACGAGAAAACGATGCTGTTTCCATCCGCTCGCTAATGAACGACGCCAGGATGCAGGCGGAAGATAACCTAGCCGCCCTGGTCTCGGGTCTGAGACGCGCTGGACCGATGCGCGCTAACAAAGGGGAGCGGCCGCACATGGAATTGCACAATGCGGAGTACGCTGTCGTTGTCGATCGTCAGAGGAGACAAGAATACGTCGGTGCTTAGTCTTCAGAAAATGGGCTTTGAGTATAAATTTATCCTTTAGATCTTTTTTTTTCGATGGTTGGCGAATGGCATTGTTAACAACGAGAAGTACGGCCCAAGCGAGTGTAACGGCATTCAGATAAAAAGTGTCGTTGCATGTATAGTCATAACCCTGTCAAATCAAGACTGACTCTATGAACAAATCCGCACTCAGAACTACCTGACGTAACCGGCGGGTGATCAAGCACAAGTTTTCAGAGACATTGTTGCAGTTCTTGCACGATGAGTATAGCAGCCTGTTCCTATATGATGTTTTTTTTTACTTGCTTTTATTTTCTCATAAGGCCTCGCGGAATGTCATCCGTGTTATATAAAAAAACACGAATATAAAGGGCACTCATTTGTAGATATTTAGTACTGATGTAAAATTTAGAACAAACAACCACCATGATTCATTTTACGCGACCGCTCATTCATTCAGCACGCTGCCTCGTCTCTTTCACCCGTCCCGTCCTCTATGCTAACCCGCTGTCGTGAACGTAAACCAAGTCCAGCTTGGAACTCTTGTGCAAGTCATTGCTATATAGGTGCCTTACTTCAATGCATAGACCTGCGAGAATATACTATACAAAACACTCCACAGAACACAATAGCTTTCGTGTCGGCGCCAATGAATTAAGACACAATACGACATAAGCTAGTAAAAGATTATATTCATTATAGAAGCAGTGATATGACTAACGTGTCTAAATTCGATCTACGATATGCAGCTACAAGGTAATCAAATGTACAGTCTTGTGTGCTGTCTGCTGAAAAACAAAAGTACGCTGTGTGTTCCTTAACTATGGACCTCCCAGGGGGTCCACAACCTGGAAGAGTATCCTCGGTGTCAATACTGCTCGCAAATGCCGTTTGTGCTATGAACTGGTTTTATCTTTGATCAAATAAGTTATAAGGTGCGTTATCGAAAAAAAAAAAGGAGAGTGCCAGTGATACCACGAAACGTATGAAGCCCTGCGCCATACAGATGCTCAGACAACGTCTTTGCGAACCAGCTAGGGCCCGCATTCACAAAAAAAAAAAAAAATGCTTTACGTTCCATTAACCCGTTATACGTTCATCTTACGCTATCGTTTATCGCAAGAGTAAATTCCAGGCAATAGCGAAGCTATACACATATCATTAGCAAAGGCGGTCGGCCAATGGGAACCATCGCTTACGACCGAAAAGCGTTGCGAATTCTGCCGCAGATGGAATCAAGAATTCAACGGAAACTCGTCTGGTCGGGATTGCTCATAGTCAAGGGTAAAACAGACGCTGACCAAAAACATTAAAAGAAAAGAAATCAAGACGTTTCGGCACCCATACGGGGGCCTTGTTGTATGACCCAACGGCTGTAGTAGTTTGGATCACCAGGATTTGGTGAGTCTTTAGAAGCGCTGAGATGCATGGAGTGCATCTCAGCGTACAGCCGACGTGTGTGCGGAGCGCATGCGGTAGTCATACAGTAAAACACCCCGGCACAGTCCGCTTGCACTTGTGTTTACCCGAATACCGGACACGCTAAAACTCTCCGTTGGGGCAGTAATCCTGCGGCGTGAAGTGATGGCCACAAACGTGTAGATGCTGGCTCCGGTCGGATACCGACAGTCCGATGCGCTGCAGCCACTCCACTCGCATGTTGCCTTGCAGGCAAACACGATGCCGCAGCTTTACATGTCACCGATCGCTAGATTTACAGCCCACAACGTAGCAAGGGCGATCCATGGCGCTCGCGAAACGAAAGCTCGAGACCAGCACTGAGTGCGCACCTCGCGTCAAGCGGAGAAACGTTGTAACACAAGCAGACGACGCTTGCTGTGCGCCGGAAGTGCTTGAGTGTAGTGATAAATTGTCGTTTCGTATTCTCTTTCTGTTACTTTTTTATAGAAACAAATTATCCAACCTTCCAATTATTACGAACAACATTTGTTTACCATAAGGTCCGAAAAATTATCTATGATGCGACCTTGTTAGCAAATCGGATAGCTCGCCCAACTGACGTCAATTGGGCTAACTACATCAATTTTGAGGGGGCGGCTGAAAACACAGGGGAGTGGCGCCGCTGCGATTCGTAGCGATGCACATTTTTAAAACATTATAATAAATTACACGTTTTACGCGGAGCGCTTAAATGCGCCACTTAATGATAAGAAAGAACTACCCTAACATCTCAGTACGTTTATGAAAAATCGCCAAGCGGTTTCAGGGTCCCTTTAAGACGAAAGTGGTGAAACATTACTTAAGACACGGAAAACCCCGTTCTAGTGCGCAAAACAATGAAGGAAGAAAGAAAACGACAGGCGTACTGTCGCCTTCTTGCTCCTGTCCTTTGTTCCTCCTGTCGCATTCTTTCTCCTGTCCTATTTTCGTCCTGCAACTTTCTTCATTCCTCGAAAGCTTAGCGCACTAAATTGGGTTTTTCTTTGTCTCAAGTAATTATAGGACCAAGTCGATGGAGCATTTTTGTCAGCTTTCTGCCTGAAACGTCTCGCGCCATTTTCTCGAACTAGAAGAACTACCGGACTGGAAGCTGATTTCTTGTGCAGTCTGTTATTCATTCTGCAGATTTTAAGTTTCGCCAAATGCTGTCTCGGGTGAGCTGGCTCCCAACGAGAAAGCAAACGTCATAGCGCCATATACGATGACAAAGACACTGACCTGTGCTGTGTGTCCTCTTTGTCCTCGTCTTTTTGCACAGTAATGTTTTCCTTCTTCATTTAATGGCGCTGCTGAAAAGCTGCAGCTTCGGTTGAAACGCCTTTCTTTTGCTATTTAACTACAGGTTAAACGCCTAAATTCATGCTCTCAATTAACACTCGCTCAACTGATCTGAATAAACTTTGTTTCATTTACAAGAAAACTGAATTCTAGAAACCGTAGATGGCAAAATTTAGATTTAGTGAGTGAATGTTCTTGCGAAGATTGCTGGAAATCGCTACGTTAGAAAGATATTAAAGCACGATGTTTACAAATCCACAAATCTTCCGAAAAAACATGTAGAGAGGTTCTTTAAACTGCGTCTCTTAGAAAATCCGAGACGGTGAAAGATGATACTATCGGTTTATAGCTTCCATGAAAGTTTTGCAATATTTACGACGGTTCTTGCAAGAGCCGTACTCACAAGTTCAAGTTATACTTGAAAGTGGGTTATAATGCATCAATGCTCTCCGCCTTAATACTCCTCAAGAAATGAAGTTTAAAGTATTGCAATATCATTTCTAGTGCTCTGTTATAAGGTTATAAACTTAAGGCTGAAATCCCTTGTCATTTTCAGATTTTTTAAAATTATTCAACAGCTTTTTTTTTTTAATTGCCTGGACACCGCTGTACATACCGCTACTGGCATGAGCACTGTGGGCTCGTGCGCTATAAGCACAGTAGAGTTTTTGTTGAGCGGCTGTGTGTAGGCATACTAGCCGAAGTGGGACAGACTTTAAACGTCAAGCTAACAATATCTAATATTTAACTGGGCGCCGACAAACACCGATGGTTTCCTTCTCGCCGTCGTCTCGTGCACTACTGAGGTGGGCCACTTGCAACGCCACCGGCGATCGTCATCAAGCAAACGTTCTGAGACGCCTGGTAGCTGCCAGGGAGCTGTTTCTTCTGACCAGCAGCAGTTGTCTTGCGTGCTGCTTCGTACCAACATGTTGCACCGACGTATAGTTAGAACACCGTCCCTGTTCGTATCATTCGTATTCGTATCACTATAATTGTTTCGCGTATAGGCCACAACTTCCTTCTTTTTTTATTAATCGCAAGAAAAAGCTGTTGCGTGGTTCGTTTGCCCAGCAAAAAGAAAGGCCATGCAAGTGGTGAGGACTTGGTGGGAACAATAATGACTCAGTTCGCTTCAACCTATCAGCCAGCATCTTCTTCCTCAGCTTCATGCATGTTAACAACCATTCACATTCGGCCACAAGTTGTCATACAAAACACTTTCTTGGCAGTTCTGTGAGTGAAGCAACAAGGACTAACGCTATTGTACGTCATCATGCATCGTAACAGCAGTTGCTGCTTCTGTGCGACAACATAAACGACAATACGCGCTTCGTAGAAAATCTTAACTGGTTCCGGATAAGTAAGGGCGCTTAGGATTTTGCTCGACAGTGTCTTCACACGCTTCCTCGGGCTGGCCTGAGACTTTAGCACAAGCACAAGAGTAAGCAGCGTAAAAAATACATTTTTTGTGTTGTTTTGTGCGCATCACCTGTTTTGTGTAAAACAAGACTCGCAAGTCATTGTATCAGCGCCGATTAAGCTCACTATACTGCGACCTTATATGATGCATATTACACCGAGTGGCACATATAAGCTAACCACAGCGACTTGTCTATGCTTAAAGGTGAAGTCCGGTAAGGTTAAGCCTACAAAAGAAAGACACACACGTGCAGACACGTCAAGCCCTGAAAATCATCTTTCTGAGTTTTCATACTGGGACACGTTCCATCCAATCTCATGAAGACTACCTTGCCCTTAGTATTCGTGGTATGTGAAGTGCCAAGCTGTTTTTCGTGAGCAGCATGACGCAGCTTTATTCTCTTTTTTGAACTGTCGCCGAATCGGGAACATCGCAAAGAGACGTGGACAGAGTGAAATGCGGACAGCACGCATTTACTGGTTGCAAACACTGGACGTACTTTGCTCAGAATCGCAATAAATAAATGCCGGGCACTGAAACGTTCTTCGCTAACCCTGCCAAGTGACTGTAATTGTAGTAAGAAGTGAAATAAGGTAACCAGGACAAACATGTGTTGACACGACATAGTTGCTGAAAAACAAAACGAAAAACCTCGCATCTGCATTAAAAATACCTGTACGATAAGTGAGGAAGTCCACTATTAGTTTTAAAATATTTGCTGCTCAGGCTTGTAACAAGAATAAAACAGTTGGGGGGGGGGGGGGGGGGGTATTCTTTAAGTGTGCACTTAGTGGACATGGTCATTTCGTCTGCTGTTGAAGTGCTGATTGGCTGGGGCCCCTGTCTCCTCCTCACGCGTAACTCAGCCCAACCAATGAGAACTTCCTCAGCAGGAGAAATGACCATGTCCACTAGGTCGACACTTCCAGAGTATTCCCCCCCCCCCCCATCACCCAAGTGTCTAGACTGAAAGCTTCCTTTATATTTCACTGTCCTTCCTACTTTTTCGCTGTACATTCGCTATTTCTCACTGTATTCCTTTTGACATGGAAGGACAAACGACTCGCACCTTATAGCAACCTATGAAAGACAAGGCGGTGCAGACATGATGTCAGCAATTTATGAACCTACATGCATGCATGGCGACGGCACCGCACTGCTAAGGTCGAGGTTAAGGGTTCAGTTCTGGCATTATCGACGACATCTCGATGGGGGGTTGGGGGGGGGGGGGCGAATTGCAAAAGCGCTCGTGTACATGTTAGATTTAGGTGCACGTTAAAAAACCCTAGGTTGTAAATATAATCCCAAGTCTTCCCCTACCGCGTGCCACATAACCAAATTGTAATACTAGTGCGTTAAAAAAGAACAGATTTTTTTATTTATTCTTATTTAAGTCAATATATGCAGCAGCACAAGGTTATTAATGTGTACAGCCTCGGTAGGAGGAACTCTATGTGTAGAGCATTGTTTTCCAAGAGAGAGAGACTGGAATTTATCAAAAGTTAGTTTAGTTTGCTGGACAAGGACACATGATGTCACAGTCCGTATTTCTCTCGATGAAGCGCCTCAGTTCCCTCACAGTTCGAAACCGGTAGGTCTGACATTCGCGAAAACCAGCTAGAAGTTCAACTGCTACACGAGTCACGAGTTATAATGGCTTGCTTTTGTTTTCTTCTTTGTATACTAAGCTATGCTATTTGGCAACTATAGCCATTAGGAACGCTATATCGCCCATGTACTAATAAATGAAATGTGACGCGATGATACGGCAAGCATTTCGCTGAGCTGACCCGCTCCGCCGTCGCCTCGTTTTTCGGTGGGTCAAAGCGTCGGGCCCCCGCCCTGGGAGTCCCAGCTATCGCCCATCACGCCAGGACATCCTCTTCGTTGCACCGTCGTGACCGTACACCCCTGTTTTGTCCGGCGCTCGTTGCGATTCTAATTTATTCCCTGGGGCCGGCTTCAGCCTGCTTGTTCACCGAGCCGCTCCCCGGCAAAACACACTCCTTTCTGTTGTTCTCATTTCATTCTTCTCTTACTCTTTCTGACCATTTAAAGTTCTTTTTTTTTAAGGAGTCGGGATTGTTGTCGACCCGGACCCCACATCCTTTTTCCCTCCCCGTGTTTCCTCAGAGACCCTACTGCTGCCCTCTCCTCGAGTCATTCATTCCTCTCTCGTTAATTCCAGTTCACTTTGCGTTTGTTTCCTTTCTCATTCTTTTTTTATTGTGTTTGTTGCGCGTGGTCCTCTTTTGTCGTTGTGTTAGCCGCACTCTTAACGCTTTTTTTTTTCCTTGTCCAGTGAGACCGTACGTGCCACCGTCGATGCTTTCCCTGTTTGCTGTTCTTAGCGGTCGTCTTTGTCTTCTCGAGTTCGGTGCGAAGTATTCGAGGCTTTCGTTTCGGTTTGTACTTGTTCTGGGTTTTCTCGTCGTTGCTTAGTTCAAATGGGCCCTCGACGACATTTGCATCCAGCGTATACACACGGGAAGGGGGCCCCAGCCGCTCCTTTTGTTTTCGAAATGTTGCCAGTGCCTGCTGCACGCCTCTGTTTTTCGTTTTTGTGTCTTCATCTGAACGTGTATTTTCTTTTCGCTTCTTTAATTTCTGGAGTTCTCAGCCGGAGCTTGTTTGTTTTCTTTAGAATTTTCGCATGTGCCGAGGGCAAAGAAGTTCTACGCACCCCGTGGGGCCACTGGCGACTCGCATGGGGGAGGGCCTCGGATATGGGGCGACTTAACAACGAAAGCTAAGAACCTCCAGTTCCAAGAAGACATCCGTTTCCCTTCCGACGTCTGGAATTGTTCCTCGTTTGCGAAGAGGCAGGAGGAAAATGCCGGCCTTAATGAGAAAAGGAGGGTCGCTGCCGCGGCTTATGCCTGGGTCCGTACATATGAGAGCATCGTATGCGTGTTACACGTTCTTGCATTAAAGCTTGATGCAAGATTCGCAGTATACCATCGTTACCCGGTTCCACGTGGTGCGTGGTTAGGCGGGAGGCCGTTACTGCTTATAATGCAGTGGCAGACTCTTCCGAGCACCGAATCTTTCCTTTGATGGCATGTCCCTACTCGCCCGTGTGTCATGGGTCGGTGAAATTTATCATTGTTAGATGTCACAAACAATTTGCGCACTTTATTTATGCTGTTGCGTTAATGAAAGAAGTTTGAATGGTCAAAATCAAACCCACGCCATTCACCATACAGCTTACTTCCAAATCTGCAGCATGTTTCTTACGGAGGGATAGGACCTACCAAAAGATCGAGGGATTGATCATGCAGCGAAGAAATCGATCAGTAACTCGATCCGGAAAGAATCGTGTGCGCTCTTGGGAATAGTTTTCTTTTTCGCTTTCTTTTTCACTCTTTTTTTCTTTGTTTCATTTAAATTGAAATGTGTAGTCTATGAAACGAACATTATTGGACAGTCTGCCCTTTAATCAATTTTACTTCACATAAGGGTTATTTACACAGGTGCTTCCGCTCTATGCTATCTAGTTAACATCGAGCGAAATTGTTATTGTTTCATGTTCAGTACGGCTGTTTTCATTACCATTCCTTTCTTTTTAATATTGCATTCATTTCTTTTTCTTCGTTACATACACGTTGGGTACTTTACGACGGCGTATCTCTGAGACAACTCGCATGCTGGGGGCTTTCATCAAAGGAGAAGTGTTATAACATTCTTGCGAGAGAAACGATCTTTATTATGATGGTATTTGATGGTATTAAAGCCTCAGTTTTATTTGGCTCTTCTCCTTTTATTGCGGTTTCTATGTTCCTGGTCGTTTATGGCCACTTCGTGACACTAGATGCGACTAGTTGCCCTTACAAATAAATGAAACAAATAAATAAAAATGTCTTATAGTCCGTCTCGAGCCCCGGCGCCCCGGCACAGAGGCTGGATACATTAACCATTAGACCACTGACGGCGGAGGAGGAGTAATAAACTTTATTGCCCTTTGTAGGCCAAAGTTCGGACCAGCAACTCTGGACGCATGCCCAAGCAAAGGCAGAATAAACTCGTGCAAGGCAGCGTTTGAGTCGCTTGGCACGCTATAGGCGCATCGCATGGCAACATTTTCCTTATAAATAGAGAGCGTCCATATTCTATACTCTATCGCCGTAGTCCCTTGCAGTACTCTGGAAGCTTCAAGACTGCTCAACCGATGCAAAGCGCGAAAGCCCCTCAATGTGCCTTTAAACGCGCAGCATCGTCTGCTCGGCGTCTGCTAGCCGTGCATACTTCCCGGTGCGTTGATGTAACAAATGTTTTGGCGCTGCAACCCACAAGCCTCGTTTAAATGAACGCAACAGTAGGGCTTCGTTTCATGCGTAACCTTTCTCAGCAGTTCCTTGTGGCCTCCTTAGTCAACAGGTAGGAGGCGAACGGCCTTCTAAATGTCTTCGCACACGCGTATCATCAGCTAGTCGTCTCAGTGGGGCTTTGCTCGCCACCGTTGTCACGTAGCGTATACTAGAGCGGAGTGAAGTAGATTATTGACGCAAGCTTTCAGAGCGTCCCGTATTGTCAACGCATCACCAGCGCCAATGTTGTGGCGCCATCTGTTAAATTTAAACCAAACCACTTTTTGTGGCTCGGCGCTGCACAGCTGATCTCAATGCCCATATGCGTAATGCTTTCCCTTCACAGTGTAATGATACTTAGGCGACGGCTGATTTGCTGGTTATTTCTTGCTTTCAGGGCTGAGAGATAGTCAAAAACGCGAATTCGGATCGAAGCGGGTGAACTAGGCTGTCTAGGCGCTTCCATGTTGTTACGTAATCATGGTAACCGGCGGTAACCTAAATTACGGTATACGACTTTTATGTGCAGGGGGCCTAAGCTATCGCCTTAGCGTATATGTTCCAAGAAACCCTTAACCTGTCTATTCCCTCCAATAATTTGACAGTTGCGTCAAGCGCAAGTATGTTGGCTGTGTTCAGCCGTATTTTCGGTATTGATGCAGGTTACTTACGAGCTAGAATATAGCTAGGTAACGATGAAGCAAAAAGTTGCAAGACGTGTTCGTTCCCGAAATTTGTTGCCTGTCTGTCATCGTACTCTTGAACTGTAGCACGTTTCTGCAAGTTGAAGCACGTCGTGTCTTGTGATGAACACGTTGTAATATTGAACTAAAGGTGCCACTTTCTCTGCAAGGACCATGATGGTTGCTGAGGTGCACGTTCATCATAGAAATCTGCAGTGTTTCTGTTGCTGTATAATGCACCAGCTATCGCTTACAGAGCTATCAATCCAAGATTGGTTCCGTCAGTAGTTTTTATTGCATTAACATCATGAGGGTCACAGTGGAAAAAAAAGTTCACCCACGATTACGGTACTCACTAAGGCGAAGTTTGAGCGCAGCTCTATGCGTGTTTTCATTTCGTGGTATGTTCAGGCAAATAATTTGATAGAGACAAGTAGCATGGTCGGCTATCGCCGATAATCTGATCTGCGGGTCAAGCGCGTCGGCTTTCATGCATGACTCGTATCAGGTTCTAGTGGAATCGCTGGGGCCGCTTGGCTTCCAGAAAATACTACACAATTCGCGTTGCGCATTCATTCAGATTACACAACACTTGCAACCCTCTCAACAGAAACAAGCGCGAACGAGACCGAACCAAGCAAACTAAACAAGCGCGAACGAGAGCTGACGCGTGCAGTCGAGAGTACGAAAGGAGCGCTCCGGCTGAGACAGATACGAGTAGGCATCGAGCGGTCGGGCGACTCCGCATGAAACCCAGTCCTCGCGCGCATGTTACATGGAGGGCCGCTCTCATTAGTCTCCGCCGTTCGCGGCTCCCTTCTTTCATCTGCCGCTGCGCGTTCACTCTTTCATTCTTCGCCGCCGTGCTCGTTCGCTCGCTTACGCCGCCACCGCCGCTTGCCGCAGCAACAGGCATTAAGAGCTGCGCTCTTAAAAGTGTAGGTGTACATGTGAGGTGGTAGGAAGCCGGTCGCGCGGTAGAGATAGTGAATGGATGGAAAAGATGGAAAACAACACGGATGTATATAACGCTATTTAAAATCAGAGAGACAGAGAGAGGGAGAGAGTGATTGTGAAGCTGGAGAGGCGCTATTTTCTGCCATCCTTCAGGGAGCATGGCTTGGGGGCTTCAAAGAGGTGCGACGTAAGGCTAGCGCATTTCTCTCGCATTTTCCGCTACATATCCACTGATTGTATTTTATTGCGACATCAATTATATGGACACTCCAGGGGCATTTCTGCCTTCCGCGTCGCCGTGAGGTTCCGCATGGTGAGCTGGTCAATCTCGCGTGCGCGAGCGAGGAACGCGGCCCGGATGCGTGCCCTCTCCGGTCGCGCGCGAGGCAGTAGGGGTCAGGCAAGAGTGGAGGGGCGTTCTTCACCGGCGGCTGCTAGGGTGCCTCGATCTCCTCCTCGCCCGCCGCTCTGTACAGAGTGGAGACAACTGCGGCTTCTACTATGACGTTGGCTACGCAAATCGTGGACGCCGTAGTAGACGCCTCTAGCGGACGCGGTAAGGACGTGTTGCCGGCGCTCGTGTGTCTTGAAAGCGATCTGCGACGTGGCCAAACTTGCGCGTCCGCGCGGGCCTCATATTAAAAGCGATCTGCGATGTTTGCAGAGTGCGCGTAGTGCCGGTAGCTTCGTATGCGCTGTGCTTTCGACGTTTGGTTCGAGTTGAAGCGAGATATGCATGAAGGCCAATTCGCTTGCTGCGGCCGCGATTCCTGACTCCAGAATTTCGACATTGAGTTTCTGCGCTAATCGAGCGAGGTGTGTTCATGTTTACCTGTGCGCGGGTGACACCGTGCTGTTTAATTTAGTTAAAACACATTGCCGGGCTAGTGTTTAGAAAAAGTTTATTTCAACAAGATACGATACGAAATCACGGCACAATTACACCAGGACGATAACACATACAAACTATGAATTTTGCATACACAACACGTTTTGAAAGTAGTGTCCGAGTCCTCACTCACAAACACATAACTACATAGACCAACGGAAGCGCCCAGTTACACATAAACTAATTGTCCCATGTATAAAATGATGTTCAATATATATGCAGTGTACACAATGGTTATGTACAATGATGATGTGACAAAGACGCTTTACATAATTTTGTAGGGATGTTATGAGATCTGTATATACAGAAATTATCATGTATGCGAGAGCACGCACACAGAGAAAGCGATGCGCGGGCTGGTCGAAAATTAATCCATACGCGTCCATCAGCCACCGACAGGAAACGTCATGACCACTGTCGAAGGTACTCCTCTTCCCCGAGGAAGAAGAACTCCTCTGACAGAAACGACAGTAGCTCAGAGTACAGCCTCTCCAGAAGTGGAAACAGAGCGCGGCGACGATGCCCCGCAGCAACTGGCTTGCACCGGTTTCACCATAGACAAAAGGCCATCGCAACAATTAAAGGTCGCGCGAAGCGACCACATGAGCAGCGACCAGATCTAATAAAGCGGTTGACTGTAAGGCCACGGAAACCATCATGCACGACCCTCCAAAATGCCCTGGCAACGACGCACTGCAGCAGCACATGTTTGTTGGATGATTGTAGGGGGCCATTAGGACACAGCGAAGATGGGACTATGCCCCACCGCTCTAGGCTGTCACGCGTTGGGAGCACTTGCCACCCTAGACGCCACGTGAAGTCGCATAGGTGGTCAGGCAGAAATGATGCCAGTTGGTTCGAATCCATGATAGAATGTGTAAGCGCGACTGAACAAGCACGTAGAAAGAACCAGACACACAGAGATAGAGACAGCGCTGTCTCTGTGTGGCTGTTTTTTTCTACGTCCTCGCTGAGTCACGCGTACACATTCTATCATTGTTAATTTAGTTAGTAAGCGAATGTTTACAAGCTTATAGAGCCGATAAAACTACTATCCTTACTTCATGCACCTATCTACTATATGCTATCGCAATCGGTGCTCCGCCTTTCGGGCAGAACTGCGATTTTTTTTCTCTGCAATACTGAACGCCCCTCGGCGTAGAGCCGCCGTTTGGGGTATCTATAACAACCAACGTTCAACAACGCAGTTACAGATATATATCATCTTGCATTTGTTAATGTTCGATTAATTAAAGCATATAATGGGGAGTGCAATGATCTTTATCTAAGCGATTTGTGTCGCTGTTTCCAATGATACTAATTAGATATGTTAATAAAACCTTTAAACTAACCAGAGCAAGCATGGAAGCTTTTCAGAACAGCATATGTTAGCTGCTTCGGCATCGTTCCGATTTATTGACTGTTTCAGGGTGAATTCTGGCTCTCGAGGATTTCATACATTACTTAGTGGTCTGCCTCAGGTTTCACCTGAGGTAGCTGACCGTCTTTGTGCACGACCATCAGCCGAGGAAGTGAAGGCAGCATTATCTTCCATGAAGCGTGGCTCGGCCCCAGGGCCGGACGCGTTACCCGTTGAGTTTTATCTAACGTTCTGGGAAGATATTGGTGCCACTTTCGTATCTGTCATCAGCCAATGCTTTGAGAACTTTGATTTCCCGCTTAGTTTTCGGGACGGTCGCATTGTGCTAATACCTAAGCACGATCCGTCATCAGTTCGCCCAGAGGAATGGAGGCCAATCACGCTTCTCAACGTTGACTACAAAACCTTCACAGCTGTTCTCACCCGGCGCTTGAGAAGCCTGATGCCTTCCCTAATAGGACACCATCAGGCATGCTCAGTCCCTGGCAGAGAGATACACAGTCTTTCGTTCGTTACGCGTGACATAATGACATACACTCTGGCCAGGTCGGCACGCGGTCTCTTAGTTTCACTAGATCAAGAAAAGGCATTCGATCGCCTTGAACATAACTACATTTTTAATGTACTGACCTCGTTCGGCTTCTCGTCAAATTTTGTTGAACTTATCAGGAATACCTATTCTAATATCCGAAGTACATTGTTCCTGGATGGTCGAGAAAGTGCACCGTTTCCCGTTACTCGTGGCGTTCGTCAAGGGTGCCCTCTATCCCCAGTACTCTTTGTGCTCAGCCTTGAACCATTTCTGCGCTCAATAGTGAGAGACCCTTACGTATGCGGTCTCCCACTGCCTGGTAGCGGTGTTGTGAAGGTGACAGCCTTCGCCGATGACATCACATTATATCTCAGGAATGAACATAGCTTAACTCGTAGCCTTCGAATTTTCACTGAGTACGGAAGTACTTCAGGTGCTGCGCTAAACTTTTCAAAATGTCACTATTTGTTCATTGGTTCACCACAGACACGCCTAAGTCCCCTTTTCCGTCTTCAAAAGAGCAATTCTCTTCACATTTTAGGCCTTGACTACACCTCTAATGGTATATCAGACTCTGTGTGGCTCTCAATTCTTGAAGATGTAAGGCGAAATATTGAAGATGTTCAAGGGTATGATTTACCCCTATCAGAAAGAAGGTACTTAGCGCAGTCTGTATTTTGCGGCCGAGTGTGGTACGTTTGTCACGTCGTACAGCCACCATTACGGGTTGCTAGGTCCTTGCAGTCCCTTCTTGGTGCCTTCTTCTGGTCGGGCCGTAGAGAACTAGTCTGTCGCGCGGCGCTTGGGCAACCACGCTCTCGCGGTGGGTTCGCCTTCCCATCCGTGTCTGTCCGCTGCCGGCTGCTTGCTCTGCGATTTCTGCTCCGTCTGTTACAGCATGATCAGTGTCCAGCGCGTGAACTCGCTTGCTATTTCCTTGGTACGAAAATTCGCTACATGTTACCGGGCGTACACTTAAATCACGGACCACAAGTGTTAAACGCACCTACATTTTACTGTACGGCCGTGGCATTTTATCGCCACATACAACAGGTATGTCCCGATGTAGACGTTCTCCAAAACCGTGTAGTAGATACTATGTCAGCCTTACTGCTTCCTCTAGTTCCCCCAGCGCGCCTCGCACGTTCAAATAATGTGTCGTGGGATGCGATAACGGCGTCATTTTTGCCTGGCCACCTACGCGACTTCATGTGGCGTCTAGGGTGGCAAGTGCTTCCAACTCGGGACAGGCTTGAGCGGTGGGGCGTTGTCCCATCTTCGCAGTGTCCCAATTGCCCCCTTCAAGAATCCAATAAACATGTACTGCTGCAATGCGTCGTTGCCAGGATATTTTGGAGGGCCGTACATACTGGATTTCGTGGCCTTGGAGTTAACCGCTTTGTTACATCTGGTCGCTGCTCACGTGGCCGCTTCGCGAGACTTTAATTGCTGCGGGGGCCTTCTGTCTATGGCGTAACCGGTGCGAGGCAGTTACCATGGGACGTCGTCACCGCGCTCTGTTTCCACTTATGGGGAGGCTCTACTCTGAGCTACTGTCGTTTCTGTCGGAGGAGTTGTTCTTCCTTGGAGAAGAAGAGTTCCTTCGACAGTGGTCTTGTCGTTTCCTGTCGGTGGCTGATGGACGCGTATGGCTGAATTTTCGTCCAGTCTGGTTCTTGTAGCCAGACCATCAGAAGTATTCATATAATGCACATAGGATGCAGGTGCCCGTGATTTCTGTGTGTGTGTCCTCTCGTATACATGATCATTTTTGTATATACACATCTCGTGCACATCACTTCAAAATTGCGTAAAGTGTTCTATCACATCATCATTGTACATAACCATTGTCTACACTGTATATATTGAAAATCATTTTGTACATGTGGCATTTAGTTTATGTGTAACTGTGCCTTTCCGTGGGTATACGTGTTTATATGTTGGTGCGTGAGGACTCGGACATTACTTACGTTGAAAGCGTGCTGTGTTTCGTTTCTTACATGTTATCGTCCGGGTGGAATTGTGCCGTGATTATGACTCGGTGTTCGTATCGTCTCTTGTCGAAATAAACTTTTTCTAAACACAGAAGAAGGAGTGTTTCATGCTGACTATTCTGCGTGTTTCACGTCAGGGGCGTCCACCTTTCACGCCATGACACCTACAGTTCAGTGGACTGAGGTCTGTTGCGTTCAGTACATGGGAGGCTTCAACTTCCAAGTCGCCGTCAAGAGCATGGCTTCCATGGCTCTAATCGTCGGTGCTGGCTGCCTTGTCATCGGTGGCGAGCGTTGTCCTGTCGTTCCCGTCGGTCCGCAGGTCACCAACGTAACCAGCCTCTACTTGCCGTCCTTCGTTCCTAACGAAGCCCTCGTCCGGGCACTGTCACCATACGGTAAGGTTCTGTCTGTCAACGCTGATGTTATGGCGTTGTTCACGGGCACCCGCTTCGTTCGGATGGAAATGAGCACCACAACCCCTGTCCCCAATTATCTGCAAGTACGTGGTCATCGTGTGACGTTTGACTACCGTGCCTTTGTCACGACTCAGAGTCGATGCGTTAGCTCCTCCTGAGTTGTGGCATAAGGGGGTGGAGTCTATTGCCTGGCTTTCGCCAATTGCCCTCGTGAACTAGACAAAGGCCTGATGAAATCAAGCAAAGGGCACTAATTTAATGCGATTTCTCAGGAACAAAACAAAGTGGCGTTATTAAGCAGTGGATGCGAATATGTTAGACAGAAAAAATATGAAAGTGACAGTTCCAAAGAACAGCTGTAACAATGTTGAACAATTACTATGTGCAATCGCAACGCGAACAAGCAACATCAGTTCAAACTACATTCCTAAACAGTAATCGGGAAAGCAAACATTTAGAGTCCACAGTCCACAGAGTCAAAGGTGACATACAGTCAACCGGGCGAGCCGACAGTCCGTCCCAACCGATGCGGCCCAGAAGTGACCCTCGAAGTCGACGCCTCGACGTCGGCGGCTGGCTTCCACGGCGGCTGGCGGTGTTCGGTGTCGGGGCGTGATGTCGGCAACTTATTTGCCCGGAAGTTGCTCGGCGTTCGTTTATCGTCCCCGGAGCAGATTGGTGAAATCTCGGATCGGTCCGCTTTTATAAACCTCTCGAGGCGTCGGCGTTCACTTCTTGCCGTCTAGACATGGATCACACACGCGCACACTGGATCTCGCCGTAGTTCAGACTCCACTGGCGGTCACCTTCACCGGCAGTCAGTTTAATAGCAACCAAGACCACAGCCACGGATGCACCCAGCTTCGCGTAGCCCGGGTGTGTAGCCGCCATGGTTTCGATCCTACCAGCGGTCACCTTCTCCGGCGAGCAATTTAATCACACACAAAAGAGTAGTCACGAGCACACATAGCTCAACGTGCTCTGGATGTACTCAAGATCACGTTCCCCATTGTTTGCGAAATGGTGCGGTACGTAGGCTTGCGGCCCACTCTTAAAGAAGCGAGGCTTAATAGGCGTGTATACATAGGATGCGGGGGTGGAGAATTGAAGAAATAACGAGACTTTTGTGACAGGCTTGCAATGCGTGTGTCGTCGGTGCGGCCCCAGCGACTACTACCGTGCACAGTGCACCGCCGCGTTCTGTGGCCGTTGTGGTATCGTTGGCCATGAAAGCGACGGATGTGACCGTCCTTGTCGGAGTTGCGGGACACTCACCCTATAGTCGTGTGCCCTGTGCGTCGTTCATATTCATACGCTACTGCTGGTACATTTCCCCCAATGCCGCCAGCGTCAACTGCGGTCGCGACTGCGCATGACGCCGTAATCAAAGAGGTTGCCTTAACACCGCATCAACCAGCGTCGGCAAATGACAAAGAAGCATGCAGCTCGAGCAAGCACAACACGCCATGTTCGCTGGCCTCGTTGGCCGAAATGGAGAACGGTGCTACTGGTGACGTGGCCGATCGCAGCAGGCCATGTTCCCTGGCCTCCCAGGCAGAGAGGGGCACGAGCGCTACGGCCGGTGGCACCTCCGCTTCGGCTGCTACCATCAGCCCTGATCGCACAGAAGTTTTGGGCACAGCTAAAACACCTGGCCCTGCAATTTATGCGCTCGTTATACCAACGATGTCTGCAATGGCTTCACGTGCCTCAGTTGCGTCGCTTACAAAGCCACATCCGATTTCTGGCTCTTCTGCAACAGCCACTGCGCCGTTGCATCTGAATGAGCCCCCGGCTGCCGAAGTTGTCGGCGGCGATGACATCGATCCCGCAGCCCAACCGCTTCCAGCATCATCATCATCTGAAAATAGCTTCAGCCTCGGAGTTGATAGTAGCGTTGGACTCTCACCAAGCCTGGATGGACTCGACGTAGAAATGGCGGTCCCACGAGAAGTAAAGCGTGCCCACGCGTCAGCGTCTGGCTCGGACGGCGCCCCGGATCGCCTCGCCGAGTTACAACGGCCAAAGAAACCTCGGCCTTCTTCGAGAGGGTCGAAGAAGTGACGTGTGTGTTCCATGTCCCGAGGACTTGTTCCCGGGGCGCCGACTTGAACAATACGACCAGGTCGGTTCGGTGACATTTGAATTAAATATGGCTGACACCCTGATTATTATTTCATTAAACGCACAGGGGTTCCGAAATCCTATAAAGCAAGCCGAAATTGTCAGCGGGGCCAGCGCTAAAATTTGTGACGTTCTGTGTTTGCAAGAATCAAAATTTTTTTTCACCGTTCGACATATTCTTGCTTTCAAACGCACTTCAAACCTGAGTTGTTTTTTCTGTTTCGCGCCATCACGCTCTAGTGGAGTCGGTATTATTATTTTCAACAGAGCTCTCTTGCGAGATCATGTTTTTATGATGGGACAGGGCGGATGTCAGCATTTGATTGTGTGCTACCTTCATTTAGGTTACGTATTTTGTGCATCTATAGGCCCGCTAAATCGTCTCCTCGCAACCGCAGGTGTCGCAAGTAGGGCTGTCGGCCATTCCTATGTGGAATGAGAGTGACTCCTTTCTGACTGTCTCCGTGACGAAGTGCCAAGAAAAGTGCTCGTGACCGCGCTCGAAAAACTGGACAATCGCCCCTTTACAGAGGAAAAAAAGCTCTAGGACACTGGTCCAGACGGGCTTCAGCACTCAAGGCCTTAAGGGCTTTGCTGAAGTTTTTAAGGACATGCGAATTGTGCGACCGCCTTTGAATGTTGTAGCGCGTAGTTTCGCGTTACTCTGTGAATTTTCTGGTTTCCATTTTTTTCCTCTTCTTCTTCTTTCTCCTTTTATTCCCTTTACCCCTTTCCCCAGCACAGGGTAGCCAGCCGGTACTTACACTGGCTAACCTCCCTGTCTTTCCTCTCCTTTGTCTCCTCCTCCTCCTATAGCCCCGCTAAAACCACTACGTCCAATGATTTTTATCGTGACCTGAACGTGTGTTTCCTGGACGGTCGTCACGTGGTTCTTGTTGGGGATTTTAACTACGTTTTAGACACGCCAGCAAATGTGCAAGGCCCGGGCGGGGGTCACCCTCTTTAGAACGCACGGGAGTTGCGTCGCCTCGTCCAGCGCTTTTCGTTGCTGGATACATACCGACTTTTTCATGGTTGTTCATTTGCCGGGACCTGGCGACGCGGCGCGGGGTCAAGCAAGTTAGACCGTGCCCATGTGCCATGCAATTTAGCTGAGTGTGTGTCACAATCTGATGTAATAATTTTGCCTTCATCTCCTGTCAATACTTGCGATCACAGACCAGTTATGATTGAAGTTTGCTTCCCTGCTTCTTCATTATCAAAACCTTGGCGTCTCGACATTCGCGTTCTACATGACGCGGACTCGCGCTCTTGTTTGCCAAGAGCCTTGCGCGCTTCTGTTTCTAGATGTGACCCAGAGTCATGGGACCTGCTAAAGGTGCAGTGCACTGCAAAGGTGCAGTGCACTGCAAAGGTGCAGTGCACTCGGACGACGCACGTCAGAAGAACTGGCAGATACTGCCATGAAGTTCTGTATTGCCTTTCGTGTCAATCAACTGATTCCGCTGATGCGGTCATGGCAGCGGGAGCTACTTGGCGCTTCCAACGCCTCATCGCAGCGTCGTCTTTGTCAGCTGCTGCTTGGCGATGCAGACGTCATCCGTGTGCATACCCTGAAGTTCTGAGCTTTGCAAAAAAAAACTCTCTTTTTAGACAGCCGAATGTATTCGGTTCTGTGGCGCCCCAAGAGCACTTCCTATTATGTCGCCTCCCGCGCGTGATTATTCGCTCTTTGCATGACATTTTGAAAATATGGCGCGTACGAATGTGCGAATGGATCATGGTAACGTCGAAATGCTTAGTGATCTGCCTCAGATTCCACCTGAAATCGCTGAACATCTGTGTGCACGACCGTCAGCTCACAAGCTGAAAGCAACATTATCTTCCTTGAAGCGTGGCTCGGCCCCAGGGCCTGACGGGTTAGCCGTAGAGTTTTGTTTAATATTCTGGGAAGATACTGGCGCCACTTTCATGTCTGTTATTAGCCGCTGCTTTGAGAACTTTAAATTCCCGTCTAGTTTTCGCGACGGTCTTATGGTGCTGATACCTAAGCACGATTCTTCATCAGTTCGTCCAGAAGGATTGAGCGCAATCACGCTTCTCAACGTTGACTACAATATCTTCGCAGCTTTTCTCACCCAACACTTGGGAAACCTGATGCCTTCCTAAATAAGACACCGTCAGGCATGCTCATTCCCTGGCAGAAAGATACGCAGTCTCTCGTTCGTTACGCTTGACATAATGACATACAAGCTGACCACGTCAGCATGTGGTCTCTTAGTTTGACTAGATCAAGAAAAGGCATTCGATCGTTTTGAACATAGCCACATACTTAATGTACTGACCTTGTTCGGCTTTTCGTCAAATTTTGTTCACCTTATTAGGACTGGCTATTCAAATATCCGAAGTATATTGTTTCTTCATGGTCGTGAAAGTGCACCATTTACCGTTACTCGTGGTGTTCGTAAAGGGTGCCCTCTATCTCCAGTGCTCCTTGTGCTCAGCCTTGAGCCATTTCTGCGCTCAGTAGTAGAGACCCTTACGTATGCAGTCTACCACTGCCTGGTAGCGGTGTTGTGAAGGTGACAGTCTTCGCGGATGACATCACATTATATCTCAGGAATGAAGATAGCTTATGTAGTTGTACTTCTTATTTGACGACAAACGTGGGACGAGTCGCTTCGTCATGCCGACTACTGATGAGCAGAGGACCATCAATTCCAACGAAACGCTGGAATATACTGGATGCAATACCAACTGCAAGAGGACTGTCCATCGAAAGGCGGTCAACCACAAACGTGGTGCCAAAGACGACGTGAAATATACAACCTGCATTTTTAATGTATGTATGTATGTATGTATGTATGTATGTATGTATGTATGTATGTATGTATGTATGTATGTATGTATGTATGTGTGTGTGTATGTGTGTGTGTGTGTATGTGTGTGTGTATGTGTGTGTATGTGTGTATGTGTGTGTGTATGTATGTATGTATGTATGTATGTATGTATGTATGTATGTATGTATGTATGTATGTATGTATGTATGTATGTATGTATGTATGTATGTATGTATGTATGTATGTATGTATGTATTAATTTTCCACTACAACTCCCTCGTGGCTGTAAGATCCTCTCTCTTGGGCCACGTCTGTCTTTCTTGGCTAGACTGGGGGCTCCTCTTGGCATGGCTCCCCTTCACGGGACTCTTTTCTTTCTTTCCTTTCGTTTCGGCCATATCTTTTTCGAAGGACACGCGCGCTACTCCTGCGGGAGTCATATACACACGCGAGCAAGCCCACATCTCTGTGATCCTGTTTGTTTAGTTCATCGTCGGGGTGCGTCGCAGCGGGTGTTGTCGCCGCCGGTACTTTAATGACAATCCGAGACGAAATAAAAAAAAAGATTAAGTTGGACGAACTGTACAAAACACTCAAAGGGCACCGAGAAACAAAGAAGAAGCTGCAGCTGGGATAGGGACGGTTTCTGTAATGGGTCTTGTCTGTGGGGAGCGTGGTGCGGCGGCCTCTGGACTTTTTTAACAACGCTTCGTCCTGCGGCCCGATGGGGACGTCACACCGCGTGGGCATCGTTTTCTTGTTGTCGCTTCCCCGGTGGTAATAGTTGCTGCACGCCTGCGAGAGATGGAATAAACGAAGCCAAAAAACACTGTGCGCTGTTGTAAAATGCGAAAAAAGAACAAAAAGAACGAAATACGTACAACCTCTTGCTTAGCAAAACGAACACGAAAGTATACATTGAAGTTAAGGGGAAGATATTACGTTTAAGAGCTGAGGCAAAATGTCGGAGAGGCAGTTCTTTCTTTCTTATTTTTGTTGATTCGTTTCGTCTTGCTTTTGGTTTTCCCATATAGCGCGATAAATTAGCCCCTGGCTAATTACGAGAACGCCTGGTCTGGCATGTTCTTGATGCGTCCCTCGCTTCTTAATCGTGTTGTTTCGCACGTTCCCGTTGTAAAGCCATGCTCTTCGTTTTGCTTCAGTTCGAGTTTCGGCGAGGCTAATTTCACGCGTCTTTGCGTGCATGTTTATATACTGAGCCTTACCTTTTCTTTTTTAAACTTTAATCGATGCGTTCGTGTATGTGGTATCGCTAACAAGCTCCTCTGGTTTGCCATCCCTGTGTGCAGTAAGTTCAAGCTTGATCGACGCGGACTCGTTCTTCTTTTTTTTTTTTGTATCTTTTAACTGCGTAACCATTTATATGTCGACTAACGGAGGAAAATTATCGCTGACGCGTGACACTAGCCCTGCATAAAGAAAATGTTGTATTAATAAAAATCAAATACAATGGTAAGAATAAAAATTTAAAAACCAAGGAAAATAAAATAACAATAAAGAACAATATAGCGACAATGAGTTTCCAGCCTGCGACTTTTTGATTCGAAGCCAGGTATCTTAGCCGCTGCGCTACCCACCATTTCTTTTTTACGTGTTATTTTCAGAATGAATGAAATTATGTATGTACAGGAACTGTTTACAATATTGTGAACACCAGAAGGTCATCACCAATCTCAGGTCAACGAGCAGTACATACAAAGAAAACGTCACGCAACGTAACAGCATCCATCACAATAAATACTTGAAAGGGGAAGTTAAACGCCTAATCAAAATTGTATACCAACCCGGCTGACATTGTTTTTGATGTTAAATGTCGTTATAAGTGCGCAATCATTTGAGCGAAATGTGATCTTGAGGAAATTGTTCTTTCTGCACTTCGGTGCTGCATACGAGTTTTCCATAGGCTTATGCAGGCCTACCAAGAAAAAGAAAGGCATATCGAACTGTACGTCAGCACACGGGACAACAAGATATCGAATACTGTGAGAATTAAGGTCAAAATATTCCTGCAAGTTTCTGCAGAGGACATCCCCGAATAAACTGCCATTTCTTGACAATCAATACAACAGTGTTCGATTGCTTCAGGCACGTTACGAAGGCAACAGTTGGCTTCGGAAAACGAATATTTTCATTTCGTCAATTAACTGCGCTACCCATCCATTCCCGCAAAGCGGCGCAAAACTACATCTCTGTCGTGTTTCGTAACTGCGACAAACATGCAGAACGTCAGCGGCAGTATAGGTTACGACAGAAACAACTCGGGGAGGCGCCTAGGACGAGCGGGGTAGAATGAATGAATGCCACGAGATGATTCCCTCCGTTTCCTCGACCTCAAGCTCGTTTTTTCTAATGATCATGTTTGCTATACATATGAGTCCCGTACGTACAAACCACCCCCGCCATCCTCACCAGCGCACAGTAAACTAGCAAAGAGAGCTGTTGTTCAGGCTTACTTATCTAATGCATCAGACCGGTCCTGCCACCACAGACTAAACGGCAGTTGTCAAGCACAAGTTACACGCCTGAAAGCCTCGGGCTATCCTGACGGATTACTCGTCTCAGTAGTTGAGGCAACCCGCACGAAAAGAAGGAAACGAAACAGCGAAGCCATGGTCGCCGAAGAGCAGCCGACAGAAAGGGACCGTAAGGTCGCGGTAGTTTCATACAAACGTCAAATTGCCAATCGCCTTTAAAAAATTGGTGAGCGGGTTGGTGTACGTGTACTGTTTACTGCCCCACGCAAGGTTGTTCGATATCAAAGAGAAGCACCCCTATATCAAGAAACGAAAGAGCCCAGTGTGAAGTCAGGCACCACAGCCGTTACGTGGAATGTGTGCAGGGGATTTGTGTACAGAATCGCCCTTGAAATGCGGCGCAGGCTACGTGGGTCAGACAGGCAGGTGTCTGAGCGATCGCCTGCGTGTACATGCGAATAATGTTAGGAATGGAAAGGAAGGCGTGTGCTGCAATGCCTTGCATTGCAGCACATGCGGATGCACCCCTCTGTTAGGAAAAACAAAAGTGTTCTTCGCACACGGGGACGATCAAACGCTCCTCAAGGTTGAATCGGCTAGCATGGCACGTGAACTATGCCCACGCATAAGTAAGCCATCCCTGGTCTTATCAAGCAGGGAGTTGGCATTCTTATTCTTAGACAATGGCAGCGCGACCAGTGAGTGGTGATGGCATCTTTATTTTTCATCTTTATGTATATATATATATATATATATGTATATATATATATATATATTAGAGTTTGGATTGCGCAACATTTTTACGAGACACACAGAAGAGACACACACCACAGAGCACTACTTGCAACTATCGTTTTATTCCCTTGTCAGTGGAATAAATACAGGAAGATACTCAGGGGGGAGGGCGGTAGGGACAAAAAATTAAACAAGAAACAAAAATAGTTTTGACGAACATTGCCATCTACCAATGCCAAGCCGGCTTTGTCACGTGATCGTGTTTGATGTACTCGACATCACACAAAAAAGACCAGGATACGAAATTTAAGATTAGCGCATGAGGAAATCTAATTCCTTTGCACTAAGGGAAACTGAAGGCGTGCTCACGCACATACTTCCCAAACGCGCAATCTTAGCGGCTTCGATTATCTCCCTTGTGATTTGGCTGACATCTTTGCTCACAATCTTACAACTCTGAAAGAGTGGCCGACATCCGCACGCCCAGTCGTCAACCTTGGCAAGTTTCATATATATATATATATAATGTCGTTTTCCTTCTGGTTTTTCTATATAACCCCTTGTATCAGACAAAGTTCAATTCAATTATGCGGTTTTACGTACCAAAACCACTTTCCGATTATGAGGCACGCCGTAGTGGAGGACTCCGGAAATTTCGACCACCTGGGGTTCTTTAACGTGCGCTTAAATCTAAGCACACGGGTGTTTTCGCATTTCGCCCCCATCGAAATGCCGTCGCCGTGGCCGGCATTCGATCCCGCGACCTCGTGCTCAGCAGCCCGACACCATAGCCACTGAGCAACCACGGCGGGTTCAGACAAAGTTTCGTTTGGCAGTAAGCGCTTGTCCTCGCTTTTTCCTGCGTCCCCTGTGGCGCTTTGCGGTGCACCACTCAGTCTCGTGGAAAACCAACTAGCCCCAAACCATCACCCTCCTATGAAAATGTCAGTAACAGAAAATTGAAGTGGGCTACATATAAGTGAATAATTTGGCTGTACGGTATGTCGCAACATTGTTTCAGTGCTAATTGGATTAACGTTGCCATTATACATGATATTAGTTCTGGTGGATTTTATATGTCACCCTTGTCATCTGCAGTAGAAGGCCAGTCCTCCGACTAAGCATATATCGCATCCAATAATGAATGGCACTCATCTTCTTGTTGATAGAGCTGAATCTTCACCAGCATATGATTACACAGATGGTGCTTCTAATCGAGCCGATGAACCCTGCTGAATGTTCTTTTGAGCGGTGCTCATATTAATGGGGGAAAAGAAAGTTGTAGGGCCACAAAGCAAGTGTATATTGCGAAAGGAAGAAAGATACAGAAGTGCTTCTGTAATTTTCTTGTATCAACATTAATGCTTATAGATACACGTATATGCACATTACTTACTATGTACTTATTTCAATACGTGCTATTATGATTTCATTAAATACCGCATCTAAACATTCTTTATCTCTTTCATGCGCTCGTTATAAGCCGGTTGCCAAACGCACTTGTGCGAGAGGCGTGTTTCCTAGTCGCCTAGTAACAACTAATTTTCTGTTTGACATGCACCTTTATCCTCCTCGGTCTAATGTGCAAGTATCAAACTACAGTGGCTATATGTCGCGACTAAATATACGGGCAAGTTCGGCGGTGATATCTAGGTGCTCAAAACGTGTTTGCTAGGCACAATCACGCATGTTAAAAGGGCCAAGGAAATAAGTCCACGAAAGAATAGTGCGCATTGCTTCCGCGCCCATTTAAAGAAAACCCTCACGCAGTTGTTGCATTGTGAAACGCTGTATCCGCCTCAAGCCGTTTCATCGGAGACCCCGAGATCGAGCAGAGGCTTTGCGTCAAGACAAAAGGTCACGGCCGAGGTCAGCTCGAGCACAAACGCAAACGGATCGGGTAAACACAACAATCCTCAGAACGTAACAGAAAAAAAAAAGGAAAGAGCGAAAAGAACGCGTGGTGTAGTAAAGTTAAGGCGGCGTATGAAGGAGTGGTTACGGCAGACCCCGCTCGATCTGCGAGGGGGCGCTGCAAGCGGTAGCGTCTCGGGACTCGGCCGCTTGCCGCAGCAGCGGGGCAAGGGAGGTTACGTGATTTACTGCCCGCACACGCCGCGTGCGTCCTCGGTTATGTTTGCCTCGATTACACATCTCTTCTTCCATGTTGCGTGCTGCGCTGTGCCCGCGATAAGCTGGAATCGCGGAGCGGTCTTTTTTTTTTATATAGACAAATTGACTGCGCTGGTAAGCATAAAAGCACGAGCGACCGCGGCGTTGTGGGGATGAAATGCACGAAGGGGGTATGGCTTCGCTGTTTCGTAACTATCGAGTGCCAGGCGTGTAACGCGCCGTTCTCGGAAAGAACGGCTCGGAAGACGACGACGACGAAAAGTCGCACAAAGAAAGGCGAAGCCTCGTGCATTGGGCGCTTCCGTCGAGAGTCGCTGCTTTTGTGCGGGCGGCAGCGAGAACGTAGATGGAGTGTTTGCCCAAGCGCACAAACGGACAAGTCGAGCTTGTGTATACCTCGCGTATGTGTACGCTTGTCGTGCAGGGTCCAAGGTCGCCGCGATCGGTTAGTCAGAGTGGGCGGCGATCGCGAGAAACAGGTTGGGCGCATCGCAACAGAATGCCGAAGGGAAACGGCCCGCAGCAGTTGAATAGCGCCTATGCATTACACCATACGTTGCAGCTTTCGGAAACAATGTTTCTCCAGACGGGCTTCCGCTGTGCCCGGGCGCGATGCGAAAGGTCAGGCCGGTGTGGGGTTCTTTTCAAAGCGCCTATAGCCACGTGACGTGGTGCTCTCTTCGCTGTTGTCTCGAGAAGGCTGGAAGTTGGCGCGTCGCATCTTCTTGGTTTATAGCTCGGTATTTACGGAGAAATAACTTCGAAAGGCCTATTTCTGTTTTATTTATTCGCCGGCTCTATCTAGTGCGTAGGTTTAAGCTTGTGCAAGGAGCGACGAAGAGGCTCAATTTCCTCTTGTTGGGCAAGCAGGGTCATCGGGAGCTGTCTACGCTTGGCTTCGGTCGTATGAAAAGGTGGCACGTTTTGATCTCAGCGCACTTACTTATGCTGATATTGCCTATAGTTAAAGTTTAATAGACGTTTCGTTGGTTAGAGCACTGAGAGACAGAATATGTAGACAAAGAAGAGCGAGGAAGGGGGAGGAGGCACCGCTGCCGAATTCAGTAGCTTGCAGGTGGGTCGGCTTGATCTAGTGCTCTTGTACGGTGCGCTGTCTGGTAACGGGGACATACTAACCTATTATAGGCGTCGATGGGCGCCACCACCTGCCGGAATAAAATGCAGTGGGCACGTGCTGTATTTACGGAGGCAAGCTACACGGAGCTATACAGTCCTCAAGAAACACGGGTGTCTCCTGTGCTATATATATATAAAATATATAACTTAGAAAGAAATGTTTTATAGGCAATTCTTTATGGCGCCATGGCACATTCAGGGCTAGCTGCGTACTTTGCTGCACTAATTGAACTGAAATATCAGCGTACGCACATTACAAAGCGTACAAACCGTGCATGTTTTGCTCCTGACCAGCTTAGCAAAGTTCGTCGAGCTTTCTGTACATGTTACAACGTTCGCGTTGAAAACATACACCGAAAGAGTTCACTGCACGTGCATTGATCCACTGCTCCACGAGTTTTCGCCCCACGAGCGAACTGAATTCCTTCATCATCTGTAACTAAACATGGGTTAATCTTCAATATGAAATTCAGGGGTCCTAAAGGGACCCTGAAGCACCCTTCGGGCTTGGTGGAATAACATAGTCCGCTGGTAGCATACGCTGCTGTGAACATCTGAGCCAAGTTTTGCTGTCGTACGTGGTACGCGGAGCTCGCAAGCGGATCGCGAAGTCACCTTGTTCTCAAAGGCTCTCTTTTCAGCAGAGGGCCCTGTCCTCGCTCTCTTCTAGACTCACTGTTTCGTCATCGGACGCACTATTTCGTCATTCCCTTAGACGGCTGCTATTGGCCGATAGCTCACATCAAGCTGCGGTCCTACGTGGCGTAGATACGGCGGCCGCCGCGGGGTGCCGCCACGAGTCTACTGGCTAAGCGCACTGCGGCGCCAAGAAAAAGAAATGGGCATGGGCAGGACACGTAATGAGGAGGGAAGATAACCGATGGTCATTAAGAGTTACGGAATGGATTCCAAGGGAAGGAAAGCGTAGCAGAGGGCGGCAGAAAGTTAGGTGGGCGGATGAGATTAAGAAGTTTGCAGGGACAACATGGCCACAATGAGCACATGACCGGGGTTGTTGGAGAAGTATGGGAGAGGCCTTTGCCCTGCAGTGGGCGTAACCAGGCTGATGATGATGATGATTGCGAGGCGTAGGCACCAAGGGCGGAAGTCGTGGCGTCTGCATTAACATCTGAAATGAAATTTCAACTGTACGCCACGGTGATATTTAGAAGGCAGAGCGTTGGGGGCCCGCCCCACGGCGCCGTAGCCTTCGCAGTGCAAGCAATTGAAGAAGGCGCGGGAGCACAGCGGAGGCCGTGTTTGAGTGCCACTGACTCCGCTTCTGCTGAACGCATTGAAGAACTTTTTTGCGGCAAAGTATTTCTGCAATAGCCTATTTTTGCTTCAAATGACTTTCTGCGCTTCGATAAAAAGTCGTTCAGGGCCCCTTTAACTTCCAAAAGCACAATGTGGCTACGGAGCGCGCCGTAGTGGAGGACTCCCGATCGATTTTGACTATTTGTGATTCATTACCGTGCAGCAAATGCATGGTACACACGTGCTTTTCCATTCTCCGCCCCCCTCCCCCCTCCGCCAATCGAAATTCGGCCACCGCAGTTGAGATTTGATTCCGCGCCTTCGGGTTTGGCAGCGCAAAGCAGCGCAGCATCAAAGCCAATAAGCTACCACTGCGGGCAACTTCAATGTAGTATCATGACTACAAGAAAAAAAAAGACCTCCACAATGTTTTTTTTTTTTTCTGCATGTCCGAATCCCGCGAGATGAATCGACTCGATCCTTAACATTACCTCCGCCTACACTACACCCAACGTGTGAATGCACCGCGACAGATTAACGCCAGATAGCATTCTGCGGCACCCAAAGGAGCTCCCCCCCCCCCCCCCCCCCCGAAAAAAAAGAAGAGAGAAACTTACCACGCGAGTTGTCTCCTTCGGGAAATCCGCGCTGAAAGGAGAGATAAAGAAAAAGAACCTATAGACCTAAAAGAAGAACGACACGTTCTACCGAATTCAGTAGCCAGCCGTGTGGGAGGTCGGTTTACGTTGGCTCTGGCTTCCTGGTTACACGCCTCCCCCCCCCCCCTTCCACTTCTCCGGCTATATCACACAGTAGAGCCTAGCCAGAGATATCTGCGTACGCTTTGGGCTTACCTCTGTCCTCGGTTACGTTGTACCGTCGCGCAGCACGCGAAGATTCGCGCCGGCCGCAAATCACACCGCGGGTCTCCTACCTAAAGGCAACGTTTGGCAGGCGGCCTCACAGGTTACGGGTGTAACGCGCGAGTGGCGTAAAGAAAAAATAAAAGAAGAGAAAAAGAAAACGACAGAAAGCGCGCGAAAGATCCCGCGTTAGTTTCGTGTTTTAGTTTCTGCCCTTCGCGGTGTGCCCCCACGCTAGATGAGGAAAGGAATGCAAACCTGGCGTCGACGTTGGTGTTCGCACCATGTCTGGGGTTTCCGTGTCCGTCGGAAGAACTGGCTTATAGTTGGGCACGAGCCTTACCTGCCTGCCTCAGTTGCTTCTGGCAAAGCTAGAACTCGGCGTTAAGCTGTGACAACGGAGACAGAGCAAGAAGAGATGCGGCACTCGCGAGATAGGACAGAAGATGTCTTATGAAGGAAAGAAACCGGGCCAGTGATTGATCGCCTGAGTCAACTCGGTTTTGATGTTGCTATCATGTCACTTCTGTCCAAAAGCATCCGGAAGTCTAGCGCGACATTAATAGTACTAATGGCGGCAATGATCGCAAGGCCGGCTTCCTTTGAAGTGACGTACGTAACAGTCAAAAACGCTTTGTGTTTGTGTGTGTCTGTCTTTGTGTGTGCGTGTGTGTATGTGCGTGTGCGCACGTGCGTGCAAGCTCTTAAACGTCGAAAAAAAAGTGAAATATCGCAAACTAGACAGGCAATGCTACATGCAGTCTCCGCTTGCTTCTCAGCTCAGAAGTGAGCCAGTTGACACGGCATGCCCTTGTGCGTATGCCTTTATTAATTTTTTCATTTATTTTCATTGGGGGATTGGCTTGTGCAGAATGTGCCGAACGTGAGGCTTTGTCGTTATTATTATTATTATTATTATTATTATTATTATTATTATTATTATTATTATTATTATTTAGGCAGAGTTTCCTTGTCTAGGCACATGGCGAAGTGTGTTTTATCGCCCGAACGTTTTCGATATCGCGTAATCTTATCATCCCTTGATCCTTGAACAATTTGTCGCTTGTTGAGAAGCGGTAAAGCCGCCATATTCGTCATTATTTCCAGAATAATTTATGTTAATTACTAGTTAACTTGCTACAAGGGAAAACAAGTATAGAAAGAACACTAAATGGGAACCATTATGGACATGCATTCGTGAAGGATGTTTCCTGAACTCATTTTGCTCTTTATGGGAGAAAAATGAATAATCATTTAAATTGAAGGGGATCAGTCCAATGTGCAAATAGTTTAAATGCACTTTTTTATCATAGATCAATGAAGGACAGGAATGGTTTACCACATAATCGCATACTAACTTTTCGAAAAGGATTGATAGAGATCTCTTCCCAAAACATTAATGTATAATATTTGTGGTCCAACTGGCTGTCTTCCTCCATAGTTGAACCTGCCTTCCTAATATGCATTCTCTAACGTTCACTTGATAGTTCAACTGCAGTTTATTTCCCGCTTACGCATTTTTCTTTCTATATCCACTGACGCAACAATGATTAGTCCATACGAACAGGTCACACATAATCTGCAGCACGCGTAGCCTGGTGCCCTTGACATCAAGTTCCCGCGCTTCTAGCTCTGAAAGCTTCTAGCTTCCCCTATTCATTACCTTCTTCATATTTTCGTTAAACAAGAAGATGCTCACGCACCCTCATTGTCTCTGTTTTGGCACATTATAGTCGCAAAAGCAGCCGTGATTGTGTCATTCCTTTTTTAGTTTCCTTTTGCCTTTACAGCAAACTCGAAGTAATTTACGTGTATTGAAGCCAGGAAACTAATACGTTTAATACCGACAGGTAAATTTTATATTTAGTACCAGTTCTGCGCCATCAAGGATAGGGCACGGCTATGTGGTGCAGTTTTAAAGGCCTGCTTGGTGTGAGCTAGCACCGTTTAGTGGTTAAAGGTGTTACTGGAAGCCACTATTTACTCAAACAATGCTTAACATTTTTGAAAGGTGACTAGGAAGCATGATGTGCATCGAAGAGCAATGGAAATCTAATCTGTGATGTTTGGTTCACAGTGACAGCTGGATGAACTGTTTACGGCTGCTATGGATGGTCGTTGGCCAAAATCTAAGCGGTTAGGCATGTGCCACCACTCGAGTTGGTGCGCCACAAGTGACGTCACAAAGTTTACAGATGTTAATTGGAAGAAAATTGCAATGACTCCTGCAGGCCATCACAGCTTTAGCAATGAAAAGAAAGGAGATCCCACCCGCTCAGGGCATCCGTGGGGGCGAAACTTCTTGTTTAAGCTTTTGAAAAGAACGCTGCTCTCGTAAAGTAAAGCTGAACTCAAGATAGGTGAGGACAAAGGTAAGCTGGAATAGCACGGGTGCTCCCTTCTCAGTTTTGTTCTCTGTCTTTTACCAGCTTGCCAATCTCGTAAGAACTTTCCAATCGATGTGTGCGCTACGCAAGGACACGGTAGGGTCAGGCAAAATACTTTATCTCTCACTGCCTTGCACTGAGAAACGTCTACAGGATCTCTTTTTATTTTTTTCCCTGATATTACAGCTATCGTCCTGACTCTACTGTGGATTGACAAAGGTCCTAGGTAGTATTATATTGCAAAGCTTTAATTGATTACCCTCCCCCGCCACCTTCTTCCCCAACGCATTTAGTTGTGTAACAGTTAATTGACCACCTCAATGAAAGTTCGCTAGACATAAATTCCAACGTGACCGTTGAATATTTGAAATTATTCATTTTTCTTTGAAATTCCTTTTGTCATAATGTCACGCGGAGTCACGCTCCCAACGGCCGAGAGATGGCGCCACGAGGCGCGCGAGGCCGTACCCCGAACTCGCGTTTGCGCAGGAAAGCCAAGCCGTTGAACGCAGCGATCGTGCCAAGATCGCTGACCTACCGATACGGGCTCGGCACTGACTTAGACAGGAAGAACGCCAGACGCGATGCGCTCTTCCGAGGGCCTCCCGTCTTCTCTGTACACAGGGCGTCCGTATTCCGTTCATTCCGCTCACGCGGGTCATCGCTCACGCGAGCGCGCCGGCGTGAGGCGTACAGCAGTCAAGTTAGGCCTGGTCGGGGGTCGTTGACGCGTCGCCCCGCGCCACCCAGGGGCGACTCGTCGCCGCTTAATCCTCAGCCGGCAGGTGGCGGCACACTCGACGCTGCGTCCGCTCTTAGGATGAAGAAAGCAAGTGTCGTGAGCTTTCGCTGTACGTTGAATAATTTGGTATTTTGATTGTTATTATTCCAAAACGCGTGTGGGAGAGGTTGGCATCGCGGGTGATGCGAGTTAACCCTTCTCGCTTAGAGTTTTCGTCCGCCGCAGCACCTGCTGAAACAGCGTGGTGTTCGTAAACCCACCGTGGTCGAGTCACAATTTTGTACATTCTGAGGTTTGTTCACCAAAGGCCCACATTTCCGACGAAGCAATCAAGTCATGAGGGTTATTGCGAGACTCGTCTCCACGTCTCTTTCTGTGAACATTTTTCCCGCTGATACCTTACTTTGCGTACCCAGAGTGCTCGGCTGGATCTATCTTCCAAAGTGAGGCTTTCGAAGCTTAGACACCGAAAACTCGTTGTGTTGTCCACAGTAGTCAAGAAAGCACAACGGCAAGAACTTAGTCCGGTGTGTTACTTCACGTTGAACAGCGAACTCTCCAAGGGTTCGTGTTTTTTTATTTTTTTTTCTCTTTCCACCTGCGTAACAAGCATCTGTTCTATGCGCGTGCACTCAATGCTCTTGGAGCCGTTATTGTAAACAGGCTTTAGAAATTAATTGCGGTATTGAACGCGCCATAACTACACGTCGGTTTCTCAGGGACGGTGCAGTGGAGGACTCCGAAATAATGTTGACCACACCCGGTTCTTTATTGCGGCAGGCACGGTACACACGGCAGGCACGGTACACTCAAGGCACGGTACACGTGTTTCTTTTTTTTTTCTGCATTCCGTCCTTATCGAAGCTTTGTCACCATGGCCTGGAGTCGAACCCGGCACCTAGTATTCGGCAGTTCAACACCGTAGCCACTGACCGACCGCTCCTATAGGTCGCAGTGCGCGTGTTACCGGAGCCCGTATCCTCTGCGAACAGAATGCCAAAGCTTTGGTTTGTGTGATAAGTACGCTACTATCGTAATGAGATGCAGCACGTGTTGCCCTCAAGGCGATCGCGTAAAGATGGGCCAAATGCTTACTTAAGCTAAAGAAAAAAAAAAGACAAGGAGAGTGAGAACAAGCGAGAACTGCGAGCGTGTCAGGAGCCGCCCCACCAATCGTGCAGTAAAATAAATTAAAAGAGAAACGGAAAATGCACGTGGCCGGTGGCTAAGAAAACCCCGCTGGTGCCCTAATGGATGCGGCGCGTTCAGAATGGTGCCAGGTTCCCTTTTTTTTCTTCTGGGGTTCCGCGTCGTCGCGTGTCGACCTCTTGGGAGGTCCCGCTGTTCACCGCACCTTGCGTCCCAGGTACGAGCAACACGCAGCTGAGCAAGGAACAGAATCAAGAGCCGAGAGGAAGGGCTGCACGAGGGCGGGGTTATGCTCACCGAGCGGGGAGCGAGGGTTAGGGAGGGAAGGGTTTGAGATCAAAGACTGCGCCAGCGATCTTGCCAGCTAGGCCTTTCAGAAAGGAGAGGGCAGGAGAGGAGGCAGGGAAAAAGAAGCAAAGAAAAAAAAAGCTTCGTGACGGGCGCGAGCAATGTTATACACTGTACAAACACGACCTGCTCGCAAAGCCCCGCAATGCGCATACGCGGATCTTGAGCAGTGGGGGGGTCTGTACTGGTTGCGTCGTGGTATAGTTGAGTCAAGTGATCAGCCGAGCAAACGGATCGCGGCGCGGCGTTGCCTGAGCGATTTTGAGCGCTGCTCAAGGGAGGGAACGAAAAGGCCGGGCGCCGTTGGATCGTAAGAAGCTTGGGCTACGGCTTCGGGTCAGGCTTGTAAGGGTGTACGCGCGTGTGTGTGTGTGATCGGTTAACAACAAATGCGAGTTTGGTTGGCGTCGACGGGCTGCTACGCTCGTATACGATGAAGGCTCGTGATGGGCTGAGCCCCTAGCGGGCGCGCCCCCGAGGGTTCACGACATGTGATCGGATTGTTGTCGACGGTTGTTGCCAGTTTGTTTGGATCGTGTGTGGCTTTGGTTCGGTTGAATGAATGACCAGGACGAGCGTACAGGAGGCATCATTCTAAAGCAGGATAGAGGGTGCGCGAGGGGTCCTTGTCTTGCGCATCCTCGCTTCTACAATAGGTGAGTGGGTGGGCGTGTTTCACTTGTGGAATCGGCACGATCGTATACACCAATAATCTTATGCAAATAAAGCTTATTCGTTGAGACGGATCAGGAGGTGATTTAGAGTTTCGAAACAGGTTCCCTGCTTGTCTGTCACAGTTATTCTTTTTTAATTACTATTGTTGAAGTGATGTGGGGAGACGTCGGCGCCTCGTATAGGGGCGGGAAACTATTTCCGTAGCAACTTGCGCTGAAGAGAGAAGCACCCTGAGAAAAAAGCCAGAGCGCTAAATAAAAAAAAAAAAAGAGAAAGCGTTCAAGGACGAGTCTTCTCAAACAGTTCACGAGTCGTGACAGGTGAGCTTCGTGTTCGCAGGCAAAAACATACAACCCAATGGGGGAAAAATGTCTTTTGTGTCCCCGTCTATGCGCAAATGTCTTGCATTTACTAAAATAATTTTACGCCCTCAGGTACGTGCCAGATAAAGTCGGAGCGTAGGGGATGACTGCAGCTTACAATTGTGTTGTTGTAGTCTATGTGTATGTGATTTGCGCAATATTATCATAGGTGACTACAAAACTAAGACACAACAGTCACTAAAACATCTTTCGCGTAAAACTGCATGGTTCTGGTACCCAATAAAAAAAAAATAACTATACTGCACTTTCGCATGCAGTTTGATCACCAAAATCAGAGGGCGTAGCGGCAAGATAGCTCTCGGTAACAAAGCTTCAAGGTAAAGAAAAAAAAAAACGCGAGACAGTGCCGCCATACGCGAGAACCATTAGCTCCTGCAAGTTCCTATATTCTTCATCTCTCTGTACGTTTCATCGTCCCTTGTATCATTGACACAGCGTCTCCATTCCATTCAATCGCGTTCGCCGTTTGCGCAGTTTGACGCCAGGCGGTAGCAGAGGCACCGGGATTCACGCGCTCGAAGCGTAAAAGAAAAAAGGAATGCATTGAAGTCGACGAACCATTTCCAGGCGCCTGTTTATAGCTTCCGATAAGGATCGCCCGCAGGGATCCTATATAAGTCCCGTGTTTATGGGGCATCAGCGCATCCCAGAGGTCTTTCGTCGCCGCGTCTTATATATATACATATATTCCGGCACACCATCTGGAAAATTGAGAGTTGAAACAGTTTTCGTTCGCCAGTCGCTCTTACTTCTTTTTTTCTATACTGCTGCTAACACCATTTTTCTTCTCTTTGCCGTTTGACTGCTTGTACTGCGCAGTTTCCGAGCCAAGAAAGTATATCCAGGGTTTCTCTCAAATGCCTAAAAGCTGGATCATTGCTCCGTTTGACGTGTCTTTGGCGATTATATTATTGATGTTTGTTCCTCCGTTTTCCTCCCTTGTTTATTTTTGTCTCTATCTTTCTTGTGTTAGCGGGAGTTTATTCAGAAAAAAGAAAGAAGACGGCAAAAGAATGGATTGTCACGTTTCAGCCGAACCGCACTGAATATATTATTTCGCCACTCTGCAAATATTCTTCAGGCACTTTTCTCACGCGGTATTTCTGGCTGTCGGGCAACTTTAATAGTTTCCCTGCACTACTGTTGGCCAACCGCAGATAATTAATGGAATTCTATGGGAGCATAGGCCCTCGCACGCCTATTCAACCATAGCCTAGGAATGTCTAAAGATTATGTGAAAGCTCTGCAACGAACATCTCATCAGTAGGTGCACTGCGTATCAAGATATATATGCCGCACGACGTGAAGGGCCGTTTATAGTCCGACGTAACGTCCGCGCGCGCGCGCGCGCGCGCACGCTACGTCACGTCGGCGAAAACGATATGGACGACCGCACGCCAAGTTTCATCCTAGACGCCAGCGCTCGTTTCTCCCCTGGCGGAACGATTTCATCTCCAACGGGTGTAGGTTTCCGCCGCCGCTTCCCTTACGCGTTCAGTTCGCGCTGCGCGCGAAACGTCTCTTGTTTGCGACGGTGCCTCTTCGGATGACCGGAAATTATTATTGTGTTGTTAACTGTCACGACAGCAATGTAAACACGAAAGGGTTGATGCGACCAGTGAAATTCTGCCGATTCACAAGAAAATGGTACGAAAAAAGCAGACGACACGCATGGATTACTGCGGTGCGCCGAGCGAAGTAAACAACTGACAAACGAAGCGAGCTCGTTCATTGATCACTCCTGAGTGTACGACGGTTTTTATATGTAACCCACATGAATTTAATAATTACTCGGTACATAATCCTATCATTCATATAAAAACTTTAAGTTGTTCGACGAGTGCTTGTCCTGTCTTCTTTCTCGTGTTTCGTTTATGTGTGCGCTGCCCAAGAATGGAAACCACTTCTGTTGTATGCACTAGTAGTGGCCAAAGTTCACGCTTGCCGAGAAATTGAATATGTGCACGATGCATTGAACATGACCGGAGTTCATTCCCGCTTCACCACTGCACCTATCGATCGAGTTACTGGACGATACACGCCCGCGTCTTGGTCGCGCCGGCATTGCTGAAGCAGAAATGATTACTAATACTTTCAACTTCGGTCTCTTGAGCACTGTTAAAAAATGGCCAAGCTGTCTACATTGCTGCTTCTATTCCATATTGTAGGGGACGCACTAGTTAAAGTTGTGTGCGCATGTCGTACTTGTGCTATGCAGCGATATATTTTGTTTATTTCCGCACAGTGTCGATGGAAGTCCGTTGTCGCCATCAGAGACAACACGGATTTGTAGTAAACATATTGTGAGAAACTGCTAAAATGACTTTAGCTCGTATGTGCCGTATGTATGTGCCGCATCGTATGTGCTGACGATTTTTCCGGCGGTACATACGATGTCGTTTCCAATCACCTGCTCAGCGTCACTTACATGGTTAAGCAGACACTGCCCTTTCGCCGCATTGCAGCCATAAAAATAATCGTCAAGCGTACCGAACTTCTTAAAGGCAAATAGAAGCGTGTACAGTCTGTTTCACACTTAGGGGAAAACTCGGAACGTATTGCATCGCGATGCGGCAAGCAATGGAGTCGTGCGGTGGCAGCAGCTCGAGCAGGCGCAAACGCTCGAGGGGCGGAGTCGTGATCTGCGTCGTCTGCTACGGCGGCGCGCGCTGGCCGCATTGTTGCGAAGCGTGTTACTGTCAGGGGCAGTGTACGTATATTTCTTCACTGTGTGTGCTACCGTAATAAACAGCGACAAGACGCACCAAGATGTGCGCGCAACGTGTTCAGTCTTTGTTTGACTCCAAAGAAAACAAAGCAGTCAACAATGATAACTATGGGAGTCGAACACGATGAAACAAACGAATACGATTAAATGAATGTTTTAGGTTCAGACAATGAGCTGGAAATAATTTTTCTCGACAATCATTCGCTACACCAGACAGACTCTGCCCGCCGGCGGGGAAATGGACACGTCACGCTCGGAACTTCAGTTAGTATCTCGTCATGTCCCCAGCGGCAGCGATGACAGCGCTCATCCTGGAAGGCAGTGAAGTGCAGAATGACTTGATCAGGTATGAGTTCATTCGCAGCGCGTCTCAGTCGCTGACGATGGTGGATCGAAGCCTATCCTCGGGCGACTGATAGAGGGGGTGGTGCGCCAGCGATACTTTCAACGAGCCCCAGACGTTTTAAATGATGTTGGCGCCCGGGGATTGAGGCGGCCACTCCAAGAGAGTAACTGCGCGCTCTTCTAGCAGTTGTTGCACAACACGAGCAGTGTGGATCGGCGACCTATCGCGTTAGAATATATAGTCGCCTTCCAGAAACGGGCCGTCAAGAATGTATGGAATCAGTACGTCGTCTATGACTGCCCTGCAGCGATGAACTTACCTTCGAGGCGTATCAGTTGGCGTCGCACAACGCATATTAAAGAATACCGGCTCATTTCACGCCGTAACGATGAGATCGGCGCCCTGCAACTGACAGCAGAACGTTTCCCGACAATGCGGCCAGCGCGCGCCGCCGTAGCAGACGACGCCGTTCAATATCCCGCCCCTCGAGCACCTGCGCGAGCTGCTGCCGCCGCCTGACTTAAGCGCTCGCCGCATCGCGATGCAATGCGCTCCGAGTTTTCCCCTAAATGTGAAACAGAGTGTATGCCGCCCTTCGAAGGAAATCTCCAACGCGCACACGCGTAGGCACACACCGCGCGCGGCGCGAAACGTGCCCAAACACGCGCAGTGCAGGAGGCAATCAAGGCGGCGCGAACGAGAGATGGGAGAGGGGTACCACCCGCTAATAGAATTTTGCTTCGCGTGCGGCGCTCTCAACGCCGGCGCAGCAGCGCCGCTCTCGGTGCCGTTCTTGTCCATAGTCGGGCGCACCGGCGCAGCCAACGTAACCGGCGGCTTCCGACGCGCCCCGACGGGCCCGGCGCCGATATGGCTCCGGAGCCATTCGCGCGTCGAAGTCGGCGGAACTCTGGCACCACAATGCATTGCGCGCGAAGAAAAAGGCGCCAACACAACTCCGCAGACGGCTTTTGCGGACGGCGCGCGACTTGGCGAACCTTCTGCGCATGCTCCGAAGATAGCAGCCTACGGCGCGCGCGTTGAAGTATAGAGGGGATGGCATCTCGGCTGGCGCAGCACAACCGACGTAGCGTGACTGACCGCGAACGACGCTCGCCCGCGCGCCGATAACGTCGGACTATAAACGGGCCTTGACACCCTGGCACGCCGTCAAGTTATGTCTATGCTGCGTTCATTAATGCGCATTATCTGTGTGCATTTTGCAACACAACCAGCGCTCCCCGTCGGCTCCAAGTGCTCAACGTACGCGCATGGTTTCCACCGATTCGCAGAGCTGCCAATCGCCTCGAGTCGAGGAACGCTCCACAAGGTAGCATCTTCTTGTGTACAGAAGACGGGCATCACACACGCAAAAAAAAGGAGACGACTCGACACGGAAGACGGTGGGCTTTGTCAGACAGCTGGCCTGTGCGAACGTTTACTACCCTTCAATGGGATTTTTTGTTGTCTTTATTTTTCGCACCTATGGTGGTGACCCGCCGGGGTGGCCTAGCGGTTATACTATGTTGCGCTGCTAAGCACGAGATCGCGGCATCATTTCGAGGACGAGGGGGGTGGGGGGTGGAGTGGAGTGGAATGCAAGGACTCCCGTGTACAGTACATTGGGGGCACCTTACATAGCCCAAGGTGGTCCAAATCAATCCGGAGTCCCTTACTAAGGTGTTCCTCATCATCAGATCGTAGTTTTGGCAAGTAAAAACCAAGAATTTAATTTTTAACCAGTGTGGCGACCCACCATGGTTGCTCAGTGGCTATGGTGTTGGGCTACTAAGCACGAGTTCGCGGGATCGAATGCCGGCCACGGCGGCCGCATTTCGATGGGCGCGAAACGCCCGTCTACTTAGAGTTAGGTGCACGTTCAAGAACCCGAGGTGGTCGAAAAAATACGGTGTGCCTCACAATCAGAAAGTGGTTTTGGCACCTAAGACCCCACAATTTAAAGACCGGTGCGGCGCTCACCTCTATGACGCACTTTTTCCTCTGCCTTAACTTTTTAGCCTGCCCATTCCCCCTCCCCCAATGCAGGGTAGCAAACCGAATATTTCCATCTGACTAAACTTTGTGCCTTTTTCTGTTTACCTCTCACTCTCTGTACCTCTCTCTATGTGCGTGCGTGTGTGTAAATGTCAATACAAAAAAAAATTGAATGGGAAGAAAATTTGTCTATAAATATCATGCAGATCCAACGCACAGCTTGGAATCTGTGTGAAGTGAACCTTTCATGAAGCGGTTAATAAAATCCTATATAGTAAAGCGACGAAAGGTGCTGGTTGGTGCACGTTCGTGGTTACCTTGCAAAGAGTTTTGCACCGTCTAAAAGATGACAACGAAGGGAAATAGGACGCGGATAGACTATTATGAAAATCCTATGACTTTGATTATTTCGTTCCTTCGTCTTTGGCGTAACAGAAACTGGCGCGCGCGTGCGCTGTCGCGCCCCTGTGGTACGCAATATGACAAATGTTATACTGGCTTATATTTCCTCATTTTTTCTCATTTATTCTAAGTGCACCGGCTGCTTCATGGGCAATCGCCCGTTGTGGGCGCGCGTCATAGTGTAGGTATCATCATCGCCATAGTAACGATGATGATGGCGATGATTTAGTCGGCGTTGGCACGAGAGCTCGTTCGCGTTGGCCCGAGGGAAGCATACGTACGCTTGTGGGCTTCCCTTCGAAGTGGGAAGGCTTTGGTTTAGCTCACGTACCTTTTCGTCAGACAGCGTGAGTTTCCCCGCTTATCTTTTCTCCCGTAATGTTACAAATCCATTCATTTCTGGAATGTTGCAGCCACATCCAGTAATTCGTCTTCCAAACGCACTTGTATCATGCACCTTCAATGAAGTGCTGGGGAGACAGTGTGGTTTCCTCAATCAAGTCGTCCAAAATTTCCTTTTCGTAACTGTACGTTGAAACATTGGGCACATCTTCAGTGCTTCCCGCAATGCACGTTTCTGTTATTTAGTATGCAAATATTCGAGGTATGCTAAGACGTATGCGCCGCGTGCCCATTCCTTCTGCATGGTTGGAGATTAGAGGTTGTTTTGTCCCACGGTCATCCAATTGTCGTCTATGTACTCAAGCTGAAACTACAGACCATTGCTTTGTGGATTGCAAAAAACGATGTCTTCTTTTAGGACATCCTATACGAAGGACACCGAAAAACGATATAGACACTATACCATATCCAATACGATTTCCATCATGCAAGGGCTCTGACGAGCCTTCATGTGACGTGATTATTTTGTTGGGACTGCGTAGTCTCTGGCAAAGTTGACTGTGTGACAGACACGCTGAATTTCCAAGGTCTACGAGATTGTATTTCCGTGAAACTGCGTCGTTTCTGGGCCGTGTGTATGCGGCGCAATAACAGACACCAGAGCAGAGGTTTTTGTGTTTGCATGTGTTTGTTTGCCTGAATATTAGGTGTCGCTTAGCCAATAAAGCTTTCGCGACATCCACGTCTATTACCCATGTAATAAAGTACAAACAAAGCGTTAAAAAGCGTTTGTACACGAATGATCAGAGAATCGTAACGCTGTGCTAGCGGGCCATGGTTTGAATCCCGGCGCCTGGATTGTATTGTTCTTTTATTTATAAGTCATATTATAAGTCATGTTATAAGTCATGTTATAAGTCAAGAACACAATGAGCGACCGACAGACAAACATCCTATCAACCGACCCATGCCAAACCATAGTAGGGCAGGCATGAAGAGCTTCCGCTTTGACATGTGTATGTACAATCATTCGATCAGTAGATGGATTCATTGATCAATTTTATTGAAGTCAGGACAGAGTAAATAACAAGTATCCAACTCCAACCAGAAATATTCTTGGCGCCTTTAAAAGCTTTCTCTCCTTTTTTTCTCCACGTAATTTCTTCCATATTTTGGCGTACACCATACCCTTTCTTTGTAGCGAAGAATAACACTCGCGAAACCCAGATTTGACATATCTTTTTACTGCTTCCAGTGAGAAGGCGAAAAAGAAAAGCCCTTCGTAGTTGTATGGCAGTTTGAGTGACTTTTAAATGTAAGATACAGCGAAGCGGTACATAAGCGCGCTCTCACACCCTTTGGGGAGCATTAGGGGTGTGTTTGTTGGCTGTTAATGATGATTGGTCATCTACGCCCTGGTCGAAAGGCCACTCAGGTTATGTTGCTAGAACGCGCCGTCATCTTTCACCGCAGCAGGCGTACAAACTTCTAACTGAACACCAACGTAGAGCAGGTAGAACGCAACGGGAAATACAAATTTACGTATTACTGGCTTTAAAAAAAAAAATGTGCATTGCGGCTGTACCATTCGAGTGAAGGATACGCAAAGAAATCTTTTTTTTTTTTTCCATGCATGAGCAATAATTGGCGAGTCTGACGCAGGTTGCCTTGCTGGCTGTCGTTTTGCTGACACGCAATGCCGAACGCGCCACACACTCGCACGGAAACGGTCGTGCGGGGAAGTCCCCTTACCAGCCCCGATATAAAATAAGCGAGTGGCTATTCTTCGAAGTCCTTGTTCTAAGTGAAATGACAATGGGCGGATAAAATTTACGAAGCACTATTTGTACGCTCTCAGTTTTGGTATAGTCCACGTGTGCATTTCTAACAAGAATGCAAGATGGAATATGGCGTGATGAGTGTTTTGGAACCTGTCAAGTGGATGCCAGCCTCGTCACTCCTCTCCCGCAATAATAAGCGCGTAAAAAAATAACAAATAGAGGTGCCCATTGTAGAAGCATATTCAATGCACAGCTTCAATATATATATATATATATATATAACTAAACACTGCATCTTCAACGTTGTACCTCAAAGAAGTGGACATTGTTTGAGGTTCAGTGAACCTGGAACTAGGGTCACGCTATTGCGCCTTCCATTTCTCTCGTTCCTTCCACGTTATGTCTTTCACTAAGCACACAATAAGGCGGCGAGTCCGTCACGACCGTAGATGTCGGTCTGTATAAGTGCGCGTTTAAAAGAGAATAAAACGCACGCCCGAAAAAAGTGTCGCGTGCAAAAGGAACGTGTGCGAGTGCCGAGTGGGAAGGTGGCCAGCGTTTGCGCGATGTAATAACAGCATCGCTGCTTGACTGTTCTTCGGGTCCCCTCGACTAAACATTAGAGATACGTTGACGTGACAGCGGCCGTCTTCGCGTCGTTGATTTGCGCAGGTGTCGGGCGCAACGCACTTGGCCGAGGTACCCTAGGTCAAACGTCGCACCTACCATTCTTCCGTAGTTTTCTCGCTGTCGGTCCAGCATCTATAACCGTACGTCGTTTCGCTGTCACACCAGCTCTTTTCAACATTAGCCAGCCACTTCGGGCCTAATCGCTGGCCGCTTGCTGGGCGGATGCTGAACGCTCCAGTTCTTACGGCAAGGGGGTGCGAGAGGGCAGACGTCTCCTGGAACGCGACGCACAAAGAGCTGAATTTGACAGCGGTATAACTTTCAGCTGCTGCCCCTTGGAAGACAGCTCCACAAAGGCGTTTTTTTTTTAGTAGAGCGAACCCTGACAAGGCCCTAAGAAATCGTACTCGGCGCCGTATCCCGCGCTTCTCTTCAAGTCTCTGATTAATTTATCAACGTGGAATAGCGAATATCTTGCTTCCCGTTAGATCTCTGCTTCCTACTTCAACGGTTGGACTTTTTGAGAACATGCATTACTGACTGCTGGCCGGGTCTGCCATGTCAGCAATATCTGGCATCACTGTGCTCCGTTCCCCTTAATTGCCTTGTTTCTCTTTCTCTTGTTCTTTCTGTTTAGTTGGAGTCCTAACTAGAAGTCCTGTCTGTTCATCTCTGTGCGTCTTCTGTTGTTGGCGGGGTTTTTACGATGTATAAATCTACGTAATCTACGTAATAAATCTACGTAATAAAGGCTAGTATGCTTCGCATCCTGGGCTTAACCTTAGCTAAGCCACAGCCATTTTTTTTCACTAACTTCTTAGTCGCGTAACGCTTAGCATTTTTCCTTCCTCTTTCCTTTCTTCTTTTCTTTCACTTTCCTCCTCACGCAGTGTATGGTAGCACACCATGTGCTACCTGGGTGATCTCTCTTGTTTTCTTTTCTTGCCTTCTCTCCCTCTTTCTCGCTCTTAGTCTAACAAAACACACACGCGGCGGTAGAGCGCGGACGCGCACACGGCATGTATGTTGTATCACGCTAAGAAGTTATTCACCGCGGAATACTTGTTAGCCTGAGCTGTGAGGGAACTATTTTCAGTGAATTTACGTATGTTTTCACCTTCCGAAAGACTGTCTTTCATGGCAAGCTTGGCTCAGGTTTCTTCGAAAGCAATCATTCGAGATACTTGAAGCGTGTACCATTTGATCAAAAGAGACGTCGCCGGTTGATCGCACGAGCAAGTTGAGGAGAGCTTGGATACATACACCACCAGCTAGCTCCTGTTTCGCGTCCACTTTCACCGGAACGCGCGTGATACGAGCAAAGCATGGGCGTCCCGTACACCGATACGGTACAATTCGGAAAGAAAGCCGATCAGCTAAGTGTCTGATGGACGATGCAGTTATACATCTGCCTCGCGACACAATGAACAATGCACATAGCTACAAAGAAGCTGAGATGCCGCAGATATTCACGCAGGGTTGTAATACGACGATTCCGCGAGACGTCATTCAAAGTAGAGGAAAGATAGTGTACCCCGTATGTGCGCCACATAGGCATGAACTCCTTCGGACGTCCCAGGCAAATAACACATTCAGATGCAAGGTCAGTGCCTTCTCTGCGCATTGTTTCCCAGTAATGCGGCACTAGAGAAATTGCCACTGGGGTCATCATCAATCACGAACGTAGTCAGGCTCACTGACCACGCTTGCCGTTTCTGTTCTAAACATAATTCTCAGGACGAAGAACTGTACAAACTGCTTCCTTTCACCACGTGCCTAGGGAGTCGAGAAGCTTCTTTCTAAACAGCAGTTGGCACTCTTCAAAAGGTTCCATTCCTTCAATTGTGCTTCACCAGCGACTGCGCAACAATAAAACTTCGTTAACGACGCCACCGGCCGGACACATTAGCAACGCCGAGGGGCGAAAGTGATTCTTGCACAGAGCAGTAAACACGCAAGAAAGCAAACGCGCCGTCCAAAAACGAAACAAATAAAAGGAGGAGAAAGCGTGTGGCACACGTCACTTTCTAAGTGAAAGGAAGCGCGGAGGAGGAGGGCGAGAGGGAGGGGGAATCACGAGGAAAGAAAAAAAGGGGCACGGGGTTGCGACGGTCGGAACGATCAGTTATCCCTAAAAAGGAAACAGCGAAATATAGCGTTATAAACAGGCGACAGACGCGGCGTGCGCGCCTCCGATGGAGACGCGACCTTGACTCGGTTTTCAGATTCGACACCTTTTGTCGTTGCTCGCACCATCCCCCCCCCCCCCCCCCTTTCCATCCCTCGCAGCAACGACGCGACGTGACGCTTTTCTTCGCTTTCTCTCGGGCAACTACGCCACGCCGGGCCGCGCTGTCCTGGGAGCGCCTTGAATGGCGAGAATGATTATTGATGATGACGAACTGACGGCTCCTACCCCCCCTGTACCCCCAACACAACGCGTCGCCGGACGCCGCTGGCGCGTTTGAGCGTCGCGCGCGCGACCAGCAGCTTGTGGCGCGTAACCCAGAGAAGAACGGCTGGTCCCGTTCGCTGGCCGTATGGTATTATTATAACTGTTGCGTTTTGCTCGCGCCTCGCGTGAGGCGCGAGTGACTCGCGCGAGCGAGCCGGCAAAACGCGTGAAAGGCGTTCGCTTCCTCTTTTTCTTCGCGTCTGAGGCGGGCGTCTGGAGAGCACGCGTTCTGCTCGTGGCGCCTCCTCCCGGCGAAAACGAGAAAATGATGCCGGGGCAATGAAGAATCGAGGGGGGCGCGTCGTTGGCGACGAGGAAGATGAATTTCCTCGGCGCGCATGCATGCAGGGGGCTCTTCCCGAAGGCCTGTCGCCGTGCGTTTCTTTCCTTTGTGCGCGATGCCGAGCTTCGTTGTGGTCTCTGTGCCGGTATAGGTACAGGCGGCGGCATCTCTTCCGCGTGGAAGCCGGAAGAAACGGTCGAGACGAGGCTGAGAGCCCGGAAGGCAGCTTCCTCTAGGGAGTGAGCTGGGAGCGTTATAGAGCGGTACGGTGCGGGCGCTTCGAATGGTTTTGTCGTGCGAGTCGAAGGCGGCCTGGAGATCCTAGAAGCCGAGAAAAACCACAAGGTACTTCAGGATTTCGATAACATCAGCATCAATTTTCTTCCGTATTAACTGTATATTCAATGACGACTCTTGTAGTGTGTACTATTCAGGAGTAATAAAGCTATAAGTTTTACCAACAGGCTTTTTCTTTTTTTTACATCTCGCATTTGTTGGTGGAAGGACGTTGTCTTAACGGTAGGAATACAACCCACGACTTCACAGCGGGGCGGGCAGTAGGCTATACTTAAAAAAAAAGATGCACTGCTGTAGCAGGCGGGGCTGACGCCATTGGTATGACATCTGCACTGTGTAACGTAGCTTCGCACTTTTGAACCAGCTCCACTGTGGGTTGCGCCATAATGGATTCTCGACGTAGGCTATTGCGTCGTTAAAACTCGGGTTAAGGGTGCTGGCGCCAAAAAGAATGCTGCAACTGTGCGTTATTCGACTTCTATTGTTACTATAAAAGCTCGCTTGAATCAGCTCTAAGTTTCCACACACTAAATTGCTCGAATATGTTAAGTAGCTACTGATTTACTGCCTTAACGAGGATCGTAACATTTCAGTGTTTCGAGGTCAGTTTCCGTGAAACTCTCTCATAGACATGCTGTCATTGCTTTCATAGACGTGGCTGATCATATTAACAGGGCCACCTTTGGCTGTTCTTTTTTAAAGTTCTAGCTCATTTAGGTACTCCTCATAGAAAAAACATATGCGCAAAAAACAATCGAATACATGCATGACGCAAAGCTATTAGAAGAGGAGCGCAAATTAACAACACGCACAGGAAAAATACTGTCTCTTTCCTCTGTGTGTTGCGACTTTGCGCTCCTCTTCTTATAGCTATGCGTCACCAACTAGACCAACCAGAAGTACTGCTATGAGTGCAAAATAACGTGCTCATAACACGCAGAAGGGGACCTATAACGAAGCACTTAAGCATCCTTTAATCGTCACAGAGCGCCACTTTTAAGGCCGCAGCAAACCTGACCACCAGCGTCGTAGTGCATTACGGAGATTCGCTTGAGAACAAAGCCGTTAGCCACCAAACATCGGCTGGAAAGCGTGCTTTGTTGCAAAACAACGACAACCAACAAAACACCTCGAACGCGTGAATGTGGATCACTGTGCCAGTTGTTGGCCAAAAGCCGACCAGCGAAATATGAGGGCAGCGCTGAAACTGACAAACACACTAAAAAGGGGCCTCCAAGCGGCCCGGGTGGCGGGAAAAGCGGAAAAGCGGAAATAAAAAAGAAAGAGAATATCTCCCTGAGGAGTGAATATAAATGGGGCTGTGTATCGGCAGGCAACCTGGCAAAATTTTTGACGTTCAACCTTGAGATGTCGGGTGCGTTTCCTTTCTTTTCTTCTCTTAGTTTTCTTTTTAGCTTTCTTTATTCTTTTTTTGTATTTTTTGTTATGCCTACGTTCGACCCAACGTATTCTGGGACGTTTCTTGACATTTTACGAACTGGCAGCTCATTCTTTCTTGTACGTCGCTCTAACGGTTTATCTCGTTTGCGTAATTCTCTCTCGCTTTCTTTCTTCCTTTCTTTCTTTCTCTTTCGTTTTTTTCTTTTTACGCGAAGCCTGTTCTTCTGTTTCATAATTATTCACTGACGTCTATTGCCGTTGTCAGATCATAAAGCGGCACTAAAGAAAGACTAGTTAAGTTGTATCAGTAAATTACGCTTCATGAAGCCATCGAAAATGAACAAGAGCGATAACTTACGCGAACAACAAAAATCAAAAGGACTAGCAACACTTCTGTACAATACTTCTGTACTTCTGTACTTTAATACGATTCTGTAGTATGCCGCTTAACATCGATGATGATATTTGGTGATGACAGCAGATGTTATGTAAATGGCATCAAAACGTGACATTGACGGGGCCCACGTGACGACGATGGTGTAATGACGATGGAGATGGCGACGGTGCAAGGAAGATGACAGCTTGACCAAGGCGACATGACGGCAACGCAATTACGACAGCGTGATTACGACGGTTTGATGACTATGGAGAGGACGACGACACGACGGAGATGGCGGCTCGACCCAAGACGTCGCGGCGACAAGGCAATCACGACCGCATGATGACGTCAGCAGGACGACGATGGCGGGACGTCTGCGCGCCTGTGCGTTCTTTTCCACTCGTTCAGCCCGCAGAGGTTATATACACCTCCGGCCATATGCTTTAAGATCGCGCACATTTCACGCACTGCGGTAGTCGCCCTAAGCAAGGCTTAGGGCGACTACCGCAGCAAGCTGGCAAGCTGGCAAGCTGAAACTATCCGGCAAGCTGAAACGGCGAGAGACGCGCAACGACTTCGACCAGGAATGCTCCCCGAAACTGTCAACCTAGGTGGCTGAGCAACGCGACACACCGTCACCAGCGACCACAGCCAGCCATCCTAAGTTTCAGACGCACCCAAAGCGCTCGCGTGAGAGAACGTGAGCCTCAAAGAGCTTTTGGTGTTGCGCGAGAGCAGCATCGTTGCGCAAAAGCACGTGGCCTCTGCATTCGTGAAGAAAGTCGTCCCGCTGACCGCGAAATTTGGCGAACGAGCCAAAGAAAGCGTCAGTCACGAACTATGTAGAGAAAAGCCAAAAATAAAAAAAAAGTAGGCACCGAATTAAAAAAAAAGAATAGCAATGGGAAATGTACAGCAATGAAACAGAATACCTTGAAGTTTATATGCACCAACTGGACCGATACAATGTTGCATTGCCAATAGATACATTGCCTTTAAAAGGCACGGTTACAGCGACACGTAGCCTTCGTAAGCCAGGAAAGTTGCAAAAAGCGAAATACCGGTGGCGGGACGCCGCCTTGAAGTTGACGCACCGGCTCGCCACAACGTTTTGGATTTGGACATCGCCTGCTCGTGCCCAGTTAATTGTTATCTGGACGGATGGACAACATTGTATTCCGAAGGAGCCGAAGACTGAACTTGGCAAATTTGGAGAACGATTGCTGCGTCTCAACGGCCAAAATAGGAAATTGTACTTTGAAATCCATGACGTTACAGTGACGTACCGGTGCTCGGGTTTCGGCGCCTAATTCAGAAAGTGTACGTCTGGCTTCACTTTTCTCTTTCTGCAATCAACATCTTACCCGAAATTAAGGAAAACAGTGTTTTGACAGAATTCTGCACCAGTATATATTGATTTGCAGTTTGTCTTAGTGTGCCGTTAGGCAAATAGCGGGCGATTACTAATGATGTTCTGCGTTGTTTCTTTACAGATATGTCTGGATCATGAAGTGACCTTCCGAACTTATTCATCTTAAAATTGTATTCGCCTGTGACATAATATTAGAAGAAAAAAACTTGTTAGACACACATTTTGTGGTGCATTAGTATCTTCGGAGCAAAGAAATTATATTAGAAAAATAAGTGTCACTGGCAAAACAGTTCCGTGGAAATCCACAAGATGAAGGAAGCTTCATGATAGAGAAAATTGTTGTCCACCTGAGAGCTGCACAAAGCCGCATGCAAAAACTTCGACGCTTTCTTAACAACAATTGTATCAGTTTTCGGTATTATTCTTGCGTAAATAAACGGAATTCATATGGGATCCCTAGAGATTACGTAAGCATAATACGGAAAGCAAACATAAAATATATAAAATTATTGGAATGCGTACGGATAATGCGTTGCAGTAGGGATAGGATAATTTTTTGCACGTATATAGTTTCGCGCTACTTTCGGATTCATGGCAGTTATCTCTATCATTAAATGTCACTGTACATCAGTGATTGTTACTGCCGACGCCTTTACACTACAAACAGTTAAATAGAAAACAGTCGTTAACATTTAAGTTATATGTACTCAAGTCGAACTAAGCGGTAGCAAGATGGCCCTTTCAGTACACCACGTCTCTGGTTTTCCGTTATAGGGGAAACGGTAATAATTTACAGATATGCTAAACTGTAAGATCGAACGTGAGTCACAAAGGACACGAACGCACTTAATTTGTCTTTCAGGGAATGACACATGTAACGGAATTGACAGCAGCGAATTTACTGCTTTTCTAAAGGTCACATACCCGCAGCAAACTGCACCGCGTGACGTCATCGTCATTATTTACGTAACATGAAGAATAAAAAGAACACTGTTCGCCTGAAGTCCCACAGAGGTGAGCCACCTTCGAAGGGTTAGCGCACCCCCTGCTTCTTCATCATTTTCTCTAATTTGAAAAACACACACAAACAAAAAAAGTTACCCAATACCCACAGATGAGCTGTAATTTCTGACCGGGAGAGGAATGCCTTAATAACCCCGACAAAGATTGAGTCGATAAGCAAAAGAGTGAACGATTCGCATTGTCCCAAAGAAGGTTATAGCTGGGAAAAGAGACCTTCACGTCTGACCGTGAAGTCTTGGATTTACGCTGACGAGCAACGATACGTTATTATTAATAATATTCTTATATTGTTATTAATCTTTGCAATGCAGACTTGCCTTAGAGCATAATAGCTGGTGTGTATTATATGCGTGTTGGGAGGCGCGTGTTTCCTATGAATGGAAGCAGTGTTTTGTGGTATCTGTTGTCGTGTACTCAGCGATCACAACTGGTCGTGGCCCTGTAACTCGGGCCAACTTGCTGTAGGAGACGGGCGCATCCCGCGTGCAAGCCTGGACAAGTCTCCATAGTAAGATATGAATGTCTGCTTCCATCACTGGAAGGGGACAGTTTGTAAATACACCCTAATCACAAGTTTTCTATATGCAAATTTTATTCCAACTAGTTAATCTTGTTCAACTAAAGATGCTCTGTTGTCTCGATTTATTAGCCGAAAAAGGAAACGGTCAAACTGGGCCGATTGACCTTTGTGGATATGCGACTCTTGGCTGTGGGCGAGATTTCGCAATAAGTGTTCTGGAAGCGCAGCATATGATATATTTTACGCTTTACATACGCTTGACATGCTCTCCACTTTGGGCGTGCTATTTCTCGTGATTTAGCAGTTGTTGCGACGTCGGGGTTGCGTCACGGACGGTCCTGTTTAGAAATAGTGTGACAATGTAATAGAAGCTGCAACTAGCATCAGACGGCGAGGCACTGTATCAGGTAGACGTGCCTACACGCGACCCGCACTGCAAACCTCTCACTTTTTGTCCTGCCGTCTGCCACTATCGACTATATTAAAGATGATCTGATGTGCTGCCATGATGGACTTCTTAAGAAACAGGCACAGTGTTTTCTAAACTGTGACAATCGTTGCGCAGTGCTACCGTTCATTCGTCTGCATAAAAATGATTGTACAGACCAGTTCCAGCGTTTCACGGCTATTTTAACCCTCGTGATCACTCATCACTGTACAAATGTGTGTGCGTGTGTGCGTGCGTGCGTGCGTTTCACCACCGCAGCCGTGGCAAAATGGTACAGCGTCCATCTTGTATGCGGGGATGTACTAGGTTCGAATCCGGGTGCCGCCGGAAACCCACCGGTTTCGTCTAATGAGTCGAGATGCACCCCGACCTGGTGTTCGGTTGTTTACATGGGCTCTCATCTCTAAAGGGGTCTCTATGGAGATGTACGGGGATCTCTGGGCACCACTTCTCCCACCTCAGCTTTGGTGAAAAAGTCGAGCATCCTCCGCTGCTCTGGGAGGCGCACTAATGCTGCCGGCGGATGCGTCCCACTAAAATAGCTACGAGCGCGCTCCCGGCCAAGCGTGTGTGTGTGTCGCATTCACATCTGCGCATGCTGGATGTCCTACACCGAGGCGCAGTTTAAGCGTTCGCTCGATTATCATGCTTCGAAAACATGCCGTATGCGTAGCGCGGTACACTAGCCACATCACTGTACGTTGCGCAGGCAGCAGTCGATGAGCTAATAAGATGAGCAATCGTGAACTGTGGACACCGGGCAAGGGCAAGCGATAAGTTTGGTCTTTTGCGACTGTTTTACGATTGTCTTTTCTTTCTCCCCGGCCTGGAGTGAAAAAGAAGTGCACCATACGGCCAGTTGAACGCCAACACTAGATACAGGGACCCCACCCCTCCCCTCCCTCCATCACCGAAAAAAAAAAAAGCGCAACAGTACGAAAGGAACGAAACATGCGGAACGACGGGGAAACCATATTAAGGACGCGACCGAACAGTGTGTGAGCAAAAAGTAAATTCGGGGAAATGATTCTTTATAAAGGGGGGCCACGCCGAGACGAGAGACAGGGAAGACAAAAACGAACATTTTTGACGAAATAGGGTTCGAAAGGGGTAAAAAGACGTAGAAATTGGGCGCGTTTCCCCCTTTTTTTTTTCCTCCCGGCGTTCGCCTCCCTAAAGAGCTCAGTTGGTTGAATCCAGCGAAGGAGAGGCGCGCTAGCTGTTACAACGGCGTGCGCGCAACGTCAGAGACAGCGGCGCAACGGAGGTGAAGGCGGCGGTCGGCCAACGGGCAGGCTGGGATTGAGCACAGGGCGCGCGGAGTTTTTTGACGATGAGAAATGAGCTGCATGATGAATGATGCCGCCCATCTCTCGCTACGCAGCAACCCGTATATACCTCCCCCCTCCTCCCCTCCTTCTTTCCGTACTCCCCGACAAAGCCCCTGGCTCCTTTTTTGGGGAGAAAAGTGTGTCCTTCCAACCCCACCTTCCGCAATATCGCCGGGCGTACGGCAGCCCCCCTCCAACTGCGATACGAACGCACTCACAAACGCGCAAGCGAGTCCACACCGTACGCGCACACAGAGAAGGTTTCGCGTGAGTCGCAAGACGGATATACGACGCGGGCACCGTCGTCGTCAAAACTGCGGAAAGCGAATCGCCCCGCACCGCCCACGCCGGAGCAACTGAACCGCGCACGCACGCACAGACACCCACATAGAATTCGCTTGTGCTGATCGAACGCATTACTGCTGTGTACGATACGCGCGTATGTTGGGGATGTTCTCAATCGGAGAATCGCGCGCGCGCGTTTGTATTGGGATCAAAACGTTTGTGCGTTTAGCGAGTGTCGTAGCGCGGCGATACGCTCCGTGCGCGTTGGAGCGGCGAGGCCGTTCCATGTGGAGCCAATGGAAAAGACGTTTGCGAGGCCGACAGCGAAATAGGGGGGTCGTCTTTGGATGTGCGCTGCCTGCTCTAGCAATCGGGCCCGGGTGGCTCCATCAAAACGCGCGTTTTGCGGAGCGCGCTTTGACGTTGAGGCGATGCATTTGGCGTTCCGTTCTGGGGCGGTGGGGCGCCGGAGAGGGGGGGGGGGGGGGGGACTTGTGAACGTGTTGGCGACGGGAGAGTTTGCGGTCGGCCCAATCGCGGCTTACATCTATAGCGCTTTAGTGGTAGCGATATACGTTGTATTTGATCGTTCCCGAATTCGAATGCCATAAGTCGCCTGCCTGTGCTCTGCCCGCGTGTCTAAATTGGCAGCCCTGCGATTATATTCTAGTCATCTTTGGTATCTCCGCTGTGTCTAATGGCGATGGTAAAATTAATTTACGGGAAGAACTAGTGCGATGCAAGCTCGATGCGGAGAAGAAGTAGAAGGACGAAAAACCAGAATTAGTGACGTCTGCATCGAAGCCTTACAAGAGCAGTGCTTCGAACGAAGAGTCGACTACATTCGTTTTAGCGTTTAAGCGAAGGGCGGACAAGTTGTCGGTCTCCGAGGGGATCGCCTAAGAGATCGCGCAGAGCGCCGCCTGATCACAGAGGCCATGCTGATGGAATAGTCTCCCACCAAAATCACTAGAGGGAGCTCTGGCGCTGCGATCGTACCGTTACTATGGGAATGATGGGATATAGATGGATTTGTCTAATCTTTGTGCTCGAGGTTTGAAATGTCGTTCCCGTATGACGTTATTTATTATGTTCTTTCTTTTTTTCTTCTCCGAGCACTCTAATATTTTAAAACGTACAGGGATAATGGCTGTGTTGCAATGCCGTAGACGGCTAAATAAACGCTGAGCAGACAGCGGCCATCTTAAGTTTCGTTCCAGTTCTGGCGAAGCCAGCAAAACAGACAAATTCGCGGAGACGAAATAGTACTAAAAAACGATTCATGCTTATTTGCTGTCCAAGCAAGATGGCGGCTGAACAGGGGTCTCGGGAACTCGACGGGGAGGTCGTCTGCTTACAAGAAAAAGTAGTCAAGCTTTCCTGTGTGCTTAGCGCAAACGACGTTGTGTTTTCTTCCTAAGCTTGAACACGCAAAGTGATCAACGTACAGCAGTAAAATGTGCTGTTCCCAGCTTTTTCTTGTCGACAAGGGATGGCGTCGTGTAGCAAAGACGTCTTCCAAGCGGTTCCAGACGCGTTGCATTGCTTTGGCTCGAAGATCTCTTCTTAGCTGTGAAAGTTAGCTGCCTAAAATGGAGGCCAGAATTGAAACACACCCAATGTCTCTGCGCAACCGCCGTGCTTACTCATTGGCTATGGTGTTGGGCTGCTGAGCACGAGGTCGCGGGATCAAATCCTGGCCGCGGCGGCCGCATTTCGATGGGGGCGAAATGCGAAAACACCCGTGTACTTAGGTTTAGGTGCACGTTAAAGAACCCCAGGTGGTCGAAATTTCCGGAGTCCTCCACTACGGCGTGCCTCATAATCAGAAAGTGGTTTTGACAGGTAAAATCCCATAATTTAATGTTTTTTATGTCTCTGCGCACGCGCATAATAATTGCATACCGTTACACATATAACTCTATATTTCGTTGCAATTTCCTTTAAATTTTCAAGTCCCCAAAGCATTTGAAGACAACACATGACGACGTTTATGCGAATACATGTACTGGCAATCATATGCACTCTCGTTGAATCACCGCCCTTGCAGCTTGCGTGAACACTAGCGTGCCAAAAAGTTTTCTAGTAATTTTTGATGGAGATCTATGTCAGAGGGAGATGAGGAAATGCGTGCATGTTACTCGGCGAAAAAACGTGCTGGTCCTACAAAAGTGAGCAGGAATGAGTGATGAAGTGAGTCATGATAAAGAAAGAGCACCAAAGGAGAGGGAAGAGAGAGAGGCGGTGGAGGCGAGCGAAGGTCATTTATAGAACGCGGAACCCTGGTACAGGACGGCTGTGGTTCCCACATGGCGATGGCTCGAAATGGACAATGTGCTGCCCCCCGAAAGCTGGCCTCTCTGCACACTTGGTGGGCCTCCTGCTCGGCGCAAACAGAGTACACGCTTCGTCCCTAATGGTTTTTAACGGCTTTTATATCACGCGCGACAGACATGCACCGGGACTGACCCTGGATGGCTCGTCAGAGATGCCTCTCCCTTCACCCAACCCACCCCGAACGCCCGCCCGCCGCCGCCTACGCCTCCCACACTTCTACACGAGGTGGTGAGGTGCGATTGCTCCGGAAGAGGTGGCGAAAGCGGTCCGAGTTCATTTTTTGCGTGGGCCCGAGTTTTCTCGTTCATATCCTTTGTGAAAGAAAGAAGAAAAAAAAACGAATTTGGATTTCTACGTCTGACGTTTGACGTAGCGAGGCCAGCTGGCAAGGCCTGAAAGGGAAAATTGGAGTTAACTTTTTCATTTATCTTGTCCGCGCGCCGTAGAAAACAATTTGTGATGACTGAGAACTAGGCGACAGCCACGGTTTCTGAAGCACTTAAGTTCCTCCCACCCATATCCAACAAATCGAGCAAGGCTACTTTCAAGAACACGGTAATTGATGCGCTTACATAACATTACACTCACTATTAGCTCTCCTGAGGCGTCGTGTCTAGCCGGATCTGTGAAAAAAAAGCTTTAATTTAGCAAAATAAAGGCGAGATGTGTGGGAGAAAATGAAATTTTTTTACAATAAACGACATTTCAGCTGTGTGTATCCTATTTAGTTTCTCGACATTTCTATACCCATACCGTATCTACTCGCATAATGCCCCCTCCCCCCTAGTCGCATGAAATTAAGATTTTTTTTTTTTATCCTGGAGTAAATTTTTTTTTCTGGAGCATCCGAGAAAATTACTGCAGCTTCTGTTGCCGGCTTGTACCGGCTGTCGATAAGGCCGTTAGTGGCGACGAGGCTAGCGTTGAAGCCGCGACTGTCAAACTCAGTTTTGTCACGAACTCTGAATAGGTCGGGCCAGAGTCACTTATATTCGTTTAGCGACTCTAGATTCACGTAGTGCCTGCAAATAAAGAGTCTTTGCAGTTCGTGCTTGTGTTTAACCTGTGTTCTTACTACAAAGGTAAGGACTGTATAAAAAAAAAAATAATTTCAACTTACAGTGGCTGGCATGAGGACCCCGGTTTACAGCCACTTCATTTTTCTTTCAGTTTTCACCTAGAACGTTATCTCGCAAAAATTTCCTCGCGTATTCATCGCTCCTCCAGAACTAGTACCAGAATGCGCGGCCCATGAGCCATCATTCATAGTCTTCGGGTTGGTCACTTCTTCACCTCCCCCCCCCCCATCCCCCTATAAGTACACTTCTGCGGACTGTCTTTGCCCCAGGACACGTCCGTAATAGATGGCCTATTTTCAAAGGAAGTCGGTGTCGCGCATCGTGCGATTAGAAGTTTCCCTGGAGGCCATCAAACACGACTCAAAACTTGTAGCAGTGAAGCCTAAATTTTCCAGTTAGCGCCGTTAGCAGCCATCCTTCTTTGATAACAGGAGCAGCTGCTGGCCCGGCCCATAATATTAGCAGGGTTAACGTAGCCCTTGAAGCCACAGTATGTGGCTCACTGAAAACCATGTTCAAAAAGCGACGAAGCCAAGTGGACGTAGTGCTATGCTCTGCTCAGTAAGCTCTGCCGAATGCTGTCAAAGGCCGAATGTTGAAGTTGACTGTTGGAATGAAGTTGAATGCTGTAATGACGTCGAATGTCGAATGTTGGCAATCGGCCTCCATTAAAAACGTAGGTGTCCGTGCATTGCGGGGGTACGTTGAAGATCCCGTGGGTCGTCAAAATTATTCCGGAGTCCCACTACTGTGCGCCTCATAATGAGATCGTAGTTGTGGCACTCAACTGTCACGGCACGAGCGTCTCTCGCACACTCGTCAACGTTTCTTCCGAGAACGTGTGTGCGTACGAATCAATTCCGGGGTTTTGCATGCCACAACCACGATCTGATTATGAGGCACGCTGTAGTGGGCAGACTCCGTATTAAGTTTGACCATCCAGGGGATCTTCAACGCACCCCCCCAATGCATGGACACCTACACTTGTAATGGATCAAGACGGCTGGTTGGGCCAGTTTGTTCGGATTCATTGTAAGGTTCGTAACAGCGCAACACGAGACACGGACAAAAGGAAGGTAAAAACGACGACAGGGCGCTGACTCTCAACTGATAATTTATTGAAGATACGTCTGACATCTATATATGTATATTCAAGTGCCGGTTCAAAAACCATGACGTGTACGAGACACAGAGATACGTCAAGGCAAATGCGGCGAACTGACGCATAATTAAAAGTGACAAAGGTAGCGCAGTTCTTTATCATTTGTAGTCAACGTTGACAAGCGTGATTGCACTCCATTCCTCTGGATGAACTGATGATGGATCGTGCTTAGGTATCAGCACAATAGGGCCGTCGCGGAAACTAGCCGGGAATTCAAAGTTCTCAAAGCAGCGGCTGACAACAGATAAGAAAGTGACACCGATATCTTCCCAGAACGTTAGATGAAACTCAACGGGTAACCCGCCTGTCCCTGGGACGGAGTCATGCTTCATGGAAGATAATGCTGCCTTCACCTCATCAGCTGATGGAATGATCACGTGCGTGAGGCGACATAACAGGGCCCTCTGGGGGCCACAGAACCGAATGCATTCAGCTGTCTAAAAAGCTAGTTTCTTGCAAAGCACAGGACTTGAGGCTGTGCACACGGATTACGTCTGCACCGCCAAGCAGCAGCTGGCAAAGACGACGCTGCGTTGAGGCGTTGGAAACGCCTGCGTAGCTCACGCTGCCATGACCGCATCAGCGGAGTCAGCTGATTGACCCGTAGGGCAATACGGAGCTTCGTGGCTGTATCCGCCAGTTGTTCTGACCTGCATCGTCTGAGTGCACGACCTTCAACTGAACAATGAAGACGCCACTGCACCTTGAGCGCGTCCCATGACTCTGGGTCAGAACTAGAAAGAGAGGCTTGTAAGACTGTTGACAAACAAGGGCGCGAATGCGTGTCATGTAGAACGCGGATGTCGAGGCGCCAAGGTATTGCTGACGAAGACGCAGGGAAGCAAACTTCAAGCATAACTGGTCGGTGATCGGAAATATAAACATGAGATGAAGGTAAAGTTATTACATCAGATTGGGAGGCACACTGAGCTAAATTGGTTGGAACATAGGCATGGTCTAACCTGCTTGACGACGTGCCACGTCGCCACGTCCAGGTTAATAAGGAACCATGAAAAAGTCTATATGTGTCCAGAAACGAAAAGTGCTGGACGAGGCGACGCAACTCCCGTGCGTTCCAATCAGGGCGACCCGAGCCCGAGCCTCGCACATCTGTTCGCGTGTCTACGACACAGTTAAAATCCTTAACAAGAACCACGTGACGATCGTCCAGGAAATACACGTCCAGGTCACGAAAAAAAATCATTGGACTTAGTGGCTTGAGCGGGCCCATAGATTCACAAGATACATAACCTAAATGAGGATAGCACACAATCAAATGCCAATATCCGCCATGTCCCATCATAAAAAACATGATCTCGCAAGAGAGCTCGGTTCAAAATAATAATACCGACTCCCCTAGCGCGTGATGTCGCGAAAGAGAAAGAGTAATCTAGGTGGAAAGTGTGTTTGAAGGCTAGAACATGTCCAATGGTGAAAAAAAATTGTTTCTTGCAAACACAGAATGTCACAGTTTTTAGTGCGGGCCACGCTGATAGTTTCGGCTTCTTTTATAGGATTTCGGAACCCCTGTGCGTTTAATGAAATAATATTCAATGTGTCAGCCATATTTAATTAAAAGTGTCACTGAACCGACCTGGTCGTGTTGTTCAAGTCAGCGCCCTGGGAACAAGGCCAGGGGACATGCAGCACACTCGTCACTTCTTCGACCATCTCGAAGAAGGCGGAGGTTTCTTTGGCCGTTGTAACTCGGCGCGGCGATCCGGGGCGCCGTCCGAGCCAGAGGCTGACGCGTGGGCACGCTTTGCTTCTTGTGCGACCGCCATTTCAACGTCGAGTCCATCCAGGCTTGGTGAGAGTCCAACGCTACTATCAATTCCGAGGCTGAAGCTATTTTCAGATGATGATGATGCTGGAAGCAGTTGGGCTGCGGGATCGATGTCATTGCCGCCGACAAATTCGGCAGCCGGGGGCTCATTCAGATGCAACGGCGCAGTGGCTGCTGCAGAAGAGCCAGAAATATGATGTGGCGTTGCAAGCGCCGCAACTGAGCCGCATGAAGCCACCACAGGCTTCGTCTGTTTGGCGAGCGCAAAATTTGCAAGGACAGGTGTTTTAGCCGTGTCCAAAACTTCGGCGTGGTGTTTAGAAAAAGTTTATTTAGCCAAGAGACGATACGAACACTACAAAAAGAGAAGTTTTATTTGCTTGTATACTTTGTCCATTTTGATGTCACAATACAAGTATGCTTCAGTACAGATCAAATTTTTCTATACAATCAAGTACATATCAAGTTCCTACAATACAAGGATAATTCAAAAAAAATTATATGTATATACATACAAGGATACTTCTATGAATACATACAATGCAATGAGTACAATGTGTACAATGTCAACGCGGACTATACATTTTTTTTTACAAACAAACTTATATAATCTTATTTAGCAGACTTATACAAATGCTAGGTTTGTCTTGTTCTTTGTGTGTTTATTTTTGTAATGCCTTCCCTTTTACATGCTTTGGCGTTTTACAATTTGAGCCATTAAGAAGCGCTCACAAGTCAGTATCCGATGATAGGAATTGTCACCTTGTCCTTCCCTATCAGCCAGAATCGTGTGTGACATTTTTTTTTTTTTGGAATTCTTGCATGCCATTACTTTCGAGTTGCTGGTTTAAAAAATTGCACCTCACAGTCCTTATTTTCTTTAATACAGGATATGCGGCTTTCTGGGGTTTTCGTGTTATTTCTGCTTTTCCCCTTCTTTTCCACAAGCAAAACATAATTATTATTGTCATCAATTTTTCGAAGTTGTTTTTCTTTCTATATGGCTTACCTAATTTTGTTTTGAAATGGATAGAGGCTAATCTCCAAATTATTTTGGCAGGGGGGCAACCTTTGAATACATGTTCTGGAGTTTCCGATGCGGTGCAATTGAGGCATCGGTCCGTTTGCGTGATTCCAAATTTAGCTAAACGTGCTTTTGTTGGTAAGACACCCCACCTTATTTTCCATTCGAAGTCTTGTATTTCGTATGGGAGATTGGTTGCTTTCCAGAACTTCCATTTTTTGGGTGTTGGTTTTGTTGATATCTTCGGATTTCAGTTCTCTAATGGCCATTGCGGTGCTCGCGTCTATGGGCTTGATTTCTTCGGTGGTAGTTTCCGGACAGATTTCTTCTATTGCTTTTTTTGTGTTGATCACCGTTTTGTAGAATTTTGATGGTATTTCCGATTTTGGGCCATGCTATTTCTCATCTGCGATGTGTTGATCAAGCGTGCTTAACCAGTACCGTAGTACCGACATTCCTCTGTATTGTGGTGCATTAGCCAATGCCACAACCGTTTTCGCAGCTAGAGTTTTTGCTATAAAAGCTACGTTGGGTATTCCCAAGCCTCCTCTTGATGCTGGCAACCTATTCTGTGTTACTGTGATATTCTGTGTTACTGGAGCTGGTTTGTCACTCCATAGATAACGTCCTATGAGGGTTGTTAGTTTATTGGTGACCAGCCTAGGCATGGTCGTAACTCTCTTCACATAAAATGCGGGGGCACACACTTTCGATTTGATTGCTTCTGCTCTTGCAAGCAGACCCGCCGGCCGGCTCAGTGCTTGTTCAACGAAGTGGGCTGCTTTCCTTAGTGGTTCTTCCCAGCTTTTCATTGCGATATCACCTGCCTCAAACCAAATGCCAAGAACTTTAACAACTTCCACAATGTGTACATCGTGTAATGCAATACTTCCCGGTGGACCGAAACAAAGTGCTTTGCTTTTTGATGATTTATTTTTGCACCAGATGCTGTCGCATAATCTTCAGAAATCCGTTGAAAGGCTTGATAGCTATCTGCATTTTTCATAAATAATGAAATGTCGTCTGCAAAGGCTGCGATTTTAATTTCCTGTTTTCCTGGTAGTGGAAAACCCCTAATTATGTTATTGTGCTCGACGGCTCTTAACAAGGGATCTAGGGACACGACGAAGAGTCCTGGTGACAGACTGCACCCTTGTCGTACCCCTCTAGTAACTGCAAACGTCTCTGTTACGAAGTTATTCATTTGTATTTCACTTGTCATTCCATGGTATAATGTTTTAATGATGTCTACGAATGCTGCTGGAAATCCAAATTTTTCCATAGTATTGTATATGTATTGATGTTTAACTCGGTCGTATGCTTTTTCTTGATCTAATGAGATGAAGATGCCTTTACATTCTTTTCGTTTTGCGTATGCAAGTGTGTCTCTAGTAGTTACCAATGAGGCGTAAATTGATCTTCCGGGAACCGCTGCAGCTTGAAAATCAGATATAATCTCGGGTAGTATAATGCTAAGCCTGTGCGTTAGTAAAGTTGTCACCACTTTATAATCAGTATTAAGTAGCGTTATGGGTCTCCATCCGTTGACATCTAATGGATCACTGTTAGGTTTGGGTAACAGTATAATCCGTCCCTTAGCGAACGACGGTGGTTTTTCCTTGTTTTGAATGAGGTTATTTAGGGTTCTCACTAGATTTGATCCAATCACATCAAAAAAGGTTGAGTAGAATCCGGTCAAAATTCCATCTGGTCCAGATGCCGATTCATGCGTCATTTTCTTGATTATATTTAATACTTCCTGCGTTGTTGTTGGGGCGCATAGTTGTTCCTTGTTTTCTGCACTTATTTGGGGAAGATTTTCTAATAGGCCGATGGTGTTGTATTCCTTGGTTGGACGTTCTTCTTGTAAAATTTTTTTTAAATGCTCTAGAAATCCCTCGTTAATGGCTTCTTCGTCTGTTGTGATTTCGCCGTTGTTTAATCTTATTTTCTCTATCCTTGTTTGGTTCCTGTCACGGTTTGGATATCGTGCTCCGTGTCCCAAATCAGTTGGTTCAACGCTGTGATTGTCGACTTGCTTTCTCTCGATTTCCTTGGTTTTCTTCAGACGTTCTTTGTATTTGTATCGCAGGCAGTCGACATATTCTTGCATACAGCATGTCATTTCCCCTCCTCTCTCTATGATTCTTATTCTTCTTAGGATTTCGTCAAGATCTTTTGTGTGTCTTTTTTTCCTATTTTGTCCAGCCTCAATAAGTATTTTTTTCCCGTTCTTCTTTTAAATCATCTCAATTTCCGTTCTTGTTCTTTTCCAAACTTGTTTTTAGTTTCAGTCGTATCCTTTCGATTTCTTCTTGATCGTGTAGCAATATTGGGTCCATACGCCACAATCCTGTGTTATGTGGTTGCCCTTCTATTCCTATGAGTTTGAATGTGACCGGATTGTGGTCGCTAAAATCATCCAGTTGGTCCTTGTATGGTTTTAATATCCATAAGGTCCTGTAATAGACGAGGTGATATACAGACTCTGTCCAATCGGCTTTCGGTGTGACCACAGGTTCTTGTGCTTTCAAACCCGTCTCCGTAGGACCAAACCCATGCATCTGACATATTATGGTGCTTAAGCAAATTTTGAAGTTCTCTTGCATGATATGTTGATCGACCACGTCCTGGGCCTCGTATGTCTCTGTTGCTATCGAGGACACAATTAAAATCTCCGACTAATATACATTGAGAACTAGTGGGCATGTAAAACCATACGTTGCGGAAGAATTCATGTGTTAGGCTTCTTGTTACCGGCGCATATACATTGATTATTCGAGTCTTCCTACCACCTAAAAAAAGGTCGACATATACAATTCGCCCTTTTGTATCGCATGTGCAAAATGCACGACTACGATATTTATTTGAAATGAAAATAATACCTGTACCACAAGCTCTGCTATTCGTTAGTGAAAAAAAAACGCCTATTCCATGTAGTTCTTTGAATGTACTCACATCCTGTGGTGTTCGGAAGTTTGTTTCTTGTAGGAATAGGATATCAATTTGCTGTTCCTGAGCGAATCTTAGTAATTGTTTTTGTTTTTCTATATTGTGAATGCCTCTCACGTTAAATGACATGCAGTGGAGAGTCGCCATTTGCTTTCACGCTCACTCTCTAAAGTTTCGTGGTATGCATTCCTTTTTCTTTTTTATAAAGTTAATAATCAAGCCAATTTACAAGGAGGAAGGGGAAGAACATGCCATAGTCAACCATGCTGTTATTCTCTCATGTCGTCGTCGCTTGAAGATGGCCCTTCAGCCTGTTTGGGTGAAAGCGTCCGAGCTTTTTTTTATTGTAATCTGTGGATTGCGTCACTGTCACTACTCGTGTCAGTTTTGATGCGACGGGATGTATTCGGATGAAGATAGTCCACATCGCTTGCTCTCTCTTTGTCCAAGCTGTGTTTTCCCTCTTTTGCTCTTCTATTCGGTCTCGAGCGGCGTCGTTCTTTCTTTTGTTTTTGTCGTTCATCGTGCACTCCGCTAGCGTCTGGCGTGGTATTTAAGGTAGTTTTTGCTGGTTTTTCCTTAGTTGGAGTCGTCTCGGGGATTTCATATGTGCCACTGGCGGTTATTGGCCGGTCATCGCTGTTTTCAGAAATGTTCGTTTTCTTGCAGTGTAGTATTCCTTTTGATTCCCCTTGGTTGTCATCAGACTGTGGGGGAAGAGACTGGGATGTCGATGTCGAGACGTCTGATGAGTTTTCGTCCGTCTGTATGGTCGGAGTCACTTCAGTCTCTGTTGAAGTCGTATCACCTAGCTCTTCGACTTCGACGCTTTCTGATGAGCCACTACTAGACTGGTGATTTATGTCATTTTTCCTTCCATCACGCTCGTCCGAATAATTGGGTGAAGGTGTTGACGCTTGCGTGGTGCGTGGTTTCAATACTTCTAGTGTGGACTTGACAGGCTCGAGTTTGTGCAGGGTAGGAGACCTCATGGGTTCATGAAAGGAACTCATAAAGTTAGTGGATGGAGTTCCACGGGCCGCTGCAACGTATGATTTTTTTTCGGAAACAGGATTTAGTGGCATGGTGTCCGCCACACCGCTTACATTCTTCCGCGCAAGTTTCAGTGTCATGTCCGAATGTGCCGCAACGCTTGCAGTAAGGTGATGTGCAAGTAATTGCCATGTGTCCATCGCTTCCACACCTCGTACAAACTCGGCGCATACCGCGATACTCAAACATAACTCGGTGGCCCTGAATGGTCATGAAGTTAGGCACTGGCCTACTCATTTCCATTCGGGCCACTCGAACACCGCTCAACTTGTTATGGTGGCTGAGTACACTTGAGTGTGACGCACCTTTCACTTTGCCATACGGTTGTAATGCGAACAGTAGGGCATCGTCAGGAATGTACATAGGGAGCCTATAAACATTTACAAAAGTCGTTGGTGGCCCTACTGCTTCCACAGATACTTTGACATGGTTCACGCGGAAACCTTCAGCTACCATGAGTTTGGTCGCCTGTGCGGCTGTACGCATGCAGACTAGAAACCTAGTTCCACCCATGTGTTGTAGGCCCAACACACTATCGTCTCCTGCAGTAAGTTCTATCGCGTCTATGAGATCGTCAACAGACACGTCACCATCAAGTGCATTAAACATAAAACAGTTCTCCCTCAGGGGGGTCTCACGGATTGTGTCCATCTCGGGGGCCATGGCCGCAAGGCGCTGGTTGCCACCAAGACAGGTAGCTCGTTCCGGTAGACTGGTGGTGTGCAGTTGGCGCAAGACGCCTCTGCACTCTGGTAGGGTATAGACTGGTCGAGGTTCAGCAGGAGCTGCTGGTGCCTCGGTTGACTTGGGTGCTTGCGGAGGGCCGCGAAGAGGTCCTTGCAAGTGCCGGGATCATCGGTAGTCCGCCGGGTCGCCGATGGTGGCCCAGCGGCAACCCAAGGAAGACAGGTTCCAAACCAGTGGAGCCCAGGGACTGCTCAAGCGGGTCGGTCCTGGAGACGGTGCTCCCGAGAGCCAGGGCCAGATCCAGGTGGGCCGGTCCTGGAGGTAGTGCTACCTGGGGCCAAGGCCAGATCCGGGAGGGCCGGTCCTGGAGGTAGTGCAGCTGCGAGCTGGGTCCAGATCCAAGTGGACCAGTCCCGGAAGCAGTGCAGGAAGGGTCCACGGACAGATCCCGGAGGTAGTGCAAAAGCGAGCCAGGCAGGTCCAGGGTCCGGTCCAGGGCCGGGGAGCAGGACTTGTAGACGCTCGGGCGGGCACACTTAGTACCAGGGGAGGTCCCAGGTGCCAAAAAGAGCAGATACTATAATACTCACTTTGATCTTAGCCAAAAGGCTGAGTTGACAAGGGAATTTATTGACCCGTAGGCACGCTTACAACTGGGGTATGAACGAAAAGTACAATATAAAGTACATCACATGTAATACATCATACTTGATGTAAACAAAACAGATTAACAAATGAAATAATTAATGGTGTCTACTTGACACTGGCTTTGCCACACACAACAACAACAACAACAAAACTCATTACCGCATCCACGCAAAAGCATTATTGTCAGCCTCGAATTTATGAAAGGTACTCGGGGCACATGCAGATACAGTCTGAACTCAGGCAACCGAATTGAGCATTATTCTGACTGTAGAAAGACTTTGCCTCGGGAGACGGTTATGTACCGCGTAGACCAGCGGCGAAGAAACGCGGCTTCACCGAGTTTGAACAACTATTCTTCAAGATGACCCCATATTATCACCCGTAGTTTCCGCATTCTGGGGTACATTGCTTTATTTGACTGCCGAGATCGTTCTGCGTTGCTGACAAGAAAATTTATTCACCCGTAGGCACGCTTACAACTGGGGTATGAACGAAAAGTACAATATAAAGTACATCACATGTAATACATCATACTTGATGTAAACAAAACAGATTAACAAATGAAATAATAAATGGTGTCTACTTGACACTGGCTTTGCCACACACAACAACAACAACAACAAAACTCATTACCGCATCCACGCAAAAGCATTATTGTCAGCCTCGAATTTATGAAAGGTACTCGGGGCACATGCAGATACAGTCTGAACTCAGGCAACCGAATTGAGCATTATTCTGGCTGTAGAAAGACTTTGCCTCGGGAGACGGTTATGTACCGCGTAGACCAGCGGCGAAGAAACGCGGCTTCACCGAGTTTGAACAACTATTCTTCAAGATGACCCCATATTATCACCCGTAGTTTCCGCATTCTGGGGTACATTGCCTTATTTGACTGCCGAGATCGTTCTGCGTTGCTGACAAGAAAATTTATTCACCCGTAGGCACGCTTACAACTGGGGTATGAACGAAAAGTACAATATAAAGTACATCACATGTGATACATCATACTTGATGTAAACAAAACAGATTAACAAATGAAATAATAAATGGTGTCTACTTGACACTGGCTTTGCCACACACAACAACAACAACAACAAAACTCATTACTGCATCCACGCAAAAGCATTATTGTCAGCCTCGAATTTATGAAAGGTACCCGGGGCACATACAGATACAGTCTGAACTCAGGCAACCGAATTGAGCATTATTCTGGCTGTAGAAAGACTGCCTCGGGAGACGGTTATGTACCGCGTAGACCAGCGGCGAAGAAACTCGGCTTCACCGAGTTTGAACAACTGTTCTTCAAGATGACCCCATACTATCACCCGTAGTTTCCGTATTCTGGGGTAAATTGCTCTATTTGACTGCCGAGATCGTTCTGCGATGTTACGGAAGCACCACAAAACGTAGCTAGCGCGGTAGTAGACGAGACTCGCAAACCGATCTCGGCGCTGTGGTGGCCGCACGATGGATATTCCGAACATTCTTGCAACTAGCTTCCAAAAGGTGCGTGCTACAACGCAGTCCTTTACTACATGCGCGTTGGTCGCTGTTTGTGCGCAATATATGCATTTATCATTCGCTACCATATGCCAGCGTTCAAGCCTGTCTCTTGTAGGTAGAATGCCCCACTGATATTGCCAATGAAAATCCTTCACTTGAGAGGGCAAATCAGGTGAAAGCACAGCTGTCCATGTTTGTGTAGTAGCTGTCCGTGGAGGTACAGCTGTCTCATACAACATTTCACAAAGCCTGGAAACTGGTGTCGCACGCCACTTTGTAATTCTTAGTTGTACAAGCTGGCTTTGCAAGCGCGCCGCCGCCGCATACTGCGGTGCTGGCGTTACCGCCGTCGGAAGCAAGTTGCCTGTACTCTGCGGCATAAGCGTTCGACGGTAATGGCCCAGCCAATAAAGGAGCAGTGGCCTACCAGGGTACTCATCATCATCAAGTAGATCACATGTACTCTTAGTGCACAACAGCCTACCGAATGTAACTATGCACGGCAAGCTCCATCCTCCGCTGGATTTTGGCAAACGCAAGAATTGCTGCGCTACGTATTGCGACTTGTTTAACCAGAACCATGAGAAAATAAGTGAGTTTACTACTCGTACTGTTGGTGACGGCGGGAGAGCTACCCTTGCAGCAAACCACAGTTTACTGCACAATACGTTCTTAATGAAGAAAGCCCTTTCTGCCAGCGGCAGTGGCGACGCCGTCACTGCTTCCGACTGTTCTTTAATGGAACTGACAATGTCTCGCCACGTGTGAGGTGAAACGCCACTGGTACAAAATTTGATACCTAGAATTTGCATATGCTCGGTCTGTTTAATGTCCCCTGGTAGCGTTATTTCGGCGCGACCTAAATTTAATGCTTCACATTTTCTCATATTTATTTTGCCCCCTGACATTGAAGCATATTGATTATAAATACGAAATACCTCTACAAGACTGTCCCCATCTCGTAAAAACAAAGTGATGTCATCCGCATACGCTGATACTTTTATGCACCCGGTTCCCGGCATAGGAAGACCTCTTACGAGCGGGCTCTCGCTAAACCGCCTTAACAACGGGTCAATCGCAAGCACAAACGATATGGGTGACAAAGGACAACCCTGCCGCACTCCCCTTGTCACATCAAATCTAGGTGTTAAAATGCTGTTAAGCAGTAGCTCAGCTGTTGTTCGCGAATACAACATCCGCAGGATGTCTACAAACTCTTCAGGGAGGTTATAGCATCGTAAAACCTCAAATAAGTACTGGTGTTCTAAGCGGTCGAACGCTTTAGCTTGGTCCAAGCTTACTAATACTCCTGAAGCTTCACGCGCTGTTGTGTATTGTATGATATCACGTGTTAAGTTGAGAGACGAAAATATACTCCGACCCGGCACGGCACATGTTTGATGTACAGCGACTATTTTCGGCAATAATATCTTCATGCGATTTACAAGAAGGGTTGTCAATATTTTATAGTCTGTGTTGAGCAGCGTTATAGGCCTCCAGGATGAGGGTTCTGCAAGGTTGGAGTCTGGCTTTGGCAAGAGCATTACGCGGCCCCGATTAAACGATTTAGGAATACCTTCCCGTGCAAGAATGCCGTTAAGAAGCGACACTAAGGCAGTGCCTACTTCCTCCCAGCAAGATCGGTAAAATTCTACTGGTAAGCCATCTGGACCGGGTGTTGATCCGCTGTTCATAGATCGTATAACATCAAAAACTTCTTGCAGATTTGTTGGAGACAATAAATTCTGGCCTTCTGTATCTTCTACTTGAGGTAGGTTAGCGCAAAAGTCTGAAATCTCTTCGCTCATTAGCTCTGCATTATAAATCTCTTCCGATGAAAAAGCGTCTGAGAACCAGTTCCAAAATATTCTTTCGATATCTCGCCTCGCACTGCTCTCTGTGCCATCTTCTATTATAACCCTTCCAATAAAAGAGCTGCCATTCTGCCTCCTGCTGGACGCACGAGCCAGCCGCAGTATCTCAGGGTCGGAAATTGGCCTGTTGGTCATCCACGCCTTTGCAGAGGTGCGAGAGTACCAGCTCATAAGTCTATGGTAGCGTTCACGCTGATGATCTAGGTATTCGCGCATTAACTGTGTTTGGGAGTTGCCGTCTCGTACTATTCTCATCCTTCTCAGGCACTCACAAAGCTGTTCGGTCTCTTTTCTTTTTCTTTTCCTGCTAGCTGCTATGCATACTGACCTCCACCTTTCCTTTAATGTATCCCACGCTTAGATATTGCATTCATAATCGCAAACTGTTGTATCTACTGACGCTTTTAGTTCGGTTAGAGTCGCCTGGTCACGCAAAGAAGCAATGTCTAGTCTCCACATGTCAGTGCGTTCACCTGGCCTTCCTTCGAGGTTCAATATGACAGCGAAAGGGCAATGATCTGAAATGTACCCGGCGTCCGCGGGGACATCGAGGATGCTGCACTGGACAATTTGCGTTGTTAATTCAGGGGGGAAATACATTCGATCTAGACGACATTGCGATTGCCTTTGCTGCCATGTGGCGCCAAAACTTCCGCCATACATATGGACCCAGGCATCAGATAAATTGTATTCTTTCACTATACGAGATAATTCAGTTGCGTGCGTATTGGAAGCGTATTGTCGTGGCCCTCGTGAATCGCGCATGGGGTCGAGCACACAGTTAAAATCGCCAACGATAAAGAATGGGTGGTTGTCTAACAAAAAAGGGGAGAGTCTCGCAAAGAAGTCATTGCGGTCTGACCGTACGGCGGGTCCATAGACATTCAATGCCCGAACTTTCCTCTCACCCCAGAAAAAATCAAAAGCTATTACACGACCTTCCAAGTCAAAAAGGCGGCGACTTCCATGTAGAAGCACCCTACGAAAAACCACCACTCCTACACCCCGACATCTCCCGGGGCTATACGAAAAATAAGCTTTAACAGAAAATTCATCGCAAAATCTTTTAACTTCCTGCTTGTTTCTCAAGTTACACTCCTGAAGAAACAGGAGGTCGATTTTTTTCTCGCGAGCGAAATGAATTACTTCCCTCTGCTTATCTATGCTACGAAATCCTTGTGCGTTAAGTGTCATTATGTGCAAATACATGGTGAGTTAGTTGCGTACGGAAATAGACTAAGACAAATGGCTTACCACAAGCTAGTTGCGAACTGAATCGGCGTCCTACATCAGTGCAACAGCCAGAACACGGCAAAGTCAGCAATGACTTGGGAGTATCACAGCGGCGAACGCGAAACGGGCACTGTTCATGTTCTTCACAAAAGTTAGCCGGAAGCAAGCTAATTACTAAAATACCGAGGTTGCAGACGCTCGCACAGGGACGGGAACGCGATGTCTGCGCGAAACACCGTTCCGTCAACGCTGCCTGAGCTTCGTGGCGGGGAGTAGAGGAAAAGCAGCCCTTACGGGCAGCAGAAGCAGTGTAAGGCGCCATTGTTAGTACGTCTCTGAATCGGAGACAACGCCCATGATAGTGGTGTCTCGTGGCACTTTCTTGCATTTCTTGGAGGGTGTCGCCATTGGTTCTGATGACGTAGAGCTCTCTGAAGAGAGCATTCTCTTGGCTTCTTCAGACGCTGTTTGCGAGCGCGTGCGTCTCTCATTCACCGCTGTACTAGTATCACTCGCAAGCGCGGTCGTTGTCTTGGCAACCGGCGTGATCCTCGACGGACCGGCCGAGACTTCGGGGAGGCCGCGATGGCGTCCATCCGCGTTCTCGCTAGCGTTCGGTGTTGTAGCACATGCAAGGAGCCGTTCCCGCTGTGATAGCGTAGACTGGGCGTCTAACGTAGGCTCCTCATCGTCTTCCGTGGCAGACGACGCCATTGTGGCAGGTGGCGTCTCGTTGCTCTCTTCGTCAGTAGAGGGAGAAGACGCAGCGTCGCTGGCATCGGGGGACGCTCGCGTCGGCGCCTCTGGGGCACTTTCTTTTCCTGCTTGATCTGTGGCTTGCGTCTGTGCTGCGTCTTCAGATGTATTCTCTCCCAGTCGTGGCTGGGCGGGCGTCACTGGTTTCACTGCAGCAGCATACGAACGTGGCAATACACAGTCAACAGTGGCGCGCTCGCCATTACAACGTCTGCATGGCGCGTTGCACGTTGCAGTCGCATGGCCAAAAATGGCACATCGGGCGCATCGAGCTGATGTGCAGGTGGCCCCAAAATGACCTTCTGCTCCGCACTTGGAGCACACCCTCTTCATTCCTTTGTATTCCAGCATTACCCGAAAGCCCGTCACCATGATGAAATTCGGTGGGGGTTTTACCATCTCGAGCTTGACCAGGCGGCTGCCATTGCTGATGTCCTTCCTGTCCTTGAAAACAACGTCGGAAATGCCTCGGCACTTCCCATACGGTGCAAGTGCAGCAATCAGGGCGTCGTCACTGACACAGGGTGGAAGACGATAGACCGTCACATAAACCACTGGAGTGCCCATGCGTTCCAGCGGTACGACCTTGTTGGCGAGCAGCAGGGAGCCTTTTGCCGCCATCTTGGCTGCCTGAGCCGCAGAGCGGACAGCTGCCAAGAACTTGTTGCCGCCGTGATGTTGCAGATACTGCAACCCTCCGGCACCTACGACTTCTTCGATGGAGTCGACGATGGCGTCAACCGGCGTCGAAACCGGTACATTGAAGAGAAAGCACTGGGCTTTCGTTGGACGCTGAGCAGGCGCTGGTTTGTCCATAGCTGATTCACCTAAGCAACCACGACGCAATGCGTGGTGCCCATGCTGATGATGTGTTTAGAAAAAGTTTATTTCGACAAGAGACGATACGAACACTGAGTCATAATCACGACACAATTCCACCGGGACGATAACATGTAAGAAACGAAACACAGCACGTTTTCAACGTAAGTAATGTCCGAGTCCTCACGCACTAACATATGAACACATATACCCACGGAAAGGAACAGTTACACATAAACTAATGCCACATGTACAAAATGGTTTTCAATATATACAGTGTACACAATGGTTATGTACAGTGATGATGTGATAGAACACTTTACACAATTTTGAAGTGATGTGCACGAGATGTGTATATACAAAAATGATCATGTATACGAGAGGACACACACACAGAAATCACGGGCACCTGCATTCTATGTGCATTAATTCAATACTTCTGATAGTCTGGCTACAAGAACCAGGCTGGACGAAAATTCAGCCATACGCGTCCATCAGCCACCAACAGGAAACGACATGACCATGATGATGATGATGACGACGGCGTGTTTCGACTGCCAATGGAAGCTAACAGCCACGCAGCCCAACGTTAGACTTTGTCGTTTTAGCCACAATGGTGTCACAACGTGTTTCTCTAACATTCTTTAAAGTAATTCTTCTAAACTGCAGTATATCTTTTCTTCATATATGTCTGAAGTATACTTTACAAATGCAGCACATAACCTTATGCTGAAGTTTTAATAGAAAGCTAGCAAAATTATGTTTGACCCTAATTATCCCTCCTGTATCTATAAAGCGAAACTAACTTTTTCTATTTTCTCCACTTTGCGGGTGATGGTTGTCTACTTATGCTGTCTTGCGTATTATAGAATTTGTACCATTGGTTAAGTGCAACAGGGCATGTGGCACTTAAAGCCCCTTAAACTTCGTAATGTAGCGACACTCTCCTCCTCCGCCTTCAATCTGCCTCGTTTCTCCTCACTTTCATGCTCCCTGCTCGACCGTAGCGCCTCCGACACTGCTCGAGTGTAGCAACGGCGCCAACATGCGCTCCTCGCCACTCCATAGACGCTTCTCGAGCAAAAATGGCGCTGATACACGGCGCGAGGGCCCACGTGATTCTATTAGGCCAATAGCGACGCCGCGTCAGCCTCGGCCGGAGCGCACGAGGAGGAGGCGGCATTCTTCAAAGCGTGGCTGTACTTTACGAAGTTTAAGGGGCTTTAGTGGCACTGGATGCGCGAAAGTTAACGGCCGCAATCGCAAAATTAAAAATGTACCACTGGGCGCATGCGCAAGTGCCTGTGGCGCATTTGCAGAAGCAAAAAAGACAGCGTTCAACGATTCCGTCGGTTCTCAACTCACCTGCTGCGACTGCAGCATTTTTCCCACATTAACAAGCCTCATATTGTTTTCTATTGCCTACGGCTTCCTCAAATAATTGCGTCCACTCGTTACAGCGAGCTGAGCAACAAACCACCGGTTCTTGTAAACATTTATACCACCGACGTTGCTTGCACGAGCATGATTCGGTGTGGCGCTCTCTCTCTCTCTCTCTTACTCTCTCTCTCTCTCTCTCTCTCTCTCTATATATATATATATATATATATGTATATATATATATATATATATATATATCGCAATTACAGTGCGCTTCGCTGTAATTGGCTGTAATTCGAATAGGCAGGACGTCTATCAAGTGAGCTCCTGAACAACACGTTTCGATTTGATGAGCGCAGTCTCAACCATGTATCCCGGACCTCAGAGAGGCGCTACGTAATGCTGACGCATGCCTCGCCCATCTATAGCTAAATCGTTGCTAATGTTTTTTTTTTTTTGTCTCTTTTTTTCTGGTCATTGATCCGAAACGTAAGGTGTTTCGTGGATGAACGTTGACGGAGAAACTAATTTATTGTTTGAGCTATTCCCTCCGGTCAGTAATAATTACCGATTGTCGATACATGTGTGAAATTTACGTAATTTTATGCGAAGGTGCTGAAGACTTCTTTGAAAGCAAGTCAAGGGGACAGGTTGACTCTTTGTGCATTTATTTATTTATTTATTTATTTATTTATTTAGTTTGAGGACCAGACAGAATATAAGGCTTGATGCAGGGACCGAAGCCAAAGGCAGTTGGTTCCTGGCGAGTCCTCTGACCTTACACAGTTCGGAGCGATACAGTGAGAAAATATTCAGGAGATAACTGCGCTTAACAAGAGAAGATATATAACGCGAGATTTTACACTGTCCTGGAGCTACGAGAACGTGTCACTTGTACAGTAGCGCCCACAACAGATCACACACTGCGCGGCATTATCTAAATTTACACACAAAATAAAAGATGCATGCACTTGTAGATTGTGAAAACCAGAAAACATTGATTAAATGTATACAATAACAAGGAAAGAAAACAATATTTACAATGCATTTTCTGCGTTGCATACGTTTTGTACTACTGGAACAAAAATGTTCTGATTGTACTTTATACCAGAGGACAACAGTGTCTCCATAATATGGCGTTTAAATACAGGCGGTGTACATTCGATGCTCAGCATTCCTTAAAATTTGTTTAGGATGGTAACTATTTGAAAAGTCATTGTTTGCTTCCCATAGTTCTTATTTTTGGTGTTCGATGCTTTTGGTGCCTTATAGGATATTGATCGTTTTCAGAGCCATTACTTTCGTAAAGTTTGTTTATGTGTATTTCTTGCAAAACGGTTAAATAATATAACTGCTGCGCCCTGTGGATGCCAAAAGCTGTTCGTAAATCATGTACGTTTCCATGAAAAGATTCAAAGCAGCGCAAAAAAAAATTTTTTTGTGGAGTAATGAGTTTAGTGTAATTGTGTTGCGTAGTGGTCCTCCGCACCAATAAACCATATATTGAAGTAAAAGATGGGAAAATAAATATTATTTGTACCAGGTACGTCTGAGATGCGATATCTTGTACAGACACCCAACTGTACGAGTTACGTCCATACTTAAGTTCTTTAAGCGCACAGACTAGCTCTAGTCTTTGCGAAATGTAACCCCGAAAAAGTTTTCCTCTTGAACTTGATTTATTCAAGTATCCTAAAATTTTACACTAGGTTTGTTACGTAAAAGGTTTATTTGCAGGACTAAATGTGACATACGTTGTTTTCCAGGCATTTAACCGTAATGTATTTCTTCTTAACCAGTTCGATAGGTGTGCAAGGTAGGTATTTACAGAAAATTCTAGTGTCGGTAGATAAGGTGCAGAAAAGGATATATTAGTGTCATCTGCATACATTATAAATTGAGTGGAACTATCTATCGTGATAATATAAATGATATAAATAAGAAGTAGTCATGAACCCTATGTAGATCCCTGTGGCGCTCCTTGTTTTAGCTTCGCAAGCATCGATACAGCGTCATTAGTTTTGACAAACAGATATTGACCATACAAATAATACTAAGAATGTCTTACGCAGTACCATGCACACCGTATCTTGATAATTTCATGAATAATAAATCGAACTGTATAGAATCAAATGCCTTCCGAATGTCTAAAAACACACCTTGTGTGTATTTTCTACTTTATATGTTTTCAATTATTCTGTCTTTGATGTACACAATAACCTGTTCAGTTGACCTGAAGGAAGGAAAGAGAAAAGCAGAAGGCAAGCAGGTTAACCAGAATAACGTCCGGTTGGCTACCCTACAGCGGGGCAATGGGAAAGGGAAAAGCAAAGATGACAGGGAGAGACAGCAGGGAAGGAAAGAAGGAAATTAGCGGTGGAGTTCGCTGACGCGTGTGGGCTAATGGTAATTGCCCTAATAGTCACAGACGTTCACACAAGCCCGTCGTCCTCAAGAAGCACAAAAGTGCCTTCACCGCTTTATGGGCCGACGGGCGACGGGGGCGCTGTTCCAGCAGCACCTGCACGGAAAGCGGCCAGTTGTCCAGTTTTTGGAGAGCGTTGGCATGTACCTGTCTTTCCGGGTCATATCGTGGACAGTGGCACAGCAGGTGGTCGATATCTTCTTTGGGGCCGCAGACCTCGCATTCTGCACTGTCTGTCACTCCAATTAATGTAGGGTATGCCTTTGTGAAGGCAACTCCTAACCAAAGGCCACAGAGAAGCGTAGCTTCACGTCGAGGAAGTCCGAATGGAGGTCGGAGTTGCAGTGACGGGTTTAATCGATGCAGTTGTGTAAGCCTTAAGTTTGGCGAGTTCCACTCGGTCAGTCGACCTGTGCTTCCGAAAGCCATACTGGCACTGAGTTATTATTTGATGTCTTTCAAAAAATGAAATTAACCTGTCATAAATAATGCTTTCAAATAGTTTAGATATTAAAGGAAGTGCTGAAATATGTCTAGAGTTAGATCAAGCGTTTGCGTCACCACTTTGTGTACTGCAGTAACCTTAGCGATCTTCAATTGTTTCGGAAATACACTAGTAGTCAAAGTGAGGTTAATTATTCAACTATGGACTTCGCATATAAATGGCGATATCAACTTTATTTCATTCGAGCGAAGTTCGTCAACACTACGAGTTACATTATCTTTAAGCTTGTTGATTATATCTGAGATTTCACTTGTGTCAGTAGGTCGCATGAAAAGAGACTGACTTAGTGTTGCACCCACTAGGCATTGTGCCATCGCGCACGTTTACATTGGCGTAGACATGGGAACCTGCATCCACAAAATGTGTGTTTATTGCATTAGCTAACCTTTCACCGCTGAGAATTTAACCATTCACTTCGGGTTGCATAATTTTCTCGCTGGTTTTCTTCCTTGAAGTTAGTGAGCTCACGGTTTCCCATATTCGACGTGGATTATTATGTACGAACTCAAAAATATTCTGGTAGTAAGTAATGCCGTTTCGCTTTCCTTAAGTCGGTTGTTAAAGCATTACGGTACTTATTGCACTCCTCCAATGTAGCTGGATCTCGTGAACGAATACAGTTGTGGTGTAACCGGTTTTATTTTATTTTGATACGCTGATAAGGCTGAGCATTATTCCATGGTTTCCTGAGTTTCTTTCTGGTACGAGAAAACAGCTTTAACCCCTGGAAATGCAGCATATTATGAAGCGTGTAGTAAAGAATAGAATTTCTCGTAAGCAACGTTTATATTATTTTCATTATGTATCTCACTCGAGTCAATCAGCTCAACTAGACGAAAAAATTATTTTTGTTTTTCAGGGCTTTCAGGGCTGATGGGTCGTCACCCTTCTCCTTCATTGTTATGTTGATTTGGCGCTTTGAAACTCACAAAAGCAGGAACACGGACAAACTATCGCTTAGATCATACGAAAATACTGCTCTGTTAGGTAACTGTGGATTAGTGCTTATTATTCAGACATCCTGAATTGTGGCAGCTTGCTGTGCAAGTGTAGTTGGCTGCCTTATAGTTCGCGAAGCCATGCATCGGCAAGACCGTCCTAAAGTTTTCTACGTAATGATCATTGGAAGCTAAGTCAATATTGATGCTCCCATTATTAAGCAGGATGTCTTAGAAAAGAGAGGGGATGCCAACATCAAGTCCATGAATTCTAAGGCGCGACTTTTCTGTCCTGTCAGTGGCCGGTAAAACGTGATCACCACTACTTTTCCAATGGGTAAGGACAAACATTCAAAACCAGCGCTCATAGTTGAGAAATATCAAACAGCTAATAAAAAAGAGTGTCAATAAAGTACACAGCCAACCTTCCACCCTTCTTTTGCTTACGACAGAGATGGTCAGATAGATGAACACAGTCAGTCATCATATTTACAGGGTAATTAGATATGTATATATTGTACCGTCAGTCACGCTACGTTTATTTATAAAGAATTGGATCACATGCTCGAATTGCATGCAAAATTTACTTATTGGCTACAAGCATTACTAGAAAGGAAAACAAATTTAGCAATTGCTATGGAAATGCTCCACATCAAACAACCGGTGAAACACGCTATTTCATTCGCCACATCGGCTGTCCTTAGGGATGCATTTCACGCAGAAGAAAAATGGACGTACTTCAGGTACGCCGATTGGTCAATTTACCCGAATCCTAATCCTCCTGGTCCATTTCTTGCCACCCCTGCACACAAGTGGCAAAAATAAGTCGCGCACACAAATGGCATGCGCTGTGGCTGAAATGGCCATTAATATAGTCGGTATCACGGTTTTCCACTTTACGGTCACCTGTAATATTGTTACTACAGTACTACACCAATAAATTTCCCCTCAGTAGCAGAAATATCGGTCCTGGGGCCGCAGATACGTGCTTCGTCTTTACTTCACTGAGTTGGTATGACCCTCAAGTCCGGAACGACGCACTGTGTTTGTTTCGTGCTCGAGTGTTCGCACTAAAATTGTGTGCAGGCTGTTGTACTAACCTGATCTTCTTAGCGCGAACACGAAAACCCTTGGCACTCCGTAGTATAAGCGCAGTCTAATGGTGGCTCCGGAAAGTTTTGCGCATGCTGAGAGGGTGCAATGTAAATGAATTATTGCTTAGTGCGCATGACGTCACGCCATCGCGCTCGTCTTCAGCTACATCCAGTTTTACGGCCCATAAACCAAGCATTAGCCTCTGGAAAACGTATGTCGGGGTGCATGAAAGGAGCCCTGGTGGAACGATAATTATTAGTTCTACATTTGTTTGATAACAATTTGGAAATCTGGCAACAGACATGAACGTCGTGCCAACTGTCTGCGATTTACTCCTGTGCAGAACCGCAGAAATGGTTACGGCCAAAGGATGTTTTGCCAAGCATCCCGATGCAAGCAGTGGTTAATCGTATCCAGCGGCTAATGAGTTTATAACTGTGCCTAAACTATTTACAAACATGAACTAAAGGAAGGAAATGGTCTGTAGCTCCCTTTCGCGCACACAATTTCTTTCGCTTTTTGAAATTCCTGTGCGAATAAGCTTGCGTGCAGAAATGACAGCGAAGAAATACTCCACGGTGTTTAGCTGTGAGCCACCAGGTCGACGAATCCGCACCGTGTCATCTTGCAACTGCGTATATAGTGTGGCCTATCAGTTGGCTGCGACCCGCTCTGAATGAAAGAAAAACGCCTAGCAGACGACATGTGAGCGCACCGATGACGTAATGCGCTCAGAGGAGGGCTACTCTTATTGCACACGCGCACAAGGATTCTGCGGTACCTCTGGGCTACACTCGCCGTAGTGAAAGCCACGCGCTCCCGTGTTCACGCTCAAAAAGATCAAGACTGTACCGAAGTGTGCAAGTAAGCGCTATTGCAATTTAGGCTATGCTAGAATATTCTGCATGTTACGCTCGTGCGTTTTCACACACTTTGTACAGTAAGGAAATAAATGTCGCACGCTGAATGACGCGTGGGCATGGTCGTAATATGCCTTACACCATCGGCTTTTGAACTTTCCAGGAAGTTTCGTACTAGCAGCTTTATATATAGCGAGGAGTAATTATGCGAGAAAGTTCTGGTCAGCCATTCTGGTTGGACGTGGGTAGGTAAAATTCTTGTCAAATTTCTTGTGCATAACTATATAATTGATTTTTTTTTCAATAATAACTATCTGTAGACAGCTCTTATGTGAGTATCTAAGTCCACCTTCATGCCAAAGACTTGTAATAATTTTCTCTACGCTAAATAACTTTCACCTGACAGCCGTCACCTGGCGTTATCAGATCCGACCCAATCCGTTCCGACATGACACAACGCTACCCAATCGAGTGATCGACTGACCACCGAATTATGCTCTCATCTAATCTGATATGTCTGATTGACCGATCAAACGACTGACCGAATGTCTAACTGATGTGATCTGATCTGACCTAGACTGGACAACGAATGGCCTTTTGCAGGAAAGAGCTGTAGCCCTTGAAACGGCCTTTAAAACATATTGTATTAAATGTGCACAGAGCAGGGATCCCTGAAATATACGGGGCCGTGCTTCTTTGTACTTTTAGCTTCTATTAGACGTAGCCAATTTACGTTGATAATTTATTTAGAAAAGTAGCAGAATAAGTATATTACTTAGCGAAAACGCACGCAAGGAAACAAACACCACGAAAGCGGGGGCATGTTTCAAAATAGATTAAATTTTCCAGGAGTGTCACGACCAAATCTGAAATGAACCTTCTAACTCTACGCTTTTGTCTTCAAGTTAACTCGAATAAAGTAAACTCGACAAGCATACCAGTTCTCGCAAACTAGCGACCTCACAAGATAGCCGACAAATGCGCATGAAACCTCTTACCGACAGAGCCAAGGCGCCGCTTTGGTTCAAAAGACAAGTTCAGTTTTTTCTGCTCTTCTATTGTGACTCGCTTTTTGTTGAAGACCTAAACGGCTGCATGCTCCAAATAAAATAGACAGAAAATTCTGTATGACACGCAGTCTCCACAAGCGAGCGACGTAAATAGAAGGAAGATCGCATATTTGAAGTAACTAAGCACAAAATAAGAAAGCCGAATGTTTTTCTGGATGCGGCAAAATTAAATCACAGCAGCTTCCTAGGCTAATAGGGAACGGGTAAAAAAACGCCAGAAATGGAGGCCCAGCGTAGAACGTCGAGAGGCGAAACATGAGAACGCTTTTCTACCAGCGTAGTACGCCGAAAAAAGAAAATGATGAGCCAGCACCGAGAAAGGCTTGCTTGTAGCCGACTGTCTTTTTTGCGATGAGTGCTAGTGTAGTGTATACTTAGACGACACAAGCCGCGCCTACCAGTCGCGGGGACTGCGCATGCGTGGGACTTATATTCCCCACGCCGTTCCTCTGACGGTTGTTAGGATGAGGTTATTGATTTTCGAGCAACCCTTTCACCCACTCCTTTTCTGTTCTTCTCGTGTTTTTATGTTGTCTTTTATTCTATATTTCACGATTTTTTTTTCCGGGGACAGGGGTTCCCATGGAATACGTGCTTTGATTTTGTTCTTTCGTTAGTGGTACTTCAAGCGCATTTACTCGTTCTGATCTAACGCCATTCTATGTATCGTTTCACTTGCGTGAGAGCAATTTAATCTACGTTTCAACCTGCTCGCCATTCCTTTCCCTTGAAGTAGACTTCATTTCCCGTGTGATGTCTTACGCTTCTCTCATGATTATTTTTTGCTTCATCTTTTGCTGAATATTGCGGTTCAGTCGAGTACTCAATTGATTCCAAAGTTGTTTTGCATATGCAACATTCTATTTAAATAAAACTACCAGCACTCATATCCCTTAGTTCCAACCTTGTGTAAGCGTGTTACCAACGATGGAACGCTCGGCGAAAAAAAAAAAAAATTGGGAAATACGATATTGATCCTCAATGTTCCCGGCTCACAACTTCTCGGTATTGGATAATCGGCTTTGTGCGGCTTTTGAAGTTCTTAGTATTCATATTCTCGTTGGAAGCATAGACCGACGCAACGGTCAACCCGGCGCCACTTAGCGCACCTGTGAAAGTCGCGAGGGTAGGCGCGCATGCGCGCATAGTGTCCTTCTGTCCGAAAATCGTCTGCTTGCTGTTTCGTTAAGCCAGACCTTGGTCTTTTGTCCTCTTCTGACGCATACCTCTCTCCCTTCTCCTTCTCCGTTCCCCCAGTGTAGGGTAGCCAACCGGACTCCTGACTAGTTAACATCTCTGCCTTCCTTATGTGCCTCTCTCTCTCTCTTGACGCAAGCACAAATGGGCCCACGCGGCTTTGAGCAAGCGTCACCTAATTCGCGTCTGCTGCGTTTGACCGTCGCCACCAGTGGCTCTTATGTAAAAGGACGGAATGTTTGTTTCCGATTTAAACATTGTTAATTTTACCTTAAAGGGCAATCAATGGAAGGGCGCATATCCCTTGGCCGTACATGCGATGTGGTCATTCCGAGTGTTATAATTGTTTTGTTAGCATATCATTATTTTGTATGGCGGGTGTTAAATTCCCTGTATGCGTTTTTTTCTTATATATAAGGAAGGGAATCACATTCTTTCTGACTTGCCCTAGAATCTGTGAAAGATAGATAGATAGATAGATAGATAGATAGATAGATAGATAGTTGATAGATAGATAGATAGATAGATAGATAGATAGATAGATAGATAGATAGATAGATAGATAGATAGATAGATAGATAGATAGATAGATAGATAGATAGATAGATAGATAGATAGATAGATAGATAGATAGATAGATAGATAGATAGATAGATAGATAGATAGATAGATTCATCGATATATTTATTTACCTATTTATTTATTGATCATACCTGTTCATTGCAGTCAAGGCTCACCATTTTGCAACCGCTTGCACGAAAACCGCACAGCTTATCGATTATCAGAGTTAACGAAAAAAAATTATTAACAAAAATTACTAGCTGTGCGTCCACCTTTCCTTCGCAGCTCCCCGTACATAGCGACACCACCGTGGCACTTCATTCGACAGGGCAGCCACGTCGACTAACTAGGGAAGCCGCGACGTAGGGCAAACCCTTTAGGCTCTTCCCGCTTCCTTCCTTTTTTTTAAATTTGTTTCGGCGTGGTCTTCCCTTCTCATATTTTTTTATCGTCACCTTTTTGCTTGAGGACAGAAATTCACTATACGCCGGGAAGTAAGCTTGCCACTTCTTTATATGTTGTTAGCTGTTGTTCGGGCCGCCTTGGAGCTCCCCTCCGTCTACGACCACCGCCAGCGTCGCTCTATCTAATTGTCATTATTATTTTTAGGGACGAAAGCCGGGATGAGGAGACTCCGATGGCATCGCTGCTGTCGGGAATTGAGGACGCTAGATTGGGAAAGCACAACGAGAAAGGGAGCGAGAGGGTTGCGAGAACGGCCCCACCCACACACTCCAGCGCGGGCTTTCTTTCCTCTTCTTTTTGTCTTGCTTTCTTTTCTTCGTCTATTTTTATTTCCGCACTTCTTTCACCCTCCATCGCGAACTTACGGCTCCATTCTTTCGCTTTTCTCGTTAGGATGCTCGTTTGTTTAATTGACTTCTTTATTTTAATGGCGCCCGTGCCGCTCTCGCTGTTAGCCCTAGGGCTTTGTCCTCCGTATTATTGTTACTATGCTTTTCGGGATTTTTTTGGAGGGTAATTTTTTTTCCTTTAACGTTTCCTCTGCTCACGCTGCAGCATCCTTTCTATAGGTGCACATTCCCTGTTCCTGGAAGGCGCCCTGCCCCGCCTTGTGTTCCTGAATCCTCACTTGCATTTCTTCTTTTTTTTTTAGTAGCTTGCCTCGATCCTTTCTCAACTGCCTCTCCCTCGTTTCGTAGTTCTCGGCTCTCCTACACCCTCGCTCTGACAGACGGTCCGTTAATTCTTTACCCCTTCAGTGATCTTCAGCATCGCTTGCTTGCTTGCTTGCTTGCTTGTCTCCTTGCGTCCGTCGCTTCGCTTGCCTTCTTTCTTTCTTTGGTTTTGGCACGTAAAACACGATAATGTAATTTAATTTGCTTTCTCTCTTTCCCTATTTCTTTCCTCATTTCTTTCTTTCTTTTTCGTAGCTAACGAACTGCTGCCCTCACGCACCGAGAATTCGGAAGAAACAATAGAAAGCCACGCGGTATCGGTTGCAAAGGCACAAAACACAATCCTCACACATCTGGGATCCCCATAGAATTTCCCACAAAATGTACTGCCCTCTTTCCAACCCCTACATCCCCCTTTCCAGTGGAGGACAGCAAACCAGAAACTCGCCTCTGTTTAACCTCTCTGCCTTTCCTCTCTCTCTTTCTCCTGCTGAAAGTAACTCTGGCGCCAGCGCCTACGGGAGCTCCATTATGATGGCTCAGCGTATACATAGCAGAGATGATGGGCTCCTACCACGGATTTAGCCAAACTTATTCCTTCTGGCTTCAAACGGCTCTGTGGCTTTGCCGACCGCGATCATCTTCAGCTAAATATTGCGTTCTACGTAACGATAGCTTGCAATGATTGCGCGTGTGTGTAACGAGTTATTTTCCTGCTGTGTTCAGAAAACTACGAGTGCTTGAAAATTTAGCACGATGAAGAGTAATAAGCGTTTGAAGCCCCACGCAAGAAGATTTTAAAACGCCATGTACGTCATTCCCGGGCCGGCTGAACGATGGCAGTGCCAGAGTACCCTCCGGTAATTTTTCTTTTTTCATAGTGTACTACGCACGGTCCAGCGCGAGCGGACATCGAATCGGTTGTCGTGACGGCATCGGAACGCGGCGCTACGTCGCCTCGAGCGCTCCTAAACGAAGCGTCGCCAAAAAGATTGAAGTTCAAAGGAAAGAGCGCGCAGGGCCGTATCGCCGTACCAAACGGTGCGTTCGGCATCGATCCGGCTTTTACGCGGAAATAAATGAGCGGCCGGACCCGGACTTCGAGAGAGGGAGAGATAGAGTGTGCGTGTGTGAGCGGGGGAGCGGGCGGAACTGCGGCGACGACCAAGTTGAAGCCGGCCGAAGTACAAAAGCGACTGCAAGTTGCGTAATGACTCCACCGTCTGGTGCGTGCCTGCGTGCGTGTTATACTTACGTTCCGGAGAGTTACCCTCGGTGTGTCGCAAGCTGGCGCAGCGTATAGCCGTCCTTCACGGATCTCCGCCATGTATACCGGGCGTCGCATTTTCGTATCCGTCGTTTAAAGGGAAAACCTGAACGATCATTTAAGCGTGGTTTTCGTACATTTCGCCGCTGGAATGTACCAGATATGTCGGTCGTATTCCACTTGCGTATGGTACATCATCGTGGCTTCCCATCTTGGAGTGCCGGCACTTCGAGAAGCAGCGTAGAGGAGAAACGGGACAACACGACATAGCAACAGACGTGTCTCTTGCGCCGGGTGACAAATCCATAACAGCCGCAATCCGGTGGGAAAACGGTCTCCGCCAAGGAGGAAAACAATGTAGGCGTGATGATGTGTTGCACAGGTGTCATTGTGGCCCGGTAAGAAGCTGCGTTCCGCGGTACCACTTGAAAACTACCTGTACATAGGCGGCAAACACGAAAGATGGTTCGCGACGCCGCATTAATTTGTGCCCCTGCGCTCCCGCAATAGACCGTGGAGCATTTGCGGCGCTTGTAAGGGACGCATTAATTTGTCTCCCTCGCTGCCGCAATGGACCAGCATTTGCGGCGCTTGTAGGGGACAACCCACTGACGCAGTCCTGAGAATTTGTCCTAAGCGAATACACCTTGCAAACTCACCGGTTACAATTCGTAAATTGCAGTATGCCGTAATGTAATGAATTAAAGAAGGCAATTAGCAAAAGTATGTTAGGTATTCAATTAAGTATTTTACTTTATTGCAATAGCAATTATATTGACACTCCAGTGAATTTTCGCCGCAGTAGTCACCGTGGAGCTCCGCGTATATTTGAATGTATGTATGCAACATGTCTGTGAATGCTGTACATGGGTGCTATACTACTCAACCGCCAAGTTTCTCAAACCGGGCCTTACGTATCTGACTAAGTTATTCCTGAAGATTTGCCTGAATGCCAGCCCACAACCACGTGACATACAACATAACATTCACAGCGCGTGGTTTTTATCATAACTCTTCTCAGGCTATAATAAACATTAAACGTGCGAAACAATATCAGGGCTCAAATCTGCAGATGATGTAATTTTACAGGCGCGGCTCTTTAGGGAAAGCGTAGTGGCGCTTGTGTGATTTGCTTCTCCGGTATATTTCGACCCTCCGTGGTGGCGTAGTGGCTTTGTCATTGCGCTGCAAAGCCCTAGGATGCGTGATCAAATCCCGACCGGGGCGGCCGCATTTGGACGGGGGCGAAATTTAAAAAAAAAAATGAAAAAACGTTAGCACACCGTGTGCTAAGTGCATGTTAAAGATGCTCAGGTGGTCAAAATTAATCTGGAGGCCCCCGCTACGGCGTGCCTCATGATCCTATAGTGGTTTTGGTATGTAAAGCCCCAGAAGTTAACTTAATTTGATATCTCAGGGCTATAATCTGACCCGCGTGTAGTTAGAACACCGTCCGAGAAGCGCAACACTAAACCGTGCTGTCGCAGTCACTGCTTCTTACTTCGGCCGAAACTGTCATATTTTTCGGGGAAGTAACGTCCGTCTCACAAAGTAATTTAGGTCAAGAGTTAGAATCGTTTAGTTATGTGTTGTAGCGGGCCAGTTGGTCCTGTGGCTTTATGAAACGCTGCGCAGCGAAGCAATACAGTCGACACGAATGGGAAGAACTAGGACTTGTGCGTCTAATGTCCTAGTTCTTCACATCTTTGTCGAAGGCATTGCTTCGCAGCGCCTGCAGTGTTCCATTATGTTAGAATTGTGCTATCTGCCACCGGCGACTCTTTAAAACGTAGTGTAGCAAAAAAAGGATCAGGCACGAGGTATGCGTCGCCACACACCAATCATATTTGCTTTCGTAAACATTCAGAGAATCAAGTCGGCTTAACCTGCACTGATGGATAGACACCATGCCATAAAATGGTGGCAGTGGCTGGTGAAACATTCGGTCAATTAGAATTTATTACGAGAAGCCTAAGGAATGGGCCAAGTTACATGAAAACGTGCTTATATAGAACATGCAAAGGCAGAGATCCCAGTCAACATAGCAGATCTGAACCAATACGCATAGCCTTGTGGATTGTCCTCTTCATCGTCTTGACTTAGTGCCACCTTCGTAGGAGTGCTAGACTGTCTCGTATTCATGTGCAGCGGTCGCACGTGAGAGTACCAGTCATTCAAATGATGAAGCACGCACAGCGGACTCTCGGTAAAAGGAACATCAAGGGACCACGCAAATAAGTTCAGTTTGTCAGGAGTTCCATTTATCTAGAAATTGAGCTCAAGGGCACAGATGATGCCTCTTTGGAAAGGGGCAGATACTCCATTGTCGCAGCAAATAATAGGTATAGATGGTATAGGTATAATAGGTGTTGACTAGAGCTAACAGCATAAAACATAACTACAAATAAAAAAAAACAGTTATTTATTAAAAAAAAGCAAAGCTCTAAGCAAACTTGCAGCTCCCCGATATTGCCCATACTAAGACACCCCAGCAAGGAGAGGAGGAGACAAAGGAGAGGAAAGACAGGGAGGTTAGCCAGTGTAAGTACCGGCTGGCTACCCTGTGCTGGGGAAAGGGCTGAAGGGAATAAAAGGAGAAAGAAGAAGAAGAGGAAAAAATTGAAAAAGGAAAATTCACACAGTAACGCGAAAATACGCGCTACAACGTTCAAAGGCGGTCGCACAATTCGCATGTCCTTAAAAACTTCAACAAAGCCCTTAAGGCCTTGAGTGCCGAAGCCCGTCTGGACCAATGTCCTAGAGCTTTTTCCTCTGTAAAGGGGCGATTGTCCAGTTTTGCGAGAGCGGTCACGAGCACTTTTCTTTGCACTGCGTAACGGGGACAGTCACAAAGGAGGTGTTCAATCATGTCCTCGCAGCCGCAGGTGTCACAAGTAGGGCTGTCGGCCATTCCAATGCGGAATGAATAGGAGTTCGTGAAGGCCACGCCGAGCCACAGGCGGCACAGAAGTGTTGCTTCCGCTCGTGGCAACCCTGGTGGTAGGCGGAGTTGCAGACGTGGATCCAATTTGTGGAGACGTACGTTCGTGAATTCACTGGTGTTCCACAGATTCTGTGTAAGCTCGCGGGCGAGGAAGCGAAGTCTTGTGCCTGCATCTGTTCTTGACAGCGGTATGGGTATAATCTGGGCACCATCATGAGCCGACCGGGCAGCGTCATCCGCACTGTCATTTCCTGAAATTCTGCAGTGACCCGGTATCCACTGGTAGATGATGTTGTGCCCCTTGTTGATTGCGTGATGGTGGAGTAGTCGGATGTCTGCGACTAGTTGCTCATTTGGTCCATGGTTGAAAGGGGACATCAGACACTGAAGAGCTGCCTTTGAGTCACATAAGATGGACCATGAATGTGATGATTTGTGAACAATAAACTCCAGAGCAGCACGGATAGCTGCGAGTTCTGCAGCTGTCGATGATGTAATGTGAGATGTCTTGAACTTGAGGGTGACGCACTCTGCGGGAATCACCACTGCTCCAGCTGAACTATTAGAGGATACAGAACCGTCTGTGTAAACGTGGATGCGTCCTCTGTGCTGTTCATGTAGCACTGAAAGCACGGTTTGTTTGAGGGCGAAAGTTGACATCTCCGTTTTCCTTTTGATACCGGGAATAACAAGAAGAGCCTGGAGTGGATGGAGGCACCACAGCGGTTGAGATGGTCGTGCTGCAGGCGTGAAGTTTGACGGTAAAATTCCATGGTTGGCGGCAATAATCTCGCTAAACGCTGAACGAGGTCGAGCGGCAGGAAGGGAGGCGAGATGATGCGATGGAAGTCGGGCGAAGTGCCTGATATGCATCCTTAAAGTGTCGACTTGAAGATACGTGTTGATAGGGTGGTCATACGCGATGGCTATTGTTGCTGCCATGGACGCACATCTGGGAAGACCAAGGCAAATTCGCAGAGCTTGAGCTTGTACAGATTGGAGGGCACGGAGGTTGGTCTTGCCGGTCCCACCCAGTACAGGTAAGCTATAGCGCAGGAGACCGAGGAACACTGCGTTATAGAGTTGGAGCATCGCACTCACAGAAGCACCCCATGACTTTCCCGCAAGAAATCTGAGCACTTGGGTTATCATGACTAATTTCCTTTTTAGGTAGGAGATATGAGGACTCCAGGAATGGTCTCGATCTATTATCACTCCTAGAAAGCGGTGCGTCTTCTCGTATGCAATTGGCTGTCCATTAATTCTGATAACGTACGGTTTCATTGCTTTACGCGTGAAAGCGACTATAGAGCACTTCTCGCAGGACAGCTCCAGACCTCGTGCTCGAAGATAACCTGATGTTAGTGTGGCCGCTTTTTGAAGTCTGGTGCGCATCTGAGGACGCGTCGCTCCTGATGACCAAATGCATATATCGTCTGCATAGATCGACACATGGACGGATTCAGGAAGGGTATGAACCAGGTCCATGAGCACCAGGTTAAACAGAGTGGGGCTCAAGACTCCGCCTTGTGGTACGCCTCGGTAGGTGTCGCGTTGTGATGACGCACCGTCCTCTGTTTGCACAAAGAATGACCTGTCCTTCAAGAAGCTAGATATCCACCGAAAAACAAGGCCGCCTAGGCCGACATCGCCCAAGACGCCCAGGATGGCTTGATGGGTTACGTTGTCATATGCGCCTTTAACATCCAGGAACATCGCCGCTGACAGTCTCCTGAGGCTTTTTTCGGGCTGAACGGACGAGACAAGATCTATGACGTTGTCTATAGAAGAGCGTTCGCGTCGAAAGCCTGCCATAGCGTCAGGATATAACTTGTAATGTTCTAGATACCACTCTAGACGCGTCAGCACCATCCTCTCCATCACCTTTCCTAGACAACTGGCCAGAGCAACGGGACGATAAGACGCCACGTCTAGGGGTGATTTACCTGGCTTGAGCAAAGGCACAAGGCGGCTGGACTTCCATGCAGCAGGAACTTCTCCTTCACGCCATGAACTGTTGTACACGTCTAGAAGTGCATGCCGGGCTGTGTGACCGAGGTTTCCAAGAGCTGCGTATGTCACCCCGTCAGGCCCAGGCGATGAGGAACGTCTGCCCGCTGCCAACGCCGCCTGCAACTCCTCGATGGAAAACAGATTGTCCATACGAGAATCCCGCGAGATTGGAAGATCACGGGGATCACGTGTAGCGAACGATGGCGGTAGACAAGCAACCTTGAAACAGAAGTCTTCCGCTACGTCGATCTCTCTGCGACCTTGGTAGAGAGCTAGGCATTTGAAGGGGTGGCGTTGTTGCGGTGATGTTCGAAGACCACGCACTGTTCTCCATATATGTGACAGGGGTTTATGCGGATCAAGGGTATCACAGAATGTTTTCCATCTTAGAGACTGCAGGGAGTCGATCCGACGCTGGATCTTCTTCTGTATGCGTCTCGCCTCCCTTAGGTCGTAGATGGACTTGGTGCGCCTGTACCTTCTTTCCGCTCGACGGCGGATTCCTCGAAGCCGCTCCAATTCTGCTTCGAATTCATAAAATTTAGGAATAGGCATAAAAGATCTTGAGGCTTCTTGAGCAGCGGCGTTAATTAGCTTCTCGATGTTGCCAGGCAGACAGTCCTGGATCTCTTGGCAATTCTTCTCCATGAGCAACGTGTATTTAGGCCAGTCGATGTGATGAAGAACTGTAGTAGAGTGTGACTTGCGTATGCCGTCGATTTTAACATATGTTGGAACGTGGTCACTACCATGCGTTTCGTTGTCCGTGAACCATTTCACACTGGCACTGAGGCATCTTGAAACAAAAGTCAAGTCCAGGCAGCTGCTGTATGTCAATCCCCGCAGAAAAGTGGGACTGCCATCATTTAGGCAGCAGAGCTCATGGTCCGACGCGAAGGATAGTACACGTCTTCCTCGACAGTCCATCTTTAAGCTTCCCCATAGCGGATGATGCGCATTGAAGTCGCCAGTAATAACCCATGGTCCAGGTGTCGCTGTTAAAATTGCACCTAGTCTGGCGTTGTCAAATCGACTCGAAGGTGAAATGTAGCCACCTATGAGCGTGAGTGCGATGTTATTGCATTTTATAGTCAAACACACATACTGATTGTCGTCATCAGGTGCCACTGGGTGTAAAACATATGTGAAATCGTATCTGATATAAACGATGACTTTGCTGCGGTCGCTACAGGTAGCAGACATGAAAGCTTCATATCCTGATAGGCGGATGGCGCTCTCAACGTTTGGTTCACAAATGACGATTATTGGAAATTTGTTCTTAAAGTCAAACGGACGAAAGTCCGAAATGCGCGATTTGATGCCTCTGACATTCCATTGGGAGATAGACGCTTCCTTGACCTCCTGAAGGAACGAATGTAGAGGAGCAGCCATGGTGCTTCTCAAGCTCGGACAGTACCGGATTCAGGGCATCCAGTATTTGAAGTGCGCCTCGAGCCGCCGGATTGTGTATGGCGGTCAGTAGTGCTCGTAGCGTGTTCATAAGGGCCCTTATCATGGTGACAACTTGTTTGTCATTGTCTTGGTTGCTGCCAGAAGGTGAAGCATGATTCGGCCAGCGTGCTACATCTTGTCGCTCCGCTGGTGGATCTATCCGTGGCAATGGCGGCCACTCCTCGCTTGAGGCAATGATATTGGAGACTTTCTGCTGAGGAATCTCATTGCTGCTGTTGCTAGTTGTATGCGAAAGTTTCTGGGCTGTCAGTGGACGCGGTGAATCCTTAGCAATAGCAGTGGGTTTCCTAGACCTCCTGCGACGTGAACGTCGACGTCGCACCTTAGCGGCAGCCTCCCTGTGCGAGGAACCATCCCTGACCATTTGCCTCAAGACTTTCGCCTCATTTTTCACATGTGGGCAATTCCTCGAAGTTGCACCGTGAGAGCCCCGACAATTGGCGCACTTTTGGTTTTCTGCACGACAGGCGTCGGAGCTGTGCGACCCAGAGCACCGTGAGCACACGGCAGCGTTTGTGCAAACCGTACTAACGTGCCCTATCCTTTGACACATCCTGCACTGAAGCGGCTTTGGCACAAAATGCCGTACAATGTGTCGGAAGTGACCGACCTTGACGTGGGACGGTAGGCTGTCTCCTTTGAATGTTAACTTGACACACTGCGAGTTTCCCAGGCGACGGGCTTGCAATATGGCAATTCCCTCTGTCGCCGGTAGAGCCACAACCAGGGTAGAGGGAGAGAGAAAGGGGGAAGGAAATGCAGGGAGTTTAACCAGACGTTGTCCAGCCTTCTACCCTGCACGTGGGAAGGCGGATGGCGGAGTGAAAGAAAGAGAGAGAGAGAGAGAGAAGACACGCGTCTTTATCGCACTTTTACATGCACTTAGCCAGGTGTAGCGTGTCTAAAGTCGGGCACTCAAGTCTGTCGCCTTCGGGTACTGGAGAATAGCTCGAATAGCTTTCTGGGCTGAGGAGCTGTGAGGCCAGGCTCCCTAGACCTTTGCTTCTGTAAATGGCCTATCGTCCAGTCCATTCAAGGTACGCTGGAGAGTCTGGCATTGTTTACAACCACAGTGGATCCACACAACCTCGATAGGGTGGCCAATCACGGCACCAACAAACGCCAGCAAAGGGTGCTTTGGCGATAACGTAGAGAATGGGCGAGAAAACCGCAAATGCAAAGGCGCGAACCGTGATACCCGTCGCGATGCCGCTGGGAATGGCTGGTCAGCTTCATTTTCGGTTATATTCTTAGTTCCTCTTATTAGTAGCTGGAAAAACGTGCTTCCGTTCAACGAACTTTTTTCGCATTGCCTTAATGCAAAACGAACCAACGATAAGGCTGCTATTCCGTTGAAGTGATCATTTCGTTTAAGCAGTAATTCTGTTTACAGCTATCTTATGTCTGAAAGCTACCCTATAGCTATACGTCACCCAGCAGTCTTTCGTCACAGCGGTGTGCGTTTTATTGACTGGTGACGCCTTCGCCAGGCGCTATGTACACCCCACTGGTGTAGCAGTGATCAGTGGAGCAAATTGTGAGCGTTAACTGGTGCCCGAAACACTTGCGCGCGTTTCGCGGGTTGTCTCGCGTACGTGCGAGAATGACGGCATTTGGCCTCTTCGACTGAACACGTCGATAGCCGAAGACTATCGCAATACCTCGTTTTTCATTCTCTGCGCGAAGCAAACTGCGCAGTGATTATGAGAACAGCTCGAGCCATGCGGTGAGACACACACAGCTTTAGAGATGTCTCAGCGTAGGGAAATTGTATATGAATTATTTTTCTCCTTCGTACGTGTTTCCCCTCACCATGCTCCTGCCCCAGTGCAGAGTAACAAGCAAAAGCAAGTGAGCTTCGGCCATCATTCAAAACGTCACAGCGAAGCTGTATATGGCTACGTTCTGGAAAAAATGGCGCGCGTCTATCGAGCAGTGTAGATCGAAAATTTCTCCTCATACGTGCGCCGACCAGCGGCGGAGGTGAAGCAGGATTTAATCACTCTGCCAACTTGCACAAATAATTTTAATATCTTAGGTATACATACAACCCGTATCAGATATTAAGCTGATAAGAGCTGACACTACACTTTGACCCGCGTCGGCCATGTCTACGTTCGCACCGCCCTCTCTTTGTCGGCGTTCCAAGCGCTTGCGTGTCTCCTTTCCTTTCCTTCCGCTCTCCCGTGGTGGCACTCCCGCAAGCGTGCTGTCCGCCAGGACCGCAAGGCGGAAAGAAATGCCATCCCTCCATGTGGCGCCAATTCCGCGAACTTGGAACGTTTTACCGGAGCAACAGCCAGGTTTCAGAGGGAGTTTGTGGGGAACCAATTTTGTGTGGCCTCTGTTGTGTGTGACCGCTTGGGGTTTTCGAGTGACCTCACAACCGTTACTGCACTGCGGGACGTTGACCAAGGCACGATCGCCTTGGCTACCGTGAAGCAGTGTGTACCCTCGGAGTGCGGTGACGCGCGTGTCTGTTCTACGTGTCGGTATTCGTCAGTAAGAGGTGTCGTGCCGCGTTTTGCAACAATACATGGGTATGTACACCCCACGGTGCCTCATCATCTTCCGAGGCTCAACATCGTGGGGCAGCGACTAGTCGCGCGTCGCCTTCCATTTATGTGCATACGGCGTTTGATGCACGGCAATGGACAGTTCGCCATCAAGGGCCCCATGCAGATACACAGCTTCGCTGGTCATCCACCTTGACAGAATGGAATGGCAATCAATCTTTTATAAATAAATTCCCTATCTAACAGGTAGCGCATTTGTTTCCTATATACATTTAAAGTATGTCGCAGCTAACGTTATCTATGCTGCTCGTCGTTAAAAAAAAACGCTGTGCAAGTTACTATTTTAAACCCTGCGTTCTCTCGTCATAACGCTGATGACCGAACAACGTAGCGCTTACACTTGTATCTTGCACCATGTCTTTATTTCCTTTTTTTTTGGTTGAATAGATTGGCTAACGTTAGCTGGGACCCACGGTATTCGCATCAGCTGACTCATGTGTCATGTAGCAGCTATTGTCCTTAAAAGGAGAACCTGACAGCAATATCTTGACAGTGCTATTGCGGTAGTAAGTAGATATGCGGTATAACGTGGTAAGTATAAGGGGTGGATATCTTTTCATACACAACCTCGTTTTTGTCTCTCGCAAGTTCATCCCGTTGTATACCAGGTTTCCGCTGTTGTGCTTCCTCCAACGCGGCCGTTCTTCGCTGCCTCTCGGTTCCCTACATACCCGACGTTGCCGCTATCCCGTTTCAACCCTTTCGCTGCAGGCTCCGATCCCCCAACCTTTCTCTCCTCCAGCCGCATTCTGGGCGCACCTACCCTCGTCCTCCACCCCCGCCAGCTTTTTGCCTGGCTTGCGTCTCACGATGCGTGTCTGTACGTGCGTACGCGTACGGCCGTCGCGTGTTTGCATCGAGATATTGAGTTCCTGCGCTAAGCTTTCCTGATGGAGCTGTGCCCTCCCTCCTCCGTCAGCCTTCGCCCTTCTGTTTAGTCTCCTCGCCCTTTCCTCATCGCCGCCACTCCCCGTAATTTTCATTTTCTTCTTTAGGGATCGGAGCCTCCGCACCCACCCGTTCTTCATTTTCGACTTGTCTCTGTTTTCTTCGCTAATGCCCCCTCCGCTTCATTTCTTCTGCAACCTTTTACTGCGACTCCCCTTTTCTTCCTTGCTTCCTTTTTTTTATCTCTCCCTAGCGTTATTCTTTTAATTCTTATCGTCGCTTTGCCAACTTCTTTTTGATTTGAAGTCAAGACCCCGTCGCTTCCGCGCTCCCGCGGCGTCGGATCTCCTGCCTGTCCTCCCGGCTGCCAGCAAGCTTTAGGGATGCGTCGGGAGAGGCCGCCGCTGGCATCGGGGCCTCTCGCCTATTCAAACATGCGTTCGCGCGCGAGCTCGCGCTGACTCGCGTGCCTCAGGGGGCTCGGAAAGGGTTGGTGCGGGGGGGGGCACCGGTGCTGCTCCCCCCTCTCCCCTCTTCCCGTAACCCTCCGGTTCCTGGTCTCACCCTTCCCCACAGCCTCGCCCCAGCCGCCGAGGAGGTATTAGAATGAGCGGTGGCGCCGCGGCGCGGCATAAAAATTAAGAAACAAATTAGGGAACGGGGGTAGGAAAGGGGAGAGGGGGTTCTAAATCGCGGGGAAAGGAGGCGCACAGACGGGGACCAAAGGGTTGGCACGTGCAGAAATGGCGCTCAGCACGCGCTATCACGGCGTGAGCGTGTCTTTTCTTGTATTTCATTTTTGTAGTTTTTTTTTTCTTTTCTTACTCTGCTGTATAGGATTCTTATTTTTTGGCTCTGGATGCTTTTATAAACTTGTTTTCTCTTCTGCTCGTTCATTTTATTTCTTTTTTTCCGCGTCTTTCCACTTTCGGGCTATTATTTTCCTTGCCCCGTATTCTTCTTTTCTTTTTCATGCTGTACTCGCTATCACTACCGAAGGTAGCACGAATTTTCTGTTCTTTGGTTGTTGTTTTTATTTTTTATGTTTTTGTCGGCGCAGTTTTTTTTTAGAACCCTTTTCTCGACCGCGCGCTACGTTGACTTTTGTCTTTTGTTTTTGCCGTATTAATGCTCCCCGCCGCGTTGCTTTCTATATCTTTGTATCCCGTCTTTTTAGGACTATACCGTCGTCTGGTAGTCGTGTTCCTTCCGTTGTTCTTTTGTTTGTGCCGCTGCCGACATAAAAAGAAAAGTAATAAACGAGAAATAAATTTCTTAATGATAAAGGAAAGCAAGAGAACCGCGGGCGTCTGGGCACGAAAGGGGTAAGTTCGAATGACGCATGCGTTGCCGGGGAAGCGGTTGAAGCGAGCAGGCATGCACCTATGTAGACGCTGTAGAGCGGCGCTGGTCCTTTCGCTAATGTTTTTGGGGAAGCCAAGAAATAAAGAAGAAATTAGGCCTAGCAATGGCGATGGCGCGTGCCGAAGCGCGCGACGCCATGCCTCCGCCCGACTTCCCTCGCATATATATATATATATATATATATATATATATATATATATATATTTGCTTCTAAGGTTTTAGCAAAATATTCAGTATTAACGGCGATGAATTACCACTAGTGCTGCATTCAGCTGATACTAAATGAAAACAAGCGTTCACTTTTCGTTTCAGCTCCCGAAATGAGGATGGTAACCACCGACGGTTAATAATGGAAAGTGTACAGTTTCGACAAGGTTCATTTTGCCGAGTTAGTTTGACGTCGACCCAGTAGAGGCGAGCACGGGCCTGCCCTTGAAGTTACCCATGTGCCCGGGCAGCTGCTGTTTGTTTCTTTATGTGGTTTTAACTAACCGAAAATTGAGCCCCTCTGTTACTCTTATTTTTTTCTCCCTCTTTGCATGACGAGGTCCTCGAATTTGGCATTCTTGGTGGCGGGAGGTAATCACATACGAGGGTTTATTGGCCGGTTTCCTGCTCCCAAGCTCGCCTACACTACGGGAAGCATGCGGTAAAAAAAAAAAAGCATGCACCACATCCGCCACTGTGGTCGCAAGAGGCGCTGGCTAACACTCCCGAGGTCCAACCTCGTACACGTACACAAACACACAAGAAAGTGGACGGACATGAGGATGGCTTTTACGCGGTGGCTGAATTGGTAAAGCACCGCACACGTAACGTGTGCGTCCGCTTTCTTTTACTTTTTCTTCCTTATTATTTCTACGTTTCAAGTAAATGTAACAATTAATTTCTCCTATGCCTCCTCTGCCTCCATTGTCTCTTTTCATCATGAAGTCGTAAACAACACCAAATCGAGCCCCTGGGATATCCACTCATTTTTCTCGTTCCCGAGAGCTCCAGGTTGTTTACGTTGCTTTGCTAGGTAGTTAAATCAGAGAACACATTACAATGACCACCCTGAGCAGAATACCTGGGCACATAGTATCATTAGTTATCTTTCGCATGTACCGTCCCTGATCGGCCCATGCAGCGGCAATTGTCTTCTCACGCCGGTCGCTATCACGAGTGCCGTGCTTCCGAAAACCCTTCCAATGGGGAGACGTTCTCTCAAAAGAGAATTTGTCTTAACATAAAGCCATAGTCCGCCGGTCGTTGTGCGTACATCGACGGTGGCTGCGTTCCAGTAGCGTCTGCAAGGAAAGTGAGCGATCGTCTAGTCGCAGTGGTGGGCTGAACATTGATCAGATTTCTACCTCAAATCAGGGACAGCGGCAGTAGAAATAGTCGATGCTTTAGGTGCAGCCGCAAATGTTCCAGCCTATTTGGCAATCAGTGCTGAATGCACTTTCCTGAAGGCAACTTCAAACCACAAGCTACCCAGAAGAGATGCCTCGCACACCTGCAGTTCAGGTGTAGGTTGGACTTGGCGCGAAGAGCTTAGTGGGGGCATGCTAGCGTGCCTCAATATGGGCGGCATTTCACTCGGGTAACGAGTTTGTGCGTATAGTCTGTCGTAGAGTGTTGACCGGGACTCAGTGGTCTCCTTCGTGCGACATTCGAGCAGCCTTGTGAGCGTCACAGTTTGCAGCCATCCTCCAACGGCCGTGGAACCACTAGAAAGAAATCTTGCGATCTTTCTCTTTCGAGTGGTGGGGAACTTCTGCGATTTGCCACGTCAACTGGTCGGTAGTTCCGTGTTGGAGAAACACAGTGCATGCACAGTGAAATGCCGGCTTCGAATCGTGAAAGATAGCCATTCGAGAAGGACTAGGCCTGTACAGGTGCCCTTGACGGCACGGTTCTATCAGCGTGGATTTAGACATTCACTGCGTCTTTCCTTCCTGTCTCTCTCATCTTTCGACTATCTTGTTCCCTTTCCCCAGCATAGGGTAGCTAAACAGGCGCTTTTATGGTTAACCTCCCTGCTTCCCCTGCTTCTTTTCTTATCTCTATGTCTATGGTTTTTCTGGGACAATGAACAAGAAAAGTCGACGTGCGCACGTGGTATTGGGTTTTCCTCATCTCATGAACGAGTAGTTTTGAACTGATTTGCTTACCCATTTTCGCACCCAGTGCAGGCGTAGAATAACAAGTTTCTCTTAGGCACATGGTTAGTGCAAGAAAGCGACTTCGTTTGTAACGTGCGGAATTCCTTCTAATAGTATATAATCCATAGTTTTTCGACCACCTTGGTCGCACGACCTCTGCGACTCATGACAAATCGCGCGATGGCTGGCCAGATGTTCATTTCCTTACACGTGCAACTTCTTGTGGAACGACTACGGCTATACTTTGTCGGTCATAGGGGGCGATACGCAATCTCGGTAATCACGACGGGCGTCCTCCCTTGGTCGTAGCGTTCTTCTGCTCGCTCTCAGTGGAGGCAACTTAAAAACTCTCGTGTACTCGAAATCTGGGCCACGTCAAAAAGAAAAAAGAGCGAAAAGTGAACAATGTGCACAAAATTCATCAGAAGACTACTGCCATGGCGTATCGCATAGCCCAAGTAGGGCTTTTGGACGTAACAGCGAGTTACCTTACCAGTTACCTTACAGCCGGCAGGTGACACACCGCGAGCTACATAGAACTCGATACCGCTAACCTGTGGGGGATGCAAAACCTGAAGGAAGCACGTTCTCACTGCGATAGCCATTATGCGGTCATCGTGCTGTCCCGTGTTCAACGGCGAAAGCGCAGCTTACGTGCTAATTGTTGGATGTCCCGCTGTCCGTTGCAAGCGCGTGGTCAAGTCATGCCAAAGTAAGAAATGAAGGCCAGAAAGCTGGTGCCTAAATGCGCGCTGTCTTCCCACGCACCCAGTGTTGGAAACCACGTGATCTGCTGAATTTTGGAGACATGGTAGATGGAGTGACAGCAAGCGACTTGGTGCTAATGAAAAAAAAATGAATTGGCGAACTCAGGTTCAAATCACATATGGCTGTTCTCTGTTGTCAAACAGCAAGCCAACTGGTAATAATAAAGACTGTCTAGTATGTAGGCCCCAATGGCAGCACCGTTGATTCAGCCTCTACAGCAAACATTCATAAATGCCTTCCCAGAAGGTATGAAAACAAGGGCGGGGAGAATGAAGCGTGTTCAGGCAGTAGACAAAGAAGGAAGATAGAAATGCCGACATGAGGAGTACCCTGTCTGTTTATTATGTGCGGGTTTCTTATAGAACGTTCGCTTCGGAAGGACCAGGTATGTTTCCTGCAGCCAGAGCTCCTCATCAAGCCAGTGTTGCGGCGCCGAGCATCCACGGTCATCGAGTAAACTGCACTCATATGTGTCTTTGGGAACGCGACATCTCGCGTCTTTAATCCTTAAACCAATGCTTACGGCAGTTTATACATAAGATAAAACGGCAAGGCTTTCTTCATCTAATATTCCAATTACTTGCAATCGCTGTCCATGCCTCGCCCTTCCAGCGAAACGGCGACTCGTGTTATTGGTTGTCGTCTTAAGCCAGTGGACACCCCTCGTAACGGGGAAGCACGTTTTCAGATCTATACACTTTCATGTTGTTCGTATTATCTTCTTCAATCACTTACAACGCCCCATCATATAAATTAGGCACAGCCAATAATTGCTATGTAGAAAAGCATGGTGAACAGCGGATGCTACGGAGGGTCCAGTAAATTCCTAGACACGTCTTACTTGATCAGCTCAATAATAGGTGTACAGAGCGCTCTTCTGTTAATTGGAGCACGTAGTGTCGAACACGTGCGTGTGTGTTTTCCGTCTGGCAAGTGTGTGATCGCCCGGATGTGCTGCAGATGACTTGTAGATGGTGGCACTGGCACTTTCAGTACAGCTGTGCAGTGCGCTCTCACAACTTCAGCCGGCACTTTCAGCAAGAGCGCCAGCAATGTGAGAGTTAAGCATTAGAAGGGCTCCCTTTAGCAAGTGGCTGCACTGTAGAGGACGCCCACTTAAACTGCCGGGCCGTATCTTTCGCCTGGTTAAAAATTATCCATGCGCAACTTGTCACGCTTTCCCACGGATGAATCAAACCGCCAGAACTCTATCTCATTATCTCTCTTTATATGCACACACATATGAGAGGTGTTTTTGCCACGACTTCAAGTAATTTTTTTTTAAATTGCCTTTAACAGGCAGCACATTTCTAGTCCTTGACCTAGTATACTCGAAGAGGCTGACATTACTTACATAAGAAATTGAAATGTATAATACCTTAATTAAAAGAAATTACTTATTAAGTTTTTGACCACTTATCTTGCCCCACGTGTTGCAATTTACAAATTCTAGCTACTGAAAATGCAGGGCATATCCACTTGAAAATAATTCTGCGGATGACATGATTTTCGAGATACGCACCATCAAACTTGCTGCAAAGGTTCGCAGTCGCTTCACTTGCTTTCTTCCGTACAACGTGACGTTTCATGAATTGTAGAACAAAAGCAAGTGTACCGCCGATGTTTTTCATCGCTAAAATCGGGAATTAAAGTCTCGAAACAGGTGTCAGCCTGAGAATTCGTTCCATTGAATATACCTTGCGAACTCCCAGGCTACACTCTGTAAATGGGAAAATGTGCTGCAAAGGGAAGTGAAACTAATTAATTTTTAAAAAATTATTGGATAATGTATTTCGATTTTTCGTACAGATAACGTTCGCTTGCTTGGGCGGTCTAGCTAACGGATTACAATTGTGCCATCTGCCACAGATTACATTAAAAAATTACGGCAAGTCTGCAGAACGAGCCCGTATATGTGCACACATGCACATACACACACAAACACACAAACACATGTATGTATGTATGTATGTATGTATGTATGTATGTATGTATGTATGTATGTATGTATGTATGTATGTATGTATGTATGTATGTATGTATGTATGTATGTATGTATGTATGTATGTATGTATGTATGTATGTATGTATGTATGTATGTATGTATGTATGTATGTATGTATGTATGTATGTATGTATGTATGTATGTATGTATGTATGTATGTATGTATGTATGTATGTATGTATGTATGTATGTATGTATGTATTCACCATAGCTTGGCGAACGTTGGACACTGAGTACCTCGGCTTTGCAGTACCACGTACTGCAAACCCGAGGTTCTTAGATTTCGAAAGTAAACACCTGTGTTACGATTGTGCTGGCTATGATTACACTACGACTTCACCGCCACGCGCGTGGGACACGCTTTAGTGCTCGTCTGCGCCCCAACTTGTGACAGCCTCGAAACCGTTTCGCAACCGGGCTTCGTAGCAACACAAATCGCTCGTCAAGCCCGAGAGATAGAGTTAGTTCAATTTCTCCCAATAAGCCCAAAGACGAAAAGCCAACGCCACATCAAGCAAGCTGGCGAGCTGAATCTATAGGCTTACAATAATGAGCGAAAACGAGCAGCGTCTGTAGAAAGGCGTGAAATACTGAGCCATTAACTAAACGCACCAGCTGCCTGCCCTCCCCCCCCCCCCCCAAAAAAAAAAAAAAATACGCCGCGACGCTTCTCTCTCTCGCCAGCACTTTTACTCACGCTTTTCGAAGATTGGGGTAAAAGACCATTTCGAAAGGCATATATATATATATATATAGTGGGCAAAGCACGCCGCGTTCCGGAACGCCTATTTATGCTCTACTCCCACGCATTGCTGGTGACTGTACTTCGAAGCCATGCCCGCCACTTCCTCTTCTCACTCAACTTCCTTTATGGTATTCCTATGCACCTTCTGCCTTCGCATACCATCGATGCTGCTCTGGTGCATTTTGCTAGCCCTTTGAAGCCACTGTCCCCCTATGTGGTGCGGGTATGTGCGTGCGTGTGAGAGTCAGTGCGCGTAAAAAGGTCGAGGCCATGATTTCCCAACTTATATCTCGTTATTTCTTTTTTTACTCGCATTCCTGCAGCTCCTTCGAAGAGCCCCCCCCCCCCCCTTTCCAAACCTCCCCCACCCCCGCGACAGTGCTTCGTCTTTCGAGAGCCCTTGCCTACACCAACACTCCCCTCCTGTGTGCCACGTTTTTGTTGCTTCTCCGCGTTTTATCGCATCTCGCTCTGGCTCCCGGTTTTTTCCCCGTTTTTCGACCCAAAAACCAAGTGACTCCTACCTTTGCTGCCCATATATTTTTTTTAAATCTCTCTGCAGCTTGATAAAATTTTTTTGATAACATTTACACCCTCGGTCCCCATCCCTTTCCACAAGTTCATGTTTTCTTTCTTCGCTTTTACGCACGGTAAAAAACGTTTGTTTTACATGAGAGGGTCACACTGTCTCGAGTTGCTTTTTTTTTTCTCCCTCTTTTTTGCATCTTGGTCGTTGATAAAATGGTCGCTCCTTTTTTTTTTCTCGTTGTTCTTGTAAGTTATTTTTCCTTTCATAAATGCTTCGTTCTCCCGTTCTAACGCTATGGACTCTGCGAATTGTGAGTGGTCTACCGCGTTTAAGCAGCGAACAGCGAAAAAATGGGGTTGAGTCGCGAGGATGTCGCAACCAGAAATAAAAGTAAAAAGAATCCCGCATACGCAGCACAAATATATATATATATATAATAGCAGGGCAAGATCTTGTGACTTATGAATGCACTTTGCCTCCTCATTCGCTCCATTCTGCATTCTTATTATTGCTTTCTTACGTAGGTTCTTGCATAGCGTTAGCGGTCTCCCTTTATCCTCTGTCGGGCGTCTTTCGTTCTGCTCGATTGTTTTCTTTCCAAGTAACTTTGCATCATAAGCATGCCTTCCGGTTGGTACGCGCTCACTTTCCCTTTTGCTTAATTGATTTAGCTGCTTTTCCGCGTTCTTAAAAGGCGAACGCAGTTCAAGATTTCCCTTATGCTTCCTTTTCATCCCTACCACACCCTCTGCCAATATCCCCCCCTCCCGAATATCCGTTCTCTAAATATCTTTTTTTTTTCACTTTTTTTTTTACTTGTTCCGCTTCCACACGCAGTGACACTGTCTTCTTCCCGACTGTGCCAGTCGACGCCGAAAGTCACACCGCATTTTGCACCGTGGCCTAAGTGCACAGAAATATTATGCGTGGGCGTCGGGCTTGAGAGTTGTGAATTTCATTTTTTTCTTTTTACCATCCCCATTTGTCCCTCTCGGCGTTCTTTTTTTTTTTTCTTCGCTGCTCTGTAAAGTAAAACTCGTGTGCGGTACATATGCTGCTTTTATGGGCGCATCGCCATTCACCCATCTCCGCGCGCTTGTTTGTACTCGCAATGCCTCGGGCAAAACGCGCGTGAAATCACTCTTTTACTCGGCACCCTCCCTATTACTGCACTCCCATTTCTTCGGCGTATATGTTATTCCAGTGGGCGCGTTATTTGGTGCGCACCGTAGTTCGTTATTTTCACTTTTCTGGAGTACGCTTTCTTTTTCTTTTTTGCGCCGCGAAGGTGGTATACGATAGATGTGCAACGCAGATTCGGTTTGACGGTGATGCGAGAATCCATTGATTCTTTCATTCTTTTCGTTTATCAAGACGCCAGAGTGCGTCGTCGTGGCGTGCTCTATTGATATTCATGGCCTCTAGCTGTCTAGTTTATGAAGGAGAGCAGCACTGTTTGCCTTCCGAAGTGACGCTGATGTGGCTTTTACTTCCCTCCTAACAGCCTCGGGTGCTGCTCTTCGAAAAAAGGACCGTGCGGTTGAAATGAAGAAAACGAGCCTCAGAATGACAGTGTCGCTGCACGTGTTTGCATTCTGTGACGACCGTAACCCTTTCTTTCGGTTCTATAGGGTAGTCGGAGCAGTATAGGGATATTTTTATGCATAATAAAAGTGACTTATACTTTCTTTTTGTGCTCACCGCGTCCTCTTTTCCGGACGTCGGTGTTGTGAGTCACATCTATACAACAGGTTATAGAACTGAAAACTGGGCTATTTAGTAATGGCTCTGCGTGAGGACGGTAGCGAAAGGCAAGGCGTGGATCAGGAACAAAAGCGAAGGGACGCCCCTGTACAGTTGTGAGTTAGCGCCCGCCACGTTTCCTTTCTCGTCCTCGTGTTTTCTTGCGCCACCGTATTCGTAACGAATACGGTGCAACTGATTTCCAAAACGGTTTTCATCTTGTTCGTCAGCGTTCAACGCAAGAAAGGCATTCATTTTCTGACGCACGTCATTAACGAAAGTTATACGTATATGCGCAAGGGCACAAGATTTACGCTTCGCCATGAGCGAGTTACACGTTATCTCCGTGCCCTTCCCGATGAGTTGCGAGTAAAAAGCCCAGAGAAGCAACCAAATAAAGTAAGAGTGATGACGAGGATTTATTTCGCCCTCCCTGCAGTGTGCATAACCATTATACTTGAAATATTGGTTGTTCAGGCGCCATGAGATGCCATTGGCGCCGTTTTTACGCAGCTTTAGATTACACAATTTCTAGATTTCGTTGCTCCTCGATAGGGGGTTTCCTGGTTCGAGCGTGTAACGTAAGACCAGATGAACGAGCCCGAAAAGGCTACGGCTGACGACGTACTCGGTATGAAAGTTCGAGTTGAAGACAGCGGTGCTCTGTGATGAAATTGTAACGGCAGAGCGGGAGTGCATCATAAAGCACAACGCTTATTCGATTTCCTCTTTGATGAAAAGCGCAATTGCGCACGGGTCTTTTACGCGAACCTCCTATATTTACCGCGCTGAAACGCATGAGGTTGTCTTGCTGAATGGTGGGCCGGGTCTTCGTGTCCTCGCATTTTTTTTAGCTACAATTTGTAATTTATTTCTTGTCATGTGACTGGAAGAAGCCGGTGTAATCAAATGCACAAACCTCTCCCATTACAACATGTCATTTTGAAGAGAGTTGGTTTTTTCGTAGTCATCGGGAACAGACCTAATTGCCAAGAAGCCATTCAGAGCATTCCCTTGTATTCGCCAGGTAGGGCTCATCCTGGAGCCATCACTTCGGGGATGATGCGCAAGTTACTCCATTCTTTATAAGCGGGTCACTTGACTTATCAAATATACTTAACAGCATGACAGGATGACCAACATCAGTAATAACAGCGAGGGCAAACGCCGGTCGTGATAGCGTTTGTGATGTGCTTTATTTTCACTGCACCCTGTCAATACCTTGTTGCTCGTGAGTACGTCTCATACTACATCTGGAAAACTTGGCCGCCACCGAGTGACGTTATCATCACACTACTTAGCAAGTAGCTAGACTACGCTCGAAATGACCGGAGCAGAAAGTGGATCATTTCGGCAGGAAGTGGCGCGGCAATGCATAGCTCTCACGTAACTATCAAAATCAAAACGTCAAAATGTAAGCTGACATACGGAAACACACTGTGGGATAGAATATTGGACGAACCGGGGTAAAATTACTCAGACGGGCTAGCCGACGTTCCGATGACATCGCTCTACTAACCTCTAAAAATTAAAATTCGAAGGGGGACAATGCCGCCTTTGACCAAGTTAATGTACTCAAGTGAGAGAACTCAAGCTAGAGAACTTTTCGTGGTAAAAGTTATTCTAGAGCGCTTCACCACAGCGTCTACGTAGCCTGTGCGTTGCTTTTTAACGCCACAATCAATCAATCAATCAATTGTTATTATTTCAATCATTCAATAACCCACTGCACTGTCTCGTCCATTGTCGCGCGCTACTTTCACACCATTCTCGCCATAACACTCTTTCCAGGCTACCTGCAGTTTACCAGGATCTTAACTGCCGATGCTACTCTACAGATAATCTAGCACCAGAGGCGGCGACACCGCACACTCCTGAGCAAGCCATTTAATTAACGCTACTTTCTACCCTCTATCGTTTCGTAAGAGTTGTTTCGAAACACCTTGCGTACGGCCTACGCCTTTCTAGCGAAACCAATAAAGGAACGAGAACTTGTGCCTCTGCATTTCGTCGCACTTTGGAGCTCTTACGGAAGTCGGCTTATATGAGGTTGCGAAAGCTGACTTCAGCGAACCCTCTGACGCTGACAAGCATCTCTACTTTCTATTGAATCTTTTCGAGCGCAAAGCAGCTGCTCCTCATCGTTGCTTAAACTTTAAAGAACAATTTTGCAACTTTCTTTGTCGCAAATGCTCACGACGCGGGGAAACAAAAACGAAAGGATGAACATCACTAAAATATGGTAACTGCTACGACTGAATCGCAGGTTCAATTTTCATTATTGTATACGGGATGTATGCAGTAACGAGTGTTTACACTGCACGTCAGTTGAAATGAGAAGTGGTTACTTATTCAACTGATAAGTATGAGGCAGCATGAATAACACCTGGATGCAAAAGCTTCAATTGGCACGACGGCTCAACACACTACCTATGCTTGAGCGCGTTGGTGAGCCATTGGTGACTTCCTATAAGTTGTTGCAGGCATTCAAACGCAAACGCACAAGAGAAGACAGCTTGCCTGCGACTCATAGCTTAATATTCTACACGTAAAATCCCAATCACACTAGGACACATTGATATTCCTGGCAGTATGTCCATGTGTCGTTGTGCTTTTATGCGCAGAGAGTCATGCTATCGAATGTGCACCGAATGTGCACCAAGCAGTTCTAGCAAGTCCTAGCAGTTCTAAAACCAAGCAGTACTTGCGACTGAATGTTTATAATGGAACTATAAGTTAAACCTATAATTCTCGCAGCACACATCGGGCTCCTCGAAGGGGATACTCTAAAACTACTATCGCATAAAAACTCCATGCGCATTCAAATAGGCCCAAGCTCTAAATGAGCCCTCCCGCGTATGTCTCAAAGGCTGCCTCAGCAGTACAATTTCCTAACACATCAAAGAAAACCGCAGGACATTACTGACCAAAGATACCGTCATCCCTCGGATGGACTGTTTCTCGAGATATGCGGGTTGTTTCGTCAAAGAAACAGCCTACGTGACGACAAAGGAGTTTTCTTAAATTTCTGCCCCACTTTTTCAGGGCACATTCCCAACTGGGCGCAACGACAGGAAACCCTAGACTAACACTCGAAGTTATCAAAGCGCCGAACAGAGAAAGCCCGCACTGCAGCACCTTTGCGAACGAACGCCTTCGGCCTCGAGAAATCAGCGGTGCACATGAGACACTTACACACATGCTATGAAGAGGAGCAGCCTTTACAGAAGATGTTACGGCTAAATAGGGCGCTTGCAAAAAAAAAATCAAACTTCCTGAAGGCGACTGCCTCGATGTGACTCAGCAGCTATCAGAGTAATCTGCTTCAGATGCGGCAGCGGCACACAAGGCTTGAAAAGTCTATTCGGGCTCCGCAGGACAACTGAAGACTGGAACTCACTTCCCGAGTCCGTTGCCCACGTCGAGTTATTTCGCTACAGAAATCTAACAATGTTTATCCTGTTTTTAAAACTGCTTGTTCCCTGACATTTTTGTACCGATATTCATGTTTTATTTGGTCTCTTTGTGTAAATTGTGTTCTTCCGTCATTTGCGGTATTATGTCAAAGTGTAACACCTCCTGTATGGTCAAATTTATTCATTCGCAGTATTTTCAATATAAAAATAATACTGTAGAGCAGAGCGAGTCAGTGACAAGTACAAGGGACAGCACAGAATAATAGGTTGCACGATGTGCGGTCCAGTAAATGAAGACCTCGTCCAGAACCCAACGCGTGTTCACAGAGCTTCCGTTACATAATTGCAGTCTGCTATTGGCTACCGCCAAGGCCATTGTCGCGTTATCAGACCAAACTCTATCATAATGGTTTTCGCGCTCGAACACTTTGACTTCAAAGAAATGAAGTTTTGTAATAGTTTTGCGAATGTGGATCCTGATGCTTACTCTTATATTTCTTACTTTTCTTTTAAAAAAATATTTTGTTAGTATTCTGATGAAATTTGATTTGGGAGAGGTAGTAATTAAATGAAAAACACCAAGAACCGTGGCCAAAACATGGTGCACGCGTAAAGGTGATGCTCTTCGTTTATGTACAGAATGAGCACCCTCTGCACGCTATCACTTAAATTTGCAGTGGTAAAAATTTTTTTTTATTTTCATCAAGCATAAATTGCGTCTCCTTTCAATGTGAACTGTGCACAATAAAGCAGGACGAAAATGACACTGAGACCCTCGCTAAGTGTCCTCCGTCTCTTCCTTTTGTCCTGACTGCTTCTTTATTTTCATATTTTCTATTTATTTTATTTTATTTTTGCGCTACGTACGGGCCCCAGCCTATACGCTGCAAATGATAGATGAGGTTCTGCAAGTCGTTGTGTTCATACTCACACGAAGTTGATTTGAAGATCGATTGAAATTGAACTAATGGTGGCAGACGAGCGGCAACGGTCTAGAAGGAGAAAGGCAACTGTCTTAATTACCCAGAACGACTTGTTCTTACACACAAAAGATAATGGCGTCATCTAGTGCCCTCTACAACGTCGGTATCACCATATTGCTGGACCACACGGCACGTCACCCAAAGGCTTGCGCCACGAAGGTTCAAACTGCAGCAGCCGCATCACCTTTTGAATGTTTTATTTATTCGTACCGGTATTCATGGGATGCTTCACCTCATGGACACGCTTACGAACCCATGAAACAAAGACATCTTGCTTGTTTAGCGTACACAGATAAGTAACCCAGGTTAGCGAAATTTGCTTTAGTTCGGGAGACAACTCGTTACTTAAGCTGTTTTTCACGACGCAGTAGGACGAAAATGAGCTTATTATGTTACGTAAATCGAAGCGTCGTACTTGCTTTGATGAGCACTATAGTCTGCCGTATTTTTCTCCCGGCAAAGTCGTAGATAATCGGTAATAGTAGGACGTCAAACAGTATGGCGGAGCAACTACCATACTGCGTACATTTACCTATTCATCGAATTTATTCGATTTTCCTGTAACTCTAGTTATGATGATGATGACGATGGTAATGATATGACAAGGATATGTTTGTTCTTTCTTTTCAGTTTGTGATCGACTCTTGCCAGTAGTCACGTAGCTGAAGTGAAAAAAGTATAAGAGGCGATAGGTTAGGTTACGTTAGGTTAGGTTAAGTTTGTTGCCGGCGTCGAGCGCACGGTGCAGAGTTGTCGCTGCCTCTGATATCATTTCAGGGTTTGCTTGTGTCCACAGGGTTCGACGGGATTTGCATGGCGCGGGCTCCTTTCCCAATGCGATTCACCCCTGAAGAAAGCCAAGTGTCCGGCCGGGGGACGTATGTGCCCATTTGTATAACCGGTGGGTATCCGGTGGCTGCGTGGTTTTGAACCCACGACCTCCCGCAGCCGAGGTGGACACTCATCGACGAGGCCATGGCTGCGGTGGCCTCGTCGTTTGGTTAGGTTAACCAAAGTATGCGAGACTGCTCTCTTTTTCGCCCAAGTGTCAGTTCAAAGAAGGGGAACATTTCCAAAGAAACTTCAAGTTCCCACGGAAGTACGCCGAGCGGATCTTGCAGGTTCACAAGACGGTGTAACACACAAACTTTAATGGACATCATCACAAAGAGAGGTCACTGACAAAGATAAGATCGACTATTTATTTAGCACCTAGAGAATTTTCGTTCAGCCCTGTCTGAGACGAAGTGGTTTCTTCCATTCTCCCGAACGTACATCCGCGCAGAACAAATGGCAAAGAACGAAGAAGGGGCAGACGACTGTCGAAACCTGAGGAAACAAAAAGAGAGGACACTTTATTGCGAAAAGTTGAGAGATAAAATGAAAAATTTTGTACGCATTGTCTTAAATTGTCGCGGTAGAAAAAATGAATAGAAGCTCTATCAACAATTTAGCCTATTGAAGTAGCAGAAAGGTATCTTTTACAGAGATATACATGTCTTTGTTGAAACGGGAAGAGATCGTTATTCACAAGTAGCAGTTCGGTCAGTTATTCGTGGAATTGCTGTGAGTGGAACGCGACTCAATAGACAACCCTAAAGACGCACAAAAAAATGAATCCACTTCATTCTTTTTCTTAATTTTTGCACCTTTTCGTTCAGAATGACATGGCACCGTCATATGTCAAAATGTTGTAAAATCTCTTAGGTAGCGCTGTTATGCTTCTTTTTTTCAGTTCTAGCTCAAAACAATTTTAAAAGGAAGTGTCGTCTCCGACTGCAATTTTCTTATACAATGACTCATACTTTCCGCCAAACACTGACTGGGGAACTGAGAATAAAAAATAAAACGGTAATCAGGAAGTGGTGGTAAATTTAGCGTCTGATTTAGCGTTCAATAAACTTATTGTGGCAGGTAGAAGATTAGACACTACGCGAGTGAGCTGTGATGTCTGTTGTGGCGGGCATATCTTATCCGTGTACTTATGCCACGCGTATGTTATTATGCAAAACACGCCAACTTTGACTGATCAAAAAGCCAGAAATCATAGCTCAAAATAAAGCGCCAAAGTGCTAAATAAGTACAAAATTTTAAAGAATAACTTAATCTTTTAACAAAGATAAAGTTCAAAGAAATCCTCACTGAGAACTAGCGCTATATACAAAGATCATGACAGAAAATTTTGAAATATGTGCATACTATGCGTAAGGTGCCAATGCACAACCTGCGAAAAGCGTATCAAGCCGCGATAGTTGAGGTCGTAGCAAAGCGCATGAAAAGTTCATTGCTCGAGATAGTCGGCAGGGCGTGTTAAGTTGGGGGTAAAGGGAGATAGATCCCATGAAAGAGCGCAAAGTGTCACTGACACGTTGAAGCTGCCGTGAACGATTGCGATACGTTGCGTTTCAGGAGCAGAACTGTGTTAATGTGGCGTCACTGGACGTACAGACAAAGTAGCATGTGCACATAACACACGCTCTTATTCTCGAAAAGAAAGGTCTTGCATATATGAGCGTTTTAATTCAACTGTCGTCCTGACGCTTTTCTAGGTTATCTGGTCCGATGTTGAGTTGGCACTGTCGTGTTCGTTGTTTCTTTGCGGTGCTGTTTTCTTTACACTGTTAAGCAAAAGAATGCATACTCTGCACATATGCAGTACTTGTGCGCGTTGTCTATGCATCGCAGAAAATAGGCGTATCTTGTACATTGCGCCATATATACACTGTACGTCTTATGTACACGTTACATAAAAAAATATCAGATGGCATAGCACCATATTTTTTATACTTTTTACGAAACAAGCAGCATCCGCCGTAGCACTGGCGCGTCAATATCTTGTTTTTTTTTTAATGTAAATAAAAAATGTAAACACTATGCGAAGGTAGTCAGCGCACACAGTAACTAAGAGAACGTGTGATATTTTTCTTGCTCTGATATACATTTGCTTAGATGATGTTGGCATCTTGGACGAAGTATGCTATTATTTATTTTTGTTATGATTTCATTTTGTTTCGCATTGTCATTATAAAAAGAATAATACAATCAATCTGTATATTATAGAAACACCACCTTGTCGATTACAAGGTGCTCCCGTTCACACCAGGTACAGTTTGGGCACACTGTATTAACGCTCGCACGTTGCACAACAAGGTACGTGCTCTAGGCAGGAAGCCGTTTTAGCTGGGACAAATCGCGAATTTGTGGCCAATATTTTTATTTCCAAGACGCTTAGTCAGCGCTGTAAGGGACACTTATAGAAATGTCAAAGACATCTTGGATGAAATTTGCGTAGCACTTCCTCACCAGACACTATAGGCAATGGGGAGAAAAAAGAATCGTTTGATAACAAAAAGAAAGGAATTGTACTTTGCGGCATATGTCAACGGAATTCAAGATGTCTGTTTTACGTCTACACTAACGTGGCACCGGATTTAGAACAGCGTGAAAGAAACCACCAGAATGCTTTAGTTTGCCAGCATATACAACAGGCAGCATAAACAACCACTGTATGCCTACTGCTGTTGGCTTTGCGCAGTAAGGAAAGGTCTGTAAACAATGTTATCATTTGCCATTTAGTGGCGATTTCTTTTTTCCTCGCCTGATGAGGGATTTACAGCAAACAAGACCAGAAACATGAACAATGGTGAAACATCTAGCGTTGAACATTCGGCAGTAATTAAAAAGCAATAAAACGCACTAAGTTCACAAAAGGCATAAATGATCAAAGTGCAATCGAAGAGAAAGCCAAAGAGAAACTAAAATTTAACCTCTTGGTGCGAATAAAGATCTCCGCACTGTGCCTACGAATCATTACAAAAGTCTAGACTCTTTGATTCCAAGAGCTCTCTCTACTAGTATGTATTAGTAACTATGTATGTCCTCTTAGCAATATCTTGCTTTTATTTAACAGCTTTTATTTACTTCCAGTACAAAAGTGATCCCTTACTTCAAATCTCCTTGTTTGCCGTTTTAAGCAGCCAGGGATAGTGGCTTCTCTGTAGACTCAACGGCAAAGCTGACCACGTTGTAAAACGTATTCTATAGCGAACAAAGATTCTGAATTTCTCAAATATGTAAGGCTTTTTAATCTTGTCTCTCGTTTCGTTTATTCTATGCGCTGTGGGGTGTGGTCGCATCTGCATGCACTTGCTGCGAAAGCCACTGGTTTACTACATCTAGAGTGCTTCTCCATACTGCTATTAAAGGTGGCGTTTACGGGTAAGCGAATACTGGTGAACACATACAAGGGGTGACAAAGAGCGACAGTAATCTTGTACAAGTATGCTCTGTTCTGCCTCAACTTTGGCTTTGCCACACGCGTGGTATTTAGACGGCGAAGCACGCTTTCCGTTTGTGGTTAACCATTTTCGCGTGTCAACGGCAGTCTTGCCTTGGGAATCCTTCTTTGTATGACTCTACAAAAATGCGTTTCTCAAAAAAGATTTTGGAACCTCGCTTGGAAATTTTTCCTTATCTCAGTTCTACCTTTATCAAATTGGTCGTCCCGTCACCTTCTCTGTAATACACGCCGTCATTTAACGGATAATTTTGATACTTGAGCTTATTGCAGTTCGGTAAGTTCTTGTACTTTTTTGTGCTGCAGCCGGCGCGACTTGGAAATAGACGAATTGATAAGATGTGGACGCGATAAGGTCCCTCAGATTGATGAATCTACTACCATCATCGCAAGGTCGAACACCCTTTCCCAGACAAAAATCTTTCAGCGCTAATCAGCGGGGTTGCGTGAGAAAGGCAAGAAGATACAGTGATGCAAAGGGGCGGCCTCGAAGGACGCAGTTGCTACGGCTGCATCCTTTCATGGCGGCAATGCCGGGAAAGCAGTGCCCGCGAAAGAACACAGTGGGCGTGGCCGTAAGGTCGCTCGACGCACAAGAACGGAAAGGCAACGCCTTCGCCTCTTCTCGAAGATGGGTTGCCTTAGATTTGATTCGCGACAGGAAAGGCGAACGTGGAGGAAGGCAAGGGGAGGGGGGCGTTTGTCTTGGACCAGCACGAAGAAATCGAGAGAAGCAAAGACGGGGAGGAAAGCAGGATAGGTTGACAGTTTTGTACGAGCGACGCCTTTCCGGAGTCGATGCTCTACGTAACAACACGGCGATAAAAAGACGCCCACAAATCAAAATAGAAAGAGGGCGAAAGACAGTACAGAGTGCTGGGCAAGAAGGTTGGATTGGTAGCATCGAGGGAAAAGGAAACCCTTTCCTTCAAGGAACGGAGCTAGAGGTGCGCCAGAGCGAGGCGGAAAAAAAAGGAGCTCTTGGAGAACCGGCAAGATGCGGAGAGAGAGGGTATTGAGGAAGAGTAAACAAGTCAACAAACACGCACAAAACGGGAGGCAGGCCAACACCGGAGGATGCTATCGAACTGAGAGCTGGCGTCCCATTGGCTGCACCGGTGTCGCCCGCTGGCGGAGGCGCGGCCCGCCATAGGGTAAACAGTAAACAGGCCGCGTCCAGTCGCATAGCGCCGCCACCGAGACTGCGGCGACTCTCTCGCTCTTCCCCATCTCGCCTCTCTCCGCCGCGCTGATACCACTCTATTTTTTTTCCCTGCCTCCAAGCAGCCCGTGCAGTCTGCCTCCGCCTTGGCTCGGCTAGGCACGGCTGCCGGCTTGGCTTCAGGGAGAGCTAGTCGCTGTATCGACGTGGCTTTACTCTCCCCAGCGGCGACTTTGCCTCGTTCCTCTTTTTTTATCGGATGTCAAGCCTAGCTAGCATTCCGCTGCTTAATTCGTACTGAAGCGCTCCTTTCTAAAACATTTCGTACCGCTAGCTAGTTTCTTGCTCAATTCTCCTGTCATTTACTACGTCTCTCGCTCTCTCTGTCTCTCTCTCTCTGTCTCTCTCTCTTTCTTCATATGTTCTTTTTGCGCTGCTCACGGTGTTGTCTGCTGTTATACTAACTACTACCCACTATTTTGTTGTTCGCCACTGTAAAGCACCTTTAGGCGTACATTTACCTCTGGCCATATTCGTAATCAGGCCATATCCTACGGAGTAATGGTCTTCTTTTCTAATGTAAAAGACTTACCACTGTCTGTTTAAGAGGATGGCTGAAGTAAGAGAGCTCCTAATATGCCACGGAAAGAGAAGCGCCTCTGGTTAAGTAAAGCAGAAACGTTTCATGCCTCGCCAATGTGTTTTGTAACAACGTGAATTTGCGAGCAGTGGCGAATGTGTGTACCACTGATTGTTTTTCTTTGTGAGCATTGCGATGCCATTAGACAGCTTCGGCGGCAGATCCGTGGCATCCCGACACATGAAGTTTATAGCTTCACAACAGACATTTCCTTCTTATGCGATGACCTTTCTCACCGGGCCGAAAGGTTTTCTCAACCTCCATGGCGGGAAGCTCATTTCAAAGAAGACTTGAGATTCTTTTGATCTGCGATAGAGTTCCAAGGCAAAATCTATGAAGCATACCGAAGTTACAGTAACTCCATATCCCCTGACGTAATGTTCAACTCCAGGCATGCTGTTTTCGTACGGAAATGGCGCCTCCTATTTCACGATCGTATACGGGCTTGCAGAGAATCAGTCGCTTCAGAAGAGCCTGAAGGCAACGGTTGCTTCGTTATCGTCGTCAGCCTATTTAAGATTGCTGTGGGACAGAAATGTCTCTTACAAAGGCCCACTAATAGCGTGCTGAGAGAATGAAGCCCTAGTAATGAACTCAAATTTAATAATGTCATCATCCGAAGTTTGTGCCACCATCGGACGTATGTGTGCACTTGCTTTCTCTTAGCCTCCCACACTATACCACTGGCATAGCCAACTGGCTATTTGTTCAGCGACACACCGACGTGGCTATGGCATTTTTCCGCGAAGCACGAGGTCGCGGGTTCGTGCACTGGCCGCAAGGAACTGTCCCGATGTGGGTGTAATGCAAAGACGTTTGGGTACTGAGCTCTGTGGGATGTGTCAAATGACCCCAAGTCGCAGAAATTGATTTGGAATCCTGCACTGAGGCGTCTCGTAGATCCTGCTTCCCTTTAGGATCTTCCATCGATCACGTAAGCTACTCAACGTGCATTTCGCGTGGTTCGATGCAGGTTGTGCGGCAGAATAAAGGCAGAACGTCGGCTTGTAGCGATAGGAATTCTTTCTGCTGAGGTTGGAACAGGCGGGTTCCCAGAGATCCGATCGTAACGTAATGTCAACGATTGCAGCGAGATAGCCTACCCGAAACCGAAAGCTTATCCAGCTCTTATGTATATTCGAAACGCTGCTTATACACTCTTCAGTCTGTGTAGAAATTATCTAGTCACAGGTGTCTGTCTGGTGGGATTTTGATGAAGTCGAAATCCACATCAGAGAACGCTTCCGAACGTTTGTCACTGATGGGTTATAGGCAGCAAAATAGTATTAAAAACGTCTGTAGTGCAATCACACATTTTTTTTGTCTATGACCGTGCAGGTGAGCCGCTTTTGCAGCACGCCTGGGGAGCTAGGAGGAAATTTAGTTAAGCCGAGTAGAACCCATGAGGTTGCGCCAGCCATTAAATTGGTGTCTACACAGAAAGGGGTCGACTGTCTCTCCTCATATAGTTCTACCAGCCTTCGCGTAGCGCGTAGCCAAATGTGCTACTATCTGGCTAACAGCCCGCCTTCTTTCTTGTGCCCTTTGTGTCCCTCTCTTTGGTCTTCACTGTGGCAATCATTATATTGCTCGTAATTCTGCGCCCAGAAAACTATATTCAAGCGTGGCTTGGCACGCGGCAAAAAAAAAAAGAAAAATAAGAAAAGAAAGACAAATATTGTAGACAGAGCTGAGTATGAACGGCAGCGAGGCGCTACGTTGAGATTAGGGAAGGAAGGAACAAAGAATTCTTTAAAAATGCCTTTCCAAACGGCGCGCCCTCGACGCCTGCGTGCGCCCGTTGACAGCACGCCATGGCGCCGCTTCGTGTCCAGCCTCCTGCACGCTCCATCTCACCTTCAGTTTTTTTTTTCTACCTCTTCCCCACTATCCTTTATTTCCGCCATCTTTCCTTCGCGTTTATTTTTTTTATCTCCCTCGGCTCGTCACCGGCACAATGATAATGGCTCGAGGCTAGCCCCGGGCCGAGGTGCGGTGCGCGCAAGACGCACGCGCGCACGCGTGCGTGTACAAGGGAGGGCAGCGTAAAAGGAAAAAAAAAGGAAGAGGTTTTTAGCATAAGACGGCGGCGCCTCGAACAGCGAGAAGAAAGATGTTTAGGGGGCGAGTCGGTAATAGGGAGAGAAAGGGTGTCGGGGAGAAGAAGGAACGAGTGCCGTCCGCCGCAAGAGATGGATCGTAAGCGAAAAAGAAACAACGGGCGTTAAGGAAGGAACGAGACACGGGAGAGAAAGGAAAGAAAAATTGGGGAGGTAAGGTGGAGTTGCTAGATGGAGACGACGGTGGCGCGCCGGTGCGCGCGTGCAACAAAGTGCAAAAACAAAGCAACAACAAACAAGGCACGCTTTTGCGGAGAATCGGGGAAGAAGGGGAAGTCAGGAAAGGGGGGCTATGCGTGAGTGAAGGGAGGCAGGGGTAAGGGAGGGGGGTTGCAGTGGGGAGATTTGTGGGCGGAGCTTGTTGTTTTTCGCCCTCCCTTCGCGGCGTTGACGCGCGCCTCCTTCCCCAATGGCGTCCCGGGTCGGGTTGCCCGGGCGACCAATGGCGGCGCGGCGCGCGCTTCCCCAAAAGGGAAGAAAGACGCCCCAAAATAAAAGGGAAGCGGCGTCGCGCGGGCGGCGGTGGTGGGGGGAAAGATTGCAACGCTGCGCGGCGAATGGCGCCCGGGTTTAGGTGCACGCTCCCGACTTTCCCCCCTTCTTTTTGTTATTACCGAGCGGGGGAGTTGCTCGTGGGTAGGGAGATGTGGGGAAGCGAAGAAAAAACGAGAAAGGGGAAATGCCGTGCAACTAGGAAGAAGGGCAGCGAAATAAAGCAGCCTCGAAGGAGGACCAGAAAGAAAAAAAGGCGCTGGCACTGACGCTGGCAACTACCCGGACGACGCGACGAAGACGTCGGCAAAAGGGAAGGAGGGAAGAAATGGAAGAGAGAATTGGGGAGGAAGAGGAAGAAGGAATTGCGCGGCGCGCGTTCCTCGAGCCGCTTTTCGGGGTTGGGGTATAAGGGGGGGAGGGAAGTTGCATGCGCATAAATAAAAGCAAAGCTAACGAAACCTGCAGGACTTCGGAGGAATTAAAAGGGCCACGAAGAACAAAGCATCGCTGCTGCACCAGCGTGCCTCGAGTGAGCAGGCTGCGAGTAAAAAAAATGTACAAGATGGCGCTTCTGCTGCTTGCCGGCGCTAGTTGCCGGTCGCCTCCGTCCATCCCTTCGCCCACACGCCTTCCCTCTCCTTGTCCCCGGCTGCCTTCTCTTCGTGGTCCAGTTTGCGCACGCGCTTGGCATATATACCTTTTTAGGTTGCTCGTGCCGTTCGAGCGCTCGGTGTTGCTATAGAACGCGCGCTCGCGGCTTCTCCCGTGCTGCGTGCCGGCCGGAATTCGGTCCTCGGATTCTTCTTAGCGCGCTGCCTTCTTTTCTTTCCAGCCTTCGCTCTGCCGCGGGTCCCCGAGAACGCGAATATTTGTTTTTTAGCGAGGAGGAAGAGGCCTCACCCTTCTTCCCCCTTCTTTTTCTCGTCCCTTTCTCCCCCCCTCCCCCAACCTCCTTCAGTTTCTTGCAGTTTTGTCTTGCCGGCGCCCGTATTGACTTCGAAGCGAGCGAGCGGGTGGGCTCTTTGCTTCTCCCACTACGTTTTCTGCCAGGCGGTTGTGTTTGTTTTCGCCGTCTCTGCGCATTCCGCCTGTATGCCCTAGTGTGTGTGTGCGTGCACGCACACACGCACGCTCCCATGCACGTCCGCGTCGCGCGGGATGTTTGATGTACGTTTTGTCTTACGATCCAGGAGGCGCTTTGCATGTGTGTGTACCTTTGTCGGCGAAGAGACGGCGACGCAGAAGAAGAAGACGCAGATGGAAGGAGATGGAGAGCTGGTCTTCGCAAGGACAAACGCTCGGGTTGAAGAAGAAGGAAAAGCAGCACTTGCGCCGAGGAGGCAAAGAATGCTGTCGTTCTCGGCCTGTCGTCTTCTTCCCGTGCATGCCAGAACGAGGAAAGGAGGCGCTTTTCTCGCATTTTCTCGCCACTAAACCTGATTCCCCCCTCCCTCGTCGGCCTCCTTCCGAGCCCCCCTCCCTCTCTTCTCTCTCTCCTTGCGTCTCCTTCCTTCTACGCGTCTTGACGCATGCGCACCGGGTAAAAGAAAGAAAAAAAGAAGAAGCAGTGCCGGCGACTCGGTCGCCTCTCGGCCTGCTGGTGGCAGGCACAGCCGTTAGTCGATGCCATTACTGGTTCGCCCCCACCCCCCACCTCTCTCTCTCACCCAAGTTCGTCAGCGTCCTTCTTTCTTTTACAAACCCTGCTGAGCACGCTTTCCTTGCTTCCCTTTCTCTTCCCTTTCATCCCATCCTTCATTCTAGCTGGACGCTGACTCTAAACACACTCTCGTTCGATTGTCGGCCATGTTTGGCCTGCTTCACATCGTGCGCCTAATTACAACCCTTCGTACAGGGCTGCATGATTTGTTCGTTTATTCATTCACAGTATCTTACGTGCTCCTGTGTGCAGCATAGGTTCAGGAGGTAACGTGACTAACTTAAGAAACAGATAATATTTGTCTAATACGTTATTGATGATACCAAAAGAGGCGAAGTAAATTGATAAAACGTGATCGCCGCGAAAGCGCCAAAACTTATGTTTAATGTCGTTTGTTTTTCTTATTTGTATATATTGTGAAATGGTTAGAAGCAGATCTGTATATGGGATGCGGGATAACATGTAAAATTGTATAGGAAGCTTTCCTGCCTGCTTACAAATTTCGAACGAAGCGTTCGCGTAAAATAACCGTTATGAATTGCCAGTGATCCCGCACCCCCCCCCCCCCCCCCAAAAAAAAAAATTCAACTCATCTAATTTTTGCTCCAGAAATTTATACACGTAAGGCTTCTGAATATTTGGGTATTGTTATATGCATAGTGATGGATGTGAGAATACGGAACCGTATCTTAGACACCCGTAGCCACTCAACGAAGAATAATAAAGGCAGGCACATGGGTTCGCGCAAATATTCCGAAGACTTTTTTTTTAATTCTCTTGCTAGGTCAGCAGTGCCTTGGTGGTTTGCTCAGTATCACAATTTATGCTTAATTGCCTGAGAAATTACATAAGATGAATCCTATACACAACTACGCATACCTATTGGCACTGCCATTGTTTGTACTAGCGCGGGTGATGAAGCACTCGCAACGAGGCTATAGAGAGAGAAACAACCATTGATATTCTGGAGATGTTAACCTGGAACGAGGCTATAGATCTTCCAAGTTCAAAGGTTCCTTTCACTCCGAAGAAAGCACTGTTGAATGGCAATTTATCGGTGATGTCCATAGAAAGAACCTAATTGGCCTACTGTAATCATGCAAATTATTAAGGAGGGAAAATCCCTCCTCTCTTTTCTTCTTTCTTTCTTTTTTTGCTTGTGCAACAAAATTTACCACTTTTATCTTTGTAGGGCAGCAAATACTGTAGCTTTGTATTAAATTGTATAATGAAGCTTTAAAACGGTAATAATTAGTCATGCATACGTATAAAACAGAAAGGACTGAACAAATAAACATAAAATATATACATACAGGCTCAACAAGGCACTGTAACTACTTATCTCATTTTCTTAACTTCATGCGCTTGTTGCTTGCAGTGAAAGAGATTCTCGTAATATTCTTAACGGACCATGCAGCCTGTCAGACTTGTGCCGCGGTTTTCGTTGCACGGTAATTATTGAACTGAGTACCTGTTATCGACACAGCATGAAACAGCGTGGCCCAGTGGGCTACCCACAGTGTGCATTTCTTTTGGCACCCGCTGCTGTAGAGACCAACTGATAGACAAAACATTCGAGCAGTTGGTAGCAGCGAGATACAGGGTTATGGATTCACACAGCTAAGAACTGCAAGTTTCCGCACTTATCGCGCGCATGCCGTTGTGTATGTATTATACATATTATTTTTATGCGAAAGCCTGAAGTGGCACATACCCTTGACGGTCTGTAACCGCGGGGGTATGAGCCACTTCATGATACCCCAACCTGAGTCTAGTCAGCAAAATCTATCCGGCAACATATGACAATAAATGCCCCCTACCCGGGGAACACGCAACGCTTTACCACGTTACATGGGCCTGCCAGAAACCAAAGGTAGCGCCAGTACACAAAACACCAACACCGGAGCATTGGGAGGCTGCGCTGTCCTGCCCGAAGCCTGAAGGACAGCTCAAGCGGATCGACAGAGCTAGAGCTAGCAAGATGGCAGAGGCCAGAGTAGCCCTGGACTGAGGGCGCCACCTTCGCAGGGATACCTCCTTTGTAAAAATAAAGTTTTTCATTCATTCATTCATTCATTCATTCATTCATTCATTCATTCATTCATTCATTACACAGAAAGTCACGTGAGCTCACCTCGCGCAGGCACGCGCTCGTGTCACTGCTCCCGCGTTCGCCGTCGTCTTCTTCCAAGCTGGCTCTGATACCGGTCATCATGCCCCCCCCCCCCCCTTCCCCAAAAAAGAAGGCGAGCTAAGACAGAAGTAATTCAGGGACTCGAACCCACGGCCTTCGGTGGGAGTCGAACCCTCGAACTTATGTGGAAGTCGAACCCGCGGCGTCTGGTGTTAATTAGGGAAATTAATTACGGTACAGTTAATTAAGGTAGCGTCAACTAAGGCACTCGAACCCACGACCTTTGATGGGAGAAAACAAGTAATAAGAAGTAACACCGCATTCGAATGAGAATGTCAAATAATCTAATGAAGGTCTCTTGAGCGAGCAGGTTCTCGCCTTCAACCTCTTTGGTGTGCGCCACAGTGACTGGCAATTTTCTTTATCGCATTATCACAAGGTACTGCAATTTTTTTCTTTTTGTGAATTCCATGAATGATATCTACGCCTCTATTTCTTTCTTTTACACGTCCACAGTCCGCAAGCTTCACGAAAAAAACATCTAAGAAATTAACGAATTAGGTGGCGTCCCACGAATCAATAAATACATGTTTATTAAATCAATGGGCGTTCATGGGCTTCCAGACATGCATGCGCTGTACTTCTTTGAAAGAAGTCCGCAAATGCACACAAAGCTCCCTAGCGACTGGCCACTCCAGGCACTTTGCCTGTATACGCGTCCTTCTTTCATGCTCGGAAAAACGCTTCTAGGAAGCACGCATTGAGCAATAGAAACCTGTATCGGGAGTTTTTCATGACGCTCTACCATTCTCTGATTGACACCTTTCATCCAATGATAATATTTTAGAAGTTGGTTAATTAATTCGAACTAATTACCTAATTAGGCGAAATGAAAAAATATATAGCTTGAGCATCTCCAAGCGATGACAAAGAACATTACCTTGGTTCTGTCCAGCTACGTGGCATTCGCATATTTCTAAACTCCGGCTAAATTTAGCCAAGTTTAGCCGCCCTGTATATACATACATATCAATGAATCTATCGACTTGCACCGGGAACGTCTCCCATTGATCCAGTTTGCGTAAAATTCGTTCCATCTTCCACGGTCCCGTATCACCGTATTTGAATAGCACGTTTTGCAAGCGCATATCCTTCGAAAGGAAGCCTTGCCTTTGTGTGCTAGCGCCACAGGCGGCCGTCAATGTTTCCCTGCTACAACTTTTTTGATCGCACCAATCTTGTTAGACATGCGTGGCCCTCTTAGCCAAATGGCCAATGTGCCTTTCGACGCCAGAGCGTGCGCCTTTGTGCAAGGATTTCCCGAGCCCTGCACACGTTTCTCACATCTTCTTTCTGGACAGCGAGCCGGATATCTATACGTACAGCGGCCTGTTGATTTCCGAGCCTACCACTGCCACGCGTTCGGCTTCGTCGTTCCTTACACGTGCTCTGTGCCAGAGAGATCGTAAATCCAGAATTACCATAAAAACCCGGCGGCTCAGGCCGCCTCAAAGGCACGTTCTTCGCGCCAGACACTCAGAGATACGCCCTCCTGACCTTTAGAAGAGCCTTCCCTGAGAGCTTGTAATATCGGCCGCTCTGTACGCCTTGTTTGGCTGACTCGTTCTATCGGCGTTTGCGAGAGAATTAGACTATCCACGTGCGAGAGCACTTTGATATTCAAAGAAGGTGCCAAATGTTAATAACTGCAGCCTATCCAGCGGTGTGTTTATTTTCGTCCGCCGAATTGAATTCGGCCGTACAGCGTATAAACTTAGTTTCTTCTTTATGGATAGTGCCCTTTGACCTTAACATCTATTGCCTGTAGTCCTGCGAAACAAGGTAGCGCGCTGTATAGCCAGAGCTGCATTACACAAACTACCACTCCATGAGCGAAACAGACCTTCGCGCTTCGACAGTAAACGCTAGTTAAAATTGTAATTAAGGCTGCACCCCAAGCGTAGTCTTTCTGGTGCACCCATTTCGGCCATTTCTATTCCAGCCACGCTCTTCGATAATCTAGCCGCCTTTATATCTTCGTCCTCTGGTGGATGAAGGTTAATTTTGTGCGATCAATTTAATTTATTCAGCTTCCGGACTTTTACGTGCGAGAACCGCGATCTTAGCATGAGGCACGCCTTCGCGAAGGGGCTCAGTAATTTTGACAACCTATAGGGCTTCTTTAACGCGCACCCTAATTCACGGTGCATGAGTGGTTTTTTTTTTTTTTTTGCATTCCGGCTACATTGGAATGCGGCCGCCAAGACCGGCGATCGAACCCACGACCTCGCGTTCAGTAGTGCAACGACGTAGCCACTAAGCTACCACGGCAGGTTTAGGATGATCAACAACTCCGGTCAGTACGTGGAATGCAGCTGCTGGAACTTCAGTTTCGTGCACTGTAATACTATGCGTGATTCGTACACTTCATGTGCTTCTGTGCCCCCCTTTAACCGCACAAGCGGTTAAACAGCTTTCAGAGTTACATTTGTCTGTGCGGTGCATTTGGATCTGCTATACAATTATTTAAGAATTAAGAATCAGTAATTGCCTTCTAGAATTATATGTCTACGCTTCCGTTCTGGAATCAAAGGCAGTCCGACTACAAGGTAGCGCTTATTAGAAATCATGGCAGCGCTACGGATTTCTACGTATTGCTGCGCAGAAAATGTAGTAAAATGCATTGGTGTTATAAGTAATTTTCCCTACCTCCGCGTAAGAAACGTTTTCAGGAAAATAGAATTATTAATGTTACTATAACTTTATCGAAGACCAGCAGCTGTGCTTTGTGTATACGGTGTTTCTTTTTTTAACTGCACCTCGACTGCCTATGGCAGATAGCGCATTTCTAAGCGTTGATCTGAATTGCTCGTTGAGGCGGCCATTACTTCTACGAGAAATCAAAATGTTCAATTGAATAATTAACGTAATTACGCTAATTAACTTTTCAAATAATTACTTTAGGCCACATATTTCAATGTACGAATTATAGCCGCTGAGTTCGCACGGCGTATCCACTTGAAACGAATTCTCTGGACAGCACCACTTTCGAGACATTAGTTTTCAAGGTGTCCGTCGAAATGCATTCGTGTTCCAGTTACTTTTGTGCTCCAATACATAATATGGCACCTTCTTAAGGCAAAGCAACTGGAACGCCACTGCGTTTCGTCGGACAGTTCGAAAATTAATATCTCTGAACTGGTGCTGTCCACAGAATTCGTTCCAAGTGGATACGCCTTGCAAACAAAGACACTGGCATGTCAGCACCTTCCTTACTTTCGTTCGAAGGATTGTACTAGCTTAGCTATTCTCTATTCAGTTCATTCAACGGGATGTCTGAATCGAATGACACCTGTTTCCGTAAATAGCCAGCCCGACTAGCCAATAGAAGGCCAGCATGAAGCTTACTTCTCTTTCACTATAACCTTTTCTTCAAGTCAAGCTTTCACTCTTCTGCATGTTTCCACCAAAATGTGCCACGTCAGGAAAGTTATGTATGCAATATTTAATGCATCAGGTTTATTTTGTTTCAAATTTGATATAACCTGTCATCCTTCATGTTTTGTAATTGATCGCGTGTAGATTAGCTGAGCTATATGTCTTACAAAGGACAGCTCTAACTTTAACGCTCTCTTTTGCACAAAAGGTTTCACGAGTTAGCATATATATATAATATTGTCCTTGATAACAATATTGTGTTTGCTAAAGCACTGCGCTATCTTTATAGCAAAAAAAAAAAAGAGGGGGGAGGGCACGTAAGGCATGCAGTGGAGTACTACGCATACAGGGCAAAGTTCTTTTTTTATACACCCCTATATGCGCATATTTTCTTTATCATAGTGTTCTTGGTATAAAACAGAGTTAAAGCGTTTTATGTTAACCTGCACTGCACTTGTGCAACAGCTCAACCGTGCCAGAATTGTACAAGTGTACTTTCCAAGAAAGAATACTTCAAAATGTTGTTGTTTTTCTCAAAGAAGTTCGCGCATACTAACATGACTCCTTGGCCTCTTATTATCGCTGCCGGTCACCTCAAAGACAGGGCATTCCGATATGAGACACCTTACTACTCTCAGCGCACGAGTGCCTATTACCACTTCTCAATATGTTGCAATGTATGATATTCTGCACGATAAGAATATGTTTCAACTCAACAAATACAAAATTTTAAAAATGTGTATCGATTAGCTCCTGCTCTGGCAGGGTCATAATCGACCTGCGCTTGTTATAATCCCTATGTGTGCCAGTGAAACTGAGCCAGTCGGAGGTTTCTTGTATTGGTTATTATGCCAGTGCATTCTTGATTATTCTAAGAGTAATTAAAAAATTAATCAAAACGAGAGAATGAGCCTGCTAGGCGGGGCATTGTCGCACCCAGAATGAATACGAAGAAGCAAGGGGGAAATGCTCATCAAATAAATCGCAGTATTTTCGCATCAGATCGTACGTTATACGCAGACTCAATTTGTTATCACTATTGAATTATTTAAATGGCGATGTTTCACGCACCAACACCACTATCTGGTTACGAAGTCTTTACGTGAAGCCGCTAACCCGCTCACGGGTCACCAGTTGAACATGAAAGCATCCTCAGTGGTTTATCGACCAGTCTTTGTCAAGAAAGGTCAAAATGCTCGGGACACTCCTGTTCCGTCCTCAAGCAGTCGTAAAAAAAACCCTGGGTCTATGGCCGACTAATACATTACAAAGGCGAGTGCTAGGGTCCTTATATTATCAGTAAACCTGAAGTGCGAAGAAAAAAATATGTACACTGGGACAAGTGACGTTCTCCGATTGCTGTTTGTGGTTCGCGTTCGAAGTTGCCAAGGGATGGAATACCGACCAACCAGCTCTCAAATATTCAAGTAATATTGTTAGAAATTATTGAAACTTTCTTTGTGTTGGTATCTGCGCCAGAATTTATGTGCCTTTCTGTGACCTGACTTTGGGCTGTCTCATGTGTAGTGCATCTTCTATGTCAGCTGACTTTACATTGTAGCGTGCCTTATGTGACCTCTTCTGTTGGTTGCTTTTCCTGCATTTTGTCCAAGCTTACTTTACGTTTCCATCGTGTTTTATTGTGGCCACTGTTATCAGGTGCTTTCAGTCCATTAATGAGCACCTGAATTCAAGACTGAATTTCTCGCTGTGACATTTATCTTGTTCCGTGCCGGCTTTGTTTTGTCATGTTTAGTATACGCTTTCGTTCTGTGTGAAATTGAGTAACCGGAGTTCGTTAGCGGGCACCAACGTCTTCCAAATATCCTGCAATAATCAGTTACAATTTTTCATCCTTTCTACTATGTCGGCTAGACTTTTCTTACGGCATCATGGGCAAAAGTCGTCATTTTACTGCGCATATAGAATTAGCACTTTTACGAGAGCCTTAATGCTTGATAGTTTTACGACCTAATTTAATGCCGGAGCTTCGAGAGATGCCGATATGGAGAGCTCTGGAATAATTTTGACAACCTTCGATTCCGTAAAGTGCCGTCAAAAGCTCCCGAGATGAAAATCTCTTTTTGTAGCATTCCTTTTTCATCGGAATGGAGCCAGTAGCGTCGAGAGTCGAACCCGTTACAGTGTGGTCAACTGAGAAGCATCATCATCATCATCCTCTTTTATGTGCACTGCTGGGCGAAGGCTTCTTTCTGCGATCTCCAATTACCCCTGTCCTGTACCAACCGATTCCAACTAGCTCCCGCACATTTCCTAATTTCGTCGCACCATCTAGCCTTCTGCCGTCTTCTACTGCGCTTCCCCTATCTTGGTACCCATTCTGTCACCCTAATGGTCCAACGGTTATCTAATCTGCGCATTACATGCCCTGCTATGATGCGAAGCATCATAGCCGCTAAACCACCACGGGAATTCATTCACACATCCACTGTATATAGCAGTCATCGCGAAAAAAAAAGGAGAACATGATTACCAATGACTAGGTCACTATCTTAGTCCTAGGCTAAGCTAATCCTTTCAACATCAGTTAAATAAAAACAGCGATACGAAACAAAACATCGACAGCCTGCAGAACGGGGGGCCGAGCCTGTGCCGTTTGGTGAAGCAAATAATGTGTTTCCGAAAGCAAATAACCGTGTTCTTTTTTTAAATCAATACTCCATCATTTCTAAGTCTTCAATGAAACACTTAGTGCAATCAACTGCTCCAAATAAGACAGTCGCACGTCACATCTGAGAAGTCACCAACGAACGTTAGAAAAAGTTTTCGATATCATCAAATCAATCGAATCAAATCAAGGCCGCTGCTCGACGTAGATACCAGTATGCCTACGACACTTTCTTTGAGATAATTCACATCCAGCTTTCCATCCACTCTCACAGCAGTGCCGAGACCAACGCATTGACCAGTACGTCTTCATCGCGGACGAGCTGGATCTTGAGGGACCGAGCGCCAACTGTATCGAACCGATGCAGCCCTTTAGCCTCACTTTGGTTTCTTCAGAGAATGAGAAAGGGAGGAAGCGACTTTGAGAACCAAAGGGGGAGGAGGGGGCCGCGTCTTAAAGAAATGGGTTGATGGGGGCGCGTTAGAGACACAAGAAAAAAGAAAACAAATAAACGTGTGGAGGAGAACGAGGATGAGATTGGGGAGTTAGTAGCACCGAAGCTTTCGTCTCGAAGGATTATAGGAAACAAATAACGAGGCACTAAACGAGACAGAGAGAGGGAGAGGAGGAAAAAAAAGAGAGAGAAGGTTTTCGCGAAAAGCTGCGCATACGCACGCCGTCGGCTCTGGCCCACCAACGCGATTTCCTTCGGCAAACGGGCTACAGCCGTGCTTGGAAAGCCCGGCACCGAGGCGGCTTGTTATTATTTTCATTATTGGATCCGTCGTTAGTATTCAAGTCCGTAGTCTGATTGCTCCCCGCGCCTCTGGTCGCCTTCGCCGTTCTTACGGTACTTCTTCCTATGTCTTTCTTTCTTTTCTAGCCCTAACCTGCCGTTCGATTCTGGTCTCTTTAGAGTTTTTATTTTTCTTTCGTTATCATCCTGTTCCCTTTTTTTTTCTTTTTGTACCGTTCCCTCCTGTCGGTCTTGGCACTTTATATATCTCATTATTGTTATTACGGCTCAGACGGGGCAGGGGGTAAGACCATTGCCGGGCGGATAATACAAGAAATGTAAGTGAAAGATGCAGAAGTAGTTCTCCAAGAAGAAACACCACACCCCTCGTTTCCTCGGTTGGACGCAGGAGCCGCCCCGTTGAAAAGACCAAACCAAAGTGCCGCCGTTGCATGGTGCCTCAAAACGCTGCATAGCCGTCGCGCGCGCTGCACACGCAGCGTACGTACCGACCGGAATTCTCCTGTCGCCATTTTGTTTTCTCTTCCCGTCCACCATCCACTTCGCTTCTTGCTCCTGTCGTCTGCTCCTGTTTCGTCGTGTGCTTTTATCTCTCGATTTCTACGTCGTCTGCATTTTACGCTTAGTGCGTCTCGCCTTTGAATGCTTTAGTTTTTTCTTGATTATTATTATTGCAGGCGCCTCGACCACGCCATTTCTTTATTCATCCCTTCGCTTCACTCCTCACATTCTCTCTGGCCTTCTTCTTCTTCCTTTTTTTTTTTTTCCTGGGCACTCCTGATCGCAATGAAAATAAAAATTAAGAGGTAGAAGCTGGCAGAAGCGTCGTCGAATGCGCATGCGCGGCTTATCGAGGTTTGCCTTTGCCTCCCCTTTGCCGTTCTCCGCTGTCGATCCAATACTTTTTTTTTTATCCTATCCTCTGGAGTATTGCGTCTTTCTCCGCCGAACGCGCTTCGTTTTCTCCCCGTCTCTAATTGCGCATTTTTGCAGTGCTTTCTTTTTTCTCCTCCTGATGCAGCCTGCGTTCTTGAAGCGTTTCTCGTCTTCAGGCTTTTTTTATCTCGCGAAGGATGGCGTATGCCAGTTATTCCTTTTCACCCCCCGGACTTCTCGTTCTTGCTGATGTTATTGCGAACACGAGAGAAAGTGTGTGCGTGTGTGTGAGGGGGGGGGGGGGGGGAGGGGGTAACAAGAAGAGTCATAATTATAATTGCAGTGTGCTCAATGTGTGATAATCAAGAATAGTAGAGTGATAACTGCACCTGTTGGTTTCGTGTTAGATCCTTGGTCATTCTGTAGAATTCGAAATGCCAATACTATGCTATTGATGCTGGTCACAGATACTGGTATGAATATTGGCCGCCGTAGTAGTTGTGTAGTGAACCAAGTATGTATCCAGCATCCACGATACTGCATTATTTTGATGCCTCGCACAAAGAGCCGAGTCTGTAGTCTCAGACCCTTAAATAGCCGCATTGAAGATTGGCATTACATGCTGCACCGCCAGATAGAAAGAACAGCGAGGCGTATTTCATTGGTTCACTGCAAATGAATGCAAAATTTCGTAGCAGAGATATCTGGCTTCGTGGCAATTTTTTCCCTCTAGCAAGCTGGCCATTCGGAAAACCTCACAAAAGGAAAGCGTCGGCAAATTTTATTGCGACAGCAATTTTATGGAACCTCTGAATGAATTTTAGCCATCGGTGTAGGGCTCCGTATATACATATATAAACGAGAAGAAAGGGGGTTAACCGAGGGGCCCGATTTTTATTAGTCATATCATAAGAAGCCAACAAACACTGACACCAAGGACAACATAGGGGAAATTACTTGTACTTAATAAATGAAATAAAGAAACAATAAATTAATGGAAATTAAAGTGGATATATATATATATATATATATATATATATATATATATATATATATATATATATATATATATATATATATATATGCGTGGCGTTGGCCCTGTAGTTGATTTATATCCGACAGTGTTGTTCTTTCTGTTCCTTTGAAAGATTAGATACGTTTCCTTTACGTTTATGTCTAATTAGTGGTAAATATCTTGATTGAAGTTTGGAAAGTGACCAAAATGTTCCTTCGCTCCATTACGCCATTGATGACGGCGATATCGTGTTTAAAATAAGCACATGTTCACCTACATGCCACAGCGTACGGGCCAGTGCGGAGAAAAACCCGCATCATAAACGTTGAACACTGCTTACATTTGTGCCGCAAAACTGTTTGACACTTCTCTCCTCTGGTTTAATACTTAGGGTTTTTCTCGAAAACAAACGTTAGTCCCTCGGTGTCAGTTATGTGCGCCTTACAACGTCTCTACTCTTCGAATCCTTTTCACAGATTAGCTATCAGTGATTCTGCTTATCCTTATTACTTTGCTTAAAAACATTGTTTCACTTGTTTTTATTTTGTTGCAAGCATTCACTGAAACTTTTTATTTAACCATCAATATATAAAAGGACTTTGTTAGGAATTTCGTTAGCTTCCACATTTAATATTCTAATTGCGGCGTACTCTTAACTGCCACGAAATCAGTAGGCTTACGTTTGCAAAGCCAGATTCAGTTGAGGCAATTCCTTCGAACTTTCAAAATGGTTTCTGTGTGTCATACAGTCGCTCGAAAAAATAAGCAATACCAGTTTAGCTTTGAAGAGTACAGGAACTGAGCATCTTCCAGGAGTAGATCTTAGTACTAAGAGCATGTCCCTATACTACGCGTTTTAGGGGACAGCGCAGGAAGTATCCTTGGTCAACGCCGTATCAGCTTCTTGAGGGTCGTAATTGCAAAAGCATTCTGCGCGCTAATGACGTACGTTTGAAATATTATAGTTTTGTTTAGAATCGCTACAGCATGTGGTATACTCTAGATTCTAAGAGGCGCTCGTTCTTAAAAAAAAAGCTTGTATGCACGGACACAAGCGACCGATGCGTGTATAACGCTTGGAGATCTGCCAATTCTCCCGACAAAGCAGGGTACACTACTAGGACTAGGTCGGGAAATCTTCGCCGTCCGGTAATTTACTCTGCTTCAGTCGCTGCACTTTCTCAACAAAGATCGTTCTCTCAGTTATCTTTTTAACCCAGGCGCTCTGCCTGTTGTTTCGTATTCATAAGAGAATGAACCGAGCACCGCCTCATTTTATGTCAACGCAGTTTCCCTTGCTGACATACTTGTTTACTGCTTCTTTGCCCCCCCCCCTCCCTTCCCCCTTCTGTTTTGTTGTTTTGCTAGTTACCCTTACTAGTTACACGATGTCGGCGAAGTCACATATCAAAACTCTTCTTTTTCAGCTTTGATTCAAGAGCGGGGAGGGGGTGTTTCAAGAAAGTCCAAGCAAAGATAGCGTCACATGTTTGTTTATAATTGTCTACGAGATAAAAATTAGTTCAACATGAGCGGGAAAATTTCTCCTAGGTCAACTGCGGTAGCAAAAATATAAGAACTCTCTTAGCTGGCACTCCGCGGACCCTGTAAGAGCGCGTACACAGCTAACGGGAAAAGCACAGCGATAACGCAAATCTTGCATTTAATTTGCTTGATACGGCGAACGGTTAGTACAGATAGGGAACACTCACTAGCCCCTCATTAGCCATTCGCTTCGTGAGAGCTCGTCTGCGCAAATATATATCCCTTTTGTGTGAATCCTTCACAGCATGTATGTGTGCTTAATTAATTGAATTCAAGTTTATTTTCGCCACATAACTACACTGATGTATACAGGAGGTGGGGATGGCAGGATAAAAGGTGCATAACGCTAGCTTGAATGGTCCCACCTCCCCGCGAACAACAGGCAGCAACATGGCAACATATATATATATATATATATATATATATATATACACACACATGTAGAGAGAGAGAGAGAGAGGGCAGAGAGAGCAGAAATGTCACCACTTTCAAACTTTCAACACTTTCCAAGTGACACACAAAAAGATTAACACTCACAAAAGTATTTGCAGTAATGTGTTCTTGGATATATGCCGTATGTTTTCATCACTTACTTTATATTTGTTAAGTATTCATGGAAGACAGTAGGAGGTTGTTAGAAAGCAGTAATTAGTGCGTGGGCGGGGAGCTGCCCAGTGTTCACTGTACGAATTTAAGTGAAAAGCTGGATTCTGTTGCAAGTTTGCGATGTTTCTGATATGAGCAGTACCCTTAATTATTTCACATCTAGAAGAACGTGTAAGTTGATACTCGTAAAGATGGTCTACTGGTAAAATTGTAAACTTCCGGAATATATCACACCTATGTGCATTGTAAGGCAAGTCTGGAATAGCACGGAAGGCATTCCTTTGAAGTGAAACTAAATTACCTAACTCTCTCTTAGTACTAGTTGACCAAACGAGGGTGCAATAGCGCAGGTGACCAGCAAATAGTGCTTTATAAATAATAAGGTTCTCCGGTATGGCAGTAGCCTCTGGCATCTCGGCAACATACCTAACGCTTTACTAACTTTATTTTGTAAATAATCGGTGTGGTGGTCCCATAACGTCAGTTCACGAAAGATAACATTCAAAATCTTAGCTGTAGCGGCAAGCTCTATTTTCGTGCCATTGAGTGTGATCATTGTGGTCATTGACTGAGATCACAAGACGTGGATTTCGCTCTAAAGGACCGCTTTTCTCTTGGAGTAAAAAAAAAAGGAGAGATTTTTACCGACCAGTTATATATTTTGCTGTGTATTTCATTTGCCAAATTTATGAATTCATCCTCCTTAGTTCCTGAGAAGAATAAATTGGTATCATCTGCATGAATGATGTAGTTAATCGAATTATCAATATTCATAATGTCATTTATATAAATGATAAATAGAAGTGGTCCCAATATGCTACCTTGAGGCACACCCTGCTTAGTAAGTGCAAACGAAGATAATTTTCTATTTATTGATACGCATTGCTTTCTGTTGGTTATGGAGTTCTTATTAAATCTAAAACAATTCCGCATGCACAATAACATTTCAATTTTTCTAATAGTGTCCTATGGTTATTTCCATCGAAAGCTTTTTAGAAATCTAGCAGTACTCCCAATTTATTCTTTATCCGCTAAACGCCTAACATAGATGTGATGCATATTTCCAACGATAACATGTTCATTTTTTGTAGTAATGTTGAATGCTTAACAGAAACACAACAAAAACGTTTCTATACTAGTTGTCCGTGGAAGCAAATCATTGCTATATGATCGAACCTAACCACAATATTTCAGCCAGAACGGTTCAAGTAATAGCTGCAAACATTTAGGGCAACTAACATTATCTGCGATCATTTGTGACCAGTTCTTTCGTAAATGACTTTCGAATAGAGTTGCAGTTGTGTGCATGTGTGCTTCCCTAACTTGCGGATGTCTCTTATTGCTCTCATATTTATTTAGGAATGCATAAGCTGAGTACCTGGATAAATATTTTTATATTCTATAATAAACTTCGTTAGTTACTATATAACTAATAGTAACTTGAACTATTGCATAAATTTAAATACCATTTTGACACTGAGACGTCCTATTGCGGCATATTTAGCTATCAACCTACGAAATTTCACGATTAAAAGCAGTACAATGAACAAACGAAGGCACAGACATTTTAAACTCCCCCTCAGGAGCAACCGGCAAAGTGAAGCAGCTATATCCTCGAATTTGTTTGCGTGCGCAGTAAGTGTTCTGTTAACAATTAGCAACGTACGCTCTTTGCTCTGTGATTGACGTGCTCTCCGAATGTTACGCACGTCCCTGTATAGGGGCACTCTTTTTGCAGTCACATTTACAGGACCGTCTGCATATATATTATTCGTTAACGTACAGACCAATGTAAAGTCACATTATTTTCCACTTTACGGGTGATAGTTGCCAGTACAATGCTTGACAGCGATATTTGTCAACGGATGATTAACCTTCAGGCTCTTGTGAAAAGCGTAAGCTCTCATCGGTAGCTGAATACCACTAACGTGTTCCCTCTAGGAGTGAACGACCCACTACAAGTCTCGTGGCACCTTGTGGTATGCTTCGATTTTGCAATTAATCAGTCACATGCTTACTGCACGCCCAGCGCAACCTGCGAAGGACGCCTTTTCAAGCCCAGTGCTTTCTTACTCACACCAACGCCGCGCAGCTAGAACACGCTTTTTCCCTTTGCGGATAGATTGTTGAGAACCGTACAACGCTAAAACTCGCCTCTGCAGAGTTTAGTGAGGTGGAAATAGACTATTGTTTTCCATGATTTCCTTGAAAGAATGCATCTCGCGCATCTCCACAGTGTTGTACAAATTTTGCGCCGTCTGTTTTATCAGAAGTCGTTCTTTCCTTCTCCTTCTCCTTCTTCTTCTTCCGGCAAGAGCAACTGCTCGCGTCTCCCGCAGAACGTCATTAACAAAGCCTCGCCAAGCGACGTCGACGCAGTAATGCCAAGCGCAGGCTGCTACGCATGCGCTACTAGGGAGTTACCGAGGAATACAAAAGAAAGGAAGGAGCAATTAACGGTGAAGAAAAAAAGTTTCCAATTACAACGTAAAGAGCAAGTTGTCAGGAAATGATACCGAGAGGGAAATTTCAAGCATTCGACCCGTCAGCAGAAGAAGGAAACGCAAGAACAATGGTAAAAATGGGACACGAAAGATACCGAAAAGCTGAGACTCAAAAAGGAAGACGTTTCTTTCTTTCCTCAAGTTATTCTTCATCGTCGTTTCGTCTTTAGTCGTTCATTTCTTCACGGGTGGACTGGTTCTTACCACTTCTCCTTTTTTTTTCGCCTCCCCTTCTGTGCCTCTATAATTTTCGGTTCAGGCGCGGTTTCGCCTTTCCGCGGACCCCTGCTAGTCCCTCACAACCGTGTAGTCGTTTACTTCTTCTGGAACGCGCCAAGCTCTCCGGGAATGTGCATGTGTTCTACCGCTACGAGTCGCTCGCATCGCTCGTGCGAGCCCACAGCTAGCGTTGTGAGGAGGTGGGGAGGAGGCGTTGCTCCTTAGGGAATCCGTGGGGACAAAAGGAAATACTTCGCGAGTGGATGGTGGGTGTAGGCAGGATGAAAACTCGCTCTGTTTGCTCTGCGTTGCCATGGCGAAGGCGTGTTGCTAGGCGACGAGAGGAATTTGACTCCGTCTTCCGTTTGCGCGGCGACTCACCACCGCCATCACTACACCCTTCCGCCCGTTCTCCCCACACAGACGCATCCGCCTCCTTACACCTACCCCGCCAACCCTACCCCAACCCTTCACTGTAATAATTTCTATTTAATTTTTGTTTTTTTGTCTGTGCCCGACCTTCATTTTTGTTCGCCATTATAGCGAACCCTTGTTTCGCCCACAACGTTTTGCTCGTGCGAGAGAATTGCGGGAGAAGACCTCCGACGCTGCCGTGCCATTTGCGTCCTCCTCGTCGCTAAATGCAAGGAGTTTCAAGTTTCTTCGGGGGAGAGCCGTTATTTCGCTGGTTCCTGTATTTAACGTTGTCACTTTTTTCTTCTTTTGTTTGTTCCGTTAGCAGGCCGTCAAAAAAAAACACTATCTGAAATATAGATTTCGTGTGCATGACCATCAGTATGGGTGCGTACACCCGTGCGCAAAAGTGTACGGAAAACAGGATTGCCGAAAAAGAAAACCGAATTTCTTCGCAATTAACATTCATAAACTGAGATTCAGGAGCGTACTGGAAAGTTCACAGTGGCAAGGTTGCAGTGCAGTCCACAATTTCAAGTTACACTCGCAGCTAGAGGAGGAAATCAGCCTGATCGCGCAGTCCCTGGTCCATGTAATTTTGCTCAGAGGTTTACACAAATGCCTACCTCTTTTCTTTTGTTTTTGCCCTTGTATAACGCATTCCATTGACGTGAGTTATAGTTTTTCTTGTTTGGCAATGAAGTTATAATGGTGTGCTAGGTTTCGCTTGTGAATTGCATACACTTTATATTGTTATGTATTTTATTCCTGGGTGATTCTAACTTAGTGGCTGTTTGACCATATTTGCAATACATCGTTATAAACTAAGATTACTGCCAACTGAATTTCTGTGAATGGCGTCACTGCCATTCACTGGTGGCTGCGGGGCCGTACAGGGTCAGCAAGCACTTGTATTTCAATTTGTAAATTAGTTCAAATAAATAAAAATGGTAAATAACTGCTGCGAAGAGTTGAGAGGCTATGGCCCCCGTTATTTAAAACACTTAGTGAAAAGTAAACAAATCCTGCTACTGTTGTGCGTGCGGTGCATAAACATGTTATTTATAGAACTCCCAGAATACGCATGGAAAATTTTGTATGTCACTATCGCTATCCTGGCGTCAATTTAGGCGCCACTTATGAAGACTAGGGACCATATGGACAAAACTTTTCGTTCGTAAGTTCTTTTCGACTTTGGCCGGCGCTCTTCACCTAGGATACGTCCAGCTCCCCGATTGGCTGCGATGTGCTCTTACGAAGAATCTTAGCGTAAGTGCTTTTTGTGAATACGGGCCCAGTTTCTCATGTGCGCGACATCAGCTCGTTAGTTTTGCAATGAGAGACGGCAAGATCTTTCGACAGTGTCCAAGCATAATCTTTTGATATTGTAGAGCAACGAAGCAAGTCACATTAATTTGCTTCATCTTCTTTTTCTTCAAAGCCGAACAAATGGTTGTCAAATAAATTAGAAGAAAAAGTAATTCACGATTGTGATATGAAAGTGAGCTTCATGTGCTCACTTTTTTGTCGCTTCATCACTGCGTATCAGCAGCTCCGAAATCAATGCTCGAATGGCAACGTGCACGCGGTACTCTTGAGCCCCTACAGCACAGGGATGAATGATACGTTCTTAATAGTTAGTTCTGATTGACTAATTGAGTCTTATTCAAACATTACCCGACCATGGTCACCAGGCGTTACTTCTTTCACTGGCGGTACCCTTGTCTTGCGTTATCTTTCAACGTGTCTCAGGCGTGGTATACAAGTACAAACAAATTGTTGCACCACTTTCCTTCTTACCCTAATGTAATCGATTACAGAATACAGAAATGTTTATAATCAAGCTTTTCAGTTGTCACTGCTAAAGTTACCTCACGAAGAAAAATAATGAATGTCTGAGCGACTTCATAGGGACATGATACAAAAAGGCCTTCTATATGGAGAGTACCAGCCCTGTGTGGTCCATCAGTGATTGCATTATTTTATTGCTCCGTAGTTGTCAGTACGCTCTGTTCGCATTAAATATTTTGTCACAGAAAGAGCTGAAATGTGTTGTACGTACACTCCCGTTCAGTTTGTAAAATAAATAAAACATCTAGTACAATAATACAGTGTCACTGTCGCAAAGTGCACAAACTCTCACTTTCACAGAAACGTTATTTCAAGTCGACAAGTAATTCAACTTAAATCGTGAGCCGCCTTCTACTGGAGCCCTTGGCATGTTAAGTATCTTCGTAGAGCATGTCTTTGACTTTGAAAGAATGTGCGTGTAGTATGCACGTTCACGTTATGATGGTTTACTAGATCGCACCAGCGTAGTTACGCCACAAAGTTTACGCGTTAGATCCTATCCTCAGTTGACAATGCTGTTAGCTCAAGTACAAAAGTTAAACTAATATCATTCAGAAAAGTACAGTGGATCCTCATTCTCAAGAAGATGTCAGCGAAGTTTCCTTATTCGTTGATGAAAGGCATCGAGGGAGGAAAACAAAACGGCAAAACCCAATAAGCAGAGACATAATGCGCCGTCACGTTTCCCACATCCTTCGTGTTATAAACTATCATATTATTCAAAAATATCGTATGAGAAAGTGTTTACTAGCTTCACCTCCAAATTGCGTGCTATATCTAGTTATGGCTTGCGAAAGAACTGCAAACGCATTTCTATTTTATTCAAGGAAAAAGCAACCTTATGTTTCATATGCTGTTTTAAAAGACAAAAATGACAATGCTCCGCGACAAAATAACCACCATCACGCTTGGTTCTAAGCCTTCGATAACACAAGGTACACAAACTAAGACACAGCAAATCTGATCACTGCCATCAATATAACACCTAAATATTGTGACACAAGGGTTCCCTATGTAAAGCAGAACACTTCATATCAAATTCAGCGACAGGCTCATATCTTTCGAAAGCCGCTTCGAGGAATTTCACAAGAACCACAAATATTCAAGAACAGCACTTTCAAAGACAACAATAAAGTACTTACCGCTGACTTCCAGCGTATCCAAGTGACACACCAAGTGACACAGAAGCGAGGTTGCATCTCATACAAACCCTAAACGATCCGTTTCTTTTTTAAATAACTGCGCATCGGCGCTCAAATCTCAAACCACTTGCTTTAAGCCACAAATTGAAATAGCGACGGTTCGAATCAGCGGACGGCAGAAAATTACACAGCGTACGAATTTCGGAACCCGCAAACATGACTTATACTTTCGAAACAAGGAAGAAGAAAAAAAAAAGAAGAAACAACGTACCAAGTTGCGTATGCATCTCTTCAGAACGAATGCCGAGCTCCGACCGAACCTAAAGTAAAATAACTATATTTAAGAGAATGTGCGAAACAGGTGGCTATTCTCGCTACCTGGGCAATAGTACTACGGCGACAATTTTTTTTGCGGGCCTAACCTGCAAGGTGTGCCTACCCCCGACAACTACGTCCGCGGATACGCGCTACGGCGGCGGCCTCGTCCGCAAAGTCTCGCGCGTGCTCGCTCCTGCTCGGGTTACGCTACCCTCTGCACGATCCTTCTACTACGCGGGACGGCGACGACGTTCGGGGAGGCCTGCTTGCTCGCGAGCTCCACATATTTGCCGGTAACGTACGTCGCGCACGCGGACACGCACACACACACACACGCCAGGTCTTCTCGCGCCTTTCTTCGAGCTTCCGGTGTTTCCCTTTCAACTCTTTCCACCTCTTTCTTCGCCTCCTCTCACTCCTTTTTTCGTAGTCTTTCTTTTTTCTTTATTTATCTCTGTCCGGGCCCATATCGCGCCGCTCCCTACGTTATTCGGTTCAGCGGGGCAAAACGGCATAGTCTGCCGACTTAAAATATGTACCGGAAGAAACTAAGGTTATAAAATCAGGGATTCTACAACGTTTCGGAGCTCCTTTGCACAGCCGGTTAACTCTTTTTTTTTTCGTTTTTGTAAGCGTACGCCGTAAATCTACCTTCTATATTTTCTTCTTCTATTTTTTTTTTTTAGTGAAAGTATTTTTCTCTACCCTCAGGAGGGAAGCCCAGTAGGATTCAAGGTCTTTGCCTCAGTCCACCCTGAAGAGCAGTGTGTATGTGTACTGTATGCGTGTGCGTGTGTGTGCTGTTCTGTGTGTCTGTATGTGCAAACGGCGGTTGCGATGAGTTTATGGGGTGAAAGGGCGTAAAAGCTAACCCTTCTTCCGCGGGAATATGGCCGACGAAAAAGAACGGGAAAAAAAAAGTGCAAATTGTACGCTGTCGCATTTGCTTGTGGACGGTGAAACAGCGTCCTTGTTTGAGCCCTTTGAAACCAACGAGTAGTGTATTCAAGGTGTTAGTGCGATGTTTAGCCTCCGAATATTACTAATTAAGCGTGAACATCATGGTACGCAAAAAAAAAAATTAAAATGCATGAGCATCAGCTTGTTAAGGTTAAAACGAGTAATAGCGTAAGAAATAGGACAGACAAAAGGAAACAGATGTTTCCTTTTCTGTCCCTTTTTCTTGTTCTTTTACTTGTTACTCGTTACGCGGCTGAAGTTAGTATTCTGTTGCACCTGCTCGTATTCAGGCCGTCATGTCTATATGGCTACCTATACCGACCGCTCTCTCTGGCTGTTCTCCATTCTGTGAATTCGCTCGTGTGTTGCAATGGTTGTCTTGTCATTTTCACGGGCTTCCGTTTCCCACCGTTCTTGTGTCGTAACGGCGTCTTTTCCATAGAACGGCACGTGGCTTTTAATGCTGCAGTCAAGCAGACTATTGACCTTTCGGAGTCTGTATGATCGTGCGATAAGTAGTGCTGGGGCTCTGCTTTCGTTTATTCTGCCATCTCAAGCACCGGTTACCGAAAGTGAATTTGCAGACGGCATAGTAAATGCACGACAGCTCAATGAGCGCGAAATCAAATCACAGTGTTTGACTTGCAAAGGCCAAACAGGGGTAATGATGCACATAGCTTGGACCGATGGAGAGATGCGGATTGAAGTTAACTGAATTTGAAATACGGTTTTCGCAAGGTTATCGCTTTCTTCCGCAATGTCATCTGCCTCCACTTGAAAATTAGCAGGCGTTAACTACGCGGCAACCACGAAGTCTACTTCTATGCGACTTCCTCTTCGGTGTCCGATCTTCATCCACTTTCATCCGTATAACGACGCGCGCCAACGTGCAACCCTTCTCAAGTTCGCGCACTCGAGAATTGCGGGGAAACATAACGACTTAGTACAGTTTCGTTTCCTTCCCGGTGACAAGGAAGCTGCTGTGAAGCGCCCGAAGTAGTGGATCCGCTAAAATACCGCGTGTGCTCGACTCAATAAGCGAACTTTGCCGGCGCCGCCGTTCGAAGCGGCAACAATCGCGTAGCTGCATTACCGCGGCAGGCGCGTATACAGCTTTAAACCACGACTGCAAATGTCTCCCCGGCCGAAAGCCCGGTGGTCCCGCGGCCGACTATACTGACCTTGAAGATGTGCCACGCGGGGAAGCAGTTCAGCTTCCCTCAACCGTGCCTCAACCGCTCAGCCGTCCCGATATGACCCATAAATTACAAAGCCGGCGCTTTCTGTTCCACTTTGGGTCGCTTCCGGATGTCGCGTCTGAACCCGCACTCTGGCGGAGAGGAGGAGTCGCTTAAGCTGAGAACCTACGTACGTACGAACAAACAAACAAAAAGAAGGAGTGTAAAACAAGCCACGAGCGCACGCACGTACGTAGCTACGAACCAAAAAAAAAAATGAACAAAGAAGGCCTGTACATGTTATAGTAATAAGAGAACGGAGACCGTCCGCCCTCCGTCACCAGGTAGGGCTGCGCGACACTCCCTATAACTGTACAGTCTCTTCTCTCTCTCCCCTTTCACCTTTGTTCTCCATACTGCGACGAACGCCTCTGTCCCAAACCCCGCATGCTGGTACTTTCGTGCGTGTGTGTGTGTGTGCATGTGTGTGTGTGTGTGTGCGTCTCTCTGTTGGCCTGCAAGGGCACGGCGCCTTAGCGGTCCCCCTCCCTTCGGTCTGACCTTGGCTGCTCGGTCGATTTGTGTGTCTCGATTCCGACACACGCGTGCGCGCGTGCTCATCGGTTCCTACGGCGGATTGGCGTAGTCGAGTGCTAGACGGGCTTTGGAAAATGGGCGAGAGCAGGGGGAGAGGGGGCACGAATGTGGGGACGAATAAGGGGCTGGCTGTAGCAACGTTTCTGAGATAGCTTCATGAAAGAATCGAGACGGACCGTGAAAGGGAACAGCAACGCGAACCTCAATATGTGGAAAACACTCGGTTGAAAGTGTAAATCTGCAGCGTGATTTCTCAGCCGTACCGCCGATAGAGCACATCGCCTATTTTTCTGTTCGATCGAAGTTCGAACTTCTGTTCGATCGAAGTTATATATATATATATATATATATATATATTGCAACGTATATACAGCACCTCAGTCGCGGTTTCAGGTTTGGCAGGTTTCTGTTTTACAGTAGGATGAAATCAAAGAAGTCCCTACCCCGCTCCTATGGTCACTGCTCCTCGCTGATTTTGTACATACTTATCTTTATCGCATAAGTGATCGCATCGCTGGCACAGAAAGAAAAAATACAGATAACCAGAAAACATGGAGTGTACGAGCACAACACACATCATTTCATTTGTGCTTGCATTAAGATACATATCAAGAAAAAAAAATATTTATATATATATATATATATATATATATATATATATATATATATGTGACACATCCAATGCGCTGACAAGTAGGGAAGGGGGTGATAAGTTAGGCACACACACATCTAATCTGGTCCTAAATAGTCGGCGCTCTAGAGCTTATTGTAAATTATAGCGTGAAACATACTTCGATTCGCAACTTCACTTCAGACCGAAGGCAAGAGAGGATATGTTGATGAATATTAGCTGCACAGCAACGTGTGTTATTGAGAGTGTTTAAAAGGTAATCGAACAGCTTAAGAGAAAGAACGTCGGGCGTTGTCAAACAACCTATGTTGCGTGCCTCAGAATCAGATCGTGGTTTTGGCACGTAACACCCCATAATTAAAAACAACAACAGGCGTTTATTGTTTATCAACCGCAATATTTAGCAGAAGAAAACTGCGCAGACTTCATAAAAACATCAATTCATCACTGGCCACTGTTGTCGGCAGGCTATCACGCATTTGATAAGTAACGCATGTCACTACAATGGAGCTATATAAAACGCATGTGAACACAGACATCAAAGTGTTGGCATATGTGAAAAGCTTCGCCAATCTCGCGGTCCCGCGTCCTAAGCCCCATAAGAAAGTGTAACGTCCTAAGAGAGCGCAGTTTTCAAGAATTGTTTCCCAACCACATTTTCTTGCGACCATGTTTACGCAGGGACGACTGTCTGTTAAGCAGTTTGGAACAAACAAAGTTACAACAGTCTATAAATCTCGGCTGGCACCAGTTTGCTGTACAACTAGAACGTTTGACAAATGAATTTTACTGCTAAGTATATCAAGAAGGATGCGTGCATGAGGTGGCGCAAGGGCCACATTATTTGCATGGGAACACATTAAGAATATGTATTTTTAGTAACATATGGGACAAAATGCTTACTTTTTCATGGCTAACTTGGCTGTCACAAATACATAACCAGAAGTCTTCTGGAGTCCTGGACACACTACTGCCATAGAGCGCTCTCATAAGAAAGGATCCTTGGACCATGGCCTATGCGTTCTTGCACGCCGAAGGCCACAAAAGCCCTTCTGCGTTTCTTCAAGGACACTGGATTACATGAACGCTTGTGACAGTGGAGATACCTCTGCGACTGACTGTGAATGACTAACTATTATTTCTCTTTTCTATCCTTATCTGTTATTCCCTTTCTGCCTCCCCCAGTGTAGGGTAGCCATCCGGGCACGTCCTTCGTTAACCTCCCTACCTTTCTCTCTTCATCTCTCTCTCTCTCTCTCTCTCTCTCTCTCTCTCTCTCTCTCTCTCTCCTGGTGCGTTGGCGTTATCCTGCGTTCCCGCTATCGACCGCGCATGCGCGGATGTTTAGAATGTCTCCAGAGCCACGGAGTTTGTTTTGCTGCAAAAGATGACTAAACAAAGTGGACCCACCGCCAACGCCACGCTCAATCACTTCGCTGATGTGTGCACCGTGTAATTTCTCAGCTGTAAACGTTAGTCTATCGGGCTAGTGTGTGAAAGGAATCTCTTCACCTTTACAGCCTCTTGTCTATCTTGAGCTTGGCCTAAGGGCCGGAGCATCTTTATTTCTTTTAATGGAGTGTCACACTTGAAAAACAAACGTTTATGTGTGTGAAATGAGGGAAGCCGGTCAAGTGTTAGAGGTAGACGGACATGTGAGAGCCTATATTTATAAGAACCTGTGTGCGTGCGTTCGTGTGCGTGCGCATGTATGTATGTGTGTGTGTGCGCGTGCGTGCGGCTGTGTGCGTGTGTGTGCGTGTGTGTTGTGTGTGTGAAGAGGCAGCATATGTGTCGAGTGAGCTCCTGAACAAGATTTTGCATTGTTTTGGACGTAGTTTAACATTTATCCGGGACCTCACAGAGTGCGACGTAGCGTTAACGTATTTATCTAACATTGCCACAGTTCTTTTTTTTTTTAATGCTGCACTTAGCATTAGCTGTGGTAATGACCTGGTGATTAGGAGCTTCACGTACTGTCCTGTCTGAAAGCGCTCTGACACACTTGGTCATTAAAGACGGAAAGAAGGATTTAACGACGTCTCCAGACGTTCGCCAAAATCGATGCTCCAATTACTTCTCCCCACAACTGTCAAGCCGTTGACAGTGTGCAACATGAATTAGCCTAAGAATATGTAGATTTCATCCGTGCCTAACGCTTCTATCTTCTTAATGCCCCGAAAGACCTTTAGGCAAGAGGAAATGATGATGTTGTGTTATAGAAGGAATAATTACGAACAGAAGCATTCAGATTCAATAAAATTCATGCACAATATTACCAGAAGGCTTGCAACTGGCATTAAAAAAGTGCGTATCACTGGCAAAAAATGTCAGCCGTATACTGGATGATATCGCGGAATCGTGTACTGTAAGAATCATTCAGTTTCGCGGACATTGAGAACGAACTGGGAAAATATAGAAATTCAGCGCTGTTAAGTACAGAAGGTTAAATATTTCTTTTTATTTGTCATTTTCAAGGTTTCACTTCGACCACTGCCTGAAGCATCATGCCAATATCTCCGTTTGCTCTATAAAGCCTGCCAGCTAGCACACAGTGAAGGTAAAGTGGGGTTCGAAATACTCAAATACGCGTAATTTGCGGCCTAAGCGCGAAGATTCTAATTAGGTATTTTATATTGTAGGCCCGGTATCACGCAGCAATCACGCGCACGCCTGCAACAAGTGCATAACAAGAAGTGTTCGGACTGCGCCATTTAATAGCGGATTTCCCTTCGTATTACATTAATGACTGGGAGAGCGGAGTTTCAGCGTCCGAAAATCACATTGGCTTACGCTACATTGTCACGGCTAGTTATGATCTCTGGACACACAACAACAAATGCCACAGAACACTGCTTGATTTCATACACAACACTGTTCTGACGGCATACATACAGTACACACCCTAAGTTATGCCTGAAGGCAAGCCTTGGTCGCCGTAACAAAAACAAAATACCGCATCGTAGTGGAACGTCCGATGTGCGTGTTAGGACATTTTCATGGGCTGACTAAACGAAACAGGGGGTTCAAATTTGCAATAGACAGCATAAAAAAACATCTGTGTGGCGAAATGAATACGCCATGTATGAATTACCATAGTAAGAATTATTCGTTAAATATAGGCGAATTCTATGCGAGGTGCAGCACGGTCGTTTGCAGCACGGCTTTCTGCTCAGGTGTAATTCTCAGTGTTCCTCTCATAAAGACAGCTCTTCGCTGTATTTGGGTGTTAGTCAACTCAGTGACTTCGTCATGCCGTCGCTGTTGCACTGTGATTAAGTAACTTTCTGCGTTGCGCAGTAAAGGACTTTGATGTCTAAGCATCTGTCTTTTTGATCAGACGTTTCCATTCAAAAGGACCGTTTGCTAGGCACGTACTGGTAATTTATACTTGAAACTTCAACGTGAGTGCAGCTGACATTACGAAGACACGAGAGACAAAGCATTGAACTATTATTTATTGAAAGCACATGAGCAATGACTCATAAAAGTACACGTGACAAGTGCTGGAATGATACCACACTCCCTAAAGATTAGCCTCGAAGTGATTTATTTCCTACCTGCGCTGCATGACAGATGGCCTTGCAACACGTGCATCACGTGCCTTTTGAATGGAATAAACCTCCGCTATCTCTCGTTCCGCTCTAAGTGTTTATCTATGCGATGAAATCTCATTTCTGTATTTAAAAAAGAAAAGTGAGTAATCTTGAAAGCACAACTTTACAAGTTAGTGGTGTGACGAGCATAGTACAATGAGATGGATGCAACAGGCTCCGCTCATCAAGGCGAATAACATTCAGAAGATAAGAGTGCCTGAAATAATGTAGGCGAATTGGGCGCACGTAACGACAAGTATGTAATAAATGTTGTGAACGAAGATATCCAGGTAATTTTAACAGTCGCTGACAAGTGTTCAGAACAGAAGAAGGTTTCCTACGGTTCGGCTGCTTTATAAAAAATATAGATGTGCTACACTTACAGCAAGGCAAGGAAGAGTGACTCTGCTGGCAACATGAAATGACGAGAGTGGCAGTCTGGGCACGTTGGTATTCCATAAGAAAGTTAAATGGCACGAACTGGACACAGACGAAAAAAAAAGAACGTCACACGTACATAGACACACACAGACACTGTGTGTGCGTGCGTATTTGTGTGTTCTCTAGGCTCGCGCTTTTTAACTCTCACATTAAATTAATTGAGCTTAATTAATTGCTTGAAGACAATTATCAAGAACCATTGGAAGCTTTGGAATCTTTGACACCAAAACGCTAAGGAAAAGGGGGGGGGGGGGGGGAGTCAACTTACGGGATAAACTGCGAGGAACTCCGCAGAAAAGCAACTCCATAATATGCATGGGGATATAGCTGATAGAAGAGGAAGATCCTTTATTTTACTTTGCTGACACATAATTTTTGTGCAGTATTTTTTGTTACGTTTGCTTACATACGTACTCCGTTGTCTCGGTCTTTAAGCTTCTCCCAGCATAAAAAGTACGCCACGTAAGATCGTGCGCCTTTAAAACAGGGAAAGACGTTGTCATTTACAGTTCTGAACCCGAAAATATTAAAATAAAAAGTAAATGCAAAACAAAACAAAACAAAGTTTTACAAAGTGAGAAAAAATCGTATTCGTGTCTGGGACAAAAGCAAGTCATCCACGTGGGCAATATACCTCGACGCTGCTTGCTAGCATACGAACACGGAGGAGAGGTATCGCCTCATATCACTCCCGAATATTGCATGCTCCCTTTTTTTCTGTCTCTCCCGCCGCATTTCGGCCCCAAAGCTTGCGGTATATGGGCAACCACGCTCGCGCGGCTTGTCTGCAAGCTCTGGGGTTGACGAGCATATTTGCTCGCATCGTGCATCGATGAATGCGCAAAGCGCGCGTCAGGGAGAGCTTTCGCGATTGGGCTCCGGCGTTCTCTTCCCGAACGGGAGTCTCTGTAGCTCGGCGCGTAGATTTTGGGACACTTCTCCCCACTTCGACCCGTAATCCGATTTGTTTCCTCCCTGCCCTCCGAGTGCATCCATCCAGGATTGTGTGTTTTCACTTCTTCGGGATGCGTGGAGAAATACGGCAGCGGGGATTCAGGGCTGCCTGCCTTCCACCCGCTCTCTGTATAGGATGCCGCGCATTGTGAAGACTCCTGCTTCAAGGTCGTCGCATGTAAAAGATTTACGCCGAGGAAATGGCGGTTCCTTTGAGTTTTTTTATGTGTGTGCCTGTGTGCCTTACGCTCGAGAACGAAAATCGGGAAGAAAACTGGAAGTAAAGGAAAAGAAGCTGTAAATAAATGGGGGAAAAAAGGTTTTGGCGGGAAGGTCGGGAGTACAATCGCCGTATGAGAAGAGGTCGGGAGAAGAGCGTTGGCAGTGAAAGAGAGGCGTAAGCATGCGCGGCGGCGGCGGAAAAGGCACCATACGCTGGCAGGAAATGCATTCCGGAAGTAAACAGTGGGTGGGTGAAGAAAGAATGGGAGGCGACCTTGAGGGCCTCGGCTCTGTGGGTAGGGAAATGAGGGGAGTTCCGGACCTAGGATTTTAGAGAAAGTGCAACTTGGAGAAAGTTTCCCTTTTCTTGTGCTTTTTTAAAGAAAAAAGAAAGAAAGAACGAATGAAAGAAAGAAAGAAAGAAAGAAAGAAAGAAAGGAAGGAAGAAAGAAAGAAAGAAAGAAAGAAAGAAAGAAAGAAAGAAAGAAAGAAAGAAAGAAAGTAAAAGAGAAAAAGTTACAAATACACGATCTGTACAGTCTCGTGAAGTGAAAGTGTTCGGCTTAGAAAGAAGCGCGTTGATTGAGCACTTTTATTGCAAACGTTTCAGAGCGTCCAAAGAAACATGGCAGCGTGGACACGACACATTAAAGCTTCTGCTAAAATTTTGTTTTATATCATTAACTTATCGTTAGCTTGTGCCTAATAATAACTTGTGCTAAGTGTGCGAGAATTGTAGCGGATATGATGTACCAATTTTCTGTGAGCCGTGTTTCTTACGCATTTGCTTCCGTTAGCTCCTCCGACAAGAATAGTCTGTGTTTAGGGACATACAGGTTTATATGTAGGTGTATACAATTTAGGTTGGTAATGTGCGAATTTTCTTCTTTCGAAACACTCCTTGTATAAAAATTGAATGTATTCCTTTCCATTACTTCGTTCACTTTTCATTTACATATAAATTGCATAATTTTACACTGCTGTAATAATTAATCATTTTATACCAATCTTCTTGTTAACCGAGGGTCCCACTGCAGTCGTTTGACTTTGGGGCCCTCGCCCGCATACTATTAACAACCAACTATGTATCTTGAATGAACAATAAACTGAAACTGAAAACTGAAACTGAAAATAGAAATTGAAAAAAAAAAAAACAAGCGGATGTAGGCCACGATCAGAAAGGAGCAATAAAGCATGAAGAGAGAGAGAAAGGCATGCAAGGAAGGCAGGGAGGTTAAGCAGTCAAGAGTCTGGTTGGCTACTCTACGCTGGGGGAAAGGAGAAGGGGAAGAGCGAGAAGAGAGAGAGAGAGTTAGAGAGATAGAGAGAGAGAGAGAGTATAGAGACGCGCACAGACATTCATTAAATCAGAGCCGCTCGTGCAAGCCAGACGTTCTGAGAAATCACAAAAGCGCCTTCACTGCCTTCTGAGCCGATGATTGGTGGGGACAGTGCTCTAGTAGTCTGTTCACTCAGAGGAAGATCGTCTAGTTTCCTCAATGTGTTGGACAAATATTGTCTTTGTGCTTGAAATTGAGGACAGTGGCACAAGAAGTGGTCAGTGTTCTCCTCGCATCCGTAAACATCACATGCAGGACTATCAGCCATTCATTTATTGCTGAGTAAGCGTTTGTGAAGGCAACTCCTAGCCTCAACCGACACAGAAGAGACGCTTCGCGTCGGTGCAGCCCGGCCGGAGGTCTGAGTTGCAGGGAAGGGTTTAGTCTGTGCAATCTGGTGGGCCTTGTATGTGTGGTATTTCATTCTGCTAAGGAGAGCGTGTGCGCTAGAAAACGAATTTAAAAGCATGAATAACACGAAGAAAGAGTGCAGGATGAAGTGAAAGAATTACAGGCCCGCCCACTGGCAACCAAATGGAATTTCCTTGAACCAGAAGCATATGTGAGAACACAAATGATGACGGGATTCTCCTATACACCAGTGCCGAAATGGGCAAATTTAGCCACAAATGTGCAATAGCCTTCATGGTAACATTCTGCATACGCAGTAATCAGGCTGTGTAATGTATTGTAACGTTCACCGGCACGAACTCGACTGGATATTTTCTTATTTGATTTCACTGCTCGTTAATACGTGTCGGTCGGTAGGTGTGGCACGCAATTGATGCATCAAAGCTCGATTTGAAATTTGACTTCCGTCAAACGCACATTTTCTTTTTTGTACTTCAAAGGTTTACCGTACACTAGAGGATTACATCTGTTCTTCAAGCGCTTCCCTCTGTGCCGTTTCTGACACGGTGCCGTCTTCCATGGAAATAATGCCTCAATCAAAAGCTAGGTCGCCTTATGTAAAATATTTTTTTTAACTTCGTATCACACACCCGAATAACCGACTTTGAACTGCTTTCTGTTGAACTGCATGCATGCAAAAACGTTTGGAAAGCGGTTGAACGGCAACGTTCCATCGCCACTATCGAAGGCCAACAAATACTTCTTTATAGAAAAAAAAGATTACTGTGATTTCTGCCCTTCGTACGGAACCACTTCGTTCAGTTTCTAAACATTTCCGTATGATTTGGCATATTAGTGGATGTGAGCCTCACCTTCTTACCTATAAGGAAAAGTAGCACGTCGTAGCGTAAATCTTTGTGCCCCGTAAATGGAGTGTATTCTCTGTATGTTATGTGTTATGGCTTGGAGTTGCCTTCACGAATGCCTACTCAGCACTAATTGGACTGGCTGATAGTCCTGCGTGTGATGTTTGCGGATGCGAGGAGAACATTGAACACTTATTGCGCCATTGTCCTCGATTTCAAGCACAAAGACAATCTTTGTCCAACACATTGAGGAAATTAGATGATGGTGCTCTGAGTGAACAGACATTACTGGAGCACCGTCCCGACCCTATCATCGGCTCAGAAGGCAGTGAAGGCACTTTTGTGCTTTCTCAGAACTTCTGGTATGCGCTAGCGTCTTTAACTCAAGTGCTGCCCGTACACGTATCTGCACCTTCTCTCTCCCTTCTCTCTTTTCCTCTTCTACCTTCCCCCCGCGTAGGGTAGCCAACCAGACTATTGACTGGTTAACATCCCTGCCTTCCTATAATACTCTCTCTCTCTCTCTGTATTCCACATTACTGAAGGGCACCTGGTCAAACGGTAAAACGGCAATCCACTTGTTGGCACCTGCAGCAGTTTGCCGTGGAAAGGCTTACCGTATTGCCGCACGGACGCAAATATCACCACACAGTACTTTTGGTATACGGCAATATAGACCATATACAAGGCAGATGATTACTGAAAAACCATATAAGGCTGACACGGAAATCTGGCTCGGCTAAAACTGCCCATTACCGTATTTCGAACGGCAACGGTACAGGGCTGAAGCTGTCGTGCATAAAAAGCTTTGTCCTGCGGTGGGAAACTATAGCTATAGAGAACTGTAGATTCGATTAACCCCGCAAATTCCAAACACCATCCTACATCCAATAAACCTACGAAAACTTGTTCACTTCAACATTTTTGTTTTAAGGAGAGCCCATTCGTACCGAAACAACAATGAAATGTTATCCGAGAACAAAAATGTGATTAAATAATTAGTATTTGGTTTTTTGTGGTAGACACGACTGACACTTCGCTCCAGCATTTTAGAAAACGCTACTATGGATTTTTGCGTGAAGTTTACGTCACCCAAGTCAGAACATTTAAGTATCAGGTTCAGCCGATCAAAAATAACACGTTGGGATTGGTAAGATTCTAGTTCGACTGCAACACACAGCGACGGCTTTGTCCGGCAAAGAGTAAGTCTCCGAGGAGTACATCATTCCTCCGAAAAGTCATTATGCCCCCCCTCCCAACCCATGCGAACATCTTTTTTGACCTTCAACTAAAAAAAAACAAACAAAAGAAACAAACATATTGGTGGCACAGTTTAGCAGTTGCGTAACGAACAGCAGCCATTACAAGCGGTACACAACGTCGATTACGTATGCCTAACCTTCTCACCCTTCCGCCTCAGCTGCTCGACTCATTTCGAGTGTTCTCAGAAGCCCCATTCAGAGAAGTAGGGTGCATGTATGGAGGGGGGAGGGAGGGGGGGGGTGTTGAAGGGCGGCTGTGCTTGGTTCACGTAACATTTGGTGCGCATTCGGCAACGAGCGACGCCAACCGACGCAGTCGTTCGCTTTCTCCTTTCGCCTCACCTTGTTCAACCTCCAATCGCCCTTGCCTATCCGACCCGCACTTCGCTGGAAACCGATTGCTTGTTGTTCAGTTGCACGCGTAACTTCTTACGAAAGGTTTTGCATTTGGGTACACCGTAGCCTGCTGCGTCCACATGCAAAGGCTCCTTCGCCACGAACCAGCAGGGAACACGGGAGAGCGGAAAGTGTTCGGGAGTGTGTTCCTGGAAAAGAGACATTGGTGGTGGTGGCGCCGACAAATCTGCTTAGGTTGCGCGGTGGGGAGTAGACCCAGTCTCTCGTGGCGTTTGTTATAGATGTCGATTTCTTGTCTGTTTCGTTTTTCTGGGTTCTTTCTTTCTTTCTTTTTTTTTTTTACCTGCGCGTCGCCAGCTTGCGTGTCGTTGGGCAGCACTACGGCTTCACGTGGTGTCGTAACAATTCTAAACGTGCACGTGGCAGACCGGTTGCTAAGAAATATTTCTGCACGTAAACTGAAAAACGATGTGCGGTTCTAGTTGAAGGAAGTCGCACAACAGTTGCATTTAGTCACCATGGACGAGAAGAGTGAGTCAGTAAATGAACTTGATGCCATGTTCTTTGGTATATTTGCAGAGTCGTTGCCGCAGAACGGCGCTTCGGGTATGCAAGTACAGGTGCTGGTAAAGAACGTGGCTAACTTGACAGGAGGCAGAGTCGGCGTGCCGCAATGAAGTTGAGCTTGTAAGGTGAGTCTTGTTAAGGCAGGCTGTATTGATAAGCCGGTGATAGTGAAAAGGGCTGTTTGAGTTCGTACTCATCATGCTACTCAAGGCTATAATCAGTTTCCCTTAGAACAAGTTCGATTGCTGCTTTCTTTAACTTTTAGAACACACATTCGGCCTTGAGCCATGTTTATTCGAAATTCGCGTCATTACAATAGTCTTGAGTGCGTCACGTCGTTGTTGGTGAAAATGTGATAGCTTCAACGTTCCTAGCAGGAAGTTGAAGCCGGTGCTTAGTTAACGCTCGCATCACGTTTTAACAATATTTACCGGCTTCACATTTGCAGTCTGTATATATAGAAAACAATTGGTGCTTCATTGCGACCGATATTTCTCATGGAAGCACAAGCCATGTAAATACATATAGGGACATCAAAGGAGGCGTTCGTGATACTTAACTGCGAATGTCTTTGCCTATAGGCTTTAGGTATTAACCGCTATTCAATGCGGAGTTCGTCGTAAAAACTGTACTAACAAAATAATATCGCAAAACTTATTTGGTGGTCCGCATGCTTGCTTCAGAGACGCTTACTAGGTAGGTCCTTCAACCTCTTGATTTGGGTACATTTAGTGCTGTTAGCACAGACGGTTGGCAATGTTGGCTTCCATAAAAAAAAAATCACTGCGCATAAGCGAACAAACGAATACAATGTCGCGTATAATCATGTGGATAAAACATAATGGATATACTGTATGGGACAACATTTGTGTCGCAGTGATTTTGTTGCCTTTTCCCCATGCTACCAGCTATAATAGTACAATTATGGCTGTAGTAGTAACATTAAGTTAGTAAGTTAGCAACTAGCACTGTGATGAACAGTGGTATAGAACCAGGAATGTCGCTACAGCCAACCTTTCGACATGGGAACTTGTCTTCTTAAGGGCACCGTGTCGAAACGTTGGCATCAGCGACATTCCTTGTTCTACAACTGGTAATCGCTTGAAACCTCCATCTTCCTCTGAACCCCTCTCCTATCTTGAACCAAACATTCAACCGTTTCATGGCATAAAAGCCTAGTGGACGATTTTGCTGGATCAACACAAAATGAAAAACGTTTGCTATTTTTTCACGAAGAATATCATGCAGCTAGCGAAACACAAAGACAAAGAGAGACAAAATGAGAGATGTCGGCGTCGCACCAGTTCAAATGGGTTTAAGTAAAAAGTGGTTACCGAACTGATTATAACTGGGATAGCTCAAATTGTTCTTCGAATATTTGCATTTGCAAGCTCGAAGTGATACGTAGTTCTCCAAAGAATAAGTTGCCCTTTTCTTTGTTCTTTTTTTTTCTTCAATATACTATTTCTTAAGTTTATCGTTGCAGGAAGAAGAGCAGCTGAGGTAGTAGCTGAGGTATTCTACAGCAATCTCTCTCTAGCTCTCTTGCAACCCGTTTTTCACAAAACAGTAAATGCAGGAATCAACGGTCAATAGGGCACGTTAAGACCTCCTTTCGAAACAGTGGATCATCTGCTCTCCAATCTCCCTAGCAGACGACACAAGTCGGCGGGACACGCCATACGCCCATGACTCACAGCACGTGGACGCGCACGCACGCAACTCTCGCGGCGCCCTCGGACTTTTTTTTTTCTATCTTGATTCAGGCTTAATGTAAAGCGGAAGTGCCCCCCTGGCACAATGACAATTCAGGGTCGCTCGCGCGGCAGCGCAAGATCGTACTCGCCGGAGAGTACCCCCATTCGTGCAGCCTCCCTGCCCCTACTTCCAAGGGCCAGGAAGAGGAACTGGCTCTGGATGCCGGTGCGGTGTCTGTATCGTAGGTGGTACCGCGACAGTCGAGCTCGGCTGAAGGAGACACGGCTTTCAAGACTGGCGGAGGATGTCAGCGCCGTATGGGACGCTAAGGAAGAAAAGAAGCCGGCGGGGTGGGGGGGTGGGGGGGGAGAGGCTTCGCATAGGTGATAGAACGTAGGTAGATTTGGCGGGCCCGGTGTGAGTTTCAAGGCTAAACCGCCCCCTTACCCCACCGGCACACACGTGGCTTTGTCGCGACGACAGTTCTCCCCCTCTGCCCCCTCGACCCCCCCCCCCCCCCCACAAGCACGAGCTCGCGCTTTCCCAGCGAGCCTCCCCCCTCCTCCCCCAGTACGGAAGAGGAAAGCGAAGAGGCATGGCGTGGGGAGTGGGTAGCCTACATTTCTCCTCCTTTGATAAGAGCGCGAAGAAAGGGCCTTGGTTAGTTAAATGCGAGAAAGTAAGATGGCAGGGGCCGGAGTGTACTGGGGCGCGTGCGTATATGTATATGTATATTTTAATCACGAGTCGGCGAGGCAACTGGGCGACTTGCGAGGAGAAAAAAGAGAAGGGACGTCAGGGCGTTCTACTCCGTCTCTCTCTCTCTTTCAATCTGTAGAGTTGATAGACGCCAGCAGAGAGGGCGGATACGGGGAGAGGGGGGGCTGCCTCAAGCGGAACGCAGGTATAACAGGGTAGGGAAAGCCGGCGGCGGGCCGCCATAGAAAGCGTGACATTGTAGACGCCCCGACGGCGAAGATGTTCTTACGGGGGCTCGAGTCGGGAGCACGCGCCGTGCGTTTCTTTGCCGGCTCGCGTCCGCGCGTGCAGCTGTTGGGCGCGCTCCCCTCCTCCTCCTCCTTTCTCCCTCTCCCCCCGGCGCGTGTGGTGCGCGCGCGTGCACCTTTCATTGTAGTCATTGGGAATTCTTTTTCATTCTATTTTTCAGCTAGCGTGTGGCCTTGATTTAGCTGCTTCATATATGTCTCCTTCTTGTCTCTCTTTCTATATATGTCCATGTATATCTACATATTGATAGATATGATTTCTCTTTACTTGCGATGTTGGCATGTACCTGCCTATGCTGTGATTACTTTACTTGCCCTTGCCTTGTGCTACTTGCTTGCGCTTTTGCTGCTTATGTTCTGCCTATGTTCTGACCAGTGGTTGTTGCGTTGAGAGGGACGTTTGTTTCTGACGTTCTGTTTACTTACGTTTGACGTCTCGTCTTATGGTTGGGGTTCTGCAAGTTTTCCAGAAAGGCTCAGAGATTACGGCATACTGTCTCATCTCCGCTGCTTCTCCCTTTTATCATATTGTTCAATCTCTGCGGGTGCTTGAATGCCTCAGTCCGTCTCACCTTGAAAGCGAGGAAAAGTGGCGGGAAAGCGTGCGGGACAAGACAAGCCAAGCCAGATGGAGGAGCTGGAGGGAGGGGGGTCTAACAGGCAGAGGGAAAGCGCGGGAACTTAGGGACTGCAAGGATAAAATACGTCGCGAAAGAAAAAGAAAAGTTTGAATGAAATGCCGAAAGACGTCAGTAAGGTTTACACAACAGGCCGTATGCTTGTAAAAGTGCAATATTTAAATTTTTGTGCTTCTATATATTTTTCAACGTTCCAACCTGTAGTGTCTGTAAAAAGAAGCCAGGAGATGCGGGCGGAAGACTAGTGAAAGTGGAAAGTGAAATTCGGGGAGTAGGTTATATAAAAAAAAAAGGAGGGAATTTTGTTTGGCTACCACAAAAACTCCTCAAAAGGTTTGTTTCCGTATTTTTCTTTATCTACTTATACGACAGAGAAAAAGAAACGCTCCAAAAGAAAAAAACTACGTCGGCCGTTACCAGCCCGCACCACTCTCGCTTTTCTGTCAGATTTTCAAGGTGCGAACCTCGCTACCGGGGTCCGTGGCCCATTGAATTCGCGTGTGCGGAAGGCGTCACAGGAAATGGCTCTCAGTGCCTTGAATGGAGGTCGGACCTGAAACGCACTGGTGTTGTCGGTTTGCTTTTACCAGATGGCGATAAGAAAAAAATACGAAAGTTACAAGCTATAACCTACCCTCGCGGTGTGCGTTGTGGTGAACACAGACACGCGCGCGTCTGCCTTATTTTTTACGGCTATCGCTTCGCGTAATACGGCAAAATCGGGTACGTGGAAGTCCGCAGAACTGAATATCCGCATTCTAAATTACATTAAATTATGGGATTTTACGTGCCAAAACCACTTTCTGATTATGAG